>NC_069789.1:75426597-76051597 GCF_027406575.1 Nycticebus coucang
CCACAGGCTCTCCTGTGTTTATTACTTGCCAGGGCACAGCCCTAGAAATCAGGTATCCTGGAGCCTGGTCCCACCTGATGCAATTTCTGCCCCTGCTAATGAGTATATATATGCCTGTCAATCAAAGCAGAGATGAGCCCTGCCCTGGAGAAAATGGCTGTGCGGTGCTTGCACATTTAACCCTTTGTAATTTTTACAAGCTTTTTCAAAGTCCCCAATAACAAAGGAAAGCAGGCTTTCTACCATAAATAGGCCTTAAACGTTATGTTTTCCAACCTCCTTTCTTCCCCAAAAGTTGGCAAGGCAACAATAATTAAACTCAGGGTTGAGAACAGTTTAAAATTATTGCATTTGAATTAGCTACACTAAGTGAAGTCTTAGAGAAACCTAGAATTACTTTGAACCTTTCCATTTACACTAGTAGACCAGGAAAAAAATCAAATACCCAGAATCATTTTCTTCATTTTTAAAGGTTTTCTTTCTTTCCTTTTCTCTTTTAAAGAAGAGACTGAATTGTAGCCTCGGGGTTAGGGAAATTCTTGCCTAGAGAATTGCCCTCGGCTTCCCTTTGCCATTTTGCCCTTTTTTTGAAGCCGGCTTCTTGGCCTCTAATGATTAGCACAGTTCAACTTTTTCTCAAACACGTGGAAAAGCCAATTGAATTTAATCTTAGAGGAAAGGCAATTGAAAGAAACTTTTTGATTAAAAAATACCAGAAAGAGCCAGTATCAATCCTTTACTAAAGTTCAAATAAAGCATGCGAACTACAAAGGGAGAGAGAGAAAGAGGCAGAGGGTCTGTAGAGATAAGTAGAAGAGGTTTAGGACCCAGGAAGATAACAGTGGATAGTGAAACAGCTGGGAGAGCATGTTTTTCTTTTCTTTTTTTTTTTTTTTGTAGAGACAGAGTCTCACTTTATGGCCCTCTGTAGAGTGCTGTGGCCTCACACAGCTCACAGCAACCTCCAACTCCTGGGCTTAAGAGATTCTCTTGCCTCAGCCTCCCAAGTAGCTGGGACTACAGGCGCCCACCACAACGGCCAGCTATTTTTTGGTTGCAGTTTGGCCGGGGCCGGATTTGAACCCGCCACCCTCGGTATATGGGGCCGGTGCCTTACCGACTGAGCCACAGGCGCCGCCCCGAGAGAGCGTGTTTTTCAAAAGGCTCTCCAGTGCCATGTGGTCAGAACCATTGCTAGGTACTCCAGGACCTCTGGGTGCTTCTTCTGCTTGGCTCTCAAGCCTTCTAACATTCCCTCTTGCTCCTCTCTTTTGAAGCCAAGAGGAATTAGAAAGTTCATTCCCTAACAGCCTCTCACCCATGAACTGGAGGTGGTAGCCACCCTCTGTACTTTTAGGGGCTGATGGGCATCCAAATTATTAGTCTCCATTATCATGATTATAGAGAAAAACAGGATACAGATAAGTGGTCCCATTGTTTACCACAGATCTTCAATCCCAAATGATGGCCCCAATATATGATACCAGAATGTCTTCTTCAGTAGGTCCTTGATCTTGGGGATTTGAAGAATGAACCCACAGACTACAGATCAGTGGTAAGATAGAATTTTATTAGACAGAAAGGAATACAGAAAAAGTAAAAAAAGGCTTCCCCAGAGCCTCTGCCAAAGGGGAAGACCCAAGTGGGAAAATCTCTCTTGGGGGTGTCTACGGGTCTATATTGTGTGGAGAATTAAATTTTGGCTAGGATTTGGTAGGTGGAAAAATATCCTCTCAAAGTTGAATGCATTGGTTCCTGTAGCTCAGTGGCTAGGGCTCTGCCACATGTGCTGGGGCTGGAGGGAGGGTTAAACCTGGGGTGGTCCTGCCAAACAACAGTGAAAACTACAAAAAAGAAAAAAGAAAAATAGGCGGGCATTGTGGCAGGGGCCTATAGTCCCAGCTACTTGGGAGGCTGAGGCAAGAGAATCGCTTAAGCCCAAGAGTTTGAGGTTTCTGTGAGCTGTGATGCAATAGCACTCTACAGAGGGCAACACAGGGAGACTCCTCCAAAAACCTAAACAAGCAAAAAAACAAAGTTGAATGCAGTCCTTCCCCTGGGACAAGGTTGTTAGGTCTTTGCAGTTTTTGTCTCAGGGAAGGGATTAGGGTGTGTTCGCCACTCAGGTGGAACCACCCAAAAAACATCTCCAGCTGCTTTTGTTCCTTATCTTGTTAGAGCCCAGAAGGTGTGGCCTGGAAAAGGCAGCCTGCTTGTGCCTGGAAATGGGGGTCTGATTTATGAGCTGACCTGGGGCTAGAAAATGGGGATATCCGTGTCCATCCCTGAGTGGGGACATCCTGTATCAATAGCATTTGTAGTGAGTAGTTAATTCTTCAAAGCTTTTTCCACTTCATTTCTTCTTGTATGCTGAGGGAAGAAAAATCATTGACTAAGTTGTTGAAGGGTAGCTCAGAGCCCAGAGTCTTAACATAAAAATGGGATCCTTCGTTTCTAAAGATCCGAGTACTCAGCTTTCTGGTAGTTCCTGCCTTTTTCTTATATGAGAATTACGGCCCAGAAACTGCAAAAATTTTAAAAAGTGGCAAAAATCTCCCTAAAGCTAATTCAGAATTACAGTGACCGTAATGTGGAATGTTTCAGATGAAGAAAGGGGTAGAGAACCTTCAGCCTTCTGATTTCAAGATTCTTCTTTTTTAAGCACCAAAGGAAGTAAGAAAAGCTTTGTCTTTCTCTGCTGTACCCCTTTTAATAAAAGGGTTTTTTTCTACAACATTGGGATTCAGTCAAAAGGTCACACTTAAATACCTAGAAGAGGACATTTTGCCTTAAGGCTACAGTTTCCTTAGCCCTGTGAACAGCACTGGAATCCCAAGCCTCCCTAATTAAGCATAGACCATGAGATTTGTATTATTTTTTTTTCTACTCACCACTATACTAATGAGGAGGGATTCATACTTTAGTTGGTATTCAGAAAACTCAAAGAGATAATTGGATTTTCAAATAGCTTTTTTTTCCCTCCAAGATACAGTCTCATTTTGTCACTGTCAGCAGAGTACCCTAGTGTCATAGCTCACAGCAACCTCCAAATCTTAGGCTCAAGCAATCCTCTTGCCTTAGCCTCCCAAGTAGCAGGGACTACAGGCACCCGCCACGACCCCCAGCTGTTTTTAGAGGTGGGGGGTCTCACTCTGGCTCAGGCTGATCTGGAACTAACTCCTGAGCTCAGGCAATCCAAGCTCCACAGCCTCCCAGAGTGCTAGGATTACAGGTATGAGCCACCATGCTTGCCTTAAAATAGCTTTTTAAAAAGATTCATTGTGAAGAGCTAATGAAAAGCAAAAAATGCAAGACATTCCCCGTATCAAGGACACTGGAATTGGCATGACTCCCTGCTATCCTACTTTACCTGAATATTTATTCTACTCCTGAAAACTTATGTCTGTCTGAATTGCCTTTCTTTTCTGAAAAAACTGTCAGCTTCCCTATCATATGTAACTACCTAAACATTTAGGAGATAATCCTAAGTGACTTACTCCCTGAAGTAAGAAACAGGGCTTAGACACAGTCAACGAATTTCTTTCTTTTTTTTCCCTAGAGACAGAGTCTCACTTTATGGCCCTCAGTAGAGTGCTGTGGACTCACACAGCTCACAGCAACCTCCAACTCCTGGGCTTAAGCGATTCTCTTGCCTCAGCCTCTGGAGTAGCTGGGACTACAGGCACCCGCCACAATGCCCACCTATTTTTTTGTTACATTTCGGCTGGGGCCAGGTTTGAACCTGCCACCCTTGGTATATGGGGCCGGCGCCTTACCGACTGAGCCACAGGCACCACCAGTCAAAGAATTTCTACCTCTAGGGAAGATGCTCAAAAGTTTTCCAAAGAATTCAGAATTTTAATTGGAACCTAAGACTCCAAGATACCTGACCTTTCCCAACTAATATATATGTTGGCAGGACCTGGGGGACCCTAAAAATGGGTAAAAGAGGCAGAATGGTGTTCTGAGAATGGTATTAAGGACTTGACAAGCCTCAGCTGGTCTACTGATAGGCCAAGCAAAGCCTAAATTAAACATTGCAAATGACCTTTTAAATGCCATTCCCCATCCAGACTGACTGGTCTATCATCCTGGCCCACAGGCAAAAGAAAAAAGAGCCTGTTACTAATTTTAGGAAGCTCTTTTCTTAAGGTATTCCAGAATCTACCAAATTGATGGTACAACCCAACCAGCCCTAGCTGCTCTCTTGGTAAATGAGCTCCCTCTGAAGATAAGTGGGTTCATGAAAAAGCAAAAGATAGGGTGGGAGGCTGTAAGTCCAGCTGAACTAATAATTATAGCTGAATGTCTTAAAAGGATGTTAGGACAAGATAGAAAAAAAAAAAAAGCTTCTAAATTCATGTCCAGGCAATTGCAGCAACTCAGTATCAACTAAATAACCCAGAATGATTTTTGTACCTGCCCTAGGATGTTTTTTCAATAAGCAACCCCTAAAGTAATATTTTCCAAAAAATCGTTGCTATTTTTATAAACAACTAGGACATTGCAAAAAAGTCACATTTTTTATCTTCTGATAACAATCTACATGTTAACCAGGAGGACTAATAGACTTTCAAAGGAAGCTTCGCTAAGCTCTTACCAGTTATTCATTTATATAAACAAGGGGAAAAAATAAAAATTAATAAAGGTCTTATTTTTTTCCATGTTGGTTAAAAACCAGAGCCACTATTTTTATTTCAAATGCCTTTTTTTTTTTGAGACAAAGTCTCTCTATAGCCCTTGGTAGAATGCTGTGGCGTCACAGCTCACAGCAACCTCCAGCTCTTGGGCTTAAGCGATTCTCTTGCTTCAGCCTCCCGAGTAGTTGGGACTACAGGTGCCCGCCACAACACCCAGCTATTTTTTTGTTGCAGTTTGGCCAGGGCTGGGTTCGAACCCCACCCTCCGTATATGGGGCTGGCACCCTATTCACTAAACCACAGGTGCCACCCTCAAATATAGATATTATAGGACAATATCTATCTAGGAATTAAAAGAAATTTCAGTTGTGGGGTATCAAATTCATGTCTCAACCTATATAACTGACTGTGGGCCATTTTACTGAAAAATATTCCTTTTTGCTATGTTACACAACCCTACTCAGTTAGACAGAGACCTCCTCCCTAAGCTAAAAGATCTAATAGGGTTTGACTCTGATGGATATTTGAGACTGAAGCTTCCCGACCCACCTAAGCCAGATCTCATATGTACTTTGCAGTCTGTCCAAGATACAGAGGAATAGGATGGTCCATAAAATGCTCCTCACATAACTACAGTATCCAGAGGCTTATGGGCCACATGCACTCCTGACATTGGAAGAATAATAAGTCCAGCGTCCATTAACGTTCAAATAAACCTCACTAAAGCTCTTCCCAAATTACCTCAATACCCATTAAAACCCAAGGCCAGACAAGGTCTTATGCTAGCACCAAGAATGGAAAACTTAATTGTCAGATATTAATTATTCTATGTCCCAGTGCTTTTAACACCCAATTTTACCTGCACACAAAAGTGATGGACAAGTATGGCCATTTGTTCAGGATCTAAGAACCATTAACATGGGCTTAGGCGATTCTCTTGCCTCAGCTTCCCGAGTAGCTGGGACTACAGGCGCTAGCCCACAACCCCTGGCTATTTTTTGTTGCAGTTTGGTCGGGGCCGGGTTTGAACCTGCCACCCTCGGTATATGGGGTCAGTGCCCTACCACTGAGCCACAGGTGCCACCCTCTCCCAGTGGTTCTAAACCCAAATCTTTTGTCATGGGTCCTCTTAGATCCTAAGTGGTTTGCAATTATAGACCTATGTTCAGCCTTCTTTAACCTTCCAATCAACCTTGACAGTCAATACCTGTTTGCTTCCACCTGCAATAATCAACAACATACCTGACAGTCATGTGTCAGGGGTCACTGAAGTTCCTTCCTATATCTCTCAAGTGTTCTATCAAGACTTGAGCACCTCCCAGTTGCCTAGAGGGGTGGACTCTCCTGCAATACTTGAAACTATGTTCACCCATGAAGGAGGCGTCCCACCAGGATTTTCTTTATTACAGCAGTTAGCAGAAAAGGGACATAAAGTCTCCTGAGACAAAAGAGAATTATCAACAGATATTGTTCACTATGTCAGACACAGTCGGAGTGCTGCAATCATCCAGCTTTCTCCTAATTAAAGTGATCCAAGAATTCCCTTGACCAGTAACTAAGAAGCCATTTTGAGGGTTCTTAGGTTCAGTTGGCTGTTGATGTCCGTGGGTGCGTAATGGTTTCCTCTTACCTTCTGCACTGTATGAGCTCATTAAAAACTCAGCCCTTGGGCAATGCCTGTGGCTCAGTGGGTAGGGTGCTGGCCCCAAATACCAAGGGTGGCAGGTTCAAACCCAGCCCCAGCCAAAGGCCAAACTGCAACAAAAAAGTAGCCAGGCATTGTGGCGGGCGCCTGTAGTCTCAGCTACTTGGGAGGCTGAGGCAAGAGAATCGCCTACGCCCAGGAATTGGAGGTTGTTGTGAGCTGTGTGATGCTACCGCACTCTACTGAGGGTGATACAGTGAGATTCCGTCTCTACAAAACAAAACAAACAAACAAAAACCCCCAAAAACCCAACCAACCAAAAAAAAGCTCAGCCTTTGAACCCCTTCCTTGGGAAAGAAAACAAGATTTGAAAATTTGCAAAATTAAATGGGATTACTTGATTAACGCAAAACTTTTAACCTTGTTTGCACTTGAAAGAAATAACCATGCCTTGGGAATATTCGCACAGGAACAGGGTGATAAACTTAGGCCCATTTCCAAGTATAGTGCTCAATTTAGACTGTCACAGAAACTTCTGCAGATCCAACCCTAGGTAACAATGTTTATCTCCATACACCACATAAAGTACAAAGTCTTCTCAACTCTGATCTTTTTTTTTTTTTTTTTTTTTGTAGATACAGAGTCTCACTGTACCACCCTCGGGTAGAGTGCCGTGGCGTCACATGGCTTACAGCAACCTCCAGCTCTTGGGCTTACGTGATTCTCTTGCCTCAGCCTCCCGAGCAGCTGGGACTACAGGCGCCCGCCACAACGCCCGGCTATTTTTTTTGTTGCAGTTTGGCTGGGGCTGGGTTTGAACCCGCCACCCTCGGCATATGGGGCCCGCGCCCTACTCACTGAGCCACAGGCGCCGCCCAACTCTGATCTTATCCAACATCTTTCCGGAGCACATTAACTTCACCGGAGCAGATTAACTTCACGAAATCCTTTGCTCTCACCTCCTAACGTTCATCTGAAACTTTTGCAATCATTTGCAATCCTGCTACTTCATGGCTTTTATCTGACGCAGGTGAACAGCATGACCGGTAGCACTGTAACCTCTGCATTAGTCACCCACTGTTCCGCTTTGCAGGGTACTCCTCTACAACATCCTGGTTATTCTTTTTGTGGCTGGAACCTCCTGCTAGAGGCAGGAAATTTTGCACTGGATACATAGTCACCACCCAACACAAGCTCCAAACCTCCAACCTCCAAACTTTCAACTCTCCCACCTCAAGTCTGCTCAGTGGGCAGAACTTCACGCTCTTACCGATGCCTACATTTTCTCTAAAAGCCAGTCTGTCAACATTTACACTAACAGTCCCTGTGCCTTTGGGGTGGTTCATGATTCTGGAATACTTTGAAGCAAAAAAGTTTGTTTTTTTTTTTGTAGAGACAGAGTCTTACCTTACCACCTTCAGTAGAGTGCCATGATGTACACAGGACTCACAGCAACCTCTAGCTCTTGGGCTTCCGGGATTCTCCTGCCTCAGCCTCCCAAGCAGCTGGGATTACAGGCACCTGCCACAACGCCCGGCTATTTTTTGGTTGCAGTTCAGCCGGGGCTGGGTTTGAACCCGCCACCCTCGGTATATGGGGCCGGCGCCTTACTCACTGAGCCACAGGTTTCCTCACTGGGTGGGGCCTGTGGCTCAAAGGAGTAGGGTCCCTTATGCTGGAGATGGCGGGTTCAAACCCAGCCCAGGCCAAAAACTATAAAAAAAAAAAAAAAAAAAAAGTTTCCTCACTTTGATACCGAATTTCGTCTTCAAGGGTTCTTGGTCTCAGTGATTCGAAGAATGAATCCAGGGATCACAGATCAGTAGTAAGACAGGATTTATTTCAGAAAATAAAAAAATATAAAAACACCAAAGCTCTTGGCCGAGAGAACCCAGTGGGGGAAAGGTCTCTCTCTTTCTCCCTCTGTCTCTCTCTCTCTCTCTGGGCTCATTGCTCAGGGGTATATATAGTCACATGGGGTTATTTATCCAGAACTCAATTGTTACATTTAGCTTGGGTCCTCTAAAGTGACATCCAGCCTTATGTTTAGCAGCAGGGGGCCAGAACTCAGGTGTTACATTTAGCATACTAGAGCAGGAACTCAGGGCTACAATCCCCTTCATTCAGGCCCAGAAAACTTACATGAAATTGACCAGGCCTAGAAAAGGTGGGGTTCCCGGTTCAGCCGTAAGTGCAACGGGAGGGAGACCCAAGGTGCTGGTGTCTCCCCAGCAGTCGTCTGACCCCTCTGGTTACTGGAGCCTCCTACAGACACCCCTCCCCCAACCACCCTCCAGACCCCTGGTTCTGCTGTGGCTGCCACTGCACCAAAACCGCCAGGGCTAAGGCGGCAGATCCTTCACCTCAGCTCAGCTGGCTGGGGGAGCATCTGTCCTGTATCAAATTTTTTTTTTATAGGCACGCCAATAAAAATGCCTGCAAGTTGATGACTTCTCACTGTTAGATGGCTGCCTAAAGAGACAGCTGTTATGAAAATAGAGGCTCATGCAACGAAAACTAGGCCTGAATATCAGGGAAATGCTCTAGCTGATTCCTATGCCAACAATGTTACGCAACTCTGTGATTTAAACTAGAAATTATAGTTCCCTGATAATCTGACTTCCCTCCCTATGCCCAGATATTGTCACCTACAGACAACAAAATGCTGCTGAGGATTGAAAAGAATATTGGGAGTGAGAAGAGTGCTAGGTTAATTGCCTTTCTGAGTTGTGGGGAAAGCGTTGATGGTTATTTGGTGCACCCAGACTGCCAAAAGGGACCGTTGTTATGCTCCTTACATTCCCTTACCTATGATGGTGTTGATTAAAATAGTGAAAACCATCAGCAAGTATTGGTGGGGAAATTGTTATAAAGTTGCAAAAGCTATTTATAATCAATGCTTACCCTGCCAAATTTATAATCCAGGAGAATCTTTCCCTATGTTCCCTGAAATGACACCTGTCCAATAGGCTCCCTGAACATATACATTTATTCTTCAACTCCTAAGTATGAGTTATCCATAGGTATTTATAAAAGTCTGTATGTTTAGCCGGGCGTTGTGGCAGGCACCTGTAGTCCCAGCTACTCGGGAGGCTGAGGCAAGAGAATCACTTAAGCCCAGGAGCAGGAGGTTGCTGTGAGCTGTGTGATGCCAGGGCACTCTACCGAGGGCCATAAAGTGAGACTCTGTCTCTAAAAAAAAAAAAAAAAAAAAAAAAAGTCTGTATGTTGTCTGGATGGGTTGAAACCTTCCCATGTTGAAAAGCTTACACTGTTACTGTAACAAAGAAATTGCTGGAAGTAGTTATTCAATCTGGGTATTCTGAAGGTTTTTTTCAAGCAATGAAAGTGATGCAAGACAGGGGGCGCCATGACCTGCCGCCTTAGCCCAGGCGGTGTTGATGGTGCAGTGGCAGGAGGAACCAGCTTGCTGGAAGGGTCGGACACCTTGGCTGGGAGACACTGGCGCCTTGCTGTCTCCTCCCTGTGCACGTCTGGCTGGTAAATTTCATGGGCGTTGCTATCTGTTCTTGTGAGTTTCCAGGGCTTGAGAGTTCCGCACCTTGCTGCTGATTGGACTACTGACTGTAACTGATGAAGACCCAGCCCTAAAAATCAACTTTGAGTTCTGGCAAAACAACCCCCTGCAACTATACGTCCAGTGAGCAGAGAGCCGAGGACAGACCTCGCAGAGGGAGCCGGGGAACTTGTTCCCCTCCTGGATTCTCTCTCTGCCAGGACCTTTGGTTTTTGTAAGTTTTTGTGTTTGTTTCGGTGAATAAGTCCTATCTTACCACTGATCTGTGGCCCTTCGATTTATTCTTCGATTGCGGAGACCAAGAACCTGAAACTCCGGTATCAAAGGCACTCATTTTACTGGAATTAAAGCACCACCTACATTTTTTTTGTGTGTGTGATAATAATTATAGTCTTTGGCAGTATCATTGTGCTTATCATTCTCAGTCCTCAGGTAAGACTGGGAGAACTAATGGGATACTTAAAGTCAACATTTCCAAGTTATCTAAAATCACTGGCCTTCCAAATTCTGCCTCTGGCTCTCATGAATCTTTGGTGCATCCCCATTAGAAATCACAGGTTAACTCCTGAAGAAATTGTTACTGGTCATCCTACATCAACAGATACTAAATCAAATTTAGACCCTTAATTGTCCCATACTGAAATGACCCAATATAGTAAATCCTTAATGCACTATGTTAAAAAGTATCACCAACAAGTTAAAGAAGCCTTTTGAGGCACAGATCTAAAGAGTTTCAAAAGACATAGCCTGGAACATGGTTATTGAGTGTTGTGGAAGCATCATCAGAGAACTGTCCTTGAAAACCACTGGAAAGAACTCTACCAAATGCTCCTGACTACAGACATCATAGCTAAACTAAAAAATGTTGATCTTTGGGCTTACTTCTCAGCTAAAAAGAGCACCTCCTGATACCTCTTGATTTTCTTCTCAAACAAGAGACGTAAACGGCAACAACAACAAGAAAAATTCAAGTTAACCAGATGAGAGATTGATGGCCTCATTCCATAGACAGCTTTTCTCAAGACATCAGAACAAGACTCTGTACCCTAATGAGACTCTTATCCCTCCAATGTTTTCTGTCTGTGCCTACTTTTTTCACTTAGAAGAATAAAGCTACATTATAATTTTAAAATCAGTCACTTTTGGCTCAGCACCTGTAGCACAGTGGTTACAGCCACATGCACTGAGGCTAGCGGGTTTGAATGAGGCCCAGGCCTGCTAAACAACTATGACAACTGCAACAACAACAAAAAAATAGCTGGGCATTGTGGTTGGTGCCTGTAGTCCCAGCTACCTGGGAGGCTGAGGCAAAAGAATTGCTTAAGCCTAAGAGTTGGAGGTTGCTGTGAGCTGTGACTCCATAGCACTCTACTGAGGGCGACATAGTGAGACTCTCTCTCAAAAAAAAATAAAATAATGATAATAAAGTCAGTCACTTTTGTTGGTAACTTGATGAAGTGTTGGATCTGTCGTGTCCAACTGAAGCCTTTTATATGATCCAAAACATCCTTTAGTCCACCCAGTAGCTAACTCTACCAACATCCCCAAAGCAACTGCTGATATTGTACAAGTGATCCTACTAGTAGACTTCTAGATCAACTCATTCTAACTCGTTGTTTTAATTAATCCAGGCATGGGGTATAAGAATCAGGACAAGTGTATTTTAAGACAGGCTTTCACCAAAAGCCCAACTGAAATTTCTTGTAAACTGACTTATGTGTCAGGGTACTGTAGTGCTCTTTTAACCTGTAATAACTTCATATCAGACCTCTGGCTAGAAACTGCTAATTCCGCCATTCTCAACCATGTAACTATGAACAACAGAACTAGAAAGAGGGCTTTGTGTGCACCCATCAGGTATACTTTTTTGTTGTTGTTAGAGAGACAGAGTCTCACTTTATTGCCCTCGGTAGAGTGCCATGGTGTAACAGCTCACAGCAACCTCCAACTCTTGGGCTTAGGTGATTCTCTTGCCTCAGCCTCCTGACATCAGGTATACTTCTA
This sequence comes from Nycticebus coucang, assembly GCF_027406575.1. NCBI lineage: Eukaryota > Metazoa > Chordata > Mammalia > Primates > Lorisidae > Nycticebus > Nycticebus coucang. The sequence continues at coordinate 75,438,425 of NC_069789.1, forward strand.
ACTATGCAGAATTCCTTGGCCAACCCTATGCATGGCCAACTTCATGCCTTGATAGATGAAAGAGTGAAGAACCAACATAAGCTAGGAATTTTGATAGTCAGATTAGCCCATTCCTCTTATCTTACATCATAAGATAAAGAGAACATTTTCAGGGGGCATTAACCCTCCTGGATGGGCATCACTTGTAATATCTGTTTTTCTATGCCTTGGGTAAATACAAATGAGGTAATAGTTAGAAATTTATCCCATTGTAATCAGCATGCAAAAAATATTAATAAACTATTTTGCAATGGTAAAAAAAAAATTATCCTGCCAAATAATTTCTATAACATGTACTACTGCAAAGGCTACTGTTGTACAATAGACTTCTTTAAGTTCTCTTGCTCAAGTTACACTTGGAAAATAGGATTATTCTAGATTCCCTACTGACTGAACAGGGATGAGGTCTGTGTTCATACTCCATATTGTACACAGATAAATGTATTAGGTATTGTAGAAATTAGTTATAAAAAAATTAATGAACCTACTTGGTTAAAATGGGTAGATTCCTTATGTGGCTCATTCTTTTAGTTAGTTCTGTGCATGAAGATCTTGGCTAAGGAAGGTACTACAAAAAAAAAAAAAGCAAAGGAAGGTACTACAAACTTTTGATATTTTGATACCCTCTTGAAAATAACAATAGTAGTCTCCTTGGTACCCTGTATTCTCTCAAAAGTGTTAAATGTTTGTATGCAGCCATCCATAAAATGTCAAATGGTCTCTCTCTGGGTGGAATGACAAAAACTCAAAGAAATGCATGACACTAAGGGTACCATGACCTATAAATGGTATGTTGAGAAGGGAACCCCAAACAGGGGCAACTGAGAATAGCAGTAATGCCCTTAACTTTGGTCACACTGTCACCTAAGTGAGAAGCTAACTAATGCAGGCCTCATAGAATGAGTTAGGAAGTATGTCCTCGGCTTCTATGCCTTCAAAGATACTAAATGAATTAGTATAATTTCTTCTCTGATTGTTTGGTATGACTCACCGCTAACCCCATTTGGTACTTGTGCTTTCTGTTTTAGAGGGTTATTAATTATTAATTCAATTTCTTTAATAGATACAGGCCTATTGTCTATTTATTTTTGTATAAATTTGAGCAGTATGTCTCTTTCAAAGAATTGATTTCTTCTAAGTTATCAAATTTGTGGGCATATAGTTCTTCATAGTATTCCTTTATCATTTTCCAAATTCCCATAAAGTGTGTTGTGATGTCCCCTCTTTTACTTCTGATAGTAGTCATTTGTGTCCTTTTTTTTTTTCTTAGCCTGGCTAGAGGCTTACTGACATGACTGATCTTTTTAAAGAATTATTTTTTGTTGTTTTATTAACTTTCTTTATGATTTTGTTTTCAATATCATCGATTTCTTTTTTTTTTGAGACAGTCTCACTATGTCACCCTGGTAGAGTGCTGTGGCATCACAGCTCACAGCAACCTCAAACTCTTGGGCTTAAGTGATTTTCTTGCCTCAGCCACCCAAGTAGCTGGGACTACAGGCATCCGCCACAACTCTCGGCTATTTTTTGTTGTTGTTGTTGTTGTCATTGTTGTTTAGCAGACCCGGGCTGGGTTTGAACCCGCCACCCTCAGTGCATGTGGCTGGTGCCATAACCATTGTGCTACAGGCACCAAGCCAATATCATTGATTTCTATTCTAATTTGTATTGTTTCTTTTCTTTTCTCATTTTGTTCTTTCTTTTCTTTTTTGAGACAAGGTTTTCTTTTTTTTTGGCCAGGGCTGGGTTTGAACCCACCACCTCCGGCATATGGGACCAGCACCCTACTCCTTGAGCCACAGGCGTTGCCCTTCTTTTCTCATTTTGTATTAATTCATTCGACTTTTCTTGTCTTCCTAAGGTGGAAATGTAGATTACTGATTTCAGAACTTTCTTAATTTATAATTAATGCATTCAATACACTTAATTTTCTTCTGAGCACTACTTTCACAGTATTCAATCAATTCAACAAGTTGTATTTTTATTTGGGCCATTGTGGTCCAGAAATTGTGAGATTTCTACCCTTTCAAATTCAATAAGGTAAATTTTATAGCTCAGAATATGGTCATTCCTGGGGAATGTTCCATGTGAGCTTAAGAAGAATATGTATTCTGCTATGGTTGGATGAAGTAGTCTGTAGTTCCCCATTATATCCAGTTGGTGGATGCTACCATGAACATGGGCCTCCTTTCTCCAAGCAGCTTTCCTTGGACTTTGGCTCCACCAGCAGGTTGAAACCTTCCACCAGGACCCCAAATCTCCTTTCAAAGGCACTACTGATAAGGATAGTTGTCAAATTGATGTTTACATCAGGTGACAAATGTAGACCTCCTCTTTTGCCATTTTGCTGATGTCAATCCTCAAAATTCTTATAGTCAGTCTTAAAACTAAAAAAGGAAGTATCTTGTTAGATTCATTTTTATCCATTAATCCTTTGATAACTATTAACCTTTTCTATTTCCTTGAGTCTAACTGGACATTTTATTTGTTATTGTTTAATGCTACTCTGTTGATGAAAACATTCAGAAATTCTGAATGATATGTTAAATACAAGTAACGTTTATTGAATGCTTATTAGGTTTTAGTCTCTTTTCCAAGTATTTTGTATGTATTAATTCATTTAATCTCTCTATATAAGTATACATCATATATATACTATTATTCAATTTTGAAGATAAGGAAACTAAGTCACGAAAATTTAAGTGGCTTGTTAGTAGGATTAGGATGTAATGTAAGACCATACACACGGTTAAAATCTATACTCACAACCATTATGCTACATTGTGAAGAAATTCTAAAAATTTATTTTGATTAATTAAATATGATGACTATAAAGAATTTTAATTAGCTATAGCATAATATCTGTTAAAATCTCTACTAATTGGTAGGATATTGGAAAATCATCAAATAAATTTGAAAAATTACTATATTCTATTAAAAAGGGTGAAAATATTTAAGTTTGATTTGAAGCTCAGTAATTAAAAATCAAAATGGTGGTCAATATAATTTTATAGAGCTAAATTTCCTATAATATTTAATACATGGTTGTTAAATTTATTACAGAATTTGAAGTCATAATGTATATGATTGCATGAGTGTGGTCTGTTTCACAAAATGCCAGTTTATAGATTTGTAATACTGTCTAATAAATATAGTAATGGTTAATTTGATTTAATTTTATTACATTTAATTTATGTAGGCATAGAATTGTTATTCAGAGCATTCACATTACCCAAACATACAGGTTTAACATGTTGTTTAGACAATTCAGTTACCTTTTAAGATATATGACAATGTTTATATTTTAAATTTTAAAATTAAAAGAAATGAAAGTAATTTTCAAATCTAATTTTAATTAAGTTGGACTAAATTATGCAATATGTAGAAAAAAGAATAAACATTTTATGATTCTAATTTTTAAAAATCTGGAAAATGTAAATGTATCTACTGTAAGAAAAGTTGGGAAGGGCAGTGGGAGAGAGAGATTACTAAAAGCAAGTGGCAAATATACAGGTGTTTGGGGAGATACAATCCCCAAAGACATAATCCCAAATTATAATCCCTAATGTTGAAATCTTGAAAAATCAAACTCCCTAGAGATTAAATTTCCTAAAATCTATATCCACAAAATCTAAAATCCTTAATGTCTAAAACCCTGAAAATTACAATCACAGGATAGTTGCATTGGAAATATTATGTTGCTATTTTCTTTACACAGAAGAAAAAGAATTTCAGTGGAATCTCCAAACCATAATGACAGATTTGGAACTAGGTGTAATCAAGGCTTCTAAAAGTAAATTTCAAGGTGTTACCAATACAACCTGGGCTCGGTGCCTGTGGCTCAAGTGGCTAAGGCGCCAGCCACATAACACCTGAGCTGGCAGGTTCGAATCCAGCCCAGCCTGCCAAACAACAATGACGGCTGCAACCAAAAAATAGCCGGGCATTGTGGCAGGTGCCTGTAGTCCCAGCTTTTTGGGAGGCAGAGACAAGAGAATCACTTGAGCCTAGGAGTTGGAGGTTGCTGTGAGCTGCGATGCCACTGCACTCTACCCAGGGCGACAGCTTGAGGCTCTGTCTCAAAACAAACAAAAAAAAAATGCAACTTGTTTTGCCCATTCACGTCAGTACATTTAGCAGAAAATTCAGTCGAGTGTATTGATCACTCCGCACACAGACAAAAGCTTCAGTTTAAAAATGCTCCATTGGCATCGCCTGTGGCTCAGTGAGTAGGGCATGGGCCCCATATACCAAGGGTGGCGGGTTCAATCCCCACCCCAGCCAAACTGCAACAAAAAATTGCCGGGCGTTGTGGTTGGTGCAGTGTGGTGGTTGAGGCTGAGGCAAGAGACTCAGTTAAGCCCAAGAACTGAGGTTGCTGTGAGCTGTGATGCCACAGCACTCTACCGAGGGCAACAAAGTGAGACTCTGTCTCTAAAAAAAATAATAAAAATAAAAATGCGTCATTTACCTGCACTGGCATTCCTTTCAGCTGATGACATTCCAGGAACTTTTAGGGAATTAAAACAGCATTTGCATGAAGAAGCCAGCTAAGTTACCAGCTGGTTCAAAAATAGTATGTGCATTGTCAGATAAAGAGACATAAAATGGTGTTGCTGTTTGATCCCAGCTACCATTTCCACCAAGCAGTCTGTACCTAGTGCATGCAAAATGGATTTCCACGTATCCAAACAACACAAGCATGTCGCAGAAGATGGGAAAACGTAATAGGAAATGCTCTTGTCAGTGTATATCCTATCACAGAAGAATTTCAAAGGAGCAGTGCCACTTAGAAAATGAATAAGAATGTATTCTCTGAGGAGAGCTATGTTCTAAAAAAAAAAGGCAGCAAGACTTTGAAATATAGTTAATGATCATAAAAGCTAGTCAGCTTTTATGGACTGTCTGTATGCAATGGCCCATAATTTATTCCTGTAATATATTTTTCTTTTTTTTTTTTTTTTTTGTAGAGACAGAGTCTCACTTTATGGCCCTCGGTAGAGTGCCGTGGCCTCACACAGCTCACAGCAACCTCCAACTCCTGGGCTTAAGCGATTCTCTTGCCTCAGCCTCCCGAGTAGCTGGGATTACAGGCGCCCGCCACAACGCCCGGCTATTTTTTGGTTGCAGTTTGGCCGGGGCCGGGTTTGAACCCACCACCCTCGGTATATGGGGCCGGCGCCTTACCGACTGAGCCACAGGCGCCGCCCTATTCCTGTAATATATTTTTCTTTTCTTTCTTTTTTTTTTTTTTTTTTTTGAGACAGAGTCTCACTTTGTTGCCCTCAGTCAGCTCACAGTAACCTCAAACTCTTGGGCTTAAGCGATTCTCTTGCCTCAGCCTCCCGAGTAGCTGGGTCTACAAGTGCCTGCCACAACACCTAGTTTTTTGTTGTTGTTGTCATTGTTGATTAGCAGCCTGGGCTGGGTTTGAACCTGCCAGCCCCAGTGTATGTTACCAGTGCCCTAACCACTGGGCTACAGGCACCAAGCTGCTGCAATACACTTTTTCATATGTTGAATTTTTTCTAGTTTTTTTCTTTTTCCCTTTTTTTAGTTTTATTCACATTTTGAATTGTGGGCACTGTTTTTTGTTTGTTTGTTTGTTTGTTTGTTTTATAAATTGCTATGCTATGTATTTCATCTTTACATTATTTCCAATACTCAAGGTTCAAGTATATAGAGCCTTTTAGAGAGTTCTAATTCATTTTATGCATACTTGGAAAATATGACTCCACAAAAGGGTATTATCACTATGTTGACATTGTGCATAAATATTGTGTGGATACAAAGAAGCTGGGAAATTTCCTCAATAAATGAAGAGATGTCCTTGTGGTACATCTGCATTTGTGAAAAATAAAAATTCTGAATATTTCGGCTCTTGGGGTCAATGCTGCATTGGAATGCAATGATGACCCATTGCCATTTTTAATCAATCTTACTGAAAGATTTCGGTTATCCACCAATGGTATTTCAGATAACTGCTGTTATAAAGCTGGGCACACACAGTTAACACCATAGTGATAAGCATTTCTCTATATATATTTTTTGCCTATCATTTTATGAATATAGTTCATCTGCTCATAATTGTTATGCCTATGTGAATACTATTGGTATTCATGAGTGTTAATGCTCAAAAATATGTATATTTGTCTATTGTATTATGTAAAGTGATCTATCTATGAAATGTTTTATTGTATCTTTATTTCTGTTGTTTTTGTTATATTTGAGACAGGTTCTCGACACCCTGACTGGAATAAAATGGTGCCATCATAGTTCACTTGCAACCTCAAACCCCTGGGCTCAAGCAATCCTTCCTCAGCCTCTCAAGCAGGTGGGACCACAGGTATGCATCACTACATCTGGTTAATTTCTTTAAAATTTTTTACATAGACTGGGCACAGTGGCTCATGCCTGTAATCCCAGCACTCTGGGAGGTCGAGGTGGGTGGATTGTCTGAGCTCATGGGTTTGAGAATAGCCTGAGCCAGAGTGAGACCTTGTCTTTAAAAATAGCCAGGCATTGTGGTGGGCTCCTGTAGCTCCTTGGCAGCTGAGGCAAGAGAATTGCTTGAGTCCAAGAGTTTGAGGTTGCTGTGAGCTATGATGCCACAGCACTCTACCAAGGGTGAAAAAGTGAGACTGTCTCAAAACAGAAAATAAAAATAAAAAATAAAATTAAGTTTTTTTTAATATAGAGACAGTGACTCACTACATTGCCCAGGATGATCTTAAACTCCTGGTCTCAAGTGATCCTCTTGCCTCAGCCTCCCAAAGTGCTGGGATTATAGGCATGAACCACTACACTTAGGTTGTTGTTTTTATGTTTCTTAAACAAAGCCTCATTTTAAAATGTAAATGAATATATTTTAAACAATTTTGTATTATTTTTTACAAATTTTTACTTTTGAGATTTTGATCTTTTGGGATGTCGACATTTGGATTATGCCTTTCAGGATTATAACAGGTGACGGATATGTTCATCCATGACGGATATGTCAGGATTATAATGATGATTTAACAAATTCATCCAACTTTCAAAACTTATCAAAGTATACACTTTAAATATGTGCAGGTTATTATGTGTAAACTTTATCTTAATAGAGCTTTAAACAATAGCTGACGATAACTAGTTTGGCCAAACACAGAAAGCTTTCATTGCACCATCATACTATACTTCTAAGACACAGAAGTTTTGGGACCTCATAAAAGTTATTGACCACTCTGAAAATCATCACAGAGCCCAAATTTGTTTAAAAATCACCTCCCTGAACCTCAGTGGCCAGTGGCAGGAGTGGTGGCTGTTGTTCCAGCCAGCACCTGGCAAATGCTCCCCCTTGGACATGGGCATATGCGTCACAGGAAGAGAAAGGCATAGTAATTGTGATCAAAGAAAATCATCAAGCAGCACAAAGCATGGGACTATAACTCAACAAAGCAAACAAACCTTCATTGTCAATCGCTTCACAGTATGCAAGAAATTTCACCCTTCACCGAATGACAAATTGATCCCTGAAATAATTAATCTGTTTGGTGAACAGTCATACACACCCTCTCCGTTGGAAGCTATTTGCTCTAAAGGAGGTTGATTCATGGTTCAGTAAAACACAGATTACAGTGGAAATGTCTCCTGAAAAGCTTGCATTTGACCTCTTCTTATTCCTTCAGGTGAGGGAATGAGAGAGCCTAAACATCCGTGTACCTTTGTGCCGAAGGAGGTTTTTTAGAGTATTATTTTGGTCAAATGTGTTCCTGGAGAAATTGTGTACCTAGGCTGATTCCTGTGGAGAGTGCTGATCCATTCAGACAATGAAAGTTTCAAAGGGGAGTGAATTCTCTGTTAAACTTGTGATCCTTTTCTAAATGATCACATGAAACACCTACTTACGAGCCTTTCCTGGGGACGAATGGACATGAAATTAAAAGAATTAATCACCAGTACATTACAAAAGCAGCGCTGTGTGGTGGAAATGGAAGCCTTTCATCATCAAATCTAAAATTTCAACATGTTGCTCCACATGCTGTGGAACAAGACAGACAACAATCACCTTCCTACCTAGTGACAAGTGTTAAACACTTTCCAGGCACCCACAGAATCTTTATTCCATTCAGTATATTCTTTTGTAAATCACAGCCACCGTTCATTACTTACTAGGTTAAAATACGTATACACAATCCTACTAAATCATGGTAAGATATCTGTCAACAAAAAAAGAGCAGATTATAATGAGAAGCTATTAAAATAAGTTCTATATTAGTATATAATGCTGTAGGAGATTTTTCATATTTTTATCATTAATTCGAAAACCGCTACTGAGGTTACATCAGATATCTTCCCATTTTCTAGCACTGTTTATAATATCCTTTTGCAATCAATTTTTAGCTACACACTTATTTTTATGGATAATTTGTGATTTCTTGGGTTTTATATTTATCAGGGCTATAGAAACTCACAAAATGGAAAAAAAAAATTGGTGAATTCCCTACTAATTATTGTTTATAAATATATATATATTTCAACATAGCATCTCACTGTATTGTCCAAGCTGGTCTTGAACTCCTGACCTTAAGTAATCCTCCCATCTTAGCTTCCCAAAGTGCTAGGATTACGTGCATGAGCCACCAAACCTGGTCTCTAAATACATATTCTATAATGTAGAATGTTTAGAAAAATTTTCCTTTTTTTTTTTTTTTGTGGTTTTTTTTTTGGCTGGGGCTGGGTTTGAACCCACCACCTCCGGCATATGGGACCGGCGCCCTACTCCTTGAGCCACAGGTGCCACCCTAGAAAAATTTTCTTAGAGAGCATTTCAGTTTGAGAAATTTTTTCAAATGTGTAAATTCTCTTAGAAGTATGCTGTTTATTACAACTTTTTAAAAGTATCTCAATTTAAGTGCTTATGTAAATGTTGTTTTATAGTTCATAGGCTGAAAAACACAAATGTAAAAGATACTCAGAAATTAAAAGTTTCACACTCTTAAAAAAATTATCCAAATAAAGGCCGGTGTGATGGCTCAAGCCTATAATCCTAGCAGTCTGGGAAGCCAAGGCAGGTGGATGCTAAGCTCAGGAGTTGGAGACCGGTCTGAGAAAGGGAGAGACCCCACCTCTGAAAAATAGCCAGGTGTTGTGGAGGGCACCTGCAGTCCCAGCTACTTGGGAGGCTGAAGCAAGAGAGACAGCTATGATGCCACAGCACTCTACCAAGGACAACAAAGTAAGACTCTGTCTCAAAGAAAAAAAAATCAACCAAATAGTGAATAGAGCTCACAGATTAAAGATGACTTAAATAGTAAGGATTTTATTACTGTGTAAAACCAAAACAATGTGCAGTAGGCAGTTCTTGGGTGGAGAACTGGAAAGCTGGAAAAATTTATTACAAGCATTACAGGAATCCCTTAAAAAGATAACCATTCCTTGCAACCTGCCAGACAAACATATATGATGTTCTGGAAATGTACACTCCCCTAGGGCTCAGGGTACTCCTAGTTTCCTCAATCAAATGGGAGAGCACAGAAGTCAGTTCCCTTGAGCACAGTGGGAGTGGTGACCAATGCACTGATGCACGCTTGGTGAGGAGGAGATGGAACAGCTTTGGCCACAAAAATCAGCTGACATAATCTGGCAAGAGCTTCAGGTAGGTTACAAAGTACAACATTGTTATATATGCTACCCACATAAGTAACACTTATAGGAACGCTCCCCACTGAGGATGTTCAGATGTAGGCAGAGGCTCCTCATGACTTTCCTCCAGGGTTGTTACACTGGATAAGAAATTGCACATTTCATGCACATCGAAGGCCTTTCTGTTAGTGAATTGTCAGTATATCAGGAGGCAATCACTTGGGGTAATGGATTTCCCACAATCCCTGCACACATAAGGCCCTTCTTCATCATTAACTCTCCAGTGTCCCATCGAGTCATATTCCTCTAGTGTCCCATGAGGACATATTTCCCTCTAAATGATTTATCACATTCTGTGCACTTATAAGGCCTTTCTCCAATGTGAACTCTCTGGCATCAAATGAAAAAGGAGCTACTGATTGAGCAAGGTCAGTACATTCTCTAAGAGATTTCCTATATTCACTGCACTCATTTTTCCAGTGTGAACTTCCCAGTGTTCGCTAAGGTTGGAATTAGGGTGAGATATGTCACAGTCATAGCATGAGGTTATGCATATCTTCAGGTAAAAGATTTCCCACTTTCTCTGCCCCTTGCTCCAGCACAATTTGCTCCAAGGATGATTGAGGGTAGAGCTCTGGCATGGATGGCCTGTTGCTGAGGATATCCTGAGGAAGCCAGAAAGTGTTTCCTAAGCTCCCAGCAGGTAAAGTTCTTCCATGACTCACTCAATGTACTAATGTGCAGCTATTCTTAAGGTTTCATAATTTTCTTTATAGAGGTCCTTCACCTCTTTTGTTAGGTATATTTCTAGGTATTTCATTTTCTTTGAAGCTACTGTGAATGGGATTGTGTCCTTAATTAGCTTCTCATCTTGGCTGTTATTGGCATATACAGAGGCTACTAATTTATGGACATTTATTTTATATCCTGAGACGTTGCCGTATTTATTAATCATTTCCAGGAGTCGCATGGTTGAGTCTTTTGGATTCTCTAAGTATAAGATCATATCATCAGTAAAGAGAGAGAAATTGAATCCTCTGCTCCCATTTGAATGCCCTTGATTTCCCTCTCTTGCTTGATTATATTGGCTATCCAGCACTATGTTGAATAGTAGTAGTGATACAGGACAACCTTGTCTGGTTCCAGTACTAAGTGCAAAAGTTTTCAGTTTTACTCCATTCAGTAAAATATTAGCTATGGATTTATTGTAGATGGCTTTGATCAGTTTAAGACATGTACCACCTGTGCCTATATTCTTCAGTGTTCTAATTAGAAAAGGATGTTGAATTTTATCAAATACTTTTTCTGCATCTATTGAGAGAATCATATGGTCTTTGTTTTTGCCTCTGTTGATATGATGGCTTACATTTATGGACTTGCATATGTTAAGCCAGCCTTGTTTCCCAGGGATGTAACCTACTTGATCATGATGTATGACTTTTTTGATGAGAAGCTGAAGTCTATTGTCTATGATTTTGTTGAGAATTTCTGCATCTATATTCATTAGTGAAATTGGTCTGAAGTTCTCCATTTTAGTTGGGTCTTTTCTTGGTTTTTGGTATCAGGGTGATGTTTGCTTTGTAGAACGTGTTGGGGAAGATTCCTTCCTCCTCAATTTTTTGGGAATAATTTCTGCAGTATGGGAATAAGCTCTTCTTTGAAGGTTTGATAGGATTCTGGTATGAAGCCATCCAGACCAGGGCATTTTTTTGGTTGGGAGATTTTTTTATTGTTTCTTTGATCTCATTGCTTAAAATTGGTCTGTTTAGGAGTTCTATTTCTTTCTGGTTAACTCTAAGGAGAGGGTGTGTTTCCAAATATTGATCCATTTTCTTCACATTGTCAAATTTCTGGGCATATAGTTTCTGGTAGTATTCAGAGATAATCTCTTGTATCTCTGTGGCATTTGTTATTATTTCCCCTTTATGATTTCTGATTGAGGTTTTACTTTTCTATTTCTAGTTAGTCTGTCCAAATGTTTAGCTATCTTATTTATTTTATCAAAAAAAACAACTCCTTATTTTGTTAATTTTCTGAACGATTCTTTTGTTTTCAATTTCATTAATCTCTGATTTAATTTTGGTATTTCTTTTCTTCTGCTGGGTTTAGGCTTAGATTGTTCTTTTTTTTTTTTTTTTCCAATTCCATAGATGGTTTGTGATTTTTTTGATGCACTCTTAAGCAGGACATTTTCCTCCCCAGACTGCTTTTTCTGTTATCCCACAGGTTTTGTTAGCTTGTGTCTTCATTGTTTTTTTGCTTAATGAAGTTAATGATGTCCTCTTTTATCTCTTCCTGAACCCCACTATCATTCAGCATGAGATTGTTTAATCTTCATGCCTTTGTGTGGGGTTGAACATTTCTGTTGGAGTTGAGTTCCACCTTTATTGCCTGTGGTCTGAGAAGATACAAGGTAAAATTTCGGTTCTTTTGATTATGTTGAGATTTTCTGTCCTAGGGTATGATCAATTTTAGAGACTGTTCCATGGGCTGATAAGAAGAATTTATATTCCTTAGCTTTGAGATGGTGTGTTCTGTATATGCCTATTAAGCACATTTGTTCTTAGGGTCATGTTTAAGTGCCTTGTATCTTTGTTTACTTTGTTTAGAGTATCTGTCCAGCTCTGTAAAAGGAGTATTAAAGTCCCCTGCTTTTTAAAGTTCCCCTGCTTTATGGTGTTATAAGATATTATATTGCTCAGGCCAATTAATGTCTGTTTCATAGATCTGGGAGCATTTAAATTGGATGCATAAATGTTTAGAATTGAAACATCTTCTTGTATCATTCCCTTGACCAGTATGAAGTGTCCATCTTTGTGTTCTTTGACTTTAGTTGTTTTAAATCCATTTGTATCTGAAAATAACATTGTGACCCCCTCCTTTCTTCTGATCTCCATTTGCCTAAAATACTGTTTTCTATGCTTCATCCTGAGTCTTGTTTTGTCTTTCAAGGTTATGTATGTTTCCTGGAGACATCGTCTAGATGTTTTGTGCTTTTTTGTCCAATAAGCCAGCCTATGCCTCTTCCGTGGGGAATTCGAGATATTTACATTTATTGAGAGAATTGGTAAGTGTGGTGGAGTTATATTCATCTTACTTTCTGATTGTCCGTTGCTTAGTTTTATCTTTTGCATCTTTGTAGAAACTAGGTTTTGTTCTGTAGTTTAGTTCTGGGTGTTTAGTTTACTGGCAGTCCATTGTGATACTCAGTGTGGAGAATAGGTCAAATTATTTTCTGTAGAGCTGGTCTTTTTGTGGCAAACTTCCTCAATGTTTGCATATCAGTAAAAGATTTGTTTTCTCCATCAATTTTAAAGTTTAGCTTAGCGGGATATAGAATTCTGGGTTGAAAAATATTTTGTTTAAGATGGTTAATGGTAGATGACCATTCTTCTCTGGCTTGAAAAGTTTCATTTGAGAAGTCCACTGACATCCTGATGAATCTTCCACTGTAAGCCAATTGGCACTTAGTCCTGGCTGCTGGCAGAATTTTCACTTTTCTCTTGACTTTCAACAGGTTCATGACAATGTGTTTTGGACAAGCTCTGTTTGAAATGAGATAACCTGGGGTCAATGTCCTTTTGAAAGAACTATGTCTATGTCAGAATCTTTGGTGATACTTGGAAATTTTTCATTTGTGCTATCTTACGGAAGGGCTTCCATTCTTCTGGGGCATTCTTCTTCCCCTTCTGGGATACCTATAAATTATATGTTTGAATGCTTTGCAAATCCCCATAATAAGAGTGAATGCTCTGCTTTCCCTCTCTTCTTTTCTGCCTCTTTAATTGCCTATGTTAGCTCAGGAGCTTTGTCCTTTAGCTCTGAGATCCTTTCTTCTCCATAGGCTAATCTGTTATTGATACTTTCTCCTTTGTCTTTAAGTTTCCTAACTGACTCCTTCAATTCCTTAAGCTCTGTTATATTCTTTCTATATTCCTCATATCTTTCATCCCTTATTTGGTTCTGCTTTTGGATTTCCTTTTGGTTATTTTCCACTTTCTCAGCAATTTCATTTATTGTTTTTTCCATCCATATTTTAAATTCTCTTTCTGTCAATTCTATCATTTCTTTATAGGAGGAATCCTCTATGGTAGCTACCTCAAGTTCTGTTAGGGGAGGGGGTTGCTCTGTTCTGGTTTTTCATATTACCAGAACTTTTCTGTTGGTTCCTCCTCATGAGTGTTTTCTTTTTGTCTGCTTTCTTCCCCTACTTTTTCTTTCACTTCCTCCTTCTCTTTAAATTACCTTGTCTCTGTGTATAAGTCTTATAAATGTCCTTTTGATATAGAATCAAAAGGAAGAGAAGAGGAAAGAGTAAGAACAGAGAAAAGATAGAAAAAGAGAAAAGAAAAAGAAAAAGGGGGTAAAAGGAAAGATTGACGAAAAGATGAGAATAACAGAAAGAGAGAGGAATAATAGTGGTGTTCAGCAGGGTGCTTTGAACATACTCACAATTCCTGGCCTTTGGGAAACTGGGATGGGTGGGTCTCTTGAGGTTAGGAGCTCCTTCCAAGCATGAGAAAAAACAAGACCCTACGTCCACCAAATAGAGAAGAAAAGAAAACTCCACCAGTTTGTCAACGTGGGAATCTACCACCAGTGTCCTCCCCTAGGCAAAAGCCAGAAAGAACCCTAGACAAGGGGATCAAGATCTCCTTGAGCCAGGCCAATGCTGTGGCACTCTATCCCAGGTCTCAAAATTAGGTGCTGTCCCATAAATGGAATATAGATTGACAAATAATAAAACAGATCAGAAAAAATGATAAAACAATAATATTAAAAGTATATAAAGAAAATTGAAAATAAAATTATATAAGACGTAAACAAAAGGGGGTATATCTCTTAGTTATTATTTGAGAAATTTATGTGAGAAAGATAAGAAAAGTAGAAAAATCTTTACAAAAAGAGAGAAAAGGAGAGAAATAAAAAGGAAAGAAAAATAAAAGGGGTAGAAAAAAACATAGCAAAAACAGAGCCCTAATTATTGAAGAAAGTAAAAATGGAAAAATAAAAATACAACAAAACAGAATAAAACAAACAAACAAACAAAAAACCTTAAGGGATAAAATTGAGAAATGAAAAGAATAACAGGAGCAGAAAAACTTTAGCAAAAAATGGGGCCCTTACTATTGAAGGGTTTACTGTTGAAGAAAGAAACAATGAAAAATTATAACTACAAAGAAGAAAGAGAAGAAGGAGGAGGAGGAAAAGAAAAACTTATGGAAAAATCAAAAAAGGAAAAAACATATATTGCCTGGACAATAGGTGATTTTCTGGGGTATGAGATGCTAATCACGATGCTGATACAACTCTATAAGAAGGGAACTGGAAGCCATAATCTTGGCAAAGAGACCTGGTCCCATCTCCCTGATTACTTTGTCATCAATTCCCACAGTGTTGGGAGGCTAAAGCTTTCCTTAGCCTACTTAATAGACATACCTCGATCTTTCCATCCCAGTCTTACAGATGAACTTAGATTCTGAATCCTATGGGGGAACCCAGAAGATAAGTTCCACAAAGATTCTTAGTTCATAGAAAAAGGGCGATGCTCTTCAAAATATGGCATAGACTATCTAATGCATCCTTGCCATTCTGCCGGAGAGTGTGCTCTGGGAGAATATACTGAAGAGCCTTGGTTGCCTGACCTTTTCAGTTTTCATTTGCTTGATCTTGATGCTGTATGTTTGGCACGGTCTTATTGAAACTTTTTTCCCCCTCGACTTTGCCAAACCCATTCTCTCCTGGTTTTCTTTCTACTTTCATTGTTTCTCAGACAAGGGTAATGATATCTATGTCTCTATAGCCTTGATCATTTTTATAACGGTGAAAATAAATATTCATTAACATATTTCTAACTGCCTATTGTATATGTAAACCTGAGTAGTCCTCAAACATTTCAATATGATGTGCTCAAAATCAGCTTCTCTCCTTTTATTCCTTCAGTTCTTTATCACTGTCTTTGTTAACATTGCCATTCATTTACTTCCCTGTTTAAGGATCTCACACTTCAACTTTTCTTCCTCTCAACTCCCAACATCAAACTTTCAACATCAGTTAGTAAGGACTAGGCATGGTGGTTCACGCCTGTAATCCCAGCACTCTGGGAGGCCAAGGCAATTGAGCTCACAGGTTCGAGACCAGCCTGAGCAAGAGCAGGACCTTGTCTCTAAAAATAGCCAGGCATTTTGGTGGGTACCTGTAGTCCCAGCTTCTTGGGAGGCTGAGGCAAGAGAATCTCTTGAGTCCAAGAGTTTGAGGTTGCTGTGAACTATGATGCCATGGCACTCTACCGAGGGTGACAGAGTGAGATTCTGTCTCAAAAAAAAAAAAAAAAAAATCAGTTAGCAGACTATGTTTATGATTATATCTTTAAAATACTTCTGAAATACAATGCTTCTTATTAATTCTATGGTAGCAGCCCTAGTTCAGTCACTGTTTATGTGTTCAATAATCAATAATAATCATTTTTGTCTGATAACTTCCCATTTACAGATATCCTTCATGATGAACCCAACATTACCGCTAAAGCCACATTAATTTTTGTCAGTCTCCTTGTTAAAAAACTTTCTAATTTCCATTGCTTGCAGCCTTTTCCAATCTGTTTGCAGCCAGCCATTCTGCCATTAGAGCACTCAAGTTTCTTACATTTCCATCCATCATTTCCTGAGCATACTACTCACTTGTATCCTCTGCTTTTCTTCAGATTGGTAACTCTTTTGTAATGGCTCTTTCACTTTCTCTATTACACATCTTTCAGAAGTATGTGGTCAATTAATCCTTTTATTAATTGATTTAAAATATTAGTTTCCTCAAAATAATAACTAACCGAGGATTTTCTGTAAAATGAGACTATCAAAAAGACCTGGACTTAAAAATTAACTGCAGATTTAAAAAATAAAATATGAGGCTTGGCACACATAGCACAGTAGTTATGGTACTAGCCACATACACCGAGGTTGGTGGGTTTGAACCCAGCCCAGGCCAGCTAAACAACGACAACTGCAACAAAAACTAGCTGGGCATTGTAGCAGGTGCCTGTAGTCCCAGCTACTTGGGAGGCTGAAGCAAGACAATTGCTTAAGCCCAAGAGTTTGAGGTTGCTGTGAGCTGTGACGCCACAGCACTCTACCAAGGTCAACATAGTGAGACTCTGCCTAAAAATAAAAAAAATTAAATATGAATTTTATAAGGATATCGTATAGTCATAAATTAGATACGATGCCTAGGTTTTACTCTATAATTGAAATATTGTGCCTAGCTAAGTAATTACTCTATAATTGAATTATTGTGCCTAAGTAAGTAATTATAATTCTTTTGATTGTAAGTCACTGAAACTGACTCTGACCAGTAAGTCATTGGTCATCTCACCAAGCACAAAGACAGGATATAGCTCCCGCAAGAGCAACTGAGATAGGAATTTGAGTCAGTCAGGAGTCTCTCCCACCTTTCACTTCTGCTTAAGATTATTTCACTGTTCCTGTCCTTCCTCTCTCTCCTTTTCTCTTCTTCCTTCCCCTCTCTTCTTATCTCTCTTTCCCTATTCCCCTTCCCTAGTTTTATTGTTTCCAGGTCTATGTGACAGAAAACATGGTGGCCAGCAGAACACAAGGTTGAGATGTACTCATCCAGTAAGTGTATTCTCTCTTCTTTTTACAGTCTAATATCACATTCGTTTTGACCCAACTTGAGTCAGGTTGCTACCTTCAATCTAACTATGGCCAGAAGGCAGGATCTTACTGCAGAAATAGCACAGCTTCCAAAGTGTAGTAGAGATGGGAAGGGCAAGTCTCCAGAAAAAAAGCAATGGAAGATTGTTAGAAAAGTTGGGGAGCAGTTATTGGTCAGGCAATGAAATATATGTACAAGTCACCAAGTTAAAAGCAAACACAAACAAAAAAATTTTTTGTAATTAAAAAAAAAAACAAAAACAAAAAACCCCCAAAGCTAGAATTATAGATAATTAGCAAAATAAACTACTTTACATTTGTCTCTTTCTTTCCCTAACTAAAATATGGTTGAAATGACTTGTTGACATGATTAGCAATAAGAATAAACAGTGATCAAAGAAACAGAAACTTAAAAGTTAACTACTCAGTAGTTGAATAGGCAAAAGTTGACAGTACAGCAGAATATTCTAAAGGGTATTCTTTGGAGCACTAAAATGATCTAATGTCCCAAGACATAACTGAAAAAATCCTGTCCCAGAGGGTCATAATGTACATTTATATTTTCAGAACTTTGGAGAAATAATTCTCTATAAATACCAGGAAATTGTTGCCATTCTAAACTTATTCTTTTTAAAAAAAAAAAACTTTTTCTTTTTTAGGTATTTTGAAGTTATTGTTTTTCTAGCTGCCATTTTATGTTATCTTTATATTAAATATCAAGAAATGTATCTTGATATTTCTGTTGAGCCTCAAGTCATTTAATGCTCTTGAAGAAACTGAATAATCCCATATTTAGGATGGCTAAGTCTTGTGCTCGTTAGGCAATTTCCAAAGAATAGAGAGCAGTCCTGGAAACCTAACACTGGTTTAGTGTATTCCCTCAGAAACCAGGGCAGTTACCTCACCTTTACTTAACCCTTTGTCTGACTCTTTAACAAATCCTTTCCTATTAAAATTTTGGATACTTTCTTATCCTCATTTTATTTCTAAGGCAACTAGGATTTTGGAAAAATTTGATGCCATTTAAAAGAAGAATTCTAAGTTAGTTTCCAGGCTTATTCTAAAATTTTATCTAGGTGGATTTGTTTGTAAAAATGCAAAATTTACTTTTGTTGGCCCACAAAGATTTTGTTGTTGAAACTTTGGAACCTCATTAAATCTTCATTAGATTAATTTTTTCTAAGAAATATAAAGAAAATCATTGAATTTTTAGAGGGTAAGTCAAGGACAATAGAATCATCCACTACATTCAGAATTTCTCAGTAAACTCCCAGTATAGATGGGAATTTCCACCTGTCTATCCTTCCTATGAAGATTTACTTTTTGAAAAATTTTAAAAGAGTTAACCAGGAAGGTGACATCTGCTAAAAAGTTAGGCATACATTATATTTCAACATATATTAAGTCATCATATTATAAAGCATGTTGACACAAAGCCTCTGGTGTCATGGGATACTAAGAATTAATGTACTTTGCATAAAAAGGAAGATGACATTTTGCCAAGACATCTAAAGTTGCAAGAAATTTTTGGTTAGTTTTAAAATACTAGATGGCGTGGCTTCTCCTTTACAGGTGTTTGGGTCCAAAATGTTGAGTGTCACCATCCTGTGAGTCACCAAGCAAGAAGAATCATCATAAGAAGGTGAACCCTTCCTTGCCAGGTGTTTTCTAGTGTGTCATTTATTGAAAGGGTGGTAAGGCTATATACCAGTGCAATCATACAATCATGAGAAAGTTAAAGGGAAATAATTTACAATTAAGATTGAAAAATCCCTAATGCTTCCCCTTGTGATAGAATAATCCCATGTAGCTGAACAAATAAATAAAGGATATATGCAAACACAAGTCACAAATAAGTCATCAGCATAGGTGTAAATCATGCTCATGGAAATACTATTAGCTAAAAGAACCCATGGGAGGGGTACAGAGAAATATTTCTAAATATGAATGTATTTTCAGTAGATAATGAAAAAGGTGGTATTATCTATAATCTGTACATGTGGTTCTTTTTTTGTGTGTGTGGTTTTTGGCTGAGGCTGGGTTTGAACCCACCACCTCCAGCATATGGGACTGGCGCCCTATCCCTTTGAGCCACAGGCGCCGCCCTTGTACATGTGGTTCTAAAATTAAAACGTGTAAAACGAATTGCAAAATAAAGGGTTCAGAATAAATGTGGATAAATATTTATCCATACATATTGAACTATTTGTTTATTAAATAAATTATTTATTTATTTATACATAAACATTTATAAATAAATAAATAGGACTCCTATGGAGTCCTATGAATTCTTTCTTAGAGGAAGTATTTGGAAACACATTATAATAATTAGGTTCAATGTGTCCTGAATTTATTTAATGGGAATTTTAATCCTAACTATATTCTTTTGAAAATATGGTGGTCAGACTTCACAAATTACTTACATTTCATCTGCATTTGAGCCTAGCAACTTTTGATATTCAAGCTGTTTAAAATCTCGGCATTAGTGTAGAAAGGATAAATGGGAAAGCAACTTCCCATTATGTATATATGTATTCAACGGATATTTTTTGAGTCTCTTACTCTTTATCAATCAATATTTTTGGCACTCTGGAAATACAGGTGAACAAGAGAAACCAAGGCCCTTTTTTCATGAGCTCACTGTCTAATAGGGGTAATAAGCAGTGAAGTAAATAAGCAACACTTTTAAGCGAGATAAGTAGATTGTGATAAGATTTTAAAAAGAGCACTCGGCTTTGGACCAGGAAAACCTCCACCCTCACCTCCACCTCCTCCTGGAGGGGGACCCAGCAAAGGCTTCTCCCAGCGGGGACAAATCAGCAGCTGGCTGTGGCACCTTCTACCTAATGAGAGAACTGCCAGGTAGCACAGAACTGACAGCAGCACCAATCTGATCACACACTACGATCTAGAGCAAGCCTATAATTAATTCTGTGGGAAGAAAGTGAAGGAGAAACTAAGTAACTTCCTGCCTGACCTACCAGGGATGATTGACTTGCCTGGTTCCCATGATAACAGCCCCCTCCACCCCCTCACTGAGAAGCCCCCTATTCTTGGTGGCTCTTTTAATTCTGTCACAGGGACCCTGCTGGCTGGCTTCTGCCTCCGTGCAGGACCATTGCCGGAACAGTCGACTGATGACTGATGCATATTCAGCCTCCCAAGAAGAAGAATAAGCAAAAGTACAAACAGAACCACACTCAGGATCATGTTCCTCCCACCCCCACCCCAAACACTATCTGATTCCAATCACAAGAAGAAGAAAAAGAAAAGGATCCTGAATGGAAAAGGAAGAAGAAGGAGAAGAAGAAAAAGAAGAACCGACATAGTCAAGACCATCCAGGTTTGGCAGCTCCCAGGCCAGCAGCAGTAGCAGCCTACGCTCACAAGACCACTGGACTTTCCACCAGGATGGCTTTTCCTGCTGTACTGCAACTGCTGATAAAAGCTGCCTTCCAGGCTCTTGGACACTCCCTTAGGAGCATCCTGCACTTGGGACAGAGACCAGTTCCTGCTATGTTCTGTATTGCGATTAATACATTAAGAGAGAAAAGGGTGTCTCGGCCTTTTTCATGGACATCTCTTCCTCTCCCCCAGGAAGCTTTCTTTCCCTCTTTTTCATGCATTTGTCTGATTTAGGACTTGATCAGTGTTTTTCTTTTCCTCTACTATTCAACATAGTGCTGGAAGTTCTAGCCAATACAATCAGGCAAGAGAAGGAAATAAAGGGCATCCAAATGGGAGCAGAGGAGGTCAAACTCTCCTTCTTTGCTGATGATATGATCTTATACTTTGAGAACCCCAAAGACTCAACCACAAGACTCCTGGAAATCATCAAAAAACACAGTAATGTCTCAGGAAATAACATCAATGTCCACAAGTCAGTAGCCTTTGTATATGCCAATAACAGCAAAGATGAGAGGCTAACTAAACACAACTCCCTTCACCATAGCTTCAAAGAAAATAAAATACCTAGGAATATACCTAACAAAAGAGGTAAAGGACCTCTATAAAGAAAACTATGAAATCCTAATTAAAGAAATAGGAGAGGATATTAACAAATGGAAGAACATACCATGCTTATGGCTGGGAAGAATCAACAATTGTTAAAATGTCTATACTTCCCAAAACCAACATCATACTTTTTTTTTTTTTTTATTGTTGGGGATTCATTGAGGGTACAATAAGCCAGGTTACACTGATTGCAATTGTTAGGTAAAGTCCCTCTTGCAATCATGTCTTGCCCCCATAAAGTGTGACACACACCAAGGCCCCACCGCCCTCCCTCCGTCCCTCTTTCTGCTTCCCCCCCATAACCTTAATTGTCATTAATTGTCCTCATATCAAAATTGAGTACATAGGATTCAAGCTTCTCCATTCTTGTGATGCTTTACTAAGAATAATGTCTTCCACTTCCATCCAGGTTAACACGAAGGATGTAAAGTCTCCATTTTTTTTAATGGCTAAATAGTATTCCATGGTATACATATACCACAGCTTGTTAATCCATTCCTGGGTTGGTGGGCATTTAGGCTGTTTCCACATTTTGGTGATTGTAAATTGAACTGCAATAAATAGTCTAGTACAAGTGTCCTTATGATAAAAGGATTTCTTTCCTTCTGGGTAGATGCCCAGTAATGGGATTGCAGGATCAAATGGGAGGTCTAGCTTGAGTGCTTTGAGGTTTCTCCATACTTCCTTCCAGAAAGGTTGTACTAGTTTGCAGTCCCACCAGCAGTGTGAAAGTGTTCCCTTCTCTCCATATCCACACCAGCATCTGCAGTTTTGAGATTTTGTGATGTGGGCCATTCTCACTGGGGTTAGATGATATCTCAGGGTTGTTTTGATTTGCATTTCTCTAATATATAGAGATGATGAACATTTTTTCATGTGTTTGTTAGCCATTCATCTGTCATCTTTAGAGAAAGTTCTATTCATGTCTCTTGCCCATTGATATATGGGATTGTTGGCTTTTCTCATGTGGATTAATTTGAGTTCTCTATAGATCCTAGTTATCAAGCTTTTGTCTGATTGAAAATATGCAAATATCCTTTCCCATTGTGTAGCTTGTCTCTTTGCTTTGGTTATTGTCTCCTTAGCTGTACAGAAGCTTTTCAGTTTAATGAAGTCCCATTTGTTTATTTTTGTTGTTGTTGCAATTGCCATGGCAGTCTTCTTCATGAAGTCTTCCCCCAGGCCAATATCTTCCAGTGTTTTTCCTATGCTTTCTTTGAGGATTTTTATTGTTTCATGCCTTAAATTTAAGTCCTTTATCCATCTTGAATGAATTTTTGTGAGTGGGGAAAGGTGTGGGTCCAGTTTCAGTCGTTTACATGTAGACAACCAGTTCTCCCAACACCATTTATTGAATAGGGAGTCTTTCCCCCAAGGTATGTTCTTGTTTGCTTTATCGAAGATTAAGTGGTTGTAAGATGTTAGTTTCATTTCTTGGTTTTCAATTCGATTCCAAATGTCTATGTCTCTGTTTTTGTGCCAGTACCATGCTGTCTTGAGCACTATGGCTTTGTAGTACAGACTAAAATCTGGTATGCTGATGCCCCCAGGTTTATTTTTGTTACAAAGAACTGCCTTAGCTATACGGGGTTTTTTTCGGTTCCATACAAAATGCAGAATCATCTTTTCCGAATCTTGAAAGTCGATGTTGGTATTTTGATAGGAATGGCATTGAATAGGTAGATTGCTTTGGGAAGTATAGACATTTTAACAATGTTGATTCTTCCCATCCATGAGCATGGTATGTTCTTCTATTTGTTAATATCCTCTGCTATTTCTTTTCTGAGGATTTTATAGTTTTCTTTATAGAGGTCCTTCACCTCCTTCATTAGGTATATTCCTAGGTATTTCATTTTCTTTGAAACTATGGTGAAGGGAGTTGTGTCTTTAATTAGCTTCTCATCTTGACTGTTATTGGTGTATACAAAGGCTACTGACTTGTGGACATTGATTTTATATCCTGAAACATTACTGTATTTTTTGATGACTTCTAGGAGTCTTGTGGTTGAGTCTTTGGGGTTCTCTAAGTATAAGATCATGTCGCCAGCAAAGAGGGAGAGTTTGACCTCCTCTGCTCCCATTTGGATTCCCTTTATTTCCTTGTCTTGCCTAATTGTATTGGCTAGAACTTCTACCACTATGTTGAATAGTAAAGGTGACAGAGGACAACCTTGTCTGGTTCCAGTTCTAAGAGGAAAAGCTTTCAGTTTTACTCCATTCAGTAAAATATTGGCAGTGGGTTTGTCATAAATACCTTCAATCAGTTTTAGAAATGTGCCACCTATGCCTATACTCTTCAGTGTTCTAATTAGAAAAGGATGCTGGATTTTATCAAATGCTTTTTCTGCATCTATTGAGAGGATCATGTGATCTTTATTTTTGCCTCTGTTAATATGGTGGATAACGTTTATGGACTTGCGTATGTTAAACCAGCCTTGCATCCCTGGGATGAAGCCTACTTGATCATGATGAATGACTTTTTTGATGACAAGCTGTAGTCTATTGGCTAGGATTTTGTTGAGAATTTTTCCGTCTATATTCATGAGTGAGATTGGTCTGAAATTCTCCTTTGTGTTTGGGTCTTTTCCTGGTTTTGGTATCAGGGTGATGTTTGCTTCATAGAATGTGTTGGGGAAGATTACTTCTTCCTCAATTTTTTGGGATAATTTCTGCAGTACAGGAATAAGCTCTTCCTTAAAGGTTTGATAGAATTCTGGAGTGAAGCCATCTGGACCAGGGCATTTTTTGGTTGGAAGATTTTTTATTGTTTCTTTGATCTCAGTGCTTGAAATTGGTCTGTTCAGGAGCCTATTTCTTCCTGGCTGAGTCTAGGGAGAGGGTGTGATTCCAAATATTGATCCATTTCCTTCACATTGTCAAATTTCTGGGCATAGAGTTTCTGGTAGTATTCAGAGATGATCTCTTGTATCTCTGTGGGATCAGTTGTTATTTCCCCTTTATCATTTCTGATTGAGATTACTAGAGATTTTACTTTTCTATTTCTAGTTAGTCTGGCCAATGGTTTATCTATTTTATTTATTTTTTCAAAAAACCAACTCCTTGTTTCATTAATTTTCTGAATGATTCTTTTGTTTTCAATTTCATTGATCTCTGATTTGATTTTGGATATTTCTTTTCTTCTACTGAGTTTAGGCTTAGATTGTTCTTCTTTTTCCAATTCCATAAGATGGCTTGTGAGATTGTTGATGTGCTCTCTTTCTGTTTTTCGAATGTAGGCATCTAAAGCGATGAATTTTCCTCTCAAAACTGCTTTTGCAGTATCCCACAGGTTTTGGTAGCTTGTGTCTTCATTGTTGTTATGCTCAAGGAAGTTAATGATTTCCTGTTTTATTTCTTCCTGCACCCATCTGTTATTCAACAGAAGATTGTTTAATTTCCATGCCTTTGGGTGGGGTCGAGCGTTTTTGTTAGAGTTGAGTTCCACCTTTAGTGCCTTATGGTCTGAGAAGATACAAGGTAAAATTTCAATTCTTTTGATTCTGTTGATATTTGTTTTGTGTCCCATGATATGATCAATTTTGGAGAATGTTCCATGGGGTGATGAGAAGAATGCATATTCTTTATCTTTCGGGTGGAGTGTTCTATATGTGTCTATCAAGTACAGTTGTTCTAGGGTCTCATTTAAATCTCTTATATCTTTGTTTAATTTCTGTTTAGAGGATCTGTCCAGCTCTGTAAGAGGAGTGTGAAAGTCCCCTGTTATGTTGGTATTATCAGATATCATATTGCTCAGACTGAGCAAGGTCTGTTTCAAGAATCTGGGAGCATTTAAATTGGGTGCATAAATATTTAGAATTGAAATGTCTTCTTGTTGTATTTTTCCCTTGACCAATATAAAGTGACCATCTTTATCTTTTTTGATTTTAGTTGCTTTAAATCCACATGTATCTGAAAATAAGATTGCAACTCCACTTTTCTTCTGAGTTCCATTTCCCTGAAAATTGTCTTCCAACCCTTGACTTGGAGCTTTAATTTGTCTTTTGAAGCCAGGTGTGTTTCTTGCAGACAGCAAATGGATGGCTTATATTTTTTAATCCAGTCAGCTAATCTATGTCTCTTCAGTGGGGAATTCAAGCCATTAACATTTATTGAGATAATTGATAAGTGTGGTAGTATTCTATTCATCTTATTTGGTGAGAGTCCATTGCTTAGTTTTATCTTTTGCATCAGTGTGGAGGTTAGGTTCTGTCCTTTAATTTCTGAGTTCTTACTTTGCTGCTGATCCATTGTGGTGGTCGGTGTGCAGAACAGGTTGAAGTATTTCCTGTAGAGCTGGTCTTGTTGTGGCGAATTTCCTCAATGTTTGTATATCCGTAAATGATTTGATTTCTCCGTCAATTTTTAAGCTTAGCTTAGAAGGGTATAGAATTCTGGGCTGGAAATTGTTCTGTTTAAGTAGATTAAAGGTAGATGACCTTTGTCTTCTTGCTTGCAAAGTTTCATTAGAGAAGTCTGCAGTCACTCTGATGGATTTGCCCCTGTAGGTCAACTGGTGCTTACTCCTGGCAGCTTGCAGAATCTTTTCTTCTGTCTTGACTTTGGACAGGTTCATCACAATGTGTCTTGGAGAAGCTCAGTTAGAGTTGAGGTGATCTGGGGTCCGATAGCCCTCTGAAAGCAGTTTGTCAGAATCTTTGGTGATATTTGGGAAATTTTCTTTTATAATATTCTCTAGTATGGCTTCCATTCCTCTGGGGCATTCTTCTTCCCCTTCTGGAATTCCTATAACTCGTATGTTGGAACGCTTCATAAAGTCCCATAATTCTGACAGTGAACGTTCTGCTTTCTCTCTCTTCTTTTCTGCCTCTTTTACTATCTGAGTTATCTCAAGAACTTTGTCTTCTACCTCTGAAATTCTTTCTTCTGCATGGTCTAACCTGTTGCTGATACTTTCCATTGCATCTTTAAGTTCCCTAATTGACTGTTTCAGTTCCTTCAGCTCTGCTATATCCTTTTTATATTCTTCATATCATTCATCTCTTATTTGATTCTGTTTTGGATTTCCTTTTGGTTATTTTCCACTTTATTAGCACTTTCCTTCATTGTTTCCATCATTTCTTTCATTGTTTTCAACATGTGTATTCTAAATTCCCTTTCTGTCATTTCTAACACTTCTTTACAGGTGGAATCCTCTGCAGTAGCTACCTCATGGTCCCTTGGCGGGGTTGTTCTGGACTGGTTCTTCATGTTGCCTGGAGTTTTCTGCTGATTCTTCCTCATAAGTGATTTCTTTTATCTGTTTCCTTGCCCTAATTTTCCTTTCACTTCCTCTTGCTCTTTAAGTTCTCGTGCCTGTGGACAGAACTCAAGCAGAACCCCTCCACCAGTCTTATCTCGTTGCGGCACTGTCTTGAAGTCTAGATGAGGGTGGGATCCTGTGTGTATAATTTCTTGACTAACACCTTTAAATCAGGCATTTTTGGCTCTCGCTTTCCTGTTCAGACACCACAAAATAGGAGCCACTTCCTCACCCTTGGAATTTCCCCCCAACATCGTACTTTCAAGACTTGGAAAAAAAATAATTCTTTGTTTTGTATGGAACCAGAAAAAGACCCCATATAACTAAGGCAGTTCTTAGTAATAAAAACAAAGCTGGGAGCATCAGCATACCAGACTTTAGGCTATACTACAAGTCCATTGTGGTTAAAACAGCATGGTACTGCCACAAAAATAGAGACACAGACATTTGGAATCGAACAGAAAACCAGGAAATGAAACTAACATCTTATAGCCATCCAATATTCAATAAACCAAACAAGAACATACACTGGGGAAAAGACTCCCTTTTCAATAAATGGTGCTGGGAGAACTGGATATCTACATGTAAAAGACTGAAACTGGACCCACATCTTTCTCCACTCAAAAAAATTGATTCAAGATGGATAAAAGACCTAAATTTAAGGCATGAAATGATAAAAATCCTCAAAGAAAGCATAGGAATAGCACTTGAAGATATCAGCCTGGGGAAAGTCTTTATGAAGAAGACTTCCCTGGCAATTGCAACAATAAAAATAACAAAACAATGGAACTTAATTGAACTGAAAAGCTTTTGTACAGCTAAGGAGAAAACAATCAAAGCAAATAGACAACCTACACAATGGGAAAGGATATTTGCATATTTTGAATCAGACAAAAGCTTGATAATTAGGATCTATAGAGAACTCAAATTAATCCACACGAAAAAAGCCAACAATCCCATATATCAATGGGCAAGAGACATGAATAGAACCTTCTCTAAAGAAGACAGATGAATGGTTAACAAACATATGAAAAAATGTTCTTCATCCCTAATTATTAAAGAAATGCAAATCAAAACCACCCTGAGATATCATCTAACCCCAGTGAGAATGATCCACATCACAAAAATCTCAAAACTGCAGATGCTGGTGCGATGTGGAGAGAAGGGAACACTTTCACACTGCTGGTGGGACTGCAAACTAACAACCTTTTTGGAAGGAAGTATGGAGAACCCTCAAAGTATTTATGGGTGGGGAGAGGGGAGGAGCAGGGGTGGGGGTCTTGGTGTGTGACACACCTTTTGGGGCAAGACACAATTATATGAGGGACTTTACCTAATAAACGCAACCAGTGTAACCTGGTTTCTTGTATCCTCAATGAATCCCCAATAATAAAAAAAGATTTTTTTTTTTAAAGATTTAAAAAAGAAACAGGATAAGACAATAGCATACAATCCCTCTGAGAGGTGATGTTTGATTGAGACATAGATCCAGGCACATGAAAAAAACCTGAGTGAAGGGGGTTCCAGTTATAGGGAACAGCAAATGCTAAGACTTCACTAACAAAGAGTTTCAGCCTCTTCCAAGAACAGAAAGGAGTCCAGGGTAACTGTAGCACCAGCAGGGAGAAGGAGAGAGGTATGAAATCAGCTTGAGGAAGAAGGCAGAGCTCAGGTTATGGTAAAGAGTTTGCATTTTACTGTAAATGCAATGATAAACCATACAATTTCTTTGTTGAATTTAGATTAACAACATAAAACAAACCCACAAGCATTTCAAGATATCAACTAACACTTATCAATTATGTTTATAAATTACTCTTTTTCTTTTTGAGACAGAGTCTCACTATGTTGCCCTTGGTAGAGTGCCATGGCATCACAGCTCACAGCAACCTCTAACTCAGTGGTTCTCAACCTGCGGGTTATGACCCCTTTGGGGGGTCTCCGCCTAGCAGATATTGAGATTACAATTCATAACAGTAGCAAAATTACAGTTATGAAGTAGCAACGAAAATAATTTTATGGTTGAGGGTCACCACAACATGAGGAACTTTATTAAAGGGTCACGGCCTTAGGAAGGTTGAGAACCACTGCTCTAACTCTTGGGCTTAAGCAATTCTCTTGCCTCAGTCTCCCAAGTAGCTGAGGCGCCTGCCACAATGCCTGGCTATTTTTTTGTTGTAGTTGTCATTGTTCTGTAGCAGGCCCGGGCCAGGTTCTAACCCGCCAGCCCCAGTGCATGTGGCCAGCACCCTAACCACTGAGCTACAGGCACCAAGCCTCAAGTGATCCTCTTGCATCAGTCTCCCTAGTAGTAGGCCAGTTTTTCTATTGTTGGTAGAGATGGGAGTCTCACTCTTGGCGCAGGCTGGTTTTGAACATCTCAGCTCAAGTAATCCATCCACCTTAGTCTCCCAGAGCTCTAGGATTACAGGTGTGAGCCTTGCACCCAGCCTGGTATGTATTTTTTTATGTGTACATCAGAAAAATATTTTTCTGAGGCTGTTCTCTCCCTGTACTTCATCTCCAGTGTAGCTTTAGAGGTTATGTTTAGTCTGGAATGAGGTGGATGTTTTACATTCATTGATTCTGAAGTCAAAGTGTGGTTCCCAACTGCCAAGAGAATTCTTTTTTTTTTTTGTGGTTTTTGGCCGGGGCTGGGTTTGAACCCGCCACCTCCGGCATATGGGACCGGCGCCCTACTCACTGAGCCACAGGCGCCGCCCTGCCAAGAGAATTCTTATATTTCAATTCTTATATTGGTCCTGTATGTCCTAATGTAATGGGACACATTTTAAAATAAAAACCTGCCATGAATAAGATGATCTTTCTGGAGGCAAAAATTAATTCTGGGGTTTTTAGAGATATCTAGCTTCATTCTAAAGGTAAAGCATCATTACTTTTTCCATATATAACATTATTTATTATCTATTCATTGCTAAGAAATATGATCTCTGCCCTGATGGAGACCTTGTTAAACAGATATTAGTCAAGTTATACAAATAAATAGTTACAAGTGTCTTAGAAAAAGACAGTATTTGGAGAAACCTTAACATGAGTCCTGTTTTTGGCTGGAGAGGGTCAGGAAAGTCTTTTCTAAGGAAAGTGACATCTGACCTGAGATCTAAAAGAAAAATAGGGGTTAACCTTGCAGATAGGAGGAAAATTAAATGAAAGATTCATTGTTTAAATTATAACTGTTATGACTCCTTGGAAGAAAATTTTTTAACTAGTTCAAGGTCTTACTTAAGCTTTCACAGAAGCCTAGTCAGTTTCTTAGTCATATTTTACGCAATTTACATTAAATGTGACATCATTTACTTGGAAACCAACACTCACTCCAAACAGTGACTTATAAATGTTAAAAGAGAATAGAAGCAGCACTGGTTTTCAGGGTTCTCTCATTCAAAGCAACTGAATAAGGTCTTCATTTAAAAGAATACAGACCTATGCTTTGTACCATATTACATGTTACAGGGTATAAAACAATAATTATGCAGAATGGGGAGTATAAATGCAGAATGACCTACTGCTTTTAAGGTAGTTTTTAGCTACAAAGACAGGTTATCAACCTTTCTCCCTCATCAGTTTAGCAAGTAAATTGGAAAGAAGATACAATATCAAGTCTTTGCCGTGGGGAAGTGGCATCTAGAAAAGGTGCATGGTTATATACATCAACAACATCAAAAATGTAAAATGTGGAATACATTTAACCAAAGTATCAAAACTGTCAATAGGTACTAGGAGTAATAATAGTGACAGTAGTAGTAATAATTGCTATTTATTCTGAGTTTCCCATAAATTTACCAGACTATTGCTTTATCTATAATATTTTTTTTTCTATCCATGACGGCTATTATAATCTTTGCTTTATGGACAATAATAGAGTAAGTTCAGAGAGGTAAGTAACACAGTGAGCGAGAGAGTAAGGATTCGGCCCTGGTCTCTATGCACTCTGTTCCAAACCGATATTGCTTGAACTCAGGGAACTTGCCTGGGTTCAGTTTCTGATGATATAAGTTTCTCTCTTATTGTTTTCATATCAATAAAATAGTAAGCACAGTAATGCTTTTAATCATGATTTTCTTTTTTTTGTTTTTTAGAGATAGAGTCTCATCTGTTGCCCTCATTAGAGTCCTGTGACATCACAGCTCACAGCAACCTCCAGCTCTTGGGTTCAGGCGATTCTCCTGCCTCAGCCTCCCGAGTAGCTGGGCACACACCTGGCTATTTTTTGTTGCAATTTGGCTGGAGCCAGGTTTGAACCCGCCACCCTCAGTATACGGGGCTGGTGTCCTACTCACTGAGCTACAGGCACTACCCTAAGCATGATTTTTTAAATCTTTCCAATTTGAGATGGTTTTAATAATCCCCAGGAAAAGATAGTTAAAAGAGATAATAGATTCTACTTTTAGTGGAATAAGTCTTAAGCCAGAAAGGCGAGAAGCCAGAAAGGAGAGAATTATGAATGAAATAAAACAGAAACATTATAAAGTAGCATAAGGATTTATTGGTAGCACAATAACAGACATGTTCTACTGAAAAAAATATATATATCATTTAATTAGGGAAGTAGCAGAACCAACGTGTCTAGTCTGAGTATTTTGTTCTTATCTATGCCTTTAGTAAACGTTTTAGCCATAATGACAATGAATTTGGAGTGAGGTCAACTCCATGTTGGTTCCAGTGTAAATAGATGAACCGGAACCTCTTTCACGCATACAACCTTAATAATGGGTAATCATATAGTCTGGGTAAAGGAGTAGAAGAAAATATAATTACATTAAAAGAAGGAATACTATGGGGAAAGGGCCAAGGAAGGGGAAGGGAGGCGGGAGGTTTTGGTGGAGGGAGGGTGATGGGTGGGGCCACATCTACGGTGCATCTTAGAATGGGTACAGGCGAAACTTACTAAATGCAGAATACAAATGCCTACCTACAGTAACTTGAGAAAATGCCATGAAGGCTACGTTGAACAGTTTGATGAGAATATTTCAGATTGTATATGAAACCAGAACATTGTACTCCTTGATTGCACTAATGTACACAGCTATGATTTAACAATAAAAAAAAAGAAGGAATAAATAGGTATTAAAAAATTCATTTTCCCAGTGGCGCCTGTGGCTCAGTCGGTAAGGCGCTGGCCCCATATACCGAGGGTGGTGGGTTCAAACCCAGCCCCGGCTGAACTGCAACCAAAAAATAGCCGGGCATTGTGGCGGGCGCCTGTAGTCCCAGCTACTCGGGAGGCTGAGGCAAGAGAATCGCTTAAGCCCAGGAGTTGGAGGTTGCTGTGAGCTGTGTGAGGCCACAGCACTCTACCCAGGGCCATAAAGTGAGACTCTGCCTCTACCAAAAAAAAAAAAAAAGTTCATTTTCCCCCCAGATAAAATAGAATATAGTTGAAAATGTTTATAAGGAGATCTACTTATAATCACAATAATTATGTTAGGATGTTTTGCCTTCCTCTCTTGAAAAACATCAATGAAAAAAGAAATTGCTTTATCCTTTTTGTTTCTACAATACACCACATGAAATGAGTCTGCTATCCATGCCAGCTTGATTTTGTAATTCCCTCTCCCTCACGATATGCAACATCTTGCCAATTCTGCTGTAATAACGGAGAGAGCAGACGGACACGTGTGCAGGCACCCTCACAGGCAAGAGAGAGACAGAGAGAATGACTGGCAGGTCCAGAAGTCTGAAAGTTAGTCTGACGGGGTTAGTGTGCCAGGAAGACCAAAATTTCAAAGATTTGCGTTGTCAGGATGGGAAGAAAGAAAGGGAACTTCAAAGACTACACAGAAGAGGAGCCAGAGGTTCCTTTGACCTAAGCGGGGCTAAGCTTTAAGAGCTAAAACTTGCTCTGCAGATAGAACAAGTTAAATAGCAGAGAGGAGACATTTGCAATTTCCTGTTGAGGGTAGATTTCATACAGATTGCAAAAAGAAGCTTAAGCCTGAAGTTCAGGCCTGTATGTTCTTTTGGAGAGTGGGAGAGAGAGAATACCTGAGCAGATCCTTGTAAAGATTTTCATAACTAGACTGTTAAAATAATTACGCACTATAAAAAGAAGCCTCCCTATCTACATACAGAGGATTCACACTCTGAGTTATGTTTGAAAATGGGCTTTTTGCTTAAAAAAAACTACAGATTCGAAAAGAAACTTACGCCAGCAATCTACCTGTATTAATTCAGCATAGACTTTTATTCATAAATTTAATCAGTCACTCTTTAGGATCACTGGACATTTTAAGATAAAAAGAAAGTGAAGGTAGATCAAGATAAACAACCAGAACAACTTGATCACAAAGGAAACAGATAAGTAAGGAATAAAAGGACAAAAGTTGAATTTTTTTTTTGAGACCTAGTCTCACTCTGTTACCCTGGGTACAGCATCGAAGCATCACAGCTCAGAGCAAACTCCTGGGCTCAGCCACCTCTTGCCTCAGCCTTCCATGCAGCTGGGACTATAGGCACCCACCACAACACCTGGCTAATTTTTCTATTTTTAGTAAAGATGGGATCTCGCTCTTGCTCAGGCTGGTCTCCAACTCCTGAGCTCAGGTGATCCAACTGCCTCCACCTCCCATAGTGCTAGGATTACAGGTATGAGCCATCGTACCCAGCTCAAAGTTGAATATTTTAATTATATACTTGTAGAAATTAGCCAGAATATTCAGGAAACCAAAATAGTGTTATAGTAGAAGAATAAGAATACAGTAGATCTTAGATACTGAAATATTGTCTAAGAAATTAATCAGAAAGGCAAATTAATAGAATTGACATTCTTGGAAACTAATTATTCATCTAGAAGACAGGGAAATATTTCTGTTCCCAAGGAAATAGTCTATTCCAGTTACACTGTGATTTTTGTAAGCATGATCTCATTTAATACTCATAATAATAATGGGATGAGACCTAGAGAGGAAATACACTCTTATGCAAGAAAAATAATTTGACCAAGTTAACACATTAGTAAGTGGTAGATAAAATGCAAAACCAATGCTTATACATATTTGAACAAGTAATGACTAGCATGATTGCCTGTATGTGTTAAGTATTTTCCCTATTTTATCATATTTAATCCTTATAACAAGAAGGTATATTAAACGTAAAGCTCAGAAATATCTTTTATGTCAACTGCCCCAAATTACAGAATTTTCTTTGCTCCCAATCTCAATTTCCTCCTTTCCACTCTTCCTAGTATCACCATAACATTTTCAAAAACACAGTTCTCATCATGTCCCATTCTTCTACTTAAAATCCTTGACTGGTTCAGAATTGTCTACAGAATAAAGCCCTTTTATAGCAGTTAGTGGTTTTTACGATCTCACCCTTGCCCACCTTTCAAACTCTATTTGCTCCTGCTCCCCACCAACCACACTTCTTGGATTCTAGCCCTATGGGCTGCATTAGAGACCAAATTTGAACAGGTTGTGCTCTTTCTTTTCTCTGTGTGTTTTTCCATGCTGTTTCTTACCCCTTTAATGTTCTCACGTAGAGTGCACGTGGTTCCATTTGCTACCATCTGGTTGTGTTTCTTTTGGTAGTTACTACCATTTTTGTTTAAATATCCACACTTCCCTGGTTCTATGCCTTGAAATTGGTTCAGCTCTAGCTAATCAGTGTGATTTTACAGCCTGGTTCCAGTTCTTCATTCAGACAACCCCATTAGAGCCAGTGAGACATAAGGTGGGGGGTTTATTTATTTATTTATTTTTTTGTAGAGACAGAGTCTCACTTTATGGCCCTCGGTAGAGTGCTGTGGCGTCACACAGCTCACAGCAACCTCCAACTCCTGGGCTTAAGCGATTCTCTTGCCTCAGCCTCCCGAGTAGCTGGGACAACAGGCACCCGCCACAATGCCCAGCTATTTTTTGGTTGCAGTTCAGCCGGGGCCGGGTTTGAACCCGCCGCCCTCGGTATATGGGGCCGGCGCCTTACCGACTGGTATTTTTAAAATGTCCTGACTCTTCTGAGGGGGTGCTGGAATTGATCTGCTCTCTCACCTCCATCTTAGGAGTACAAGGGAGAATAAAAATTAAACTGGGGCTTAACATTCTGGAAGACAAGGGGAAAAAAGGAAGAGGTCAAGTCCTCAATGACATTACTGAGCTGCTGAAACCAACCAACACCAAAGCTCCATTTACCTCCAGACTTTTAAGCTATGTGCACCATTCAGAAACCATGAATTTTTCTGCTAATTGCAACCAAAAGCATTTTATCACCCAAATGACATCCTGAAATTCTTTCTGTGTATTTCTATGCCCATACTACTTTAATTTTATTCTGCTTTTCTATAAAACTGAACACCTTAGGCAAATGAGCTCATGTTACCAGCTCCTCTGAGTTTGTTCAAAAATAATCCATCCTTGCTCTAAAAAAAAAAACCTGTTCATTAAATTTAGAATTTCTCAACCTGAGCACTATTGATATTTGGAGCCAGATAATTTTTTTTTTGTGAAGTCTCCTATACAAAGTATGTTTAGCGACATCCTTGGTCCTACCTACGAGATGCCTGTAACCTTGCCTACCCCTTCCCACATATAATCAAAAACATCTCCAGGAATTGACAAATATCCTTCAGGGAGGAAAATTATCCCCAGCTGGGGGTTACTGACCTCATACAGGGTGTCCAAAAAGTCATCTCTAAAGTCACCATACATAGGAAAAATGGGAAATTGCAACTAAATGTAACTTTATTTACAAAATATTCATTATAAAATTTTTTAAGAAGTGGTGACCAACATATAGAGAATATTCTGTAAACATTTTGGGGTGAATTAGGGGATACCCTGTATAATGACAAAGAGTTTAGATTCTTTTTTTTTTGAGACAGAGTCTCACTTTATTGCCCTCAGTAGAGTACTGTGGTGTCATAGCTCACAGCAACCTCAAACTCTTGGGCTTAAGAAATTCTCTTGCCTCAGCCTCCCAAGTAGCTGGAACTACAGGTGCCCACCACAACGCCTGGCTATTATTATTATTATTTTTGGTTGTAGTTATCATTGTTGTTTGGCAGGCGTGGGCTGGGTTCGAACCCTCCAGCTTTAATGTATGTGGCTGGCGCCCTAGCCACTGAGCCAGAGTTTAGATTTTATTAAAAACATCTTCTTGGCTTGGCGCTTGTAGCTCAGTGGCTAAGGCACCAGCCATATACACCAGAGCCGGTGGGTTCGAACCCAGCCCAGGCCTGCCAAACAACAATGACAAGTGTAACAAGAAAATAGCCAGGCATTATAGCAGGTATCTATAGTCCCAGCTACTTGGGAGGCTGAGGCAAGAGAATCAATCGCTTAAGCCCAAGAGTTTGCAGTTACTATAAGCTATGGCCACTGCACTCTACCAAGGGCAACATAGTGAGACTCTTATCTCAAAAAAATAAATAAATAAAGACATCTTCTTGAGCTTTTAAGCCAATGACAATCTATAGAGGTTAATTCCTACAGGATTATATTATATTATGTTATATCCAACCCTAAATATAGACAGGCGGAGTAAGGATTCCATATAGGGCAAAGTATATCAGTTTCATGTGAAACTTTGGTTTGGTGTGTAATAAAGGAATGGTGAACTCCACCTGTACTGGTACAGGATGTGATCTCACACACCAAACATGCTTTTCTCATATGCCAATCCCTCTCTAGTAACTTGCCATTCCAAAAAAAAATGGGTCATGTTTACCACTGAAAAAGGAAAGACCAAAAAGGAGGAGGAAATGTGTTTTATATTAGGACTACTGTACTGAGTGCCTGCAACAGAAGAACTTGGCACCAAACTTCCCTTATTACTTCCTCATGATTTACACAGACCCTGTCTAATCCCGAAGAGGCTTCTCCCACTTAGAGTGAGATCTTTCAAATTGTTACTAATTATAAACTTCTTCAGAGGCCAGGTGTTTTCACTCAGAGTCAACATGCATGTACTTGAGCCCAAGCAATCTCCTTAGCCTGGGGCAAGCGCTGCTGCCTGAAATGCCTTCTCTCATAAGACAGGATGATGAAAAGGGAAGTTGTAGAAATGAATGAACCTAGCCAAAAACCTTGTTTGGATGATTAAGTCTTCGCTAATCCATAAGGAATTCGGAAAAATAGTGCAACATAAAGGCACCTATGCTCCAACATGACATAGTCCTTATTTCTTCGTCTGAAGCACGTTTTTATTTATACCAAATCATTACTTGAATATATGCTTTTGGTAAATATAAAAATTTATTATTGCAACTGAAAAAATTATAAACATTCATTTTGTCTTTCTTCTCTGTGTTTTAGGTTGAAGCTAACTCCATGTTTGCCTTTGAATCTAAATATTGTTTTAAATATCAATATATATGGGTTCAATATATATTGAACATTTTCAAGGCCGCAATTAAAATGATTGACTCCAAGCATAAGAAAATTAGTAAAGTCCAAACTATTATATATAAACTGTAATAATGAAGGTTTTAATATGATCAAGAATGGTAATAATATATGAAGTCAGACAATGAAGTTGTTGAACTCATCCTAGAAAAAGTGCTATATACTTGATCACTGAATCCTGGTGCTGTATACTTGATCGCTGAATATCACTATAGTCACCTTTGAGGTACACCCCTTGGGAGGCTATGCACCCACACCAGAGCCTATTCCACCCTTCAGAGAAGTTTTAGAATTATTTTACTGGAATGGCCAGAGCTGTCACTGTACCATGTCACAGTTGACTTTGCAAACGCAACCTAGAAAAAGTGCTACATACGATAGCACCTTCAAAGGACTCCCCTTGAACATCTGGTGACCACAGGAATATTCAGCAACGAGGTATGTAGCACTTTTTCTAGGATGAGTTTGCAAACTTCATTGTCCAACCTCATATGGTATGATTCATTTCCCTAGAAACTCCAGGAAACCGTATAATATGGGGCAATTAATGTCGACATGGATAGAGTTA
The DNA here is from genome assembly GCF_027406575.1 of Nycticebus coucang. Lineage (NCBI taxonomy): Eukaryota > Metazoa > Chordata > Mammalia > Primates > Lorisidae > Nycticebus > Nycticebus coucang. Next base: position 75,475,958 of record NC_069789.1, read on the forward strand.
CATATTGTTTCTATTAAAAAGAGATTTTACACTTAAAATATTAAGTTGTGACCATAAAAGAATTTCCCTACAAACTAGAATAGAAGATTGCAATAGGAATTGCCAGGATTTGCTTTGTAGATGGTAACATTCTTTAGAGTTAGTTTAGGGAAAAAAAAAAAAATAGAGTTAGTTTAGGGATTGTTAGTATAGTAGGAAGAAAGAAACTGTGTTCTCCTACTGTGCTCTCTATCCAACACAGAACATTTCTGTGACTAGATGTATAGATTTGTTTCTTTCTTTCTCCCCCCACCCCATATTGTCCAATTCTCCAACACTTTCAGGAACAAAGTCACATACCTTGCAAGAAATAGACCATACTGTTTCTAAAAAGAAAAGAATACACTCTGTGAAATAAGGCAATCAGTATCTTGTCTATCAAATAGATTCATAAACTAGAAGGGATCATCTGGGTTCTTGTGTTCCACTAAAACAGGTATAACATATATGTAGCACAAAGCTGGAAGTAAACATTTTTTATTTTTTTAAGATAGAGTATCACTTTGTCACCCTCAGTAGAGTGCCGTGGCGTCACAGATTACAGCAATCTCAAACTTTTGGGCTTAAGCGATTCTCTTGCCTCAACCTCCTGAGTAGCTGGGACTATAGGTGCCCACCACAATGCCTGGCTATTTTTGTTGTTGTTGTTGTTGTTGCAACTATCATTGGTTAGCAGGCCCAGGCTGGGCTTGAACCCACTAGCCTTGGTGTATGTGGCTGGCGCCCTACTCACTGAGGCATGGGCGCTGAACCTGGAAGTAAAAATTAATAAAGCTTCAAGTGAACTTAGCAAGCTAGAAGAATAAATCTAAGATTATCAAGACAATTATTATAAAGATGATTGTAGTAGCTTAGATTTATCTCTTAAAGCATTCGTGAATAAGTGAGGAATAAGTAATAGATTGTGTATGGATGTAAACCCTCCATTCAAAAATCATTGATTAGTGTAGTTTGCCCCATCACTTTATCAAATGTCAGGGTATTGGAGTCACATTGTGTCTACAGCATTACTCTCATCTATGAACTTAGTAACCCTAGCAAAAATAAAACTGATTTGTTTAACATGACCTGTTCTTTTGGGATTCATGCTCTTTTGGGATTCTCACTGGAATTCATATTACTTAAGTTATCCTAAGCTATCCTTTTAACAATATATTCTAGAAAATCCCTAACTCTATCATTTTCTCCTTTTTAAAAAAAAAAATCAGAACCATGCTTCTTCTCTACACTTCTGCCATTTCTACATAATTTTCCAAAGACTATCAACAGAGAGCTTTATGGCCACATCTCAATGTACTTTCAGAAACCAGGATATAATTTCAATAGATCTGTGGTTTGAAGATAGTCTGAAGTAATTACTTAGTCCTTACTAGATAGGGAAAAGAAGAAAATTTAAGCACTGTCTAACATGCTTCACACATATTATTTCATTATTAATTACCCAGTAGGTACTATTATTTCTACCTTAAAAATGAAGAAAATGAAACTTTAGATAAACTCAGCTTGACAGACATATGTCTAGTAAGGAATAGATTCAAACACTTTAATATCAAACCCTGTATTTTTAGGGGGCATTGCTCCTCTTAGTCCCCTGTCTCAAGTTCCAAGTTTTTCTTTACAGTCACTAATTAACACATCAGCATGTTATTACGAATATCTTTCTCTTAGAAGATGAAAGCAAAATAATTGTGGAATAGTTCTGTTTTCTATGATTTGTTTAGTTCTCCATCTCTACCTAATTATTCTTATTTTTGAACATCACTAGAAGAAGATGGATGAGAAGGAAGGAAGAGAGGGAGGGAGGGAGGGAGAAAGGGAGGGAGGAAGGAAGGAAGGAAGGAAGGAAGGAAGGAAGGAAGGAAGGAAGGAAGGAAGGAAGGAAGGAAGGAAGGAGAAAAATAATTTTGTCATTTTTTGCAATTTTCCATTGATTATAAACTTCAAGACGCCATGGGTATATTCTCCTAAATTTCATGTTATTCATATATTTCTCAAACAGTTATTTCTCAGCTTGTCATAATTAAACCCAGAGAGAGAAAGAGTTTCTCTTACCACTTCTATTTAAGACATTAAATTTTCAGAACAAGTAACATTTTTATGAATTCTACTTTTATTCTAATCATAATGACATAAGCTACCCAGTTAATGGAAATCACCCATAAACACATCTTATTTATATACAATAGTGTATAGTAGTTAGAATACCTTAATTCAGAGTCTGTTTCAAAGTCATCTTAAAAAGGGTCAGTTCACTCAAAATATGTTTTTACTTCCAGGAACAAAGCCAAGAGGCTAAAAAGTGCTGGTGCTAATAGTCAGGAAAATTAAATAAGCGATTCACTGAGAAAAAAAAATTATGACTAATTAGTACAAACTTTCCCTTAAAATGTATTTGTTTTTGTTTACACTTGTAAAGAAGAGTTTTCCCATCTTTGTAACGAAATTATTTTAGAATATCTGTGTTAGAGGAAATGTTGATTTTAACATATCTGAGCATGGTTACTATTTGGCACGTGAATATACTAGAATAACTGGCCATTAAAAATGGAGTCAATGGGGCGGCGCCTGTGGCTCAATCGGTAAGGCGCCGGCCCCATATACCGAGGGTGACGGGTTCAAACCCGGCCCCGGCCAAACTGCAACCAAAAAATAGCCGGGCGTTGTGGTGGGCGCTTGTAGTCCCAGCTACTCAGGAGGCTGAGGCAAGAGAATCGCTTAAGCCCAGGAGTTGGAGGTTGCTGTGAGCTGTGTGAGGCCACGGCACTCTACCGAGGGCCATAAAGTGAGACTCTGTCTCTACCAAAAAAAAAAAAAAAAAAAAATGGAGTCAATGTTTAATAAATTCTGTAATTTAATTTGAAAGCAATGTTTAGGAAAATACAGTGGTATTTCTTCTCTTCCTGTGTATCCACTCGAGTTTATTAAGCTCTTCCCTTTCCCAGCCACATCTCACATTCTTAATCATCTTAATCATCATACTACATCAACTCATTTTAATTTGCAGTCTTTTTTGCTCATCCAAGTTTTAGGCCTCCACAACCACCTCTTCATTACTCTTTCCTTCCCACAAGGAAGAAACGAGGAAGAAAATCTTGTCTTATTTATCTTGGAAATATTTCCTCTGCTTCCTTTTTGCCCACTGCCTTCCTTAGGCAAGAAGATAAAAATAGCTTGCCAAGAAGATAAAAATAGCTTTGGGGCTTATCTCCTCCTAAATAGTCTTTTCCATTCTTGTCCAAGAGTCAAACTGTCATATCTGATTACTTTCTAATTTAAATCCTTCACTGGGTCTCTGTTGCCTTTAAGATAAAACTGCGGCTCACTGGCACTGAAATTCACATTGATCCCCCTATGATGTCTTGACCCTCATATGCTCCCACCCCCATGTGCCTACTCCTATATATAAAAAGCAGATGTAATTAAGAACCTTGACTATATCTTCATTTGCCATGCTCTTTTACAACCACGTAACTTTGATTATTTACTTCACTTGGCCTAGAAATTTGTTCTCTTTCCTCTCTTGTCTACATATATCTGATTCTTCAAACCCACCATTGGTATCACTTTCTAAATGATTTGATTGTTTTCCTCAGTAAAAACTAACCACACTTTCTCCGTGATCTATAGCACTTTATTCATAGTACTTACACAACATGAAAAAATATTAATTTCAATATGCTGAGAAAAGCACTATAATCTTGGTAGTAAACCATATGGAGAGGAAAAGAGAAAGAAAGTATTAGCTCTTGGGGCGGCGTCTGTGGCTCAGTCGGTAAGGCGCCGGCCCCATATACCTGAGGGTGGCAGGTTCAAGCCTGGCCCCGGCCAAACTGCAACCAAAAAATAGCTGGACGTTGTGGCGGGCGCCTGTAGTCCCAGCTACTCGGGAGGCTGAGGCAAGAGAATCGCTTAAGCCCAGGAGTTGGAGGTTGCTGTGAGCTGTGTGAGGCCACGGCACTCTACCGAGGGCCATAAAGTGAGACTCTGTCTCTACAAAAAAAAAAAAAAAAAAGAAAGTATTAGCTCTTGATTGGAGTCCTGCGGAGACTGTTAGTTCACAGGAGATAGTAATCTGGCTTTAGGCATTAACTATTCAATTGAACTCTTATCATTGATACATGGTGAGTAATCAATAAGCTTTTCTTTAAAACAATGGTCTTCCCCGCACCTATGGCTTAGTGGGTAGGGCGCCGGCCCCATATGCCAAGGGTGATGGGTTCAGACCCGGCCCCAGCCAAACTGCAACAAAAAAATAGCCGGGTGTTGTGGTGGGCGCCTGTAGTCCCAGCTAGTTGGGAGGCTGAGGCAAGAGAATCGCCTAAAGTCAGGAGTTGGAGGTTGCTGTGAGCTGTGATGTCACAGCGCTCTACCGAGGGTGACAAAGTGAGACTCTGTCTCTACAAAAAAAAAACAAAACAATGGTCTTCCTAAAAATAACTTAATCATTAACCTTGATAAATGTTTTAACATTAAATTTTACGTTTTTCTGTTTGTCTCATTTCATGTGTTCAAGCCTTGTCTGCTCAATAGGAAGACTAAATTTCTAGAGACAAGGTACTCAAACCAGTCACAGGGAATTAAAGAATAATCATAAACTTAATAAACCACTTTTACCTTAAAATGTGTTTCCCAAGTTGAACTTCTTTAGTATTTCTATATAAACATAGTAAAAATTCATACAATCTGCTATGTGGTCATTATACAGTCTACCAAATGTGATTTGAATATGTTAATAATTTGGGGGATTTTTTTCCACAGTGATGAAATGCTGATGAGTATCATAGAGCTGTCACAACAAACTGAAAAACCTGTGGCTCAAAGGAGTAGGCCGCAGATGCCATATACCAGAGGTGGTGGGTTCAAACCCGGTCCCAGCCAAAAACTGCAAAAAAAAAAAGAAATCCCATCAGTTATATAAATTTCATTATTTGTATATTAATCAAGAAAAAGGAAGCCCAAAACCTTCATCGTTTTTGAATTTCTAATGTTACCATTGCTTATGCCAATTTTAATATTTGAATAAAATATTATCACTCTGAGTATGCTTTTTGTTTACACAAATATATCTTTGGGATTTTTTTAAATAATGTGAACCCATGTCATTTCTATTCTTCCATGAAAAATCTCTTGGAGGCCCTTATATATGTTTCAGGTATAACAACAAAAATCTGAATTTATTGCTCACCAAGATGACCTGTAAAATGGGTTTTATTCTATTTACATAGGAGAAAAATGAGTGCCACAATATTCAGTATATTGAGATGTACATAAGCTCCTGACTTTAGTAAACAACCTGTGACTTCACTAAAGCTATTGTCCTTTAATCTGAAAATTCTCATTTTATCTTCTCTATAAATTTAGATATAGTATTTTGCAAAAATTGCTACAAAATGTAGTAGCAAGCAGTTTGACTGCTTTTTAAAGACTGTGTCAATAAATCATCTGGTTTTCAGCACCGGTCTTTCTCTTTTTAACCTGGTTCTAATAATTTCTGAGGATCTATACTGAAAAATCAGGTTGCCTTTTGTTTTTCTCACTGTCAGTTTAAGATTCAGCTCCTTTGGATCTGTAAGTCAGTTTTTAAGATTGTAAAATACTGCTTTTGTCTTCTTTTCATTTTTCTCGCTTCCTCTCTCCTCCCCTTTAATATTTTCTTGTGAAATATACTCACAAAGAAAGTGAATAAAACATATAAACAGTATATATAACAGGGGTAGGGAACATACATCACCTTCTAGGTCCTTAAGTACAGCCTTTTGATTGAGTCCAAATTTTACAAAACAAATACTTTTATTTTTATTCTTTTGTCCATCCTTTATATATTTAGTTTAAAAATGAATGCATTTAAAATACCCAAGAATAAAATAAGTTTCAATGAAATAATTCTCCCAGATTGACCAGCACAATTAGAACATTAGTAAGCTGTAAGAACTAAATTGACAGCTACTACTCATGATCTAATGATTTAGCTCTACCTTCCCCTTCCTGACTGGCATCACTACCACATGAGGCTGGGTGGTGAGAGTTTGTGGGAGTCAAGTTCACCAGTCCGTTGTCAGCTTCTGACAATGGTGCACTGTGTTTCTTTTTGAGGGGGAATTTGTGAACACTTGCACAGCTCAACAGTTTTTTTTAAATTCTGTCTTCTTAACAGCCCATCATGTCAAAGAAAATTAAGAGAACACTGAAGGAAGAAAGACTTTTTAACGAGGACTGGGAATTGAGATATTATTTTGTTTCTGCTAAAGATAAGACGATTTGCTTGATTGTGATACTGTAACATCAATATTAAAGAAATTCAATGTTCATCAACCTTATATCACACATCAAGACCGCAAACATTTTATTTCATTTTATTTTAGGGTAGCAAAGAGAGATTTCATTTGGGTAGAAGAAAGAGAAAGTTTAGCACTTCCAAAAAGTGTTGGAAGTGGGTCCCTTTCATGAAGGAGAAAAGGTGAGAGAGGGGCGACTCAGTAAAAATATTCTCTATTTGAAATTGGTTGCAAGTCTTTCATTGGCCTCTCTGCTTTGCCAGCCAGTATTGCCCTTTTCTATGGGTCATTGATGGTCTCTTTCTATCGGTCATTGGTTACCTAGGTTACTTCATATCCACATTCTTAGGGGCCCTTCAGACTTTCTGGTTGAATAGGCCAGGTTTCCTGCCTTCAGGGGCTTCCTCCCCTGAAGACCCTTTCTTAGTATCCCTTCTCACTACCCACTGAGGAGATATGATCCTGAAATTTTGAAGGGAAAATGGATGATGATTGTTCTTAACTACTTTCTGCTGTCAAAATGGGGTGTTGGCTTTCCTGTCAGGGACCTTCGTCAGGTTCTCTGAAGGGGTTTTAGGAGTCAGAAGTTTCTGGCTAAAAGGTTTTACTAGTATTTGCTGGAATCCCCCATCACCATCACCTTATCATGGAACCATCAGACCCTGGAAGACACAAACTTAATAATGAGGTTGTACAGGCAGGGTCTAAACATTAAGAAAAGGGATGATTAGCTGGGTGCAGTGGCTCATGCCCATAATCCTAGCACTCTGGATTATGGGAGGCCAAGGCGGCTAGGTGGCTTGAGCTCAGGAAATCAAGACCAGCCTGAGCAAGAGAGAGACCCTATCTCTAAAATAGCAGGGCATTGTGGCAGCCATCTGTAGTCCCAGCAACTTGGGAGGCTGAGGCAAGAGAATCACTTGAGGTCAAGAGTTTGAGGTTGCTGTGAGCTATGATACCATAGACTCTACAGAGATCAACAAAAAAAAAAAAGGAAAAGAAAAGAAAGAAAAGGATGATTACAGTTGTAGACCTAATAAAAGAATAGGGAAAGAAATACTTCAATACTTCTTTAAATTAGGTATTATTAACAGGTGCATTTAAAAGAGCTTGTTTTAAGGTTTGGAAGGCTTTTTCTTGTGTCCCACGCTATCTTAACTCCTCTATATCTTCTCCAAGGCTTAGCCATCTCTCCATATTGGGAAATCCATATTTGACAGTATCCTGTCATTCCTAGGAACTCCCTGAGTTGTCTTTGTGGAGGAGCTAGTGAGGGAACAAATTGTCTTGACTCATTTGAGAGTCTTTTCTCACGAGAGCAAAGAACGAAGCCCAAGTAAGTAACTTCAGGTTTGCATAATTGAGCCTTCTCCCTTGACACTGTAAATCCTTCCTCCTTAAGAAAATTTAACACTCGTCTAGTGTCCTCAACAGAAGATTTATATGAAAAGCTTCAGATTAGCAAGTTATTTACACACTGAATAGGGGCACTGGGAGGAGCCAAGTTAAGCTTTTTCAGAAGTTTACTCAGAGCATTCCTCATATTTACAGGACTATTTCAGAATCCTTGGGGGGGGTGGGGAGGTAGGGGTAGAGTCTACATGAACTGGGTGGAATGCCCAGTGTCCTAACTACAAAGCAAAGGAGAAGTTAAATACCTGTGAATGTGCTGCCCATTTGATGCTAACAACGAAGTGAGAACATGAGGACAGGTAACCATCAAAGGCTTTCAAAACTGAAAAAGCTGCTCCTGTATCCAACAATGTGACAAGCCTATCAGTGATGTCCACTGTGATCCATGGCCCTCTTCCTTAATTGCGTAGGGCCCGTCAATCCATCATTTGTCATCATTTTCTTGGTTGCTTTCTCAGGATATGGTGTCCCCGGGCACCATAGGGGAAGCAGGTAGGCCAGGGTAATACGGGCACCATAGTGGAAGCAAGTGGGCCAGGGTAATTCCACACCTCCTTTGGTGTCCATGTTAGGCCTCTTCTGGTGACACTCTTTCCTTAGATGCCTCAGTTTGCCACAGTTGAAACACAACTCCTCAGACTTCACATCACTGCCAAAAGACAGTCATCTCCCTTGCTTGTCTACTACTGGACCACGGGGATTGGCTGCAATAACAGCTCCTAACGCTTTAGTCTTTCAGCATTCTTTACTTGCCTCTTCCAGGTTCGGTTGTTGAACACCGAGGTGGCCAAGTTTGGTAGCTTGTTTGAATCACTTTGGGGTTCTAGCGCATTATGCTATAGTTTCCTACAGATATCAAGGGCTGATTGGTTAATAAAATAAATATTAAGCATAATTCTCCCTTCTGCTGATTCAGGGTCCAAGCTGATATGCTTTTGGACTGCTCTACTAATCTTCCCCTAGAGGAGGCTGGATTTTTATTGTTATGCTGAGTCAGCTCAGCTAACTTGGAAAAGTTTATTGGCTTTGCTTGCATTTCCCCATACTGTCTACAAGGCAGGTCTGCATGTAAGACTTGGGTGCTCTGCCAGCCTCTCCTACTTGACAGTTCCATTCAGGGTCTTGGGTAGGAACTGCATTTGCCCCCCCAGCCAAATTCTGATTAGCAGCATGTTGTCTACCTGCCCAGTGTCATGCAGGTATTATTATATGCTGAACGCTATTTTTTATCCACAGTACAATGCCACAGTAAAATCATTAGATCCCTCCAAGTCTAATAAAAAATGGTAGTTGATTACTGAAACTCTTCTATCAACTTCCCAGAATTTACTCAAAATTTTTTTACTTTTTTTAATTATAAGTTTCTATGTCTGTCATGCTGAAGGCACCATGCAACCTGTTGTCTGTTATAAGAAGTTACCTTATGTAGATAAAGAAGATAAGGGTAGAGACCTGAATAGAGGGTGAGGCTGTTGTCTCTCCTGAACTATAAGCTGGCAGAGGGTCCTTCATTTTTCGTCTCTGCTTCTTTCCACCTAATGGGTTTTTTCCCTTCTGGAGTATACACAGGTGGTGCTGGCAAACCACCCGAAGGGGGAAATTTGATGTTTTTCCCAGTCTGTTTCCCCTTTAGTTCCTTCCTCTTCAGATGACATTTTTTCCATACAAGACTCACAATATTGAAAATTATTCCTTATGTACATAAAAGCTTACATGTAGGGTACCTTTGACCACTTCCCCATATTTCTACAAAAGAGGTTTACCTGAGTTTGTATAATCCAAACTCCCATCTATGGGCCAGACTTCCCCATCTGGTAACTGGTATTAAGACCAAGGTATGTTACAAAAGAAAATTAATTTAGACTTTTGGAGGCTATTGAATCCAAGGATCTTCCAATTCTTTAAGATGAATCCCAGGGGTGAGTTAGAGATTATTGAGGCTCTTTATCCAATAGTCCTCTATGAGAAAAGACAGAATACTCTGCCATTCAGGCGTCCCTCAGGTACAGAGTACCTTTACAACTTCAGACAGGCATCCGCATCTGGTAAACTAAACCCTCCTCCAAAGCTGTGTGTGGGGCTCTTGGAAAAGTTATGCAAAAAACCTCCCCTATTTTTTCTGCAAAGACTGTTACACAGTCCATCTCATTCCCTTGCAATGGCTGCCAGGGACAGCACCCTGTGGTACTGTCCTGGGACCAGACCTGTCTTTTCTCCTTCTCACTCCCCACACACCACTCTGTGGGCAGTAGACCCTCCTCCGTCCATCTACCAACTCCCCTGTAATGATTGCCTCTCAGGCTCCTCGGACACACACCACTCCAGGAGGAGTAAACTCTCCTTCTTGCTTCTTGCAAGCCTCTCCTCCTGGTTGCCTCCCAGTCTAGTTGGAACTGTATAGGTGTCCATAAAGAAAATGCCTCTAATTTACAAAGAAATGTGGGCTGGCCTGGGGACATGGCATGTCCCCTAAGAGCATTAATGAAATCCTTTAATACAGCTCTTTCTCCACTTACAGTGTTGTTGGGATAAAGCCATCCCACAAAAGTGGGATTGTTACAAAGAATAAGGTGTTAGAGCCCAACCAGTGGAGAGATCTCTAGATAAAACATGTTGCTTGTGGTGAAAAGTCACAAAAACACAAAGGGAAATCCCCCGTGGGCTCAGTAGCTCCTGCTTTGGAGTTCCATCTGCAAGAAAAGGGTACAGGGAGAGGATAGTGACTTAAAGTGTCAAACATAAGACATTTCCATTGGCTTCTTGTTCCCTTCTCTCCTTCCAATAAGGCCACGTTTGAATAATTAACCATGTTTTGGGGTTGATTAACCATAGTGAGAATGATTAGTCTTTACAGTAAAACAAAGGAAGTACTACCCTACAATTTTCAATAAAGACTCTAAAAGAAATCAACTACCAGAGAAAAGGTGGATAGACTAGTTCTGCAGCATTCTGTGAATTCCACGGGATCCTCCATGCTAGCATGTCCCCCTCACTTTCCTGGAATGCCATGTTGGATCCTCCACGTTCTCCTTCTAGGATGCCATGTGGTCTCCCTGCTCCCCTTCTGGGAAGTCAATAGAAAACATCACGCCTTCATACCCAAACTTGGTGTAGAGAAATTTCTTTCTCCTTCCAGGAGGAACTACTGACCTTTTCACCCTAGCACTTTCATGAGCACACCTGAGGAAGGCGATGAACAAAGTGCCAGTTCACCAGGGCTGCACTCAGCAGACATGGGCACTCAGTCATCTAATTTAAGATCTCACAAAAGCATGATGATCATCAGAAATGAAAATTTAAGACAGCTGTAAGAGTTATAAAGCAAGGGTATTTAACTATGCAGGGAATCTCCTCTGGATGTTAGGAATTAGGAAAATGCAAAGGATAAATGTCTTTAAGAGTTATCAGTTTGCCTGTCTGTAGGAATAAAATGGCAAGCAGAACATGCTTTACTACTTTCAGAGTATTTTTAAAAATCAGTTGCCAACATTTAAGAACTTTGAGATTAAAGGAAAAAAATCAGACTTGCAGATTCCTTGAAAAATTGGAGGATTTAACAGAAGGCAGCAATCAGCTGAACCACACAGCAGTGACTTAGAGTATATGCTCTCCAATTTGTCACAGATACACCACTCCAGACTATCTTACTTTAATCTGCCTCTTCCTGTTATTTGGATTTTCAACATCTGATCCAGAAGAAAGGTTGTACTGTATACTGAGGAAAGGAAGTTAAGTCCTGTGTGCCTTGAGTACAGAGAGAAAGAGGACAAGAATGGTCGCTAAAGCTGGAGTGGTAAGCGGCTGCCTGCTCTGGCATACTGTCAGTACAGCACAAAACACTTCTGGGACCAGATGTATGAGGGTTTTCCATAGACAACAAACAAATCTGCACTGGAAACCAGCTATGTGTCCTATAATTCAATTCAGTTCTGACGTTATCTACCTGGAGATCCCATAAGCTCAGGGCTCAATCCCATATGACTGTGCCTTCCACGTCAGCTACCAATCATAAGCCTCAAGTTATGACCTTTGTTTCTAACCAGCTGGCTATAAATCAGGGGTTTCCACAATCTCTTCTTTAGGTTTAGTTAGAGAAGCTTACAGACCTCAGTAAAATACTTATGTTTATTCATTTATATGTATTATAAAGGATATTATGAAAGATACAGATGAATAGCCAGATGGAACAGCTGTACAGAACAAGGGACGTGGGAGCTGTCATGCTCTTTCTGGGTGTGCCATCCTCCACATGTTCAGCTATCCAGAAGCTCTTTAAACCCTGCTCTTTTGGGTTTTTACAAAGACTTCGTTACCCAGAAATAATTGATTAAATCATCTGCTATTGGCGATAGAATGCCTAGACGTCACAAAGTGGGGCTGAAAGTTCTAAACCCTTAATCACAAGTTTGGTTCCTCTCGCAACAAGTCCCCCATCTTGAGGCTAATAATCTCATTAGCTTACAAAAAGACACTGTCACTTAAGAGATCCCAAGGGTCGTAGGAGTTGTGTGCCAAGGACAAAGGATAAAAAGCAAATAAATTCAGTATTTCACAATGTCACAGAGCCTGATGTGGCAGGCCTGCTAAGCGCGACATCAGTGGATGCCACTGAGCAGACTTAAGCAGGGAAATTACATGCCCAGATAGGAGTTTCAAAAATACTTCTCTAGTGCAGTGTGGAAGGTAGATTGCAAAAAGTACTTGGAAAGCTGAAGACTAGAAAGTATCAATATGGTTTACATTGTAAATTTTCAAATGCAAACCAAGAACAACGTATAAATTTTTGTGCAGAATAGCTTCTACTCTGATGAAAGAAAGGCATCGTGACTCTTCTACTTCCTAAAGGCAATAAAATAAAAAGTTAGTCATACCTTGAAAAAACATTGACCAAAATTATTATAACAAGAAGGGGAAAACATTTCATAAAAAGTGAAGACCAGATGATAAAACCTGAGTGATAAAAATTTCCCGTATTTCACAGGAAAGTCTTTCTCTTGCTCAATACACTATATCCTAGTAATATTCAAATAAACTTAAACTCAAACAGACGCACTAACAGGACTATAACTCAGAATGACCCATGGGACTTATTTCCTGTTAGATTCTATCCCTGGTTCTGCTCTATAATTCTTGTTGAATACATTTCAGCAATGATTCATTTTGTCAGACTGCCAATAGCTTTCCGACTGAGTGAGTGGCACGTATTTCAGCAAGAACACAATTGAGAACTTTGCTCAGACTGCCACCAATTACCTTATTTGCTTCTCAAAAGTGTCACACTTTTTTTTTTTTCTTTTTGAGACAGAGTCTCACTATGATGCCCTTGGTAGAGTGCCATGGTGTCACAGCTCACAGCAACCTCAAACTCTTGGGCTCAAGCGATTCTCTGGCCTCAGCCTCCCAAGTAGCTGGGACTACAGGTGCCCACCACAATGCCCGGCTATTTTTGTTGTTGTTGTTGTTGCAGCTGTCATTCTTGTTTAGCTGGTCCCAGCTGGGATGGAACTCATCATCCTAGGTGCATGTAACCTGGGTGCATGTGACCAGTGCCCTACCCACTGAGCTAGGGGCACTGCTGCTCACACCTTTTTTTTTTTTTTTTTTACATCAGTAATATGTTTCTCTAATACTACATATTATATGACAAACAGTCACAATATTACATGACAAAGAGGCTAATTTAAAATGCCAGGAAAACATTATCAAGGGACGAATTGGGCCTGCATTTTGGGAACCCTCCATGAGGGAGGCCCACGTCCTGGAATCTGGGTAGAGACTGCTTCTGATATCCAGAGTGAGCCACTGCCTCCCACCTCTAGCCCGCACTGGTGGGCAGTACGGCACATCTGACAGCACCACACGCTACTCTTGGTGGTTTTTGTGACCTAATATATTAGTGAGATTTTACTAATATATTTTACTAATATATTTTTGTGACCTAATATATTAGTGAGATTTTAGTCAAAACCGTTATTTCATTATTGTAGTTTCTCACTTGATTCCCTACTATCTCCTTCTCCACCTCAAGGCTCTGACCTGAAGTTCTTGAAGAGCTGAGCTAATGTAATAATAACAACTAACATTTGAGTCATTCTCTATCAGAGACAGTTCAGTGTACGTATCAATTCCTTTTATCCTTACAATACGCCTATAAAATGATTATGGAAGTTTTCCTTTTTATAAATAAGGATGCTGGGCCACATAGTGGTTAAGTTACAAGCCAATGACCAAAGCTAGTGGGTAGTGAAGTAGGAATTTGAACGCTTGCTTTAACTATGGCTCTATAGCTCTAGAATCCATACTTATAACCTCTACACTATAAAGGTTCTGCTACACTTGGACTCACCCTTATTCTATAATATTTAAGATTTATTAAATGTGCCATGAAACTAAAAGTCTAAGATACTTCTAGTCTGCCATGAAATTCATCGCTTGGTGGTCACATCCTGTGAATCTATGAGATTGAGCAGACAAAATCCTACCTCTTTCTTTGACAAAATGCAAATCTTTTAATGACTCTCCATTGCTCTTCAATAAAGCAGTAACCCTGAATTTAGTTCAAGCTGGAAACTCTACTTTTCTCAATTCCTGTGGAATAAAAATCTCACAGTTCTTCCTTGTGCTGCCTTCAACTTCTTTGAGTCAGACTGATAACTTGATTTTTCACTTCTACTACTGCCCATATTGTAGACAATGTCCTTTCCTCAACTGGGCATGAGTAGCAGCAGAGAGCAAATAAGGAAGCCTCCCTCTTTGTTTGGTCAGAAACAAGGAAAAGAAAAGGAAACTGCTTCTCTACACCAGTATCTTGTAGAGGTTTGGCTGACAGCAAGGATCATGTGTTCCCAAGATCCAATTTCCCAGCTGCAACTCAAGATCCATTTTACCCCTAGAAGAAATTGATTAAGCAAAATCTATGGAGTCATCTCTTGAATGACTTAAATCTCCTTAATTCTCTCACTTGCACACCAGCAGCACATCCTACTTTTATTGTTGAATCCATCCATTTTCCTCCATAATGATCCTTAGTCGTCTTACAAAGGCCCCCATCATCTTTCACCTAAATTGCTGATGACACATCTCACAGTTTCCCAGTCTCCCACCCAACCTCTATCGCCATTTCATTTTTCACACTCTAGTCAAAGAATCTTAGAAAAATGCAAATCTTTCAGTGACTCTCCGTTGCTCTTAAATAAATCAAAACTTGTGAAGATTGCTTTTAATTACTTGGACTTTGTTTCTTTTACCAAACTATCCATCATTCATCATCCTTCCCCAGAGCAGCTCCTTTATTCTCTTTCATTCCACAACTCAAAAGTTTCTTTGTTTCACCAAATTAATATGTATGTGTGTGTGTGTTCTTTTTCTTTTTCTTTCTTTCTTTCTTTTTTTTTTTTGCCTACAAGTGTTTGCTTACTTTTTCTCCCACATCTCTCACAGTCCCTTCTCCTTTGCCAGGTTAACCCTCCATATTTTGTGTGCTTCCATATCTCCCTGTATTTCCCATTGTTTTCATGAAAGGTTTCATTTAAATTGTTATTGCTTGTATAGTTTGTATCTCTGGCTAAACTTTAAGTTATTCAGGAACAGGAACTACTTTTATTTTGATTACTATTACATTCCCAGTACCTATTACAGTGTCTGGCAAATAATAGGCACTTGGTAATCATTTATTGAATGAATGACCACATGAGTAATCTGCTACATTATGAGTTAAATAAGTTCCCATAGTTCTATTTGAAAGCTAAACTTTCAAATTAAGTTCTGGAACTGTTTGTTAATAATTTTGGATTTTGCTCCATTTTGTCCATTTGTTTATTTAGAAATGGAATGTATCTTTACACATCATCTGTTCCTTTACTCCCCAATGGCTGTTTCTATATATGTTATATTTATTATTCAATCAAGCAGAAATATAGAGTAAAACCATGACTTGAGATAGAGAAGTTAGAAATGGCATTAGGAGACTTAGAAAAATTGAAAAATATAAACATTAAATGATATGTATAAAGTGTTGATAAATTACCTGATCTTACTGAACACATAACAACCACAGTGCCAGGAACTTAGTAGGCAACAAAAATACATATGTTGATTTTATTAACGAAGAAACTTTTCACAGTAGTTTTATCTTAATGTCCCTGATAAAGAAAGATATTGATAGTCATCAGTGCAGATACTGAGCTCTCTAGGTACAGAATCAAGTTTATTTATTTATTTATTTATTTTGTAGAGACAGAGTCTCACTTTTTATGGCCCTCGGTAGAGTACCGTGGCCTCACACAGCTCACAGCAACCTCCAACTCCTGGGCTTAAGCGATTCTCTTGCCTCAGCCTCCCAAGTAGCTGCGACTACAGGCACCCACCACAACGCCCGGCTATTTTTTTTTTTGGTTGCAGTTTGGCCGGGGCCGGGTTTGAACCCGCCACCCTCGGTATATAGGGCCGGCACCTTACTGACTGAGCCACAGGTGCTGCCCTCAGAATCAAGTTTAAATATTGACTTTAAAGTTCTAGTTTTCAACACTCTAGTAGAATACTTTTTCTGTGAGATATTCCCACTGGAGATTTACCAGTTGTGGAAGAATGGAGTCTTTGGGGGCACTGTGAGTCTTACAAAAGATTTTGAAGTTATGTTAATGGTATTTCTGAGGGGAGCAGTTACAGGGTTAACTGTGGCCAGAGCTGAGAGCAGGAAGCATCCCAGAGAACTGGGAGTCGCATTGCTTTTGGGATGCTGAGCTCCAGGATATCAAGTCGAGGCTTCACTCTCAGCCTAAAGGATCCTTAAAGGGAACTGCGGTGATCCTTAGCTATTAGAACACCCTGGATATCAGCACAAGCACAAGCAAAGCCTCTTTGCTGAAATTGTCACCTAATTTAAACCCACAGGAATGTCACATAGTAAGATAAAGCAATTAGCTTACAATCATGGCTTGAGAAGAAAAGGAAAAATTAACATTAGTTAAAAGTCAGAAAAAACGGGTGGCGCCTGTGGCTCAGTCCGTAGGGCGCTGGCCCCATATACCAAGGGTGGCGGGTTCAAACCCGGCCCCGGCCAAACTGCAACCAAAAAATAGCCGGGCGTTGTGGCGGGCGCCTGTAGTCCCAGCTACTTGGGAGGCTGAGGCAAGAGAATCGCTTAAGCCCAGGAGTTGGAGGTTGCTGTGAGCTGGGTGAGGCCACGGCACTCTACCAAGGGCCATAAAGTGAGACTCTGTCTCTACAAAAAAAAAAAAAAAAGAAAAGTCAGAAAAAACAATAAACAACAGATTTTGACTCCTTGAAATATCATCTAACCCTAGTAAGAATAGCCCACATCACAAAATCCCAAAGTTACAGATGCTGGTACAGACACAGAAAGAAGGAAACTCTTATGCATTGTTGATGGGATTGCTAAGTAATGCAGCCTTTTTGGAAAGAAGTATAAAGAATCCTCAAAGAGTTCATAGAGCAAACATAGACCTTCCATTTGAACCTGCAATCTCATTAGTAGGTATCTACTAAAAAGGAAAAAAATCATTTCACCACAAGGACATTTGCACTAGAATGGGTATTGTAGCTCAATTCACAATCAGCAAGATATAGAAACCACCCAAGTGCCCATCAGTTCACAAATAGATAAATAAATTAGAGCATATGTATACCACAGAATACTATTCAGCCATAAAGAAAGATGCAGACTTTACTTATATTTACCTGAATGGATTTAGAGAACTCCTCTTAAGTAAAGGATCAAAGAATGGAAAGGCAAGCATTCAATGTACTTATATGAAACTAGAAAATGAACAACTACAAGCCCACACGAGAAAAAAAACACAATTATATCCAAGAAGTGGGGAGGGGAGAAGGAAGTAAGGAGACAAGAAGAGAGGTAAGATTTGGTAAACTCTCACCTAATGGGTACACCATATGGGTACACAGCACACCTCCTGGTGAAGGACTCAACTACAACTTTGACTTTACCTAATAAACACAACATCATGTGTACCCTTCTATAAATCTGAAATTAACAAAAAAGACTTTATATATGAACTTATAAGAAAGAATTCTGAGCAAATATCTATGTATTCTACATCCTTAAAGAAATAAAAGATTCTATCACAAAGATAGCCAATTAAAAGCTGTGAAAATACAGATTACAGGGAAAAGTAAAACATACAAAAATGAAAATATAATGATTAAAATTAAAAACCCAACCACTTGGCTAAGCAGTAAACACATTTAAAGAAGGAATTTATGATGATAGATCTTGAGACATTACACAGAATGCATATTGCAAAGAGACAAGAAGATGGGGCACGTGGAAGGTGTGGAGGACAGAAAGAGAAGGTTAACATAGACTTGGAGCACCAGAATAGAGAAGAGAGAGAAAGGCAAAGAGACAAAATTTAAAGATATCATGGCTGTAATTTTTGAAATTTCACAAAAGCATTGTGAAAAAAAAGCATTGCCACAAAATTCAGGAATCCTAACATATTCCACATAGGTTAAACTGAAGACAAAATCCAATGTTGGAAACCTGAAGTTACAATGGAAAGGCAGTTGGAACGATAGCAACAACAACAATGCAAGTCAGGAAAGAGTGGAATAATCTCTTCAAATCACTAAGAGAAGACTTTCAAAGTAGAATTAGGTATCCAGAAAAACTACCTTTTAAGAATGTGCAGAACAAAGACATGTTTATATAACCAAAACTGAGTAGCTTCATTTTTAAGAAATTCAAACTACAGTAGCATACACGAAGAGAGAAAATTGCACCAAAAGTATGGTCTGAAATGTAAGAAGAAACAATCAAATAAAGAGATAAATGTATGTGTTAATAGAATCAAACATTGAATAAAAAAAATAATTTTTTTTAAGTAATGTCAAAATTATGGAACTAAAGAAAAAATAGAATTTAAAATCCTGGAAAAAATATAGAATTTAAGTTTAGGAAGGATTGGTGTTAAAGTATTATAAAGTCTATGTAATTTTTTAGGAGAGAGTTAAGATATTGATAATTCTGATTTCTGGTAATGATTGCTAGATTATTCAGATAAGAAATCAACAGATCAGAGGCAAGTAAGCATTTATTCAGGAATGGGGGTTGTACCACCTAAGAGAGGCAAGAGGGCTTACATTTATAAAAACTTATTTAGATAAGTCAGATTATTTTATTAGTTTATTAAACAAAGAAGTCTTACTCATTAGTATAATAGTAGCTTTGCATTGGTTATTTTTGCAAAGCCATAAATCTTAAAGATTGGGACCAGTTTCTTTATATTGTATATTGTTGCAAGCATAGATGTCTTTGAAAGAAATGTGATTTGGAGATCTCAAAGTTCATTAGCATTTTAATGTGGAGTCAGTATCCCAAGGAGTCAATGACGTCAAGCCTGAAACATTGAAAAGCTCACATTTCCCATTCCAATCAAGATATTTTGCCCAAGAGAGAATATCTGTGATCACCATAGGTCCCTAGGCACTGATATAACCTCAGTTTTGCATCAGTTACATCTTGTCCTACAAAGATATTGTGAAGTGAGGATATCTTTCCCGGGTCCCTCATGACCCAGAAGGGGGAAAATTGTGCAAACTCACAGTCAAGCCCTTTATTCCAGGTGCCATGACTTCCTTCTGGATGTTCTGAATATGTTAACAGGAATCTGAGCCAACATTATTCTAATCATTGAAACAAATATTTATAGATCAACAAAATTATGAAAAGTGATAGGGAACTAATTCAAAACATATTCTTTCTGGTAACCAACTACATAAGTCAAAGTGGAACATCCAACAACTGGACAAATTACCACCACATACAATAGTATTGGATAACTCAGTGAAGGCATTTTTCATTCTATAGATGGCACTGTAATTTTATTGAGCTCAATTCAACTACCTCAGAGACATTTATCCAAGTATGGCATGAGGTGTTAGCTATATCACAAACACCTACCTGTTCTTCCAACAGATAATCTAGAGCAATTCTATAATAATAAAATTATTGCCTATGAATTTAAAGATTGTTGCTGTGTGATAATGCTCCAGCAATTGAATCAGCTAGGTTGTCTAGAGTTTGAGAGAGAGAAATAATCATGTTCATATTTCTCCATGCTCCCACTCCAGGAGAGAAAAACACTATCAAGTGGAGCAAAAGGGAACTATTTATGCTTCCAGGTCCTCTAGGAATTTCCCTTTTGAAGAAGAAAAATAATCCTCTTGAAGGAAAAGGTATTAATTGAGGATTGGCTAGAGATCTTAGTAATATGAGTATCCAAAGTGCACTCACTTGCTAATGACTAAGAGTCAAGGTATTATCTTCCTCAGCCAATAAAATGATCTGTTCCCCATCCACTAACAAAAATATATCCCAGTGAAGCACACAGGCTTGTAGCACTTTTGTAGGATTCGTTTTGAGTTATAGTCTGATTTGCTGTCATGAGTCAATTTTCAAAGTGGGAAGGATTGCACAAAGACCAGATTTGATTAGTGCTTGTAAAACCAAATTGACAAACTGCTTCTTTGTGCTGCCTCCTGAGAAGCCAGGGTTTTTAGTTGTTGAGTTATAGCAGCAAGTATTTTTCTCCATGCTAATAAGGATGGGATCAAGTTGAAATAGGATAGGTCTAGGTTATAGTCTCCCTTTACGTGCACTCAGTAACAAATTTACATAAACTGTCTACTGTGGAATTGAGAATTCCCAAGTACTTTGTTATCAGAATTACCTTTGGGTCATAAGGGAGGTCAAAGTTTTACAGTTATCATGGAAGATCCAACAACTGGACAAATTACCACCACATACAATAGTATTGGATAACTCAGTGAAGGCATTTTTCATTCTAACCATTTACAACTGCTATAATAAAGATATTAATAACACATTTATTGTCTATTATAATTTTGTTGGGTCTTTTCTAACAAATAAGTAGCAAAAATCTCGAATATATCTCAACAGTTGGGCAGCGCCTGTGGTTCAGTGGGTAGGGTGCCAGCCCCACACACCAAGTGTAGTGGGTTCAAACTCAGCCCCTGCCAAACTACAACAAAAAATAGCCAGGCATTACAGAAGGTGCCTGTAGTCTCAGTTACTTGAGATGCTGAGGCAAGAGAATTGCCTAAGCCCAGGAGTTGGAGGTTGTTGTGGGCTGTGACGCCATGGTACTCTACTGAGGGTGATGAAGTGAGATTCTGTCTCTAAAACAAACAAACAAACAAACAAACAAACAAAAAAAAAACTCTCAACAGTTAACACAATGCCTATAGCAAGTTTTCAGCTTGTCAGACTATACAACTGGCCAATTAGAAAATTTGGTAAGTCAGAGAGTCAGGTTTCCAGGTAAAGTTGGTATCCATGGGGGTTGGGGTGCAAAATATGGATACAAGAATCTATTTCTTGTTAATTATCTATGCAAGGATGTGTTACTAACACTTGATATAGTCCATCTTATCAAGGTTCCAAAAAATTTTAGATGTAAAAATAAACAAAGTCTCCTGGTTGAATGTTCTGTAGCATATCATCATTTCACAGAACTCTTTCAAAAAAGCATATTTTACAAATTGACTGTTATGATTCACTTGGGCAATTAGTTCCATGTAGTACTGAAGTATTGGTTCTTTAAGAAAGAGAGGTTCAGTTAGAGCCAGAGGTAATGGCATAGGTCTTCCTATATCTATCTCAAAAGAAGATAGGAGATGTTTTCGTAATGGGGTAGCTTTCAGATTCTTCAATACTAATGTTAAACAGTTTGGCCAAGGTAATTTCAAAATATGTATATACTTTGACAATTGGGTTTTCATTATTCCATTAGTTGTTTTAACAAGTCCTGAAAATTGAGCATGGTATGTACAAAGAAAGTGCTAAAATATAAGCTATGCCTTACAGACAAGGAAGACTCTGTCCACTAAAATGAGTTCCCTGGTTGTTGTCTAGTTCTTTAGGAACAGCCCAGGTGAGTATTATTTCCCTACTGCCATAGCAGTTACTTGACAAGTTCTTTTTTTTTTTTTTTTTTTAATTGGCTGGCCTACCGGGGCTATAATACGTAGTGTGGGGATTTCCTTTTTTTTTTTTTATTGTTAAATCATAGCTGTGTACATTAGTGCAATCAAGGGGTACAATATGCTGGTTTCCTATACAATCTGAAATATTCTCATCAAACTGTTCAACTGTAGCCTTCATGGCATTTTCTTAGTTATTGTATGTAGACATTTGTATTCTGCCTTTAGTAAGTTTTGCCTGTACCCATTCTAAGATGCACGCAGGTGGCCCTGCCCATTACCCTCCCTCCACCATAACCTCCCTGCTCCCTTCCTCTTCCTTGGCTCTTCCCTCATAGTCTTGTGCTATAGTTGGGTTATAGCCTTCATGTGAAAGCTATAATTTAGTTTCATAGTAGGGCTGAGTACATTGGATACTTTTTCGTTCATTCCTGAGATACTTTGCTAAGAAGAATATGTTCCAGCTCCATCCATGTAAACATGAAAGAGGTAAAGTCTCCATCTTTCCTTAAGGCTGCATAATATTCTATGGTATACATGTACCACAATTTGCTAGTCCATTCGTGGGTCAATGGACTCTTGGGCTTCTTCCATGACTTAGCAATTGTGAATTGGGCTGCAATAAACATTCTGGTACACATGTCTTTGAATATTGTGAGTTTTGGTCTTCTGGGTATACACCTAGTAAAGGAATTATAGGATCGAATGGCAGGTCTATTTTTACTTTTATTTTTATTTTTTTTAATTAATTTATTTTTATTGTTAAATCATAGCTGTGTACATTAGTGCAATCAAGGGGTACAATGTGCTGGTTTCATATACAATCTGAAATATTCTCATCAAACTGTTCAATGTGGCCTTCATGGCATTTTCTTAGTTACTGTATGCGGGCATTTGTATTCTGCATTTAGTAAGTTTCGCCTGTTCCCATTCTAAGATGCACTATAGATGTGGCCCCACCCATTACCCTCCCTCCACCAAAACCTCCCCCCTCCCTTCCCCTTCCTTGGCCCTTTCCCCATAGTCTTGTGCTATAGTTGGGTTATAGCCTTCATGTGAAAGCTACAATTAAGCTTCATAGTAGAGCTGAGTACTTTGGATACTTTTTCTTCCATTTCTGAGATACTTTGCTAAGAAGAATATGTTCCAGCTCCATTCATGTAAACATGAAAGAGGTAAAGTCTCCATCTTTCTTTAAGGCTGCATAATATTCCATGGTATACATGTACCACAATTTGCTCGTCCATTCATGGGTCGATGGACTCTTGGGCTTCTTCCATGACTTAGCAATTATGAATTGGACTGCAATAAACATTCTGGTACAGATATCTTTGTTATATTGTGACTTTTCTTTTTTCTTTTTTTTTCTATTGTTAAATCATAGCTGTGTACATTAGTGCAATCGCCTGTACTCATTCTAAGATGCACCATAGATGTGGCCCCACTCATTATCCTCCCTCCACCAAAACCTCCCCCCTCCCTTCCCCTTCCTTGGCCCTTTCCCCATAGTCTTGTGCTATAGTTGGGTTATAGTCTTCATGTGAAAGCTATAATTTAGCTTCATAGTAGGGCTGAGTACATTGGATACCTTTTCTTCCATTCCTGAGATACTTTGCTAAGAAGAATATGTTCCAGCTCCATCCATGTAAACATGAAAGAGGTAAAGTCTCCATCTTTCTTTAAGGCTGCATAGTATTCCATGGTATACATGTACCACAATTTGCTAGTCCACTCGTGGGTCAATGGGCCCTTGGGCTTCTTCCATGACTTAGCAATTATGAATTGGGCTGCAATAAACATTCTGGTCAGATGTATTTTTTATATTGTGACTTTTGGTCTTCTAGGTATAAACCTAGTAAAGGAATTATAGGATCAAATGGCAGGTCTATTTTTTTTTTTTTTTTTTTGTAGAGACAGAGTCTTTATGGCCCTCGGTAGAGTGCCATGGCCTCACACAGCTCACAGCAACCTCCAACTCCTGGGCTTAAGCGATTCTCTTGCCTCAGCCTCCCAAGTAGCTGGCAGGTCTATTTTTAGCTCTCTAAGTATTCTCCAAACATCCTTCCAGAAGGAACGTATTAGTGTGCATTCCCACCAGCAGTGTAGAAGTGTGCCCTTTTCTCCACATCCATGCCAACATCTCTGGTTTTGGGATTTTGTTATGTGGGCTACTCTTACTGGGGTTAGGTGATATCTCAAAGTAGTTTTGATTTGCATTTCTCTGATGATTAATGATGATGAGCTTTTTTTCATGTGTTTGTAGATTGTGCATCTGTCTTCTTTAGAGAAGTTTCTCTTCAAGTCCCTTGCCCACCCTGAGATGGGATTACGTGTTCTTTTCTTGCTAATATGTTTGAGTTCTCTGTGGATTCGGGTTATTAGAACTTTATCGGAGGCATAACCTGCAAATATTTTCTCCCATTCTGAGGGCTTTACTTCCTTGCTTTACTTACTATGTTCTTGGCTGTGCAGAAGCTTTTTAGTTTGATCAGGTCCCAGTAGTGTATTTTTGATACTGCTTCAATTGCCTGGGGAGTCCTCCTCATAAAATATTCACCCAGGCTGATTCCTTCAAGAGTTTTCCCTGCACTTTCTTCAAGTATTTTTATAGTTTCATGTCTTAAGTTTAAATCTTTTATCCAGTGAGAGTCTATCTTTGTTAATGGTGAAAGGTGTGGGTCCAGTTTCAATCTTCTACAGGTTGCCAGCCAGTTCACCCAGCACCATTTGTTAAATAGGGAATCTTTTCCCCACTGAATGTTTTTAATTGGCTTGTCAAAGATCAAATAACGGTAAGTGGCTTGATTCATCTCTTGTCTATTCTGTTCCAGAGATCTACTTCTCTGTTTTTGTGCCAATACCATGCTGTTTTGATCACTGTTGATTTATAGTACCGTCTCAGGTCTGGTAGCATGATTCCCCCTGCTGTGTTTTTATTGCTAAGTTATGTTTTGGCTATTGGAGTTTTTTTCTAATTCCATATAAAACAAAGTATTATTTTTTCAAGATCTTTAAAATATGACAATGGAGCTTTAATAGGAATTGCATTAAAATTATACATTGCTTTGGGTAGTATACACACTTCAACGATGTTGATTCTTCCCAGCCATGAGCATGGTGTGTTTTTCCATTTGTTAACATCTTCAGCTATTTCTTTTCTTAAAGTTTCATAGTTCTCTTTGTAGAGATCTTTTACGTCCTTTCTTAGGTATACTCCCAAATATTTCATCTTCTTTGGCACTACTGTGAAAGGAATAGAGTCATTGACTTTTTTTGGCTTGGTTACTGTTGGTATATATAAATGCTATAGATTTATGGGTGTTTATTTTGTGGCCTGAGACATTGCTGTATTCCTTGATCACTTCTAAAAGTTTTTTAGTAGAGTCCCTAGTGTCCAGATATACGATCATAACATCTGCAAAAAGTGAAAGTTTGATCTCTTCTGACACTATGTGGTACACTTGATCACCTTTTCTTCCCTAATTACAATGGCTAAAACTTCCATTACAATGTTAAAGAGCAACAATGACAATGGGCAACCTTGCCTGGTTCCTGATCTAAGTGGAAATGATTTCCATTTAACTCCATTCAATATGATATTGGCTGTGGGTTTGCTGTAGATGGCCTCTATCAGTTTAAGAAATGTCCCTTCTATACCAATTTTCTTAAGTGTTCTGATAATGAAGGGATGCTGGATATTATCAAAAGCTTTTTCTACATCAATTGAAAGAATCATATGGTCCTTATTTTTTAGTTTATTTATGTGCTGAATTACATTTATAGATTTACATATATTGAACCAGCCTTGAGAGCCTGGGATAAATCCCACTCGGTTGTGATATATAATTTTTTTGATGTGTTGTCGGATTCTGTTTGTTAGGATCTTATTCAGTATTTTAGCATCAATATTCATTAGTGATATTGGTGTATAATTTTCTTTTCTTGTTCAGTCTTTCCCTGGTTTGGGGATCAAGGTGATGTTTGCTTTGTAGAATGTGTTGGGTAATATTCCTTCTTTTCCTATATTTTGGAAGAGGTTTAGTAATATAGGTACTAGTTCTTCTTTAAAGGTTTGGTAGAATTCTGACGTAAAGCCATCTGGTCCTGAGCTTTTCTTTTTAGGGAGATTTTGTATAGTTGATGCTATTTCAGAACTTGATATAGGCCTGTTCAACATTTCCACTTCATTCTGGCTAAGTCGTGGTAGGTGGCGTGCTTCCAGGTATTGGTCGATTTCTTTCAGATTTTCATATTTGTGAGAGTAGAGTTTCTTGTAGTATTCATTAAGGATGTTTTGAATTTCTGAGGGGTCTGTTGTTATTTCATCGTTACCATTTGATTGATGAAATTAGAGATTTTACTCTTTTTTTCCTGGTTAGGTTGGCCAAAGGTTTATCTATTTTATTGATCGTTTCAAAAAACCAACTTTTGGATTTATTGATCTGTTGTATAATTCTTTTGTTTTCAATTTCGTTTAGCTCTGCTCTGATTTTGGTTATTTCTTTTCTTCTGCTGGGTTTGGGGTTGGAGTGTTCTTTCTTCTCCGGTTGCTTGAGATGTGCCATTAAGTTATTAACTTCCTCTCTTTCCGTTTTCTTGAGGAAGGCTCGCAGTACTATAAATTTCCCTGTTAGGACTGCCTTTGCAGTATCCCAGAGGTTCTGGTAATTCGTGTCTTGATTGTGGTTTTGTTCCATAATTTTGGTGATTTCCTTCTTAATCTCGTGTATAACCCATCTATCCTTCAGCATAAGGTTGTTTAGCTTCCATGTTTTTGTATGGGTATGCAGGTTCCTGTTGTCGAGTTCAACTTTTATTCCATGATGGTCTGAGAAGATGCAAGGAATAATTTCTATTTTTTTAAATTTGCTGAGGTTAGATTTGTGGTCTAGGATGTAGTCGATTTTGGAGTATGTTCCGTGGGTTGATGAGAAGAATGTGTATTCAGTTTTGTTGGTATGAAATGTTCTGTAGATGTCTGTTAAGTCCAGATGTTGAATGGTTAAGTTTAAATCTAAGATTTCTTTGCTTAGCTTCTTTTTGGAGGCTCTATCCAGCACTGCTAAAGGGGTGTTAAAATCTCCAACTACTATGGAACTGAAGGAAATCAAGTTGCCCATTTCTGTTAGTGTTTCTCTTATAAATTGAGGTGCGTTCTTGTTGGGTGCATAAATAATAATTGAAATCTCATCATATTAAGTATTACCTTTAACAAATATGAAGTGTCCATCCTTATCCTTCCTTATTTCAGTTGGTTTAAAGCCTATTGCGTCTGCGAATAGAATTGCAACACCTGCTTCTTTCTGCCTTCCATTTGCCTGGAGTATAGATGACCATCCCTTCACATTGAGTCCATATTTGTCTCTTAATATAAGATGCGATTCTTGTATGCAGCAGATATCTGGCTTGAGTTTTTGTATCCAGTCAGCCAACCTGTGTCTCTTTAGAGGACAATTTAAACCATTCACATTAATTGAGAATATTGAGATAAGCCTTTCGAGAGTCTGGTGGACATTTTTAATCCTTTTCCAATGTAGAAGTTGGAATTTGATCAAAATTTTCTGGCTGGGTTTACTTTTGTGGTGGAGAATTACACTGGTCTTTATGGAGGATAGGTCTGAGAATATCCTGGAGAGCTGGTTAGGTATGGAAAATTTCTTCAACTTGTGAATGTCATTGAAGTATTTAATTTCTCTGTCATAAATGAAACTCGGTTGAGCTGGGTACAGGATCTTGGGTTGAAATTTATTTTGTTTTAGGAGATTAAAAGTTGATGACTATCCTCTTCTAGCTTGAAAGATTTCAGCGGAGAGATCTGCAGTTGTAACATTCTTCCCCTTGTAGGTTATGGTTTTCTTTTGTCTGGCTGCTTTCAGAATTTTCTCTTTCATATTAACTTTAGTGAAATTGATTATGATGTGTCTGGGGGCTGTCTTATTTGGGTTGAGTCATGCTGGAGTTCTGAAACTGTCTGCTATCTGAATTTCAGAATCTCTTGGCATGTCTCTAAAGTTCTCTTTCATAATCTCATGAAGAAGAGACTCTGTGCCTTGTGAAGCCACTTCGTCACTTTCAGGGATCCCTATGAGATGAATATTGGTTTTCTTCAAATTATCCCAGAGCTCTCTGAGAGAGTGATCTGTTTTTGCCCTCCATTTCTCTTCCTCTTTGAGAGTTTGGGAGCGTTCGAAAACTTTGTCTTCAATGTCAGAAATCCTTTCTTCTGCTTGCTCCATTCTGTTACTGAGGGATTCTACTGTGTTTCTCAGATCTTTGAGGGCTGCAACTTCTTGTCTCAATGTGTCAAAATCTTTGGTCATTTGGTCTTTGAATTCGTTGAATTCTTGAGATATCTTTTGGGTTACTGCTTGGAGTTCTAATTCAATCTTATTTGCTATCCATATTCTGAATGCAATTTCTGACATCTCAGCTATTTGTTTGTGCCTGGGATCTTGTGCTGTGTCTGACCCATTGATCCTTGGGGGAGTTGATCTACTCCGATTATTCATATTGCCAGAGTTTTTCTGTTGATTTCGCCTCATGATTGTTTTTCATGGTTGCCTGTGGCTGTCCTCAGAGTTGGAGAGGTGTCTCTCCCAGATTAGACCCCAGCAGGATCACTCTATTGTTGCTGGATCTTTGTAGGGAGTGACCCTGTGTAGTTCCTCTGGGGCTGCTCTAGCTAGGGAGTTCTGGTTGTGGAAGCAGCTCTGGCGTGTGACACATCTGGATCTAGCAACAGGGCGGGAGGTGGTGTGCATGGTTCTGGGAGTGCCTGTCACCCAGTGACTTTGGCACAGAGAGCCCAAGGCTCCAGCAGTCTCTGGCCAGGAGAAGGGCTCTGTGCTGAGGCAGGGAGGGCTCCAGATGGCATGTGGCTACCAGTATCCCTGGCCAGATGAGCGGGCCTGTGTGGAGGCTGGGAGGACACAGGAGGGAGGACGCAGGGTTACGCGGCTCCCGCTGTTCCTGGTCAGGGCATGCGGAGGCCCGGTTGGTGCAGGGTTGCGGAGCACATCTTATGGAGGTCCAGGCGGCGCCAAGCCCAGAGTTTTGAGGTTGCTATGAGCTGTGACACCACGGCACTCTACCCAGGGCAACAGCCCGAGCCTTCAGTGTGCCAAAACCGTCTCACTCTGCCCCTGAGGGTTAAGGCCGTAAGGTATCTCAGTCCCCGTCTTTAGGCTGCTCAGTCACTAGGTTACTAGGTCCTGCCCGATCCTTGCCCTGGGACCTTGAGGGTGGAGCTTGCTGGGGCAGTTCTCTCACAATGGCTGCCTGAAGCCCAGCTCAGCAGCTCTGTCTGGAACCCCAGACAATGCCCAAAGTTCTCCGCACTCCTGCTCAAGCTCTCCCCAAGGCAGTTCAACTGAGTGCCAAGTCCAAAAACACTGAAACAGTTCTCAGGTAAGGCCTTTCTGGTTTGTAGTCTCACTGCTGCTTGTACTTACGGTTGCTGGCGTGATTAGGTCGATCGAACAAACGCAACCACTTGCCAGTTTCCCACTGTTTTTGTCCTTTGTTGGGGTCCAGAAGTCCCTTGCTGACTCCCTGTATCCTCAGAGGGATGATTATAGGCAGATCCCACCAGCCAGAGATGCCTGGAGTCTTTTCTCCCCAGCCTCACTGTGCCCAGTTGCAGGGAAGCTGTTACTCGGCTGCCATCTTTAATCTCTCCTTTTTTTTTTTTTTTTTTTTTGAGACCCAAGTTTCATAGCTCACAGCAACTTCAAACTCCTGGGCTCAAGCTATTTTCTTGTCTCAGCCTCCTGAGTAGCTGGGACTATAGGTGCCCACCACAGTGCCTGACTATTTTTAGAGAAGGTGTCTCACACTTGTTCAGGCTGGTCTCAAACTGGGAACTCAGGTAATCCACCTGCCTCAGCCTCCCAGAGTGTTAGGATTACAGGCGTGAGCCACTGTGCTCAGCTTCTATATTGTACCTTTATCTCTTATAATTGCAGAAGCCAAATATGACTGCAATATTATAATTTCAATAGTTTTGTCCTCCCTTAAAATGTGTTACTTTGTTTTGGAACCCACTGTATAATAGTTGTACATATTTGGGGGGTACATGTGTTATTTTTATACCTGCATGCAACATAATGATCAAATCAGGGCAAGTAGGTATCCATGATCTCAAATATTTATCTTTGTTTTGTGTTGGCAGCATTACAAGTCTTCTTTTCTAGCTACTTTGAAATATACAATAAATTATTAACTATAATTTCCTTGTTGAACTATCAAATACAAGAACTTAGTTCTTCTATCCAACTGCATTTTTTTCCCTTAATATATTTCTTTTCATCCCTCAGACCATTCCCTTGCCAGCCCCTAGTAGCCACCTTTCTCCTCAATACATCTAGGAGATTGAATTTTTTAGCTCCCGTGTATGGGTGAGAATACAAGATATTTGTGCCCTAACCACTGAGCTACAGGAATCTAGCTTGAGATAATATCTTATTATGGTTTTGATCTTCAT
Organism: Nycticebus coucang; assembly: GCF_027406575.1. Taxonomy (NCBI): domain Eukaryota; kingdom Metazoa; phylum Chordata; class Mammalia; order Primates; family Lorisidae; genus Nycticebus; species Nycticebus coucang. The sequence goes on from NC_069789.1 coordinate 75,506,150, forward strand.
TTTTCTGTTTTTGTGATGATTAGTGATGCTGAGCAGTTTGTTTGTTTTTTTTTCCCCAAAGACAGAGCCTTACTTTGTTGCCTAGGCTAGAGTGCCATGGAGTCATAGCTCACAGCAACATCAAACTCTTGAGCTCAAGCAATCCTCTTGCCTCAGCCTCCCAGGTAGCAGGGACTACAGGCACCTGCCAAGATACCTGGCTATTTTTAGTAGAGATGGGGTCTTGCTCTTGCTCAGGCTGGTCTTGAACGCCTGAGCTCAAGCAATCCTCCCACTTCGACCTCCCAGATTGCTAGAATTACAGACATGAGCCACCATGCCCAGCTCTATGCTGAGCAGTTTTTATACCTGTTGGCCACATTTATGTTATATTTTGAGAAATTTCTGTTCAGTTATCAGATTATTTGTTTTATTTTCCTTGAATTTCCATTGTCTCAGTTATGTCTTTTTTATTATTTCTGTTTTTTTTTTTTTAATTGGGGTCTTCTCTTTCTTTTTTCAGTTAGTCTAGCTAAGTTTTGTCAATTTTATTTATCATTTCAAAAAAACAACTTTTTTTTTTTTTTTTGCAGTTTTTGGCCGGGGCTGGGTTGGAACCCACCACCTCCAGCATAGGGGACCAGTGCCCTACTCCTTGAGCCACAGATGCCACCCCCCATAAACAACTTTTTATTGTGTTCATCTTCTGTATTTTTTGAATTTCAATTTTATTTATTTATGGTCTGATCTTTATTATTTCTTTCCTTCTTCCAATTTTGGGTTTGGTTTGTTTTTTCCTAGTTTCTTGAGGTGCATACTTAGGTTATTTACTTAAAGATTTTCCACTTTTAAATTTAGGTGTTTATTCCTATAAACTTCTCTTTTACTATTATTGTTTTTTCTGTGTCCCATAGATTTTGGTATGTTGTTTTTCCATTTTCATTTATTTCAAAAATATTTACAATTTTTTATATTAATTTCTTCTCAATCCCTTGGTTCTTCAGGAGTGTGTTGTTTAATTTCCATGTGTTCATACAATTTCCAAAGTTATTCTTTTTATTTATTTCTAGTTTTATTTCATTGTGATCAAAAAAACAAACCTTGTGAGTTTGACTTTTTAGAATTTTGTAACTTGTTTGTGGCCTAACACGTGTCCCAGAGAATGTTTGATGTGTTGATGAGGAGAATGTAGTAGTAATGTAATATTCTGTAGTAGTTGGATGGAGTGTTTTATAAATGTGTATTGGATCCATTTGGTCTATGGTATAGTTTAACTTTGATGTTTTTTTGTTGATATTCTTCCTGGATGATCTGTTGAGTTTCCCTATTATTATTGTATTTAAATCCATCTCTCCCTTCCATTTATTAACATCTGTTGTATATATTTGAGTGCTCCAGTGTTGTATACATGTATAATTACTATTATCATAAGCTTTCACTGAATATTTATAATGATCTTCTTTGTCTCTTTTCACAGTTTTTAGCTAAGGTATATTTTATTTGATCTAAATATAGAGAAAAGAATTCCTGTTCAATAAATGGTGCTCAGAAAACTGGATAGCCACATGTAAAAGACTGAAACAGGATCTGCACCTCTCACCACTCACAAAAATTAAGTCACTGTGGATAAAAGATTTAAATTTAAGGCAGGAAACTATAAGAATCCTAGAAGAAAATTTTGAAAAAATTCTTACTGATATCAGCCTAGGCAAAGAATTTATGAAGAAGACTCTAAAAGCAATCACAGTAACAACAAAAATAAATAAATGGGACCTGATCAAATTAAAAAGCTTCTGCACAGCCAAGGAGATAATCAAAAGGGCAAATCAACAACCTGCAGAATGGGAAAAAAATATTTGCATGCTATACATCTGATAAAGGACTGATAACCAGAATCTACAAAGAACTCAAGGAAATCCGTAAGAAACAACCAACCACATTGAAAAGGGGGCGAAAGAAAAGAACGGAAACTTTTTTTTTAAATTGAGACAGTTTTACTTTGTCATCCTTGGTAGAGTGCTATGGCATCATAGCTCACAGTATCCTCAAACTCTTAGGCTCAAGCAACTCTCTTGCCTCTGCCTTCCTAGTAGCTGGGACTACAGGGCGACCACTGCAATGCCTGGCTATTTTTGTTTGTTTGTTTATCAGGCCCACGCTGGGTTTGAACTCACCAGCCCTAGAGCATGTTGCCAGGGCCCTAACCTTGAGCTTTGGGTGCCCAGCCATGAACAGAAACTTTTTAAAGGAAGACATAGTAATGGCCTACAAACTCATGCATTTCCCTAACTCTAATCATTAGGGAAATGCAAATCAAAACCACAATGAGATATTGCCTAACTCCAATGAAAATGGCTAGTATTAATAAGTCCCAAAATAAGAGAATCTGGCATGAATGTAGAGAGAAAGGAACACTTATACACTGTTGGTGGGACTCCAAACTAGTACAACTTCTATGGAAAATCTTATAGCAATACCTCAAATTAATTAAAGTAGACTTACCATTTTATCTAGCAATCCCACTGCTGACTATGTACTCAAAAGGAAAAAAAAAGTCATTTTATAAAAAGGACACCTGCACACGAATGTTTATAGCAGCACAATTCACAATCACAAAGACATAGAAACAAACAAGTGCCCACCAATATATGAATGGATTAAGAAAATGTGATATATGCATATTATGGAGTATTACTCAGTCATTAAGGAAATAGTGATGTAGTATCTTTTGTGACAGTTTGGATAGTTCTGGAGACCATTCTTCTAAGAAAAACATCATGGGATTGGTGAACCAAACACATGTATCCAATGTTAGGTTGTATTTGATCAACACTTAAGTGCATATGTGGAAGTAAATCTCAATGAAAATCAAACTGGGAAGTGAGGGAGGAGTGGGTAAATTCACACCCATTGGGTATGGTGCACACTGTCTAGGTGGGAAAGCATGCTTATAACCTTGACTCAATCTATGAATAAAAGAAAGTAAACAAAATATGTGAATCCCCACATATTCTGAAATAAAAAATAAAGAAATATAGCTTACTCCTGTTCTTTTTTTATTTCTGTCTGCATGAAATATCTTTTTTTATCCCTTCATTCTCAGTCTGCATGCATCTTTATACATGAAGTGAGTTCTTTATAGGCAGCATATAGTTGGGTTGTATTTTTTTTTTTTTTTTTTTTTTTGTAGAGACAGAGTTTCACTTTACTGCCCTCGGTAGAGTGCCATGGTGTCACACGGCTCACAGCAACCTCCAGCTCTTGGGCTTATGTGATTCTCCTGCATCAGGCTCCCGAGCAGCTGAGACTACAGGCACCCACCACAATGCCCGGCTATTTTTTTGTTGTTGCAGTTTGGCCGGGGCTGGGTTTGAACCCACCACCCTTGGCATATGGGGCTGGCGCCCTACTCACTGAGCCATAGGTGCCACCCAGTTGGGTCATATTTTTAAAAATCTTTTTAGCCACTAAATGTCTTTTACCTGGAAATACTGATATTAGTTCATTTATATTTAATGTTATTATTGATAGGTGAGAACTTACTACTTCATTCTATTACTTATTTTCTAGTTTTCTTTGGTAACTCCTCTCTTTCTTTTGCTCTTTAATGTCTTCCTTTGTGATTAAGTGATTTTTTTAAACAAAAGTGTATTTTAATTTGTTGCTTTTCTTTTTTAACGTGTCTATTATTCGTTTTCACTTTGTAGCTGATATAAAGTTTACAAAAACATTCTCTAGTTTTAAAAAGTTATTTAAAACTGACGCCAACTTAACTTTGATTGCAAAAAAAGAAAAAGCATCTAATACAACAAAAACTCTGTGCATATTATCTTGTTTTATACATGTTATGTTATTTATCTCTTGAATTTTTGATTTAACAATTTACATTTTTTGATATTGCTTATCTCTTAAAATTTGTTATAGATCTGGTAGCAATACTTCCCTAAGCTTTTGTTTGCCTGGGAAAGTCTTTATCTATCCTTCATTTCTGAAGGATAGTTTTTTTGAGTATAGTATTTTTGATTGGCTGTTTATTTATTCTAGTTCTATGAATATGTAATCTTGTTCCCTCCTGGATTCCAAGGTTTCTGCTTGGAAGTCTTTCATTCTTTCACTGCTTTCAGGATCTTCTTTTTGTCTTTGAGCTTTGAGAGTCTGTAGAATTTCTTGAAGTATTCTCACTTGAATTTAATCTCATTGGGAACCTATGATCTTCCTGTACTTTGATATTTATATCTTTATCCATGTTTGGGAAGTTTTCTGTTATTATTTTTAGTGTATTCTCCTTCTGCTGACAGTTCCTATAAGGATACCCTAAATTACTAACCTATGTAACTAACATAAACAAAAAGTGAATAAGGAAAAACTAGAAATAATATCATCTTCATTTAAGTTTTCAGGACATATAATCTCTGTTAAAGGAAAGAAATTAGACTGAAAGAAAATAAAAGGGATCCAGCAATCCCTCAAACCCAAACTCCTCAACAATTACAAGATGTCTTAAAATGGTTAGATACTGCCAACAATGGATACCGGAGTTTTCTGTTTTAACTAAACCCCTTAAAGCAGTGGTTCTCAACCTTCCTAATGCCGCAATGTATTTTCATTGTTACAAAGGGGTTGTGACCCACAGATTGAGAACCGCTGCTGAAGGGAAGTCCTGACAAAATAAATTGGAAACCAAGGGAACAAGAAGCTTTTATAAAATTAAAAGCGTCACTCTTCTCTCTCCTTATATCAGGGCATCCTAACTACGAGTTGTAATTTAATTTATACATATATTAAAAGTAGTGATGTGCTTTGGGTATTCTAACCTAGAAATATGGCAATAGCCAGAGATTTTTTGCCTATTTCACTCATAAACTTGACCCTTTACTCAAGCCCTTCCTCGCTGTCTTTGATCAGCCTCTGCCACATACCTTATGGTCAATGCAGTATCAGAGATAGTTTTGGATAACTCTTAAAACCTTTATGTTCCACATGCTGTTGAGACTTTCTTATTTTACCACTATTTAAAATCTATCTATAAGCCACCTTGTACAATGTAAATTTATTATTCCTCCCTCAACTAATATTAAATTCTTTGAAACCACCATCATCTGAACTACAAGACCATTTAGAATATAACTGTATGGGCTATATCTCACAACCACACCAAGATCTGATTTAAAGACATTAACTCTTTAAAATGCTGATTTTGAATTGCATACTGATGGCTTCTGATTTAAAAATGAAGATGAAAATTTCAAAACCAGGTATGCTATAGCCTCAGAAGAATATAAAGTAGAGAGTGCTACTCTTCATTCATATATGAATGATTAGGCATCTGAATTATGTGTAATAATTAGGGCCTGTACTCTGGCCAGAGGACCACTGTAAATACAGGGTGGCCATAAAGTTTGTGTGCAATTTAAAATAAGAAAGGGAAACCTAATATACCTTTGGTGTTATCCATGATTTTGAAATGCTTTGGAAACAGGTTTCTTAACTGCACGCAGACACCATATTAAAAATGGTGCTCTAGGGCGGCACCTGTGGCTCAGTCGGTAAGGTGCCGGCCCCATATACCGAGGGTGGCAGGTTCAAACCCGGCCCTGGCCAAACTGCAACCAAAAAATAGCCGGGCATTGTGGCGGGCGCCTGTAGTCCCAGCTTCTTGGGAGGCTGAGGCAAGAGAATCACTTAAGCCCAGGAGTTGGAGGTTGCTGTGAGCTGTGTGAGGCCACAGCACTCTACCGAGGGCCATAAAGTGAGACTCTGTCTCTACAAAAAAAAAAAAAAAAATGGTGCTCTAGAATGAATACTAAATACTAATTACCTAAGGAAGTGGCTATTATTAAGGTACTAAATATACTAAAGAGGCAAAGGGAAATGGATTAGCTGATTGTTTGACCGAGTGGTTATAACTCCTGGTTTTGTTATATACTAAGAACAAATGACTCTGTTAGAACCTGCTATCATATTCCCCCTGAGGCATCCATGGAAACCATAACAAGACATGCACAACAACATGCATTTGTCAAGTGGAGATTAATAAGTGGAGAAAACAGGACTAGTACTTAGATACACAAAGGCACCTCTGGAAAGATTCCAGTGGAACCTTTATTACCTTAAACTTTAGCAAACTTTTTGTTAGAAAAACATCTGATTTAACTCACTGGGCATCTGATAAAATGATTGAATATGCAAAACAATATTCAATTCTATAGAATGCAAAAATTCTATTCTGAGGCAGAATAGATATATAATACATGCACAATCTGTCCAATGTTAAATCTTAGAAAACCCATAAGAGCTTCAAGAGGAAAACTTGGCTTCCGAGTAGCCTCTTTGAAGTATGTCAAGTGGATTTTATCCAGTTAATGTCCTCTTGGGGTTACAAATATATTTTGGTTATGGTCTGTGTGTATTTAAATTGGGTAGAAACTTTCCCTCTGATAATTATTTTATCAGAAGTTGTCGAAAAACTACCTCGAAGATGGCAGCCGAGTAACAGCTTCCCTGCAACTGGGCACAGTGAGTCTGGGGACATAAGACTCCAGGCATCTCTGGCTGGTGGGATCTGCCTATAATCATCCCTTTGAAGATACAAGGAGTGAGCAAGGGACTTCTGGACCCTAAGAGGAGGACAAAAACAGTGGAAAACTGGCAAGTGGTTGCGTGTGTTTGATCAACCTAATCCCACCAGCAGCCGTAAGTACAAGCAGCAGTGAGAATGCAAACCGGAAAGGCCTTACCTGTGAACTGTTTCAGTGTTTTTGGACTTGGCACTCAGTTAAACTGCCTTGGGGAGAGCTTGAGCAGGAGTGCAGAGAACTTTGGGCATTGTCTAGGGCCCCAGACTGAGCCGCTGAGCCAGACAGAGCTAATAGTGTTCAGCTGTGGGCCACAGAAAGCCACTGTGAGAGAACTGACCCAGCAAGCTCTGCCCTCAGGGTCGCAGAGCAAGGATTGGGTGGGAGCTAGTAACCTAGTGACTGAGCAGCCTAAAGTCCAGAACTGAGCTGCCTTACAGCCTTAACCCTCAGGGGCAGAGTCAGACCAGATTTGGCACACTGGAGCCTCGGGCTGTTGCCCTAGGTAGAGTGATGTGGTGTTACAGCTCATAGCAACCCCAAACTCCTGGGCTTGGCACTACCCAGATATCCATAAGAGCTACACCGTGACCCCCGACCCGCGACCTGTGCCCGCCGGGCCTCCGCATGTCCTGACCAGGAACTGTGGGAGCAGTGCAACCCTGCGTCCTCCCTCATGTACCCTCCCTGCCTCCACACAGACCCACTTATTTGGCTAGGGATACTGGTAGCCACGTGCCCTCCAGAGACCACCCTCTGCGCAGAGCCCTTCTCCTGGCTAGAGACTGCTGGAGCCTTGGGCTCTCTGTGCCAAAGTCCCTGGGCACTAGGCACTCCCAGAACTGTGCACACAAACTCCCGCCCTGTTGCTGGATCCGGGTGTGTCACACTCCAGAGCTGCTTCCACAACCAGAACTCCCTGGCTGGGGTAGACCTAGAGGAACTACACAGGGTCGCTCCCTACAAAGATCCAGCAACAATAGAGTGATCCTGCTGGGGTCTAATCTGGGAGAGACACCTCCCCAACTCTAAGGACAGCCAGAAGCAATGGTGAAAAACAATCATGAGGCGAAATCAACAGAAAAACTCTGGCAATATGAATAATCAGAGTAGATCAACTCACCCAAGGATCAATGGAGCAGATACAGCACAAGATCCCATGAACAAATAGCTGAGATGTCAGAAATCGAATTCAGAATATAAGATCAAATTAGAATTCTAAGCAGTAACCCAAAAGATATCTCAAGAATTCAATGAATTCAAAGACCAAATGACAAAAGATTTTGACACATTGAGACAAGAAATTGCAGCCCCCAAAGATCTGAGAAACACAGTAGAATCCCCCAGTAACAGAATGGAGCAAGCACAAGAAAGGATTTCTGACATTGAAGACAAAGCTTTCAAACGCTCCCAAACTCTCAAAGAGGAAGAGAAATGGAGGGCAAAAACAGATCACTCTCTCAGAGAGCTCTGGGATAATTTGAAGAAAACCAATATTCATCTTATAGGGATCCCTGAAAGCGATGAAGTGGCTTCACCAGGCACAGTGTCTCTTCTCCATGAGATTATGAAGGAGAACATTCCAGATATGCCAAGAGATTCTGAGATTCAGATAGCAGACAGTTTCAGAACTCCAGCATGACTCAACCAGAATAACACAGCCCCCAGACACATCATAATCCATTTCACTAAAGTTAATATGAAGGAGAAAATTCTTACCTAGAAGGGCAAGAATATTAGAATAATATAGCAAAGTATCTCAGGAGTGGAAGAAAAAGTATCCAATATACTCAGCTCTACTATGAAGCTAAATTATAGCTTTCACATGAAGGCTATAACCCAACTATAGCATAAGACTGTGGGGAAAGGGCCAAGGAAGGGGAAGGGAGGGGGAGGTTTTGGTGGAGGGAGGGTAATGGGTGTGGCCACATCTACGGTGCATCTTAATGTACACAGCTATGATTTAACAATAAAAATAAGTTAATTAAAAAGGTACAATACAGAAGATAACAAATGTCATTGATATATTTTCATATTATAGGTTTAATAGAGTTTTTTCCTTGCTTAAAATGTGTATACATTTTTGGCACCCTCTGTATATGGATAATAAAATTAAAAGAAAATAAGTTGAGAGAGGTCAAATGAGGCCCAAAGGGACCATTGTTATTCCAAACAATCATTAGTCAAATTATGTCATTTAGATAAAAGCCAAAACAAAACAAAACAAAACAAACAAAACCAAAAAAGGCCCATAAAACTTAAACATCCAACATATTTGTATAATCAGCTTACATCCCTGAGAGCGCCAGGGACTTCCAATTGCCTAGAAGCAAAGGCTCCCATTTTCCCCTTTCTGAACATAAAATGGCAGCAAGCAAAAACTCAGACCTGGAGTAATACCAACAAATCCTGAACAAAAGCAAAGATCTCAGACAAGATGGGAGTTCTTTGGCATGCAAGAAAACTAACAACTCCAGATTCCAGCAGGCACTGAGATTCCAAAGCACAATGGGCTTTTAGCAGATAGCATGGGCATGTCAAAGAATGCCAGCACAAGGGAGATCAAAGTTGCTTTGCATCTCATTTTTGACACACTAACTAACTGCTAACCCTATAAAAAGGGATCATCAGGTTAAAGGCAAATAAGTATTTATTCAAGAATAGGGGCAGTCAGGTAGCAGCCATAAATTGTTCCACCCAGAGAGGCATGAAGGCTTACATTTATAAAAACTTATTTAGATTACACATGTAGGTCAGACTATTTCATTAGCTGATTAAACAAAGAAATCTTTATCAGTGCATTTGCATCAGTTATTCAGGAAAAACTATTTACAGAGTGCTGTTGAAGTGTGGGACCAGTTTCTTTGTATTGCGTATTGTAAGCACAAACATTCGTGAAAGAAATGCTCCTTTATGGATCCAGAATTTTGTTAGCAGTTTTAAGTGGAGTCAATCTCTCAAGATGGACTACTATCAAGCCTAGAACATTGCTAAATTCTCACATTGCTATTGAAAAAATGAAAAGTATTATGTAAATTATAAGTAAAACAACACTTTTTTTTTTGCAGTCAAGTATGAGGAACATTTATTGCTTTACATTTCATGGTATATATACAAATCCATGAGCATATCAAGTTCAGACATCATCCCAAGAAAAATGAATACTATGTAGGTCATAAAACCTTGGAATTTCAAAAACTATAATCATTATAGTAAATGGGGAAAAGTTAAAACTGTTTCGGTCCAAAATAAGCACTGAAAAATCTATAGATTTCCATTACAATCTTAATGTCTAACAATGTCTTTTTTTTTTAATTTTCACATATACATGTGTTCATTAGGCTTCCACTTTTTACCTTCACAAAATTAAAAAGGCTTAAACTTTAACAACAATAACAATGTTTAACACAGGGACCAGAAACAAAAACCTTGCAAAGAACGAATGAAGACAAATACATTCAGAAAAGAAATCAGATGATTGCTGCAACAAAGTACTAAGCAATAATAATAATAGTAATGCAAAGAAAGTAATATTCACATTGTCAAATAATTGTATGTCTGTGATAGAGTGCTTTGACTCTGAGGTTCAGTATGGAGTCATCAGTTAACTATTTCTTATTATTTTTCCCCAAACTATAAAAGAATAGACAACTAATATTTATAAATAAAGATAAAAGATAATTTCAAAATATAGATCATGCCAAATCTTATAGACAATAGAAAAAGAAGAAATACTTCAAAATCATTCTACTTAATCTGGATACACCTGATATTAAAATTTAAAAAAATATATTATTATATAGGGGAAATTACAAACATAATTCACTTATAAATGAGGATGCAGTATCCTGTATCCTAAACAACATATTAACAAGTTGAAGTAAAAATTAATGTTTAAGTAATGTACTTTAGTCAAATAAAACAACACTTTTTAGAATAGTGACTATCTTAAAAGAGAGTGAGAAATCCACAGGTAAATTTTTGGAAGAAAGTTTCCAACCAGGGAAGTAAGGAAAGCGCTGAATTACCAGAGCTGCAAGAGCCGTAGCCAGCATGCAGTAAAAAAGTAACCCAGTAGGTCAGATGAGAAAATAAGATCAAAGAAGCAAGAAATGGACATCATTTACTCATGCAGTAAATATTTACTATATAGCTATCATGAGAAGGCACACTTTCAGATGTTGGGCACTGTTCTAGGAGTGGCAGAAACAAGACAGGAAAAATAATAACCAGATTTGCAAAGCCTGTGAAATACTCAGTCACAGACTATCAAACAACTATACTTTCTGTGTTCAGGAAATACCTCATAAACTTAAAATGTCTATGAGAAAAGCAGGAACTATGAAAAGGCCATAGCAGATGTGAGAAAGAAGAAAAGTGAGTATCTAAAGAATAGAAATTAAATAAGAAATTACAAAACATAATGAACATAATTAACAATGGTTGGATATAATGGACAAAGAACCAATGGATGAACTGAAAAGAGAAATTAGAATAAATTATCTAGAGCGCCAAATGGAGAGACAAAAAGATAAAATAAAGCCAGTGAGAGAGAGAGTGAGAAAGTCTATGCTGTGTTTGGAGAATCATAAGAAAAGGAAAGTAAACTCAATATTTAAAGAGATGAAAGCTGAGAACTTTACTGATGTGAGGACAGATAATAAACCATAAATTCAAGACATCCAACCATTTCAGGACATAATTTTTTTTTAATTCATACTTAAATATGTCATAGTGATGCAGGACAAGGTGGCCTCACGACTTGCTGCCTTAGCCCTGGCAGTGTTGATGCTGTGACCACCGGAGGAACCAGCTTGCTCCAAGGGCTGGACACCTGGGGGGAGACACTGGCCCCTCGCTGTTTCCTCCACACACACTTATGGAGGGTCAGTTTCATGGATGGTGCCTTGCTGTCTCCTCCTGTGAGTTTCCAGGGCCTGAGAATTCCGCACCTTGCTGCTGATTGGACAACTGGCTATAACTGACAAAGACCCACACCCTAAAAGTGAACATTGAATTCTGGCAAAAAACTCCCTGTGACTATATAAACCCATGAGCAGAGACCCTGAGGACAGATCTCCAAGAAGGAGCCAGACAGCTTGTTCCCCTCCTGGGTTCTCTCTGCCAGAAGGTTTGGTTTTTATAGTTGTAATTTTTGTTTCTGTGAATAAACCCTGTCTTACCACTGTTCCTGGGTCCCTTCAAGACCAAGAACCTGAAATACTGGTATCAATAGTTAAATATCAAAACCCCAAAACAATAACAAGTTTTTAAAACCAATCACACAAAAATAAAAACATCAGATTATCTTCAAAGAACAACAGTTACTCTGAAGCTAACTTCTCAGCAGGTGGTATTGTATCCTGAAAGTGGGGAGGGAATCATCAACCAAGACTTGTATAGGAAAAATAAATACAAGCAAGTCATCAATAGCGTCTCATTAGAAGAAATTCTAAAGGATGAAATTTAGGTAAAAAGAAAATGATTCCAGATGAAATGCCCGAGACACATAAATTAATGAACAGCAAATAAATTGGTAAATATGGGACCAAATTTTACTATTCAATTGTATAAAAAAGTAATAATAATATCTTGTTATTTCTGAAAAATTAAAATACTAAACAGGAATATATTAAGTAGAGGACAAAGGTTTCTAAATGGCATTATAGTGTTAATTAAGGAACTTCCATATTAATCACTTATAAACTAATGTAGAGAAAAAATTATAAAAGCCAACTTGACAAATTAAAAAAATTTAAAAGGGAATACAAACACCTGGAACAAAGAAAGTACAACATACAATGGTAAAAATACTTCACAGACAATACGGTTGTTCATATAGGAAATCTAGAAGAATTTATGAAAAACCGTGGACAGAATATAGCAAGACCGTGGACAGAAAACTATCCACAAAAATCAACTGAATTTTTATGTACCAGGAACCAGCTATTAGAAAATGAAATTTTAAAACTATGCAACTTTCAATAGCATTAAGGCATTTAACCATTAAAAATCTTAACTCCAGAATACAAAAAAACAGCCTCTACAAATCACTGAGAACAAGGAAACAACCTAATAATAATAAAGTAGGCAGAAGAACAGAACAAGCACTTAGATAAAGAAGAAATTTAAATGGCCAAACACATGAATATGTGCTCAATTTTTTCATAGGAGTCAGGGAAATGCATTTCAAAACCACAATGACATTCCGCTACACCATCTGCAGATTGGTAAAAATTTTAAGTCTTAATAATACCATGGTGATGATGTCAAATCACAGGAACTCTTCACATAGCAGATGAGAGTGTAAACTGGATTGACTAGTGTGGAAAACTATTTGGCATTATTTGCTATAGTTCAAGTTATAGCTGCCTTTAAGCATCATAACTGCACTCTTAGACTGTATTTAAGACTATGGTGTATCAACATAAACATGCAGGAATATTCTGAGCAACATTACAGTTTTCAAAAGCTGAAACCAGACTATCAATAATAAAATGGATAAATACATTGTAATATAATCACGATGAAATACTATACAGGAAGGAAAATGAACAAACCAGGGCTACATACAAAACATGAATGAATTTTAGAAACAAAATTGAGGAAAAGAAGCAAATCATAAAAGAAAAACTTAGAATATAGGTGCATTTATATGAAATTAAAATAGAGCAAAAATAAACTCTGGATGTATTAATAATATATAAAGCTAGAAAATATTATTAAAAATTAAGGATAAATATTACCTATAAGTAAAAGGGACAAAGTTATGATTGGGTGAAATACACAAGTTTCTGAAGTGCTATTACGTTTTTAATCTGTGTGTGCATAGTTATTTGCTTTATAACTACTTATTAAATTGCACCTATAATTTTTTCACTCTTTCATGTGTTTTACTTCATGCTTCTAAAATTGATCTTAAGAAGATATTGTGCAATTTAGACTTTGTTAAATATGGATTATAAAGTTTCAAGTATAAGCAGTAAAAGAATATAAAAAGTTCAAAAATACCAAACTATTTAAAAGTGGAAAACATAAACCTAAAAAAAAGAAAACACATAACAAAAGTTAATCAGAAAAAAGAAGAAGAAGAATGCTGAAGAAAAGCAGAGAAAACCAGGACAATAGAATTTTTTTAAAATAAGTAAGATAGTAGAATTAGGTTCAAAATAAACACATAGGAATTTACATGGAACCATTAGTTAAGAGATAAGCATGATCAGATTGGATTAACAACAAAAATAAAAGCAAAATGCAGCCATATGCTGTATATAAGGAAGAAAATGAAAGTAAAAGGAGAAAAAAAGAGGTACTAGGCACATTCCAATCACCAGAAAACTAAGCGTATAAATAAAAGATAAAATAGACTGTAAAATGAGAAATGTCATTAGGGTTAGACAGTAAGACTAGCATGGCACTTCCGTCTAGGCTAAAGGGCTCCTTCTGCAAGTCTCTGCATAGGGCCCAAGATCTTCAGACTCTCTTCCCCTTTTTCAGTGCCCTGATGAAAAAGCCACCAATTTCACTTTCTCCTTTCCTGCTTTGCTTGCCCCCTTTTTTGGACTAGCCTATCATGGTAGTTCTCAATCTTCCCTCCATTAGAATTTCATAGATAGCTTTCACAGAGTTCCGTGATTATGATTCATTGGTCTAGGGATAGGGTAACAGGCATCAATATCTTCATAAAAGTCTCTAGGGAATTCTAATGTGCATCCAGGATCCTGGTGTAATGGAGGAGGATGTACTGGAGGTTTCTGCTTCACCAAGTGTACTTTCTGAAGCCCTTTACAGCACTGAATTTGCTGCCTCCCAGTATCTCATGACCCATTCTCACCCTTGACTCTTCTACCCTGAACCTGGGGAAATCTGTGGAGCTCTTCCCAGGTGATTTCTGCCTTCAAATTAAATGAATTTGGAGTTGGTCTGTATAAATATTCTCCAAACCTTTTTTATATCCTGAAGCCAGAGCATTCTTTCTGACTTCAATCGGTCTCATTCTGTCTGACTTTTTAACATAAAGCCTTCAATAGTCTCCCCTATGCCTTCAATAGTCTCCCTTATCCCTTAAATAAGGTGCAAACTCGTTGACTGGCCTTACAAGGTCCACCTTAATCTGAGCCCTGCCTTCCTACCCAGACTCAGCTCCTGCCACTAGTTCCCTCAAATGCAATGTGCCAGTAATACTGATTTGTATTCTGAATTTTCTCATTTTTACACTGACTGTGCTTTCTAGTCTCCTGTCTCACATACGCTGTTTCCTTTCCTTAACACTCTTTCATTGGCTCTCCTGCCTCCACTGCCCTGGACTACCTCTCTCCCTTTCTACTCTTTACCTGCCTTGATGTAACTACTTCTTCAAGTCTCAGTGTGCATCCACGTCCTCTGAATGTCCCTGAAGCTCCAGTTAGAACCCACTGTTACAAAGCAACTCAGCACCTGTATTACGGAACATTAATCTCATTTTGATTAAATTAATGTAAAGTGTTATTGGTCAGTCTTCTCTCCCAAATTCTAAATTCCAGAAAGGCAGAGCAGAGTGTGACTTGTTCACTACTGTCTGTCCAGCAATGTCCATAACACTTGGAATTAAGGGAATGCCCATAAATATTGAATACATGATGAATAACGTTTCCAGCTTCCTCTACTCAGTTCCCTCTCCCCAACCCCAGGTCCTGCAAATACTGAAACCAAGGTAATAAATGGCAAAGAACTTCAAATGTGACTCAGGTTGATGAAACAAACACTGACACTTAGGAAATGCTAACAAGAGGTTAACGTTTTCACAGTGAGAAAAGGTTGGTTGTCTCTGATGCTGTGACCTGAGGCCAGTCTTACTGCGGTCATCTGTCCCGCTCCCTGCCACCCTCAGGATTCAAAGCCCTAAGCCTTGCTATTATTGATTGTTTTCGTATTTCATTTAGATATATTTTTATTTTTATTTAATTCTATAAATCTTCCCCACTTATACCTTCCATAGTATTTTATATTTTACAAATAAATCTTCACTGATAACAGTATACTATCTGCTTTCCACTTCATGTGGCAAACCTGCTCATGTGTTTAGAATAAAAGTTTTGTCTTTACAAACTCATGTTGCAAACATATTACACTACTTTTGATTCATTCCACACTCATTCATTGCCCTTCTCAAAATAGCTCTTAGGAACTCATTCTTCTCATAAGTAAATAGAAGAATTCCAAGAAGTGGAATAAAACATAGAGGAGAGAATCCAAGGGAAGCACGTTCACAACGCCCCCACATCAACAACAGACTATTATTCCCACAGACACACATGGTCATTGTCTCTTAAAAGCAAAGCAAAACAAAACAAAGGCAAAAAGCCTAGATGAACTTGCCTTAAAATAATCCATCTCAAAAATTACCATTTTTCCCCAGTAATATTTCTGCCATTGAGCCTGATAGATTCCTTACTACCTTTCATTGTAGGTACTAACAAAATATCATCACTATATATTGAGACAAAAATATTTATTACTTCTATTTTAATAGAAGCATAATGAATGTTTAATACAAAAATTATATACCATCCTTATATATCCTGCACACCCCAGGTAAATGGATAACCTAAATAACTTTTTGAAATACTAAAAGGAATAATCAATGCAAAAAAAAGCAAAAACATTAAGAAAAAGAGGATGGAAATAAATGTCTAGAGAGCCAAAGGTACACATATATCCTATAACTCAATAAATAATAGCTAGAAAAACCCTATACTGACAATGATAGCTCGAAAAAGTTAACACAAGCTCAGTCAAATCTCAAATATAACTAAAACATCACAGTCAGAAATAGTGAAACATCAAGCTAAAGACATTTACATGTACACCACACCAGTGATCTAACCTGCTGCTGAGAACACCCTAAGATAAAGGAATTTCTGTACTGCAAGGTCACGTATGGTAACAAAACATACTAACTGGAAAGAGACTAAATGTCAAACGCAAACAATTCTGTGTCCTCAATTTCTGTGTGTGAAAGTTCCGTGCAGTTGTGGGACTACCAAAGAGTTCAAATCAGGATAGTCAGGCTCTGCTCTGAATGGGTATTTCTGTTTTGTAAAGTAGACAAATGGTTCCAATTCATTCATCAGGGAAATTTCAGGAATAATGTCACTATTTTTATGAATTCACAAATTAGAGAACATGTGTTTCTAATACTGGGAGATTTCCGTTTCCAGAAAAAAAATTACATACACATGTAGTTGCTTATACTGCCTTACACTGTTTATACCCCACTCATCACCTCCTTTCACCCTTAGTTCTGTTCCAGCCGGGAGCATATGTTACTAATAGTTCAGAAGGGTGTTATGCTTTTTTGCCCAGGGCATCTTCTTGTGCTATGAGACTTAATCATAATGGGCAGCTTTTCTGGTTAGCTGGCGAGTGACTAAAGCAAGGTACACAAAGGGGTATGTGCTCTTTCCATGGCATACCGAGTATCAGGACTCTTTCTCAGTGGTACAAGGCCCAAAGTAAAGGAGATTATTTTCCCTTTGATGGGGATATATTGACTCTTTCAGATGAACTTTTACCATTACAGAAGGATCTGGCATCAAGGTTGCCTTCCCTTCACTCATGGGAATCTAATAGTGCAAATAATTAAGTTTGGGAATTGGCTAAGGAATCTGATCATGACTTTCTCTTTTCATGGCTTAAGACCTCTGTTTACTAGACCTAGAGTTTTTGTTTTGTTTTATGGCATATGGTTGCCATACTCCCATTTTTCTTTTCCCTAGAGAAATCATCCACAATGAATTAGAGGCCAGATAGCTGTTCCAGGAAGGCCAATTTGATAATCATGCCAGTACCACCTCTTACTACGTGTGGCCTGGTCTCTGCTACTCCCATGGTGTTGCTCATTTTAAATGAAGTATTTCTGGCCTAGAAAGAATAGAGTTTTAAACACATGTTTTAAAACAGATGTTTTAGAGCTATGTGTGCTTTCTTCAATATATACTTGAGGTATTTATTGAAGAGACTATCATCTAGACCCTCTAGATTTGGCTATTTCTATAATTTCTAAAATTAGACATTTATTATTCTAACATCTCAAGTTTCTTTGACTATTGAATGTATGTTCATGTATCAATTTGTGTATATGTGTTAGCCAAGACAAAAAATAAAACAACACTATTAACAACCTTAATAGTCTATTTCACATAGAATCTCTGGTAGGTGAACCATGTTGACAAATTTAATAAAACTTTAGTAGTTATTAGTGCTGTCTACCAAGTAGTTTTAGCTCTCATACAGAGCAGAGTCATACTTCTTTGTCCCCCTTGAGATTCTGAAAGCCCATATGACTTGCTTTAACTGAAGATACATAAGCAGAAGTGATGTTTCTCACTTCCCTTTAGAAGTTTTAAAGTCAATGCACAATTTACCACATTTTCTTTCCTTCCCTCTGCCACATGACCAGCAATTCTTCAGACAGTCATTGCTACATCCGCCTGGGCTCTGTGTCACAGCCTGAGACAATGAAGTTATTTTGTTTTCACTGCATAACCCAGCCCATCCTGACTGATACAACTCTGAATTCAACTGACGATTAAACCCTGAAGGTTCTTGGCTCTTTCAATGTACAAGATATAGGAGATTCTTTCAATATATTCATATGAAGTATCTGAGTTTATATCTGTTTTTTAAATGACACTTTAATATCTTGATCCTATCATTCTTTTGCTTTTATTCATCCAATATTGTTAGAAGGAATCTCCCTACACTGCTGTCTTTCGATCCCTCATGCCCTTCATGCCAATTCATGGTAGAGACTATTCCAAGCTCACAAACTTCATCTTTTACTGAAAATTTTTTTCCCCAGAAGATTGTGGGTGATAATTCACCTAGCTGCATTATAATGGGGCACTGTGCTGGACATCTTAGCTCTCTCTGAGATTCTTCTTCACTACAGCCCTTGCCTAAAAGCAACAGAAACTTACTACCACCAACAAAAGGGAGTTTATTGGGAGGATACTGGAATACCTTAGAAAAGACATGAAGTTAGGTGATCAGACTTGGTATGGAAAAGAAACCAAGGGAACTCTGGGAAACAAGGAATGAAAAAGCAGAAGGCAAAACCACCTTAAAGCTGGAATGTCTGTTGCTTCCATGAAAGACCTTTGGTTGTTCTCCATGTCTTTGTATCACTTGCTCATATTCCAAAGTCTTGGAAGAAAGTTTCTAATTGGTGGAATTCAGATCACAAGCTTACCTACCAGCATTTGCAAGAGGTGGGAAAGAACTGGTCTGTCCCTTGAAAGTTTCATTGGGAAAGAATAGATCTGGCCCTTGAAAGATTTGTTGTTGGTGGCATGGATGGGCCTGAAATTCTCTCTAATGCAATTATTCACAGTGGAACAGATGAAGGAAACCAGTGCTCTACTAGAGAGAGGAATGAATGCTAGTCAACAATACCAAAATAATAATAAATAATAATAATAATAATAATAAATAGTAGCTCACTAGAGAAGTGAGAAAAAGAGACAGCAACATGGTCCTTAATAAAAGAAAGGCTTCATTATGTTATTAGATTACTGCAGGAACTCAGGAAGTGTTCACTTATCAAGTGCATCTTCTTCTTGTAGGGTCATGTAGTTAAAGGAACTTTAGAATGATACAAACCTGAATTCAAACCAGGGTCTGTCATTCACTACATGCTTTGGGGCAAGTTCCTTAACTTCTTTGGATCTCCGTTACTTTCAAGGGTTGTCTGGGGATTCTGAGTCAATATGTACAGAATGCCTGACATACATCCTGCTCTAAATAAACATTAGTTTTCATCCCCTGTGTATTAGTCAGGGTTGTTCAGAGAAACAGAACCTATAAGATGTGTGAGTGTGTGTGTGAGAGTGTGTGTGATTAATAGAGGCTAGAAATCCTCAAATCTTCGGGGTGGCACAGTAGGCTGGAAACCCAGAGAAGAGCCAATGCTACAGCCCAAAGGCCATTAGGTGGAAGACCCAGAAAGGAGCCAACATGGCAGTTTAAGCACAGCCACACTGACATATAAATTAACTATATCACCCTGAGAGACATTATTATTCATGAAAATAGTCCTTTTTCTGAATTCAGTGAAGCATTTTAGAAGACTGTTAAAACCAGCTGGGGAAAGAGTGCCTGAGATTGGGCCAGTGGGAATGGTAGGGGTGACAAACATGTAAAACAACAGGTCCCAGAGGTCAGATATTCAGGCTTTGGAATAGGCTCACACCCAGGAAGTCCTCTGCTATGATAAGAAAAGCATATGGTTAGACCACAGAGAAAATGGTGATATCTCTAACACCATCCCTTACCATCAAATCTTGAATCAGATCAAAATGAGTTAATGGTCTGCAAACTGTGGTTGTCTATTCCCAGAACAATGTCAGAATAGCACTTTGGCTCACTGTATGGCAGGCCTGTAGACACAGATGAGCAAAGGGTTCAATACCAGTATTTAAATGCATGAGCATGGCATGGATGAGAGAGATAAGAACTCTGCAAAGATTCCTCAGAAGATACACTGAATCCAAGGAGACAACGGCACCTACCTGGAGATGAATAAAAATGTTCACCAACAAGATGCTCATGAAACATATTCCCCAAGCTGAAAGCAGAGATGACAGGTTTGAATGTGTGCCCCAAATTTCATGTGCTGGAAACTTAATATCCAGTGTGGTGGTATTGAGAGGTGGGCCTCTAAGAGATAATTGAGTTATGATGATCGCTCTGTTGTCATGAAAGGTTTAATCAACTCAGCAGGTTAATGGATGGATGGGTTATCATGGAAATGGAACTAGTAGCTCTAGAAGAAAAAGAAGAAGAAGGAAGATCTGATAAAGCACGCTAGCACGCTCCACCCTCTTGCCATGGGATATTCTCTTTGTACCTGGGTACTCTCCAGAGTCATCACCACAAATAAGGCCTTCACCACAAGCACCCCCTCAACCTTGGACTTCCCAGCTTCCACAACTGTCCAAAATAAATTACTTTTCTATATAAATTACCCAATTTCATGTATTCTGTTATAAGCAACAGAAAATAGACTAATACAATGAGGCTACCGGTGCTATGAGGAGCAGCGACAGACCAAGAAGGAAATGATCATCCAGATTTTGTCCAAAAAGGAAGAGAATAAGAAATAAATCTCCTCTTCTATTTGTATCTACAGGCCTCATCAACAATAGGTGATTCAAAACAAACAAGCTTTTATCTGGAGAAAAGGATTAAGGAAAAGACATAGAGTATTTAAGAAACACAGAGTGGACACGAAGTTCATGTGCAATTTAAAATAGTTTAACATAGTAAATTGAACACGAACCTTACGGACACCCAGCATAATAATATAAGTAACCAAAACAATATTATTAAATGAAAATTAATGTAATGGATGTAACCATATGAAATTGCTATTATGTGACCACTTTTGACCTATATATAAAAATGACAATTTCTTATGTTTCTCTTTAATATAAGAAGAACAAGAGTCAAGGCGAAGCAATCAGGCATATCTTGTTCTATAAGTTATTATATTGGCTCGGCACCTGTAGCTTAAGCAGCTAAGGTACCAGCCACATACACCAGAGTTAGCAGGTTCAAATCCAGCCTGGGCCTGCCAAACAACAATGACAACTACAACCAAAAAATAGCTGGCTGTTCTGGTGGGCGCCTGTAGTCCCAGCTACTTGGGAGGCTGAGGCAAGAGGATCATTTAAGCCCAGGAGTTGGAGGTTGCTCTGAGCTGTGACGCCGTGGCACTCTACCCAGGGTGACATAGTGAGACTCTGTCTCAAAAAAAAAGGTATTATATCATATCATCATTCCAAATCCAAGGAGATGGAGCTGATAATTGTGAAAGAAAAGTGGAAGTGAAAATTTAAAATACTGACAATTCAAAGACAGAACGTCAGGGCCTTGGAATACACTAGGGCCTACGAGAGCAGCTAGTAACAAGGGCACTAACACAGTATAATGTGCATCACACCTTTTCAGAATAAAAAGCATTTCTCTCCTTTCTCTTCCAAGAAGTGAAGGTGGTTTAGTTAAGCAAAGATAAGATTCTTAGTGGGCAAGGATTGCAAATTGGGTGAGGATACCGTGTGTGTGTGTGTGTGTGGGGGGGGGGCATACAAGTGTGGTTCTGTGCATGTGAGTATAGGCGTTTGTTGTGGAAAGATGTGTGTGTAGCTGCAGGTGCAGGTATAAGTATAGGTATGTAAGTAAAATTCTGTGGTCGTGATGTGAGCAAGATTACAAAGAGACAGCTTATGTCTCATTACCTCATTACTGGAGGTCTAGGACCGTGATGTCCTAAAGTGTCCTATGGACATAACGTGCAGAATTCAGCTTCTTTCAGATGAATGGGAAATAGACTGAAGTCTGAACCAAGCCCTTTTTCCTCCTTTTACCTTCCCCTTGCTAGTTCTTTACTCCTCCTTTCCCTATGCACCTCTCCAGAAGTATGGGAGCAGGTGAAATCTCTCAGAAGGGAGCTCTCTCTGCCTTAAGGGGAAAGTGGCTCCTGCTCCAGTTAACTGATGATTTTTTTGTGTTCTCCCTTAGCACGTTACTTCTGAAAACTGGCGCACTGGTTTCTCACGGTCCATGGGACTGATTTACCTGCTTGCTATACAGCTTTCAATTTTTCTCAGTTGTATATATTCCTGTCAATTAAGGAGACTTACTATATAAATTATTAAATTAACCAAGTAGATCAAAGAATATTAATTCTACAAAGCCTGAATGCTTGACTCTAAGGAATTCTTAAGAACTCCACATTTTTTTTTCCTCAAAGTATTTATCTAGGCCCATTACTTCACAAACATCTTTTAAGCTTTGTAAATATCATTTACAAATCGAAAGACTAATTTTGGGAAATAGAGGATAAGCAAAGTTCAAGAAAACATCCTTGATCTGGATGACTCTGTAACCTTTTGAAAGCAGTACAAAGAAAATGCTAATGCTACTGTTGGACAGCAACGCACAGGCTTTGAGTCTGAGTATAGGCTTAGTCGATTCATTTTCAATTTAGACTATTAAGGGAGAATATACAAAAATAGGTCAGAATTAAGTCAAAATATAACAAACTCAAAAGAGGCAAATTTCTATTTAATTCAATGAGTATTTGGGATCTATTCTATGTCAACCATTATGAGAGAAAGAAAACCAGTATAAGAGAACAAAGATTTAAGGAGTTGAAAATGTTTTCTGGGAAGTGGAAATTCCAATTTTGGTAGCAGCTTTATGAAGCCTTCATTCACAAAGTTCCACCAAAGCTAGACATTCCAACATACTTAACTCATGGCTTTTGAGACTATTTTTAAAATACCTATGCCAGGAACATGAACACACCTACGAAAATAACAAGGGAAGTTGCCATCAAAGAAAACTTGTGGACCCCCGCTTGGGTTCTGCAAATATTGGAAAAAACAACCTCAAGTTCAGGGAGTGCAGGAATGAGTGTTCTCTAAGCTAGTGTGTTTCAACAAGCAGGCATTACAACCCTCAACATGCTCTCACAGCTCTCCTTCCTGTGGTCAACAGGGCCCTGCATCCCACATGGTTCAGTCAACACTGCTTCCCCTCCAGGGAATCAGTCCTTTATGGCATAGCTAGACTAGCAGTACTTGATTCTACCACTATAGGTTTCCAAACACAATGAGTTATTCAGTAGATCCTTTTCCATTTCTGATTCCAAGGTTTTCCACGTAGCACATGATTCTATTCAAGTGGGCTTCCACTGTAGGAAATTTGGCACTGGAGGTAAAGAAATACAGGTGGCACTCTGTTCGCTGACAAAACTATATCCTCCACACACCCACCCCTTGCCCTCCACCCACACCCCTGGGAACAAATAGAACATATGAAACTAAAGATTTAGCTTTCATCCATCGTGACCCCACATACAAAGGAAAACTTTATGTATATGAGGGATGTCTGGAAAGTATCCAGCCATGTACTGTATTTTGCCACATAAAATGCACTCCCATGTATAATGCACACCCACATTTTTGACCCAAACTTTCAGGAAAACACCACTGGAGAAAGTGGCCAGCTCTTAGCCAGAAGAGAGACATCTGGGGAGAGCTAATGCTCCCTGGTAAATGTGCAGATCGCACTTCCTCCAACAACCACCTGCTCTGCTCCTCCCCTCTCTCCCTGGAGCCCTTCCCTCTCCACCATGTCCAGAGTCTTAGTGGCAGAAATGGTGACACACAAGTAGCCAGCAGGGAGGCCCCACCCATTACCCTCCCTCAACCCTAACCTCCCCCTCCCTTCCCCTCCCTTGGCCCTTTCCCCATATTCTTATGCTATAGTTAGGTTATACCCTTCATATGAAAGCTATAAATTGCTTCATAGTAGGGCTGAGTACATTGGATACTTTTTCTTGCATTCTTGAGATACTTTGCTAAGAAGAATATGTTCCAGCTCCATCCATGTAAACATGAAAGAGGTAAAGTCTCCATCTTTCCTTAAGGCTGCATAATATTCCATGGTATACATGCACCACAATTTGCTAGTCCATTCGTGGGTCGATGGGCAGTTGGGTTTCGTCCATGATTTAGCAATTATGAATTAGGCTGCAATAAACATTCTGGTACAGATGTCTTTGAATATTGTGATTTTTGGTCTTCTGGGTATGTACCTAGTAAAGGCAGGTCTATTTTTAGATCTCTGAGTATTCTCCAAACATCCTTCCAAAAGGAATGTATTAGTGTGCCTTCCCACCAGCAGTGTAGAAGTGTGCCCTTTTCTCCACATCCACGCCAACATCTCTGGTTTTGGGATTTTGTTATGTGGGCTACTCTTACTGGGGTTAGGTGATATCTCAAAGTAGTTTTGATTTGCATTTCTCTGATGATTAAGGATGATGAGCTTTTTTTCATGTATCTGTATATTGTGCATCTGTCTTCTTTAGAGAAGTTTCTCTTCAAGTCCCTTGCCCACCCTGAGATGGGATCATTTGTTCTTTTCTTGCTAATACGTTTGAGTTCTCTGTGGATTCTGGTTATTAAACATTTATTGGAGGTATAACTTGCAAATATTTTCTCCCATTCTGAGGGCTGTCTGCTTGCTTTACTTACTATGTTCTTGGCTGTGCAGAAGCTTTTTACTTTGATCAGGTCTCAGTAGTGTATTTTTGATACTGCTTCAATTGCCTGGGGAGTCCTCCTCATAAAATACTCACCCAGGCCAATTCCTTCAAGAGTTTTCCCTGCACTTTCTTCAAGTATTTTTATAGTTTCATGTCCTAAGTTTAAATCTTTTATCCAGTGAGAGTCTATCTTAGTTAGTGGTGAAAGGTGTGGGTCCAGTTTCAGTTTTTTACAGGTCCCCAGCCAGTTCACCCAGCACCATTTGTTAAATAGGGAATCTTTTCCTCACTGAATGTTTTTAATTGGCTTGTCAAAGATCAAATAATGGTAAGTGGCTGGATTCATCTCTTGGTTCTCTATTCTTTTCAAGACATCTACTTCTCTGTTTTAGTGCCAATACCATGCTGTTTTGATCACTATCGATTTATACTACATTCTTGGGTCTGGTAGGGTGATTCCTCCTGCTTTGTTTTTATTTCTGTCTAATGTCTTGGCTATTAAGAGGTTTTTTCTGATTCCATATAAAATGAAGTATTATTTTTTCAAGATCTTTAAAATATGACAATGGAGCTTTAATAGGAATTGCATTAAAATTATATATTGCTTTGGGTAGTATAGACATTTTAACAATGTTGATTCTTCCCAGCCATGAGCATGGTATGTTTTTCCATTTGTTAACATCTTCAGCTATTTTTTTCTTTTTTTTTTTTTTCAGTTTCTGGCCGGGGCTGGGTTTGAACCCACCACCTCCTGCATATGGGGCCGGCGCCCTACTCCTTTGAGCCACAGGCGCTGCCCTGTTTTTTTTCTTAATGTTTCATAGTTCTCTTTATGGAAATCTTTCACATCCTTTGTTAGGTATACTCCCAAATATTTCATCTTCTTTGGCACTACTGTGAAAGGAATAGAGTCCTTGACTGTTTTTTCGGCTTGGCTATTGTTGGTATATATAAAGGATACAGATTTATGGGTGTTCATTTTGTAGCCTGAGACATTGCTGTATTCCTTGATCACTTCTAAAAGTTTTGTAGTAGAATCCCTGGTGTTTTCCAGATATACGATCATATCATCTGCAAAGAGTGAAAGTTTGATCTCTTCTAACCCTATGTGGATACCCTTGATTGCCTTTTCTTCCCAATTGCAATGGCTAAAACTTCCATTACAATGTTAAAGAGCAATGGAGACAATGGGCAACCTTGCCTGGTTCCTGATATAAGGAGAAATGACTTCAATTTAACTCCATTCAATACAATATTGGCTGTGGGTTTGCTGTAGATGGCCTCTATTAGTTTAAGAAATGTCCCTTCTATACCAATTTTGTTAAGTGTTCTGATCATGAAGGGATGCTGAATATTATCAAAAGCTTTTTCTGCATCAATTGAGAGAATCATGTAGTCTTTATTTTTTAGTTTGTTTATGTGCTGAATTAAATTTATAGATTTATGTATATTGAGCCAGCCTTGAGAGCCTGGGATAAATCCCACTTGGTCATGGTGTATAATTTTTTTGATGTGTTATTGGATTCTGTTTGTTAGGTTCTTATTGAGTATTTTTGCATCAATATTCATTATTGATATTGGTCTATAATTTTCTTTTCTTGTTGGGTCTTTCCCTGGTTTAGGGATCAAGGTGATGTTTGTTTCGTAGAATATGTTGGGTAATATTCCTTCTTTTTCTATATTTTGGAAGAGGTTTAGTAATATAGGTACTAGTTCTTCTTTAAAGGTTTGGTAGAATTCTGATGTAAAGCCATCTGGTTCTGGGCTTTTCTTTTTAGGGAGATTTTGTATAGTTGATGCTATTTCAGAACTTGATATAGGCCTGTTCAACATTTACACTTCATTCTGGCTGAATCTTGGTAGGTGGCATACTTCCATGTATTGGTCAATTTCCTTCAGATTTTCATATTTCTGAGAGTAAAGTTTCTTGTAATATTTGTTCAAGTTTTTTGAATTTCTGAGGGGTCTGTTGTTATTTCATCTTTACCATTTCTGATTGATGAAATTAGAGATTTTACTCTTTTTTTCCTGGTTAGGTGGCCAAAGGTTTATCTATTTTACTGCTCTTTTCAAAAAACCAACTTTTGGATTTATTAATCTGTTGTATAATTCCTTTGTTTTCGATTTCATTTAATTCTGCTCTGATTTTGGTTATTTCTTTTCTTCTGCTGGGTTTGAGGTCTGAATGTTCTTCCTTCTCCAGTTGCTTGAGATGACCCATTAAGTTATTAACTTCCTCTCTTTCCGTTTTCTTGAGGAAGGCTCGCAGTGCTATAAATTTCCCTCTTAGGACTTCCTTTGCAGTATCCCAGAGGTTCTGATAATTTATGTCTTCATTGTTGTTTTGTTCCAAAAATTTGGTGATTTCCTTCTTAATCTCGTATATAACCCATCTATCCTTCAGCATAAGGTTATTTAACTTCCATGTTTTTGTATGGGTATGCAGGTTCCTGTTGTTATTGAGTTCAACTTTTGTTCCATAATGGTCTGAGAAGATGGAAGGAATAATTTCTATTTTTTTAAATTTGCTGAGGTTAGATTTGTGGCCTAGGTTGGTCGAGTTTGGAGTATGTTCCATGGGCTGATGAGAAGAATGTGTATTCAGTTTTGTTGGGATGAAATGTTCTGTAGATGTCTGTCAAATCCAAATGTTGGATGGTTAGGCTTAAATCTAAAATTTCTTTGCTCAGCTTCTTATTGGAGGATCTATCCAACACTGCCAAAGAATGTTAAAATCTCCGACTATTATGGAGCTGAAGGAAATCAAGTTGCTCATGTCTGTTAGAGTTTCTCTTATAAATTGAGGTGCATTCTGGTTGGGTGCATAAATATTAATAATTGAAATTTCATCATACTGAGTATTATCTTTAACAAATATAAAGTGTCCATCCTTATCCTTTCTTATTTTGGTTGGTTTTAAACCTATTGTATTTGCAAATAGGATTGTAACGCTGGCTTTTTTCTGATTTCCATTTGGAGTATAGATGACCATCCCTTAACCTTGAATCTATATTTGTCTTTTAATGTAAGATGACGTTCTTGTATGCAGCAGATATCTGGCTTGAGTTTTGTATCTAGTCAGCCAACCTGTGCCTCTTTAGAGGACAATTTAAACCATTCACATTAATTGAGAATATTGATAAGCCTTTCGAGAGTCTGGTGGACATTTTTAATCCTTTTGCAACTGTGGAAGTTGAAATTTGATCAAAATTTTCTGGGTGGGTTTACTTTTGTGGTGGACGATTATGCTGGTCTTTATGGAGGATAGGTCTGAGAATATCCTGGAGAGCTGGTTTAGTTATGACAAATTTCTTCAACATGTGAATGTCATTGAAGTATTTAATTTCTCCATCATAAATAGAAATGCAGTCGAGCTGGGTACAGGATCCTGGGTTGAAAGTTATTTTGTTTTAGGAGATTAAAAGTCAATGACCATCCTCTTCTAGCTTGAAAGATTTCAGCAGAGAGATCTGCAGTTGTAATATTCTTCCCCTTGTAGGTTATGGTTTTCTTTTGTCTGGCTGCTTTCAGAATTTTCTCCTTCATATTAACTTTAGTGAAATTGATTATGATGTGTCTGGATTGAGTCGTGCTGGAGTTCTGAAACTGCTATCTGCATTTCAGAATCTCTTGGCATGTCTCTAAAGTTCTCTTTTATAATCTCATGAAGAAGAGACTCTGTGCCTGGTGAAGCCACTTTGTCACTTTTGAGGATCCCTATAAGACAAATATTGATTTTCTTTGAATTATCCCAGAGCTGTCTGAGAGAGTGATCTGTTTTTGCCCTCCATTTCTCTTCCTCTTTGAGAGTTTGGGAGTGTTCAAAAGCTTTGTCTTCAATGTCAGAAATCCTTTCTTCTGCTTGCTCCATTCTGTTACTGAGGGATTCTACTGTGTTTCTCAGATCTTTAAGGGCTGCAACTTCTTGTCTCAATGTGTCAAAATCTTTGGTCATTTGGTCTTTGAATTCATTGAATTCTTGAGACATGTTTTGGGTTACTGCTTGGAATTCTAATTCGATCTTATTTGCTATCCATATTCTGAATTCGATTTCTGACATCTCAGCTATTTGTTTGTGCATGGGATCTTGTGCTGTGTCTGTCCTATTGTTTCTTGGGGGAGTTTATCTACTCTGATTATTCATATTGCCAGAGTTTTTCCATTTATTTCACCTCATGATTGTTTTTCACCATTGCCTCTGGCCATCCTCAGTATTGGGGAGGTGTCTCTCTAAGATTAGACCCCAGCAGGATCACTCTATTGTTGCTGGATCTTTGTAGGGAGTGACCCTGTGCAGCTCCTCTGGAGCTGTCCCAGCCAGGGAGTTCTGGGTGTGGGAGAAACTCCAGAGTGTGACACACCCGGATCCAGCAACAGGGTGGGGGGTGGTGCACCCAGTTCTGGGAGTGCCTGGCACCCAGTGACTTTGTCACAGAAAGCCCAAGGCTCCAACAGTCTCTGGCCAGGAGAAGGGCTTCACACAGAGGCAGGAGGGCTCTGGAGGGTGCTCAGGTACCAGAGTCCCTGGCCAGACGAGAGGGCCTGTGTGGAGGCAGGGAGTGTACGGGAGGGAGGATGTGGGGTTGCGCAGCTCCTGGAGTTCCTGGTCAGGGCATGCGGAGGCCCGGCAGGCGCAGGGCATGGGGCACCACAGCGTCCCACACCCCTCATAGGTAGGTCCAGGTGGGCCATGGGTTGCCGGGTGCGAGGCTGTGCAGCTGCAGGTGGAGATCCTGGGGGCGGGGTCATGGAACGGCCCCTGGAGTCTCTTCCTGGGGAAGCACTTGGTCCGGGAGACAGAGAGGGGGGGACACCACTCAAGAACCTTCTCCCTCCCTCAGTCTCAGCAGGGGTTAGGCTTCTGGTTCATCGGGTAAGGGGGGAAGAGTGTACTGGAAGTTCAGAATGGCAGGGAAGATCTTAGTTTGATATTTCTGCCTAGCAAGAGTGTTCAGAATCACAGCAAGGTCCCTCTGAGAAAGAGTCCCCACTTCCCACAATACTCACCTGTGGGGTGAGGCAAGAGGTCCACAGTTCACTGCTTGTCCATAGTAAACCCGCAGGAGCAAACGAAGAGAGAAAAGAAAGGAGACAGAAAAACAAAGAAAAACCACAGCTTTCTTGGGGGAGGGGACAGACACTCCTCTGTCTTTAGATTTTGATAGTTAAGTTATTGTGTATGTTAATTACCTTCTATGCCTGCTTTAATTTATCCTCTAAGAGCATTTTTTTTTAATTGGGATAAGGG
The DNA here is from genome assembly GCF_027406575.1 of Nycticebus coucang. Classification (NCBI taxonomy): domain Eukaryota; kingdom Metazoa; phylum Chordata; class Mammalia; order Primates; family Lorisidae; genus Nycticebus; species Nycticebus coucang. The sequence goes on from NC_069789.1 coordinate 75,536,046, forward strand.
CAAAAAAATACTCTCTGGACAGAAAATGTAACTTCATTCTTAAAGTTATTCTTGTAATTCCCCTTAGGCACCAATTAAACATAAAGAAAATGTTAACATTAAAAGGTACAAAATCTTCCATGAAGAATATTCGAAAAGGTCACTTCAATTTATGAGAACACATATTTCCAAAGTTAAGAACCTCTTAAAATCTCACATTCTAAATTTTAATTTGGTTGGCCCGTTTCACTTATTCTACAAGAAGAGTTTTGGTTTGTGGGACTAAATAAAACTCAATTAGGACCCCATTTTAGAAAGAAGAAAGAGGTAAAACATTGGAAAGAGTATATCTTTTGTGAGCAGTGTGACAAAATATGCCCTAAGTAAATAACTTAGAAAACTTCAGTTATAAAACTTGATTTAACTCCTGAAATAACCACAGACTAATACAGGGAAAAAGGAGTAAGGTGATGGAGTGTAGAACGGCAAAGTACATGCCCTAGAGGCAGCCAGCCCTTCCTTGTAATGCCATTCAGACAGCTATATTACCTTAAATAATTTTCTAAGCCTCAGTTTTCTCCTTTATAAATGGGGATAAATAATATCTATTTTCTAGAGCTTTTAATGTAGACTTAATGGAATAACATACATGTTAACATTACATCTATGCACGCACTTGTTCTTGCACATGAAAACCCCAGAAAAATACGAAAGTACACAATGAATTGTTAGTAAGTTCTAAGAGATAAAAAGTGGGTTCTAAGTAAATTCATCTACTAAAACATTAAACATCTTATTTTTAAAGTACAATAAATAACATGGTGAAATGGAAATGATATAATATCAAAGAAAAAGCAGGAGCATAAAATCATAGTTTGTATGAAAAAAATATATGTATAGGAAAGATACTGGAAGTACTAGAAGAAGATTCCCCAAATGTACACAGTGACACTTTCTGTTTGGGGGCATTACTGATGGTAGTGTATGTGGTCTGATTTCTACCATCAAGGTCACTCTGCTTTGGATATACCCCTGTTCATTAATTTCCTTCTAAAAGGATGGATATATGGAGCTCTTAATTGAGAATAATATTCCATCCTAATACAATAGGATGATCATTTACTGCAATCTGATTGCTCTGTATTCAGCCTAAGATGCACATATTTATTGGGCACTTACCCTGTGCCAAGCACCAAGGAGGGTGCAAAGACACAGAGTCCCCTTTAAGGAACTTACAGTCTAGTGAAGGACAAAGAAAAGGTAAACAAAAGAAAACATATGATAGATACTCTGATAGTCTTCAAGGAACTATAGAGGCTTAACTGAGAACAGCCAGTTTTCTTCTTTGGTTTGGGTACATCAGCTGAATCTCAAAATATGAGTAAGAATGGGTTTGATTTCATATTGTGATGCATGTGAGATATTCTCAGTAAACACATGAGAACAGAAAGCAAGAAAGAATTTTGAGATGGAGGAGAGAATTTGAGAGCAATCATCACATAACTGGTAGTTAAAACAATGAGAATGCATGAAGTTGATAAAAGTAATCATGAAGGAGGAAACTGGAAAAGGATCCAGAATCATACAAAGGACAACACCCTGAAAAACACTCTCAGTTAAGGGGCTACACAGAGCCAGAAGGCCCACAAAAAAGGCTGAGAAGAAGTGGTCAGAAACCTAAAATAAGAACCAAAACAGAGCTGGTGAGAGTTTTCCAAGAAGGGAGCATGTTGACAATACTAGAAGATTTCTACCAAGGTGAAACATGAGACTCACTCACTGAACTTGGAGGTTCGGATCTTTGGGGTGACATTTGCCAGAGCAAATGTGTGTAGGTATGTAAACGTGGGCACACAGGTACTGGTAGGGACAGGAAGGTAGGGAACAAGGAACTAGATTTAGAAATGAATAGGGTAAAGGGCATAAAAAGACAATTCCCAAAGAAAAAAATACAAATGGGAAATAAGTACATATTAAAAATCGGCCTCTTCAACATATAAATGCAAATGAAAAAATAGATATCGGTTTTGCTTACCGAAGTAGCAAAATAGATTAAATTATAACAATCCTTACTGGTGAGGGTATAGTGAGATAGCACACACTCCTGATAGGAATATGATGTAATTCCCCATCTGTCCTATCATCTACCTCACTTAACTGATTCCTCCTTCTTTGGCAGCCCCATTGTATACCATCTGTAACATTTGACTCTCCCTCTATTTGGCGTATTAGGTTCTCTGTCAATTTTCTTTAGTCTCCGGCTTCTATCATGGTGCCCAATTCATAGTAAGTACCTCAGTAAGCACGGAAAAATGTGTTAGACAAATGTGTAAGGTCCAGGCTTTCAGTTATGTTATTTTAGCTAATGCTGGAAAAATTCATACCAAGTTCATGTTATTATTCAAAGAAATTAAACCAGAAGAAATTATTTCCTTTATGAAATTCTGATAGAGTCTGTGAAATCAATTATAAAGTAAGGACATCTATTATACACATCAGGCATATCCACCAACATTTATGCTGTCCTGGTCCTCCTTCCATTTTGTTATTTTAATCCTCTCAAGGTGAGTATTTTCCTGGGTTCCCGTCTCCATTTATCACTTCATCAGTCTTCAAGTAGAAATGTTAAAAGCTGTTTAGTCAATTTGTGACAGTCATACCCCCTGCTGTTCAGCTGGGCGTATGACTAAACCTAGCCCTGAGAAGTTTATTGAAATCAATGGAAATGGAAAATGTATAAATTCACTTGGTATTTGAAGCAGGAAAGTAAAACATGAGTAGGCTTTACAGTATATTTTTAATGTGCTTCATGCTTTCTAAACTATAATTCTAATGAATCATCAGAAATTATTATGTCTATATATACTATTCAGGGAATCTCAGAAAAGTAGAGTCATCACTGAAACCGCAGGAAAACAGATATAAGATTTTATGACATCTCTGCTATGAGAGCCCAAATACCCCACCATCGGCATTATCTAGCATTATTCTTCTAGGATTTATCGACACCACCAAGAAAGCTTTCTCAAAGTGATTTTCTTTAACTATGGCAAAAGTGCACTGCTATTCCTTTGCTTGCTTGTGAAGAAACTGAAACAACAATTTCTCTAATTATACATTACTATCCTTTATGTGCTAAATTGTGGTACCAAATTGTGGGCAATTCAGGCAATGTCTGGAGACACTTTTGGTCGTTATAAATGGGGATGGTGAGTGGGCTATTTTACAGGCATATAATACATGCCAAAGAGGCTGCTACACCTCCCACATTGCTCAGGATAGCCCCTCATGGCAAAGAATTATCCAGTTCAAAATGTCGATTGTGCCGAGGTTGAAAAATCTTCTGCTGAATGATTGACTTGTATGCACCTTTTAGAGAAGCCTGTCTGTCTTTTGAGGCCCAACTAAAGCTACCTCTTCTTTCCTGATGTTTTCTCAGATCAACCCAATGGTGATGACGTCATGGTTAGACTTTCTATATATGATTTAGGTTTGATTGGATGGTAAACCATCTCAAAGATGTTTTGAGGAATCAAATGTTCACATTCATACTCATTGCTGATATTTCTTTCTCCCTTTTTTATAACTTGACTGTGTTCTGTCACAAAAGATAGCTTTGTACATCCAGAAACTCACTATATACGTTACTTTCTCTTTCTAAATTGTTTAATTTCTCTGTATCTTATCTACTAAAACACCAGTGTCATGGATAAAAAGTTTTGAATTGTGAAAGAATAACCAACTATTCTATTGTTTTTCCAGATAAAATATTTGGTAATATTTCTAGTAATTCATACTGCCAATGTCCATTGTTTGGATATTCTATTAAGAATAAAACAAATAAACGTGCTATGATTTTTGGCTTCTGATCAATTACGTAATTCCTCTTTTATTTAAAGTTTAAAGAGCTGGCTTTTTATATCTAATGCCAGGAATTCACACTCCAAAAAGCCAATAGTGGTGGGAACGAGAGGCATGAGAAATAGTTTTTAAAGGCTCTGAATTAATGTCAATAGTTGCATAGAGTCCAGGACCAATATTCTTATGAAACAAGTGGTTTTCCTGAAAAAGAAAACCCTTTTGATAAGTCGCTTCTATATTGGTTGATTATTTTTCTGATTCTTGAGGGTCCTTCAATATATTTGTTATATACAAACACAGAGTCTACAGGCCCAAGTGGAAGATTTTGTCAAGGAGTGAATTGTCATACAAAGTGGCGCTAAGGCTTGTGATAACTATTACCATATGCCTACCCCATTGTTTTTTTTTTTTTTAAAGCCAGCTCGCCAGGTTCATTGGTCACATATCTCCAAGAAAAAAGGGGCCATTACGGAAAGACTTGAATTCTGCCTGAGACTGATGTTGCGGAAAAGTCACTAGGAAGGTCAACTAGAAGATGCCAGTTTTCGTACTTAACTGAAACCAGTCTTCCTGTAACTTCCATACTTTTCTCTGCCTGAAGCAACACAAACCAAGTCCAATCTGTCTTCCACAAAACAATCCCTTCAGATAGTTTAAAATAGCTGTCCTATTTTTCCTACATGTTACTTTCAAACTCCTTTTAAGATACATGAAATGTCTAACCTACCAAAGATGAAAAAAATCAATTTCAACACTGCGTATATCTCAAGTACCAGCAGTGTACTTTTTGAGATTTTATTACAATTTGATATGAACTCCAATCCTCATGCCTCCTACTGTCTTCAAAAGTTCTTGGAAGGGAGGAAATTTGAGGGCTGGGTCCCCTGGGTCCTGGACTTGTGTTTTCAGGGAATAGTCTTCCTTGGTTCTCGCCCTCAGTGGGTGTTCTCTTCCTCTTCTAATTTAGAAACAAAACACAACCTCTTGTCCACCAACTACACAAGACATTTGTGTTTGTATAAAAGTTTATGGTAGTTGGGAATGAAAATGACTTAAAATTATACAGTAGGCATCACTGTAAAATTATACATAGGCATCCCTGTTCTCAGAAGTCCTTTAGCCATCCTTTCTGGTCTTTTGACCTTTTAGAAACTCTCCCATAGGTTTCGCCTGTTCTTTTAGCTCCAATATCAACATGATATTCTTAGCCTGAAACTCTTGCCTATTTCTTTACCTCCAATAAGACAGAGATTGTTTTCAGACATTTGCATTATTAATAGTAAACTATTATTATGTTATTCTATTATACTGGCAACCTCACTCAAAAGCACTTCAATGCATTCACTTGTTTGTCTCTTTGACATCAAGTACTATCCACTCTTATTTTAAATGTCACCTCATCTGTGCTCCCCTTCCTCATCTCCACAGGCCAGATCCCCTTTACACACACACAGCTTTTGCTCTCAGTGTCTGTCTGACGGAATCCCTCACACCACTGCCAGCTTCAGCTTCTGAAAACAAGGTACTCATAACTCTATCTCTGCTTCAAATTTTTGACAGAGATTGCTGGATTAAGTCTTACCTTTCTCGGGATAGTCTTACATCAGTTTGTTTCTTTAAGTAGTCAATCAAATATTCTTCAATACGAACCATCATTTTCTCACTAGTCCTCCTCCAGGAAACACAGTGCAGCTTCTAGGCCTTTATTCATAATTTCTCCCATTGTATTAATTTGCTAGGGCTGTGATAACAAAGTACCACAAATTAGGTGGCTTACACAAAAGAACTTTATTTTCTCCCAATTCCAGGAGCTATATAAGTCCAAGATCAAGGTTTTGGCAGGGTTAGTTTCTTCACAGGTTTACTCTTCGGCTGGCAGAAGGCCGTCTTCATCCTGGCTTCACCTGGTCTTCTCTCTCTCGGTGTCCTAGTCTCCTCTTTTTATGCAGACAGCAGCCATATTGATCTGGCCCCACCCCAATGACTTCATTTAACCTCCATTACCTCTTTAAAGGCACTGTCTCCAAATCCAGTCACATTCTAGGGCCCAGGAATTAGCACTTAAGCATATTAATTTGGGAGGATACAATTCAGCCTGGAACACCCATCTAAGTATTCTCCTTCCTCATGGTCTTTTACAAATTTCAACGAACATTTAAAGGCACATTCAAATCCCACTTCCAATCCTATTCTTTCATCATTCTCACCTGACTTTCCTTCTTCCTCCTCTAAGCTTGATCCCGTTCACTTGGCACTTGGAGTAGTTTCATCTTCCTGGGTGTGCATCTTCTACCTTCAGAAATATTAAGCTCTTTTCAGCTCTCTAGGTTCTTGGTAAGAGCTTGCTGTGTATAAATTCAAAACTCAGCAAGATTGGGTTTCTTCAATTGGATTTCCAGTTTTAGGTTCTGCATGTAAGAAGCTTGACAGCGCTAACAACAAGTAAAAATGCTGAACAAGCTTGAAAAACATTGATTTTCCTCAATCTGAACAATTTTAGGGTCTTATTTATTATGGTATCACTTCAATTGGTAATGAATAAGTTCCCCAGTAGGAAAGAGCCAATATCCTGTTACCAGCTAAAAAAGGAGTGGTTCAAGTCTTTGAGAAGAAGGAAAGTTTTCTTCCATACAAGTACAAGTGAGATCTCTCCTGTCATTTGCACTAAATCTTAAGCTTTCTGTCCCTATTTTTTTTTTATTAAATCATAGCTGTGTACATCAATGCAATCATGGGGTACAATGTGCTGGTTTTATACACCATTTGACATATTTTCATCACACTGGTTAACATAGCCTTCACAGCACTTTCTTAGTTATTGTGTTAAGACATTTATATTCTACATTTAGTAAATTTCACATGTACCCTTGTAAGATGCACCGTAGGTGTGGTCCCATTGATTACCCTCCCTCTACCCATCCTCCCCCACCCCTCCCCTCCTTATCCTCTTTCCCCATATTCTTGGGCTATAATTGGGTTATAGCTTTCATATGAAAGCTATAAACTGGTTTCATAGTAGAGCTCAGTACATTGGATACTTTTTCTTCCATTCTTGAGATACTTTGCTAAGAAGAATGTGTATCCCTATTTTTTTAAATAGCTCCTTCAAACATATTTTTTCCAGAATCTTGGTGACCAACTAGCATAGAATTCAGTCTAAGTCCCTGATTCAAATCCTTTCTCATGCATTGGTCTCTGATAGTTTTCTAGTTCCAAATGGAGGAAGGCCTTTTCAAAAGTCTCTTTCAAAAACTCAGCATCTACTTAGTGAATACAGGCACAGGTTGCTTAACAATGGGGATATGTTTTAAGAAATGCGTCATTAGGCAATTTCATCATTATGCCAACATCAAAGAGTGTAATTACACAAACCAGGGTGGTACACCCTACTACACATATTTTTCTTAGCAAAGTATCTCAATAGGTACAGCCTATTGCTCCTAGGCAACCAACCTGTACAGCACGTACTGTATTAAATACTGTAGACAACTGTAACTCAATGGTAAGTATATGTGTATCTAAATATAGAAAAGGTAACACATGGCACTATGATGTTAGAATGGCTACAGAGGAATTTCTTAGCTTCGTTATGATGTTATAGGATCACTATCATAATTGTGGGTCACTGTTGACCGAAGCATCATTATCCAGTGCATCACTATACAATGTAGACTAATATTTACAGTATTATATATCGAGCAGATTCAAATTGATCCACCTGCATTATCTTACTTATCCTTAACAATCCTATGAATTAGGATTGAATGATTAATCCCATATACTTGAGGAAACTAAGACATAGAAATATTAAATAACCTGATTAAATATCACGGTGAGTAAGAAACAAGTAGTCTGACATCAGTACTCAAAATTTATGTATCATTCCACCAACAAAAAAGCAGGAATGAAATCTCTCTCTCGATTGCAAGAGGGACTTTACCTAACAATTGCAATCAGTGTAACCTGGCTTATTGTACCCTCAATGAATCCCCAACAATAAAAAAAAAAAAGAAATTTCTGTCTTTCTTTTAAAAACTCAAATTGTAAAATACATAATTGCAAATTCTTTTTCTAATGTAAATCACATAACCTTTTGATAAGGACATTCAATCACAGAAAATTTTCTGTAAGTATATTTCTCCTCCCTAAAGTTTTCACCTTGTGCTTTAATCAATTGAGCAATCTGTGTCAAGGAAAAACTGACAGCATTCACCTTTCAGGCTACGTGGTTTCCTTTGAAGGTTAAACCAGATAGCTGATCTGTATGTGATTATGCTGTCCTCATGTGACAGATATTGTGAACTGCAAGAACTCAGGGGCGCTAAGTAGCTACTCCTCCCCAGCTGTTCACTGACAACTTTCAAAAGCACTTTTCCCTCTGACATCAAAGCAGCTTTCATGTTTCCTTAACTGACTTCACAGAGGAGCCATACAAAGAATGAAACTATTCAATTAGTTTAGGCGTTTGCAACACTGTGTTTAAGGTATTAAATGTGTTTACAATTTAATAGTAGGCAACAGCAGAAACACTCTATTCCCTATGAACTCAATATGCTAAAAGAGAAAGTAGTTATATAACAGTATTTTAAAATTCCTGTAAGTCTTGAAATTTCTCCAAAATTGTACATAATTTACCTATTTTGATCATACAACCTGACAAGTCCAGCCATTTTAACATCTTTTCAGTATTAATCTTGAAAACACGGAACTTAAGACTATAAACTTAAAGTCCTCTCTTCATAATTATAAGTATAAATGCAGCTTGTATTGGTTAGAAATGTGGTTAGAAATTGGTTAAAATGTGCCATACAATGAAAACCAAGGTAATCTATAATATGATCTTCTTTCTCTCCTTGATAAACAGTTCATTGACCTGCAAAGGAAATGGAAAGGGTAAAATCCACCCCCCCAAGCCATCGATGTTTATGTCTCATTGACTATGGAGTTAAAAACTAGAAAAAGAGCACCAAAAGCCCACCCTAGATGATGAGGCCTAGAATATGTGATCTGAAGCTACCAAAAGGGCGTTTCTTGCCTCCAAATTGTATTTTAAACTGGCCTTCCCCAGAGCCTCAGATTCCTGCCATTAATACATTTTCCTACTTACAACATGATGTCTCTGGTAGTTTGATTTTGAAATATCAAAATAGAATATTATCTGGAGAGATAAGATACATAAATCATAAATCTTCAGCATAATTTATCAGAATACTTAATGTCAAAAAGAAAGCCGTAAATAAGACCTTAAGGTCACGTGACAGGTTGTATTTTGTGAACAGGAGGACAAAGAAGTAGTGCAAGGGACACAGTATTGCCAAGAACAGCAGCGAGGGTGGGCTGTCAAAACCGGGTAAAGGAAGATAGCTTCAGCAAGTGAAGCCAAATGTGAAAGGAGAAAGTAAGAAGACGCTGAAAATAATCTTAGACTTCTTGAGAATGTTATGTAAGACTGGCCTTGTTGGCCAAAACTAAAATATAAAAATTATCCTTTAAGGGGAAAACTGTTACCAGCATTTACAGCTTAAATAAAGCAAGGTGCAGAATAACCAAATCTGTTTTTAAAGGATCTTAAAATTGATGACTTTACTGCAAAAAAAAAAAAAATTCTCATTTTTTTTAAATAAAAAATTCTGTGAATAGAAATACCAAATGGTATTGAAATGCTAAGGCCTCTGCTATTGAACAGATTCTTCCATCTCTTCTTGGTCTTGTAAGGAAAGGGCCATATTCTGTTTCTACAGATCCTACCATGTATCTAGAAATGTTTAGAATAAACTAAATAAATATAGAAAAATATGAAGCAAATCCAAAATAATGTGCTGGGAGATAAACAAAAGGGGTTATCACTTAACTCTTAAATATCTAATTTCAACCCTCCAAACTGTAAAAGCAAATGTTAGAAAGTTAACCAAATAAGTGATAATAAAAATAAGGTTTTTTTTTTTTTGGCCATGTACACGTGAGAAAGCAATTTAAGTTAAGTTGGTCCTTTTCTGATAATCTCCTTTGTAGGTTACATGCATATTTGCAACATAATATTATAGCTTTCCTTTCTTCAGGAAATATTGGTACAGTATCTATACTCAAGTAAACCACTTGTTTCTCCCAGTGATCATAGCAATTCTAACATATAAAGCAAATATTGGAGATCCCATTATAGATACCTTCTGTTTAAATTTTCTTTGTGAACAGAAAAGACCTCAAGGAACAGCAGAAATACAAACTCAGACATAGAAAGAAATGAGATTCCTTGAACAGCTCTAGCATCTGAACTAGGGCAAAGAAAGCAGTCACAGCTGAAGGAGCTGTTCTTTCCACTAAAGGCCAGAGCTACAGTGTCCTAAGCTGGATTCTCTTTTTAATCTCTGTTCTTTTCCCTCAAAAGACAGCATAGCATTCTTTAGGTAAAAAATCAATTTTTAGTATCTAATTCCTAAGTATGATAGTCAAAAATAATTTCTTTAAAAAAAGGCAAGGTTGTGCACTGGCTAATGGGAACAGATTCTGAAAGTAAATAATAATATTTGGCCACCATATTGTTTCTTCCACCTCTGCTCCATCTGAGTTGTATTTTTCATTCTTCTTAGTTTTCAATTTTAATACACTTTGAATATCATAACTTCAGATAATGCCTATAATTTTTGAATGGAACAAAACTATGTGTCATTTACAATTACAACCAAAAAAACTACTTGCAACTCAGTTTAAGCTTCACATAGTCATGTACCTACATAAAATACGCTTAAAGAGAAAATCAAACAAGAATCTACCACTTTGACACTAATAACATGGTGAGTTAACATAGAGATTTCTTCCTAAGGAGTTGCCCTCATTTGAATAGCACAGTTACCATATGGAAAGATACGTTAGGAATTTCCTTAAGATGGAAAGTAAGAAAATTTATAGTCCATACATTTGATATTACATAAGGAGGAATAATAAATATCAGATGTAGAAATGTGACTAGAAAAAGCAGAGCTGTATGTGCAATAGGAATAAAAACCCATATAGAATCAAATTAATGTCCAAGGTTTAGACTCAACAGTTATTAGCTCTGAGATCTTGAGCAAGCTGCTTATCCTCTGTTACTCTTGTTTCTTCATCTATGAAGTGGTAATAATAACTCTCCCTCCATCCAGCTTACTGTGAAAATCAAAATGAAATTATGTCAGTGGAAGTGTTTTGTAAAAATTATTATAAGTGATTCAAATGTTAATTAAGCATTAAAATAATAACATCATTATCAAGCTAAATACTAAAACATTTTTATGTTCCCTCCAAGAAAAGTTTTATTCATGAACTATCATTAAGATATTAGAAATACGATAGGAATGTAAACACTTAAAAAATGCTTTAGGGACCAACACTGGATTTAAAAGGTGGGTAGACTAGACAATCTTGCAACACCACAACTATACCTGTGTACCTCACACTTGAAAATGAATGTTATTTATAGATAAAGCCTCCTAGTTAATTCTCAAAAGAGGATTACAAGACTGCCAATCAAGCAAAAGCCCCAGCAGGTGGGGTTTACTTGCGCTGATAAAACATTTTGTGAAAGTGAATTCTAGGAAAACTAACTCTCCTATATCCTATACTTTATTTAGAAAAAAATACTCCAGAAAAACAAGAGCCTGGTATAATAATAGATGGATTTCACTTGAAATCCTTTGTAGGTTATACAGAGAATATGTGCGTCCTATATACCTAGATTTTGGAAATTGTAATAAGAATTCAACAGGCTACTTGGTGTTTTCAAGGGTATGTCAAAGTAAATTATATTTGTCAATTATAACAATATTCTTTTACGTCTTATATTAGATTCTTCACTTAAACTCTAGGTGCAAATTTCCATTAGTTTTTAGGGCATCTCTACCTGGGCTACCCAAGGTACTATATACCCTGTTTCTCCGAAAATAAGACAGTGTCTTATTTTAAGGTGTGCTCTCAAAGATGTGCTAGGTATTATTTTCAGGGGACGTCTTATCTTTCCTGTAAGTAGGTCTTATTTTCGGGAAAACAGGGTACTTGTTATGACCAGAAATACTGTCCTCAAACCTTCCTCATGAGGGTTTGATCTCAGTGAATAGTATCACTATAATTTTACCACGTGATTAAAACTTTATATCACCTTTGGCTCTTTCCTCATCCCTACTCCCATTATAGTAATTAATTAATTTTGCTTCTATCTCTGAAATACCTTTTGTAGTCATTCATTGCTCTGTTCCATTCCCTTTGAGATTGCCCAGGGATTCACTGTATTTTAACTAAATCATCTGTACAATATCTTAACTGTTTTTATTGACTCCAACCTTTCCAAATGTACTTTCTACTTTCCTAATGGAGGAGTCTTTCCAACAACAAGGCAGTAAGATTGAAATTTCTTAGCAAGCCTCATCTGTCTTTCAGTCTGATTTCTCTATTTTTTTTTTATTTATTTATTTTTGAGACAGAGTCTTAGTTTGTTGCCCTCAGTAGAGTGATGTGGCGTCACAGCTCACAGCAACCTCAAACTCCTGGGCTTAAGCAATTCTCTTGCCTCAGCCTCCCAAGTAGCTGGGACAAAAGGAGTCTGACACAATGCCCGGCTATTTTTAATTTCTTTCTTTTTTTTTTTATTGTTGTTAAATCATAGCTATGTACATTAGTGCAGTCAAGGCTGGCTATTTTTAGAGATAAGGTCTCAGCTCTGGCTCAGGCTGGTCTTGAACCTGTGAACTCAGGCAATCCACCCACCTTGGCCTCCCAGGGTGCTGGAATTACAGGCATGAGCCACCACGCCCAGTGTCTGATTTCTCTATTGATGTTTCCACAAATTGTATTCCCCAGTCATACCACCCACCATAATGGTTACCATTCCCTGGGGACTGTACTCCATAGTTCTGGGCTTTTAGTCATCTTATTCCCTGCTCACTAAAGTTCTTTGTTAGTTATGCTGTTCCTTCCTATAGTAGAAAGCCCTTTTCTAGTTAGTGCTGTTTGTTTTTCAAAACCCAGTTCAGGTACTGTTTTCTCTGCCTCTTTTCATTTGAGCTGCACCTGAAACTAATTTATCACTGCCTCCTATACCCTTGCAAAGACCTGTTTGTGTCTATGAAAGAGAGCTTATTTCACACATTCATGTGTGTTCACACTAAATTCTAAGTTCAAATGCTATAAGCTGTCATTTTTAGCTTGGTATCCCCTATAATGTCTGTGTGTGTGTGTGTGTGTGCGCGCGCGCGTGTGTATGTGAGATACATCAGTAGCTTTTGCATGTTTTACCAAAAATAATGACTACCATTTAATGAGGGTTTGTTAAATACCAGACTCTATCTTCAACATTTCACACCATGTTAATTGAATCATTTCATCCCTAAAGTTAATCTATGAAGTGAATAACATTTTACAAATGAAGTAGCAAGTGCCCTAAGAAATTAAGCAATTTACCAAGGTCAACACGAGTCTGGAGTCAGGATTGGAACCAGGGTGCTTCATAATTCATAGCCTCTGCCCTCAGCCAATTTACCACCCTTCTATGTCTGTCTCTGGGTCGTCAACCACAAAGAAGCCAGAGTGGACTAAAAAGCTATGAATCCGACTAAACATAAAGAAGCTCCGCTACAGAACGTGAGGGCCTAGAAGGTAGTGTGTTTGGAATCCATAAATCTAAACTCCCTGTTTAAGGAGTATTTCCTACCTTGTAAGATGATTTTTGTACGTTAGATAAAATGAAGTATGTGAAATGCCCAGCACAGTACCCAGAACACAGTGAGAACTGATATATATTTGTGTTATCTTTTCAACTGTGAATAGTATAGAAATTATACCCTGGCCTATTTCCTAAATCATAAAATCTTAGGGAAATTAGATTTTCTTTAAACGAATAGTGACCTATAATCCAAAAGGAAATGCTTTAAATTTAAATACAAATTTAATACATTTATAAAATATGTTTCAAATTTAAAGATAGATTTAATGAATTTTTCAAAACGTATAAATTTACATAGGATACAGGTACAAAATATAAATGGGTAACTATTGTTTGGACAGAGTTATGAATAACCTCACAGATGACATAAGTAAGAGATTTACTTAGCTTTTATGGCTGGAAACACCATGATCTGCTACACCATACATTTCTCTCCTCCTTTTCCAGGGACAGAGCACTGGAGTCTGTGGAACCTGGACCATGAAATTGATCTAGTCATAACAATAATAATTATTATTCATTGAGCAATTATGTGCTAGACACTGGGCAATGCAGTTCATGAATATCAATACATTTACTTCTCACAAAATACCTATGAGGTTGGAGCTTTGTTATTTTTAATACTATTCAAATGAGGAGACCAGGGTGTGTAGGTTAGGTAATTTGCCCAACATTGTATTGCTGTGAGTGGCGTAGACACAATTTAGGCATGCATCTGTCTAACCTTGGAGCCAGACCTCCAAACCACTCAGTCTGTAATCTACTGTTGCTTTGAATTTTTCTTTTACAAAGGGAAATTTTTTAGTGTGATTCATTATGTTATAAATACTAGCTTCTTTTAAACACTCATTGAAGCAAAACACTCATTGTCTAGGCATATCCAACTTCTTTTAATTTAACAAAAACAGCAGACATAAACAAATTACAGTTTATGTAGTCTGAATTTCGGTACCATGAAACCAAAAGGCACAGTGTCAATTTATCAGTTCGCGGGTGGGGAACGGTGGGGAAACCAGCCATGACGTCACTCGAGGGGGAGACTAACTTCATGCCATATGACTATATGGTGATGTGTCCCGGGTATGTTTTTATCTCGCTTTTTATAAAAGGCCAGAAGGGTAGCACATAAAATAAGATTATTTTTAAAACGTCAGCTTTTCCCAAGGCAACCACATCACACAGTCCTCACCTCTACAGATTTGCATTGTCATTTCCTTAATGATTTCTCTTTTTCATAGTCTGGGTTCTCACTTTTTAAAAAATGACCCTGCGAATTTTCACTTGAACCTTCTATCCCCTATGGAAGAATTGATGATATAAATATTTATATTAGAGCTTTGCACTGAAATAAGAATGTGTACAATGGAGGGAAATATTTAGGTTTTACCATAACTAGCTCTGAAATCCCTTTTCTCCACCACATAAAGCAGAAATACAAACACAGAATTCAGAAGCCTTAATTCAACATTATGGTGGTTGAGGAGCCTCAGCATCTGATGAGAATAATTATAGTCTTCTTTTGCCAAATTTAGTACATGTATTTTGAAGTTGAGACAAAGTTTTCATTTAAACCTAACATTCAACTATTCATGAAGTTTGAATTTCTTCTAATTATTTTGTCAGACACCTCAAATGCTGTTTTTCAATAACTATTTGGAAACTCCAGAGATACTCACCTAAAAGCCTCTGCAGTGTTAGGTTTTTGTGGCACTGCCTTTTCATCTTTTTTTTTTTTTTTTCTTTTTGGCTGGGGCTGGGTTTGAACACACCACCTCCAGCATATGGGGCCAGCATCTTACTCCTTTGAGCCACAGGCACCGCCCCTACCTTTTCATCTTTTTTCAGCTTTGCATTTATGGTTTTTAGGCATTTACTCTAGGTCGTTACAGTAAGACCCTGAACAAATCACTCTACACATTCTTTTCACATATTCTTTCCTACGTTATCTTATTTGGATGAAGTATTTAAACTAACATTTAAACTGGAAAGTCGTAAAGCGGCAACACCATCCAGAAGGGTGTACATGGAAGAGAAGAAGGGTGGTGCTCTTGTTTAAAACAGCGCATGTCAAATTTTGGT
This sequence comes from Nycticebus coucang, assembly GCF_027406575.1. NCBI lineage: Eukaryota > Metazoa > Chordata > Mammalia > Primates > Lorisidae > Nycticebus > Nycticebus coucang. Next base: position 75,551,656 of record NC_069789.1, read on the forward strand.
TATCTATTTTTTAACCCCCTGAAGAAATACAGACTTTACTCAACCAAACATCTGTCCAAATCTGTGCCTATCGGTTTACTGTAGGTCCTCAGTTAACACTGCCAATAAGTTCTTAGAAACTGTGACTTTAAACAAAATAATATAGACCAAAACCAATGTTACCATAGGCTGATTCTTATGAACAAGATTTGAGATTCCTACAGCATATTACTGATGATAAAAATAATTACCAAACTTCTTAATAAAGACCAAAACTCTTATAATAGTAAGTATTAAAATAAATGTCAGCTATACATACATTTTAAAAAGATTAATGAACAAGGTAATTATTTACCCATTTATTTCCAGTTCAGGATTATGAGTGGCCAGAACCTATCCCGGTAGCTCAAAGCTCAAGGTAGGAAGGCTGGTTCCCTGGTGATCATGCCCCCTCCACGGCAGGGTGACCTCACCCCCACTCTTCCACCCACGCAGACTGGGGCCATGCAGACATGTAGCTCACATGACGTGTGCATCTTTGGGATGTGAGAGGAATCCAGAGTACCCAGAGAAAACTCACACAGACATGGGGAAAACGTGCAAACATTACACAAGTGGTGGCCCCCGCTGGGAAGCATTTTTTTTTCTCATTGACATTAGAACAAAACCATGCTGAAGAAACATTCTGAGACCTGCGGTATGTTCCTATGTTAGAATTAAGCTTTTAATTTAGACCATTTTGGTCAGCCAAGAAAATCGCAAGGTACTTCCTCCCATCCCCTATGGAGTACTTGTAAAGTTACTCTTGCACAATTCTCCAGTAATACTTACTGTGTCTTGCTGTGAAATCCAGTATCATCAATTCAAAAAAATTGCTCAATGTGTATCTAATAATTAGAAGAGGAGATAATACCTTTCCAAACATATCTGTGGTAGGCTGAGTAATGACTCCCAAAGGTATTCAGATCCTAATCCCTGTAGCCCCGGATTGTTACTTTATTTGGTAAAAGTGACTTTGCAGATTTAATTAAATCAATGATTTTGAGATGGGGAGATTTTCTCAGATGATCTGGGTGGCCCTAAGGTAATTATGAGTATGACAATAAAGGACCACTTGACTACAGGACACATTATCCCTGAAGCAGAGATTGGAGTGATGTGGCCAAGAGACAAGGAAGCCGGGCAGCATCTAAAAACTGGACGAGGCCAGGAAGAGGCTCCAGAGGAACCATCCCTGAAAACATCCTGGGTTTAGCACCAAAAGATTCATTTTGGAATTCTTACCTCTACATCTGTAAGAAAATAAGTTTCTATTCTTTTAAGCCATTATGTTTGTAGTAATTTGTTACAGCAGCAATAGGAAACTAAGACAACATTTTAAATACATGGCTGTATTTTTATAAATAGGAGAATTATGGCCAAGTATTTTTAAGGCACTTTACTTTTGATCTTTCTTTTTTTTTTTTTTTTTTGGTGTGGGGGGAGTTGAGACAGATTCTCACTATGATGCCCTGGGTAGAGTGCTGTGGTGTCACAGCTCACAGCAACCTCAAACTCTTGGGCTTAAGCAATTCTCTTGCCTCAGCCTCCCAAAGCAACTGGGACTACAGGCGCCTGCCACAATGCCGGCTGTTTTTTTTGTTGTTGTGGCAGTTGTTTAGCTGGCCCAGGGCCGGTTCAAACCCACCACCCTCAGTGTATGTGGCTGGGGCCATAACCACTGTGCTACGGGCACCGAGCCTACTTTTGATCTTTCAAAACCAAGATGTGTTCTCAAATGTAAGGAATGAAATGAGGGAACTTCTGGTTTCCAGTCCAGTATTTAAGGAGCTTGAATTATTAGGACATTATTGTGTCCTAACAAGTAAAAAACTGAACAAACTGAAAATTCAATTCTTCTTAGATCTGTCTAGACGTGAAGTCACAGGCACATACCACATGTAAATTTCTTTTGCATAGATTAACTCATTTAAATGAATTCATACAACTGTTTTCATTTTAGAGACACAGAAATGTTACACAATTTGCCAAGGCTACACAAAGAAATGAATCCCGCCAATCTGGCCCTCTAGTGTACATTCCTAAGCACTAAAGCACTTACTTCTTAAAAGTACTTCATTGCTCTCCCTAACATACATAAGGCCTTTCCACATAAGTTGATTATGTTTTGTAGGTACCAGTTTGAAGTACCATTTCAAATGACTATCAATATTTAGGCTTACAAAGGATAAAATAATACCTTTTAAATACCTCTAATTCCAAATTTGCTATGATTTTTCCAAATAAAAATCATTTTATTTGAAATACAATTTTCAACTTCTATTATCTTGAGTCCCATAGAATTTTCATAGAATTATCTCTTCAAGTCCCATGGAATTTTCAACTCCTTTGTAAAATCTGCCCTGTGTTAATTTAAATTTATTTCTTTCAAACTTAAGAAGGTATTTCTTATGATGAATAATTCCATATTCATAAGGTTACCCTTGATGATTTTATAAGTTATAAACATATCTATTCAAAGGCAATATTTTCCCAATCTTAGGATTTTATTGAAATATTTTTTTATGTGAGTGTTTTCTAATTGCTTTAATATTAATTATCATTTCCCTGGATGTTTTCCAGCTTTGTTTATTTTTTTTTTTTTTTACCTATACCTATTCTTCCAATATAGGTATACAATGGTTTTATACAAGAGAAAATAATATCCTTTGTTTTACTCCAAAAACTATCCTTGATACTATTCAATGATTTATTGAATAGTCGTGGGGATGACATGCAAGTTATTGGTCAACAATTTAAGAAATAATCATCAGGGCAGCACCTGTGGCTCAGTGAGATAGGGCACTGGCCCCATATACTGAGGGTGGCAGGTTCGAACCCAGCTCCCGCCAAACTGCAACAAAAAATACTAGGCATTGTGGTGGGTGCCTGTAGTCCCAGCACAATGGGAGGCCTAGGCAAGAGAATCACTTAAGCCCAAGAGTTTGAGGTTGCTGTGAGCTGTGATGCCACAGCACTCTACCCAGGCGACATAGTGAGACTCTGTCTCAAAAAAAAAAAAAGAAAAGAAAAGAAATAATCATCAATCTCAAATTACCCATTACAGTAAGAATTAAGTGAGATTACTTTCTCTAAAATTTATTGATTTACCAATACATAGCACACATGAAGAACCTGCTGCATGCAAGACCCCATTGCAATAGAGTTGGCCATTGAGTAACAAGCAAAGAAACACCATGAACAAGTGTAACAAAGAGATGGTCAGATAAATTATTTCCATGTAAATTCTTCCTTTATTCATGGAGTTTAGATACTTTAAAATAACATTAAATGTATTTATCTTTCTTGGCTGGGTCAAAAACAAACCTCCCTTTCCTTATCTAACATTTTCTTTATTAATTGCCTTCTACAGTGGTTCTTGCAATTAACCAACTTTTTTTTTTTTGCAATTAACCAACTTTTATATAAAGTAACCTAAAAAAAATGAACAAGGAGGAGAAAGGGAAGGAAGAAGAAGAGGAAGTGGAGGAGGAAAAAGAAAAGGAGAGAAGGAATATGGGGAGGAAAGGAAAGGTGTCATGAAGGAGAAAAACCACAGAGCAATGTGATCTGAAGACTAGTAATGGTTTTACTGGGTAAATGTAACTGAATTATGGAGTCATAATTGTGTTTAACATCTGCTTGGTTCCAGAGAATTGAGCCACAAAGTACATTTTACTCCATGAGTAATATTTTTACTAATACATAAGATTCACCTTTTCCTGTGGAGTGTCTCATGGAATGCAATGTCTGTAATAGCAATGACGAGGCTTTTTCCCACAAGTTTTCTCAGCAGCAGTTTGATGTTCAATAAATTGTAAATCCTAGTAAGCCTACAGTGATCTTAACAAGTAGATATTTGCTTAATTCAATAAAATAACTCTTCAATGTTATTATTATATTGGTCAAATGTTTAAGCCAGAATACAAATAAACAAATAGCTAAAAAAGTATAATCCAACCCAATAAAACAAATAGTATATTTCCTACGTATTTTTTTTTATTAAATCATAGCTGTGTACATTAATGCGATCATGGGGCACTATACACTAGTTTCATAGAACGTTTGACACATTTTCATCACTCTGGTTAACATAGCCTTCCTGGCATTTTCTTAGTTATTGTGCTAAGACATTTACATTCCACATTTACTAAGTTTCACATATACCCTTGTAAAATGCTGGACCCACACCTTTCACCATTGACTAAGATAGACTCTCACTGGATTAAAGATTTAAACTTAAGGCATGAAACTATAAAAATACTAGAAGAGAGTGCAGGGAAAATCCTACTTATTTTTTTAATATTTATCAACTTTTATCAATGTGCATGTATTATAAATATCATAAATTTTACTAATAGATTTCAAACCTATTAATAAAATTTAGAGTCTAATGAAAAGTGAAAAATCAGATAGGAGTCTCCAAAATGGAAATAACATGAATATATAAATTATGTAGGTATGTATTTCTAGTTTTGAAAGCCCAGAATTACAGATGTCTGGAAGGAAGAAATTATAGTTTCACATAGAAGTGAGTCTTGAACATAAGGAGTAAAAGGAAAGGGTAAAGTTTTCAAAGTAAGCTCTGAAATTATTTGAATTGCATCCAAAGGGAGAAATGCATAGAAATAAGGGAAGCAGATGAAGCAAAAATAATAACACCGATAATAGATTATTCTTTGTTCACTATATACTAGTTATGGTGCAGAGTAATTTACCTTCATTGGATTCTCACACTGGTATTCTAAAGTCCATTCTCATCATTTTACAGATGAGAAAAGTGAGGCTCAGTGAAGTAAGTCCCCACAGAAGCAAGCAAAAAAGCTGAGACTTCGGCATTCTTACTTTAAAAATAATGTTGTTAACGATTACCCTCTGTCACTTACTTAGCAAGCAAAAATAAATATAAAGTATTTACCCTTTTATTTTTGTGTGGTCTTTTATTTTGAAACTATTTCAAGCGTACTTAGAAGTTGCAAGAGAACTACAAGAGAGAGAATGATTAAATAAATATGATAAAACATTAACAATTGAGGGATATGGGCAAATAATATCCTAGAGTTCCTTTTATTCTTCTTGTAACTTTTAGATATGTTTGAAATTATTACAAATTTAAAAGTGACAAAAAATTTAAAAGTATATATTCTTCTGGGTATATACCTAGTAGAGGAGTTATAGGCTTGATTGGCAGATCTATTTTTAGATCTCTGAGTGTTCTCCAAACATCTTTCCAAAAGGAATGTATTAATTTGCATTCCCACCAGCAGTGTAGAAGTGTTCCCTTTTCTCCACATCCACGCCAACATCTCTGGTCTTGGGATTTTGTGATATGGGCTAATCTTACTGGAGTTAGATGGTATAAGACCAAAAATCACATTATAACAAAGATATTTGTACCAGAATGTTTATTGCAGCCCAATTCACAATTGCTAAGTCATGGAAAAAGCCCAGTGCCCATCGATCCACGAATGGATTAATAAATTGTGGTATATGTACACCATAGAATATTATGCAGCCTTAAAGAAAGATAGAAACTTTACCTCTTTCATGTTTACATGGATGGAGCTGGAACATATTCTTCTTAGTAAAGTATCTCAAGAATGGAAGAAAAAGTATCCAATGTACTCAGCCCTACTATGAAACTAATTTATGGCTTTCACATGAAAGCTACAATCCAGTTATCACCTAAGAATAGGGGGAAGAGGGAGAGGAAAGGGAGGGACAGGGGAGGATGGGCAGAGGGAGGGTGCTTGGTAGGATTACACCTGTGGTGCATCTTACAAGGGTACATGTAAAACTTAGTAAATGTAGAATATAAATGTCTTAACACAATAAGTAAGAAAATGCCAGGAAGGCTATGTTAACCAGTGTGATGAAAATGTGTCAAACTGTTTATAAAACCAGTGTATGGTGCCCCATGATCACATTAATGTACACAGCTATGATTTAATATTAATAAAAAAATAATAAATTTTTAAAAAGTATATATTCTTTAACACATATTTTTTCCTTTCTCAGAATCATTACACATTAAGTTTGTAGACATGATGCCCTATTACCATTACTTTAGAGTATATTTCCCAAGAACAAGAACATTCTCTTTAATAACCACAGTATACTTAATTGTCAAATCAGTGAGCTAATATTGATACAATACTATTATTAAATATATAGGCCTAATGCAAATTTTACTGATTCTCTTATAATGTCCTTAGAGTCAAGTAAAGAGAAAGAGAAATGGCAACCAGTAGCAAAATATGGAAATTCATTGAGCTTATGATATGTATGCCTTTTGAAAATATTTTAATAAGAGGTTTTTTAATTTTTTATTTTGAATAATTATGGGTACATAAAAGTTGTATATCCTTATAGGGTACATGTGATTTTGTGATACAGATATACAATACATATAAATAAAATCAGGGTAATTGGGGTATCCATCACTTCAAGGGTTTGTCAATTCTTTGTGTTAGAAACATTCCAAGTCTACTCTTTTAGTTATTTTTTTAAATTCTTTCCTTCTTTTTTTTTCTTTTAGTTATTTTAAAGTATATCCTAACTTATTGTTGATTATAGTCATTTTGTGGTGCTAGCAAATATTATTCATTCTATCTAATAATATATATTTTTGTACACATTTACCATCCTTACTTTATCCCCTTTCCTCAAAACCTTCCCAGCCTCTGGTAGCCATGATTCTTCTTTGTGTCTCCACGAGATCAATTATTTTTAATATTTAGCTCCCACATATGAGAGAGAACATGTGATATTTTTCTTTTTGTGCTTGGTTGATTTGACTTAACATAATTTTCTCAATAAATGATATTTCTATAATGAATGTTTTATATCCTTATATCCTTAGCATACGTCCTTCAAATCAGAAGAAGGAGTTAAAAGGGATTAAAGGGATTAAAACATAATCAACAAAAAGGAAGTTTGGGGGAAGAAATCAAAAATGCATCATAAAAATGTCATTAAAAATCAGAACACATTGAAAGCATAACTTAATGATGGAACTAAATATATCAGTCATCACAACAAATATACATAGGCTAAATTTGCCAGTTAAAAGAGAGACATGGCTTGATGCCTATAGCTCAGCAGTTAGAGTGCCAGCCACATACAGCGGGGCTAGCCAGTTCGAACCCAGCCCTGGCCTGCCAAACAACGACATCAACAACAACAAAAACTAGCCGGGTGTTGTGGCGGATGCCTGTAGGCCCAACTACTTGGGAGTCTGAGGCAAGAGAATCACTTAAGCCCAAGAGTTTGAGGTTGCTGTGAGCTGTGATGCCACAGTACTCTATGTAGGACAACATAGCGAGACTCTGTCTCCAAAAAAAACAGAGAGAGAGAGACATTATCAAGTTGAATTAAAAAGACAGAATTTAGAGCATATATAAATATGCCGTTTACAAGAGATATGCATAAAACATGAGGGTACTAAAAGTGAAAATATGAGAAAAGCTATCCCAGTCAAAAAGTGTCAACAGGACATGAAACAAAGAGTTGTTACCTACAAAGATGGTTTCCCCAATGACAAAATGACACTTAACCAGAAATATTTAACAATTTTAAACTTGTATGCAACTAAAAATTAAGCCTCAACAGAATAAAAGTTGGATAAGACATAAGGAAAAATGTTATTTATGAATTATCTGAATTATCAAACAGACAAAAATAGTAAGTATATAGGAAATATGAACAATACAATGAACAAACTCAATCTCATGGTTACATATGAAATGTAGCACACAACAGAGAAATTATGGGTTTTTTTTGTTTATTTGTTTGTTTTTTAGAGACAGAGTCTCACTTTATCACCCTTGGTAGAGTGCCGTGGCATCACATCTCACAACTCCAACTCCTGGGTTTAGGCCATTCTCTTGCCTCAGCCTCCTGAGTAGCTGGGGCTACAGGCACCAGCCACAACGCCCGGTTACTTTTTTGTTGCAGTTTGACTGGGGCTGGGTTTGAACCCACCACCCTCAGTATATGGCGCCCTACTAACTGAGCCACAGGCGTCACCCAAAATTATGTTTTTTTAAAGTATAGTCACAAAGTTTCAATAACTCATTAACCAAGTCTTAACAAATTTCTATTTATTTATTTATTTTATTTTATTTTATTTTATTTTTGAGACAGAGCCTCAAGCTGTGGCCCTGGGTAGAGTGCTGTGGCATCACAGCTCACAGCAACCTCAAACTCCTGGGCTCAAGAGATTCTCCTGCCTCTGCCTCCCAAGTAGCTGGGACTACAGGCACCCACCACAACACCTGGCCATTTTGGGGTTGCAGCCATCATTGTTGTTTGGCACGCCCAGGTTGGATTCGAACCCGCCAGCTCAGGTGTATGTGGCTGGTGCCTTAGCCACTTGAGCCACAGGCACCGAGCCAACAAATTTCAAATTTTATCATACAGACCACATCTTTTGACTCAAAGCAATACAGATACAACTTTTCAGAAATCTCCTACATTTGAGTATGAAAAATGTTGATTTATAGATATAAAGCTATAGTCTTCTGGGTACAAGGTGATATAGGGCCCACCCAAGGTCAAGCAGATGACATCAGTAGGAGAGCTGAGATTCATGTTTAGATGATCAGATTGCTAGACTCACATTTGGGTAAACTGACCAAATAAAAAGGAAAAACCTCTCAGAAATACTTAGAACTCACTTGGCAAGAGCACTTTTCTTTTGAAATAAATCCATTTCAGTATATTTTAGGTAAAGTAGTGAAGAAAATATATAACCGTATAGTCTGTGCAGGAGCAAGGCAAGGGACTGACATTGACTTTCTGTTTCAACAACTGTCCGGCAGTTCAACAAACTTTCTATTTCACTAATCCCTGGAATAAAGGGGTATAAAAATAACCACTAATGAGAATATTAAAATGCTGATTCTTAAATTTGAAAGTACATGAGAAACACCTGGGAACTTCTCTAAACTTGCAAGTTCTGGGACCTATGTAGGAGTCACTGAATCAGAATCTTCAGGGAGCAGAAATATGCATTTCCACAAACCAGAGATAATTCTGGTGCGCAATGCGAATACAAGGATAGGGAACCAACCAGTAGACATTTCAGAATAATTTTGTAAAAAAAAAAAAAAAAAAGAAGAGTTTACATAACTTCAGACAAAAGAAACGTTTGACATTAAAAATATGTTTCACATTAAAAATATTGTGATCTATTTCAAGAATGAAGCCACAAAGAAATTGGCTGTTTTGGTTACTTTTAAAAAAAATTCCAGAATCACTTTTTTTTTTTCTATTAAATCATAGCTGTGTACATTAATGCGATCATGGGGCACCATACACTGGTTTTATAGACCGTTTGACACATTTTCATCACTCTGGTTAACATAGCCTTCCTGGCATTTTCTTAGTTATTGTGTTAAGACATTTACATTCTACATTTACTAAGTTTCACATATACCCTTGTAAGATGCACGGCAGGTGTAATCCCACCAATCACTCTCCCTCCACTTCCCTCCCCCCTCCCTCCCCTTCCTTTCCCCCTTCCCCCTATTCTTAGGTTATAACTGGATCAGAATCACTTTTATTGATAACACTTGAGAGAACTGATATGCACTTTTGCCCGGGAACAAGCAAACAAATATAATAAAGTCAGAACAATAGATAGGAAATGTTAGTAAGAAAAAAGCTTGTTACTAAATTATTTTCCACTTTTCCTCCTAATTCTTATTCTTAATTCCTTAGAGGACAACCAAATGGCTTCCCTTAACATAACTGAATATAAAGCTTTAGGAGACCTAGTAGCCCTCAGCTTACCATGTCTTGGCCTTTGACTTGCTGACATTCTGACTGATGGTGGTGGTGTTTTATTATGATAAGAACACTTAACATTAGATCTCCCCTCTTACCAAATGTTTAAGTGTGCAATATAGTATTGTTAACTATAGGCACAGTGCTGTATAATACATCTCTAGCCATTAAACATCTCGCATGACTTATACTCATTGATTAGCAGCTCCCCATTTCTCCCTTCCCCTGGTGCCTGGCAACAGTTCTACTCTCTGCTTCAGTGTGTTTTTCCATTTTGGATAATTTGTAAAAGTGAAGTCATGTAGTATTTTTCTTTCTGTGACTGGCTTATTTCACTTAGCATAATGTCCACAGATTTATTCATATTGCCACATCTGGCAGGATTTCCTTCTTCTTTAAGGCTTACTAATATTTCATTATATATTTATATATACATATATACACACTTACATATATAAAAGTATAATATGTGTATAAAGGCATATTAATATATACATACATACACACTACAATTTCTTTTCTCTCTCCTTTCTTTCTTTTCTGAGAGATGGGATCTTGCCCTGTCATCTAGGTTGGAATGCAGTGGTGCAGTCATAGCTCACTGTAGCCTCAAACTCCTGGACTCAAGCAATCCTCCTGCCTCAGCCTCCTGAGTAACTGGAAGGTGTGAGCCATCATGCCCACCTCCAATATACCACTTCTCGTTATCCATTCATCTGTCAATGGATTTTTTGGTTGTTTCATAGTATACATGTTGGCTACTATGAATAATGCTGCAATGTACCTAGGTATGTAGATATGTCTTCTGCTCTTGATTTCAATTCTTTGGAATAAATACCCAGAAGTGGGATTGCTGGATCATACGATATTTCTATTTCTAATTTTTTTAGCAAACTCCATACTAGTTTCTATAGCCACTGGACCATTTCTACCAACAATGTGCAAGGATTCCAATTTCTCCACATTCTCACCAATACTTATTCTTTTTATTTTTTTAATATAGTGGCCATCCTAGCAAGTATGAGGTGATATTTCATTGTGTCACTTATGATGTCACTCATGTCATATAGGCTATCTGCATTTTTTTATTCTTTTTTATTTTTCTCCCCCCATCACCCTTTTTTTTGTTTTTTAATTTGACTGAAGTATTTCAAAATTCCTGTCTTCAAGGAATTTCAAAATTCTTTCTTCTGATTGACCTGGTCTATTGGTAAAGCTCTAGATTTTTTTTTCATTCATTGACTCTTTCAGCTGCAGAATTCCTGTTTGGTTCTTCTTTCTGATGTCTATCTCTTTGTTGAGTTTCTCATACAAATCATAAATTCTTTCTCTGATTTATTTTTATTGTTTACTTACATTCTCTTATATCAACTGAACCTTAATGTCATCATTTTGAATTCTTTTTTAGGCATTTCATAGATTTCCTTTTTTGGAGTCTGTTGATGGAGAATTATTTAGAATATTTAGAGTGTCACGTTTCCTTACTTGTTCATGTTTCTTGTGTCCCTATGTTGATAACTGCACATTTGCTACTTCCAAATTTACGGACAGGCTTTTATATGTAAAGAATTTTTCCTATAGATTTGTTTATAGTGTTGATTGGGCAGAGCACTTTTCCTTTGATCCTGGGTAAGTAAAGCAGTGTAGTCTCCATATGATTTCTTTGGCTAGAATCAATGTAGTGGTATCTGTGAGTTCCTCAGTGGCTTAGGCTACAATTGTTAGTAGAGACTATAGTGAGGCTTTGCTGAGGACAGGGTCACCAGGATGGCTGGTTCTCAAGCACCAATGTTGGTAGTTATAGGCTGGATGTGCTGGTTCCTAGCAGTGTACAGGCACCAATGGTAGCTGTTCTAGGAAAGCTGATTCTTGAGCCTTCAGGATTTCTTGATGAGGTGCCAACAGTAGGACCTACCACTGCAGGGGCAGTGGTAAGCCAAGAGGGTGGGCAGATCTTCAGGCCTCGGGCTGGCATGCATCCTACTGGTGATGTCAGTAGCATCAGCGAGCCAACCCTCAGGCCCATGGCAGCAGGCCTGTATGTCTGCAGTGGGTAGTGGGTTGGCAGGTCAATCTCTAGGCTATCAGGTGGCACATGTGAGTGGGTGCTGTCAGCAGTGGTGGCAAGAGGCTGGGTGGGCTGTCCTCAGCTGGCCCCTCAAAGGTCTGTGGGCACCAGCAGTGATGTGCAAGATGGATCAATCCCCAGAACCCCGGTCCATGTGTCCTGACACTGGCAAAGATGGCACTGAGCAGAGTAGCCCTGGCCTCAGATCCCTGGTGATGCATGAGGGCACGGGCTGCAGGGGCCAGTGAGTGGGGCTGGTTGATCCCCAGATCCAATGTTGGCACACAGTGACATTGGCCACGTGTAGAGCAGGCATGTTCTTGAGCTCCATAATGATGTGCAGGCAGGGTGGGTCGCTCTCACCTTCCCACAGACTACACATGTAGTGCTGGTAGCAGTGGCAGTGAGCGCAAACATCAGCTGTAGCAGGTGAGACAGGTCGGTCCCTTGGACAGTGCATTTAGATGGTGGTGGCATCAGTAGCAATGGAAAAGGTGTGTCAGTCCTCAAGCCTTGGAACAACATCCTGGTGGACTGGTCTGCAGCTCCCTGAAGGAGCCTACAGGTGCACAGTGACCCTGCTTCTTTGGAGAAGATGGGACTGGGATGCCATCACCATAAGCAGCCCCAGACAGGCAGCTCTCAGGCTCTGGGAAGTACATGCTTCAGCTCCCTTTGTCCTCAGGGACAGCCTCCTCAATGCACTGCACCACTCATTCCTCAAGGTAGAGTACATTGCATGGGCAAGAATGCTGGAGACCCAGCTGCACAACTGTGTCCAGCCAGTGTTGTGATGCTATAGCCCCCTGGGTGGCCATGGGAGGGTTGTCACCTGGGCTTCAGGGAGGTGGAAATGCGGGGACTGCTGGGCACCAGGGAAGGATGTCGTAACCTGGCGGGGGCTGAGTCCTCAAAATAAAGTTTTTTTGCAACTGTTTGGGGATGAAGTGGGGTGGAACCTTCCTCTCTGGAACAATGTTGTCACAAACTCCAGGCAGCTCCATATACTAGTCTCAGGACCAGGAAGGCAAAGGGTTCTCCTGTGGCTCTCCCTGTGGCTCATAGTGGGAATGTGGACTACTGAGGATCTCTCACTTACTCTTTCCCTGACATTGAGAGTTTCTGTGGGCTCCCAGCTAATTGCAACCGGGAAGCCACTTTGCGCTTTGCCTCTCCCCTCCACGACTCAGAGGTTCTCTGTCACTGCCCTTCTGAATTCCAGTGTTCTCTTAGATGTTTTGTTGTACATGCGATTATTTACTTATAGTTTTAGTCCTTCTTTGGGGATGAGGTGCCTCTAGTCAGCTATCTTGACGCCCCCTTCTGTAACAACTGGGTTTTTGTTGGTGGACTTCTTAGGATTTTCTACATATAAGATCATGTCATCTACAAATAGAGATAATTATACTTCTTCCTTTCCAACTTTGATGCCTTTTATTTATTTTTCTTCCCTAATTACTGTAATTAGAATTTCTAGTACTATTTTGAATAGAAGTGGGGATAGTGGGTATCCTTGTGATATTCCTGATTCTTGAAGAAAAGCCTTTGGTTTTCACTGGTGAGATGTTAGCTGTGGGCTTTTCATATATAGTTTATATTATGTTGACATAATTGTCTTCTGTCTTAGTTTGTTGAGTTTTTTATAATGAAAAGGTGTTGAATTTTGTCAAATGCTTTCTTTTCATCTATTAAGATGATTATACGGTTTTAAATCATTTTGTTAATGTGACATATCAAATTATTTGATTTGTGTATATTGAACTATTTATTGCATCACAGGGATAAAGTTCTCTGGTCATGGTATAAGATCTTCTTAATACACTGTTGAAGTCAGGGTGCTAGTATTTTGTTGAGGCTTTTTCCACCTGTGTTCATCAGGGATATTAGCTTGTGGTTTCCTACTTTGGTGGTGTCTTTGACTTTGGTATCAGAGTAAGGCTGGCCTCACAAAAACAGTTTGGAAGCGATCGCTGACAAAGATTGGTGTTAATTTATAGCACCCATGAAGCCATCTTGTCCTGGAGTTCTCTTTGTTAAGAGGTTTCTGATTACTGATTCAATCTGCTTTCTAGTTATTGGTCTGTTCATATTTCTTAAATAGGAAATTGTATGATCCAGTCTTGGAAGTTTGTATGTTTCTAGAGATTTATCCCCTTCTTCAAAGTTAACCAATTTATTGGTATAAAATTGTTCAGAGTAGTTTCTTAAGATCTATTTTATTTTAGGGTCATTAGTTTAATGCCTCTTCTTTCATTCCCCATTTTATTTACTTGAGTCTTATTCCTTTTTTCTTAGTCTACGTAAGTCTTTGTCTAATTTGTTTATTTTTTTAAAAACCAACTCTCAGTTTTATTGATTTTTAAATTGTTTTTCTAAATGCCACCTCATAGTCTCCTCTAATATTTATTATTTCTTATCTTCTGCAAATTTGGGATATGTTCTTTTCTTAACGACTTAAGGTATACGGTTACATTGTTTATATGGAATCTTCCTTCTTTTTTAATGTAACAATTTATTCATACAAACTTCCCTTGTAGTACTGGTTTTGCTGCACTCTATTCCTTTTTGATTTATTCTTTGTTTTAATAGGTGTTTAAGAATGTGTTGTTTAATTTGCATGCATGTATCAATTTTTCTATTTATATTATCAATTTCTGGTTTCATTCCACTGTGATCAATAAAGTTAATTGATTGTGATTTCAATTTTCTTAAATTTGGTAAGATTTGTTTGGTGATCCAAGATATAATCTATTATGGAGAACATTGCATGAGAGTTCGAGAAGAATGTATATTTTGATGCTTTGGAGTAGAACACTCTATAGATGCCTGTCAGACCTACTTTATCTATAGTATTCAGCTCTGCCATTTCCTTATTAATTTTATGTCTGTGGCTTCTATTCATTTCTTTCTTCTTATCCTGAAATTTTAGAAAAAGATAAATTTTTTTTGTTTGTAAGAGATAAAATTTCACTTTATTATCCAGGCTTGAGCACAGTGGCACAATCATAGCTCACATCAACTTCTAACTCCAAGGTTCAAGGGATCCTCCCACCTCAGCCTCCCCACAGCCATGTGCCACCATGCCTGGCTAATTGTTTTTCATTTTTTGTAGACTTGGGGGGACTCACTATGTTGTGCAGACTTACTGGTCTAAAACTCCAGGCCTCAAGCCATCCTCTCACTTCAGCCTCCCAGAGTGCTGGGATTATAGGCATAGGCCACCACTCTTGACCCTATCCATTATTGAAAGTAGGGCATCAAACTCTCCTACCATTATTACGCTGCTATCTATTTTCCCTTCAGTTATGATGTATTTTCATTGTATATTTAAGTGCTCATTGTTGAGTGCATATAGACTTATAATTGTTATATATAAAATACATAATGTCCTTTTTTGTCTCATATGAGTTTTTGACTTAGTCTTTTCTATCCAATCTAAGAACATCCACCTCTGCTCTCTTTTGGTTACCATTGCATGGAATATCTTTTTTCATCCCTTCGCTTTCAGTCTATGTTTGCCCTTAACATCTAAAGTGCGTCTCTTACAGCTAGCACATAGTTGGGTCTTTTTATTTTTACCTATTTAGCTGCTTTTTGTCTTTGACTGGAGAATTTAATCTATTTACATTTGTAGTAATTATCAATAGGGAAGGACTTACTATTGCCCTTTTTTTGTTAATTTTTCAGTTCTTTTGTCCCTCTTTTGCTCTCTTTTTGTCTTCCTTTGTTTCATTAATCTTTCATTTTGATAGCCTTTGATTCTTTTCTCTTTTTATTCTATGTATCTCCTATTGGTCTTTTCTGTGAGGGCTTGCATAGGGCTTGCATCAAACAACTTACAGATACAACAATCTAGTTTAAACTGATAATAAGTTAATTCAACCACATACAAAAACTCTATATTTTTATTTCTCTCCTCCACATCACTTTATATTATTAATGTCACAATTTACATTAATTTATATATTGCGCATCTATTAACACATTTTTATAGTTACAGCTATTTTTAATACTTTTGCCTTTAACTTTTATAGTGGAATTTAAAGTAATTTACCCAACACCATTATGGTACTTCAGTGTTGCATATATGTCTATATATTTGCCTTGCCAGTGAGTTTTGTACTTTAACATGCTTTGATACTGCTGTTTTGTGTCCTTTTGTTTCAACATGAAGAACTTCCTTTAGCACTTCCTGCGAGGCAGGTCCAGTGTCCACAGGCTTTTGTTTGTCTGGGAAAGTCTCTCTCTTTCTCTTTAGAAAGGCAGTTTTACGAAGTTTAATATTCTTTGTTGACATATTTTTTTCTTTCAACACTTCGAATACATCATCTCACTCCCTTATGGCCTATATTTCTACTGAGAAATCCACTCGTAGTCTTACGGGAGTTCATTTATCAATATATGTGGCTGTTGCTTTCAAAATCCTGTCTTTAGTTATTGGCAATTTGACTGTAATGCATTTTGGTATGCAATTCTATGGTTTTATCATGGTTGGTATATGTTCAACTTCCTACATCTCGATGTCCATTTCTTTCTCCAGATTTGATTCTTGGCAATTTTTTTCTTTAAATGAGCTTTATACCTTTTCCCTTTTCTTCTCCTCCTAGGACTCCCATACTGTGTATAACAGTTCACTAGATATTGTCCCATAAGTCTATTCTTTTTTTTCTTTTTGCATCTCTGACTAGATAATGTCTAAGCTCCCTGATCTTTTCTTTGAGCTCCCTGATCTTTTCTTCTGCTTAATCTAGACCACTGTAGTGAATTTTTCAGTTCAGTTTTTGTATTCTTCGGCTTTATTATTTCTGTTTTGTACTTTTGAATATTTTCTATCTCTATGTTGAAAGTCACCCTTTGTTCATGCATTGTATTCCTGACCTCATTAAGCATCTTTATGATGGTTATTTTGAGTTCTCTTTCAAGTAAATTATATATTTCCTTAATGTTATGGTCAGTTTCTAGAGATTTATTGTATATCTTTCTCAAGGACATAGTCCATATTTCTTCATTTCCCTTGACTGTTTATATTGGTATCTGCACATTAGATAAAATGGCTACCTCATTCTTCATAGATTGTCCCTCTATGGGAAAAGACCCTCATAAATCAGTCCTGCCAGGGATTCTGAGGACCTCTCAAACCTTCATGCTAGTCCAAACCACCACCTTTGTTCTCAGTGGTCCACAGGCATCTAGAGTATACAGGGTCCCATCTGTGCTCCAAGACAGAAAAGACAGAAGCCAGTATCTCATGCAGCCCCAGGAAAGCTGGGACATTGAACACATAGTTCACCTCTTTCCCTTATTAGAGGTAAACTGAAATATATTGCCTGAGACAGTAGAAGTGGAGCCTTTCTCCTGATTATTAATAAGATTACTATTATAATTAATGATATTGATATACTTACTGAAAGATACAAACATGAACAAAAATGCTAATGTCATTGCCAGAGGAAATTCAATATAAACCATCTACCAATTACCTAAATCACCAAAAGCATTAAAAATATAATTACCAGCCAGGCATGGTGTGGTTCACCCTGTAATCCTAGCACTCTGGGAAGCTAGCACTCCATAGACCTTTTCGAATTCCGGCTGGCTCCACCATTGGCTGACTAAAGTGGTGTGGAACTCAGAATAACCTTGAAAGGCAGTCAGACCACAGGGATTGCAGTCCCGGGGCAACTCTTGATGTGCATTGTGCTTGGAGATAGAGGAATCAGGATACATGAGACCCAGTGAGACACCAGCAGTCGCAGCAAAGAGAGTGCTGGTGCCACCCCTCCCCCAACCCCAGGCAGTGCAACTCAGCTCCCTCTGCTTGGGAAAAGATAAGGAAGAGTACAGAAGACTCTAACTTGCAACTTGGGTGTCAGCTCAGCCACAGTAAAATAAAGTATCCAGCATATTCCTGAAGCCCCTGATTGTAGGCCCTAGCTCCTAGATGGCTTTTCTCTACCCACCCTGGGACAGAAGGGAACCTGCCACTGTGAAGGGAAAGGAAGCAGTGTTGGCAAGATTCACCACCTGCTGACTTAAGAACCCTGGAGCCTTAAATAAATACTAGCAGTAGCCAGGTAGTAGTACCCACCGGTCTTCAGCGAGACACAGTACCACAACAGCTTCCAGTATAACCCAGCACGGTGTCAGCTGTGGTGGCTATAGAAGTACTCATGTCACCCCTCCACCAACTGTAGGCAGCCCAATGCAGAGAAAGACTTCCATTTGGTGAAAAGTGGTGGGAGAGAGCAAAAGACTCGCCTATTAATCCAGGCAATTCTCCCAGCTCTTACCTAAGCCCCACAAGGAGGTAGCTCTAGGAGACAGCAGGAGTCGCGACATTACTGGGCTTGGAGCGCCCCCTAGTGCTGATATGGCTGCAGCCACCACAGGCCTACTTCACGATGCTCAATTCCTTTAAAGATGTGGAAACCTTCTCATGGAGGATAAATGCAAACATACCAAGCTAGAAAGACTGGAATAAATACATAACTCTTAAGTTCTCAGACAACAGTGAACATTCAAAAGCATCAAGGATATCCAGGAAATCACCAACCAAAGTAAATAAGGAAGCAATCAATCCTGGAGTGACAGGTGAACTTTCAGGCAGAGAATTCAAAAATAGCTGTTTTGAGGAAGTTCAGTAAATGTAAACGATAACACAGAGAAGGAATTCATAATTATATCAGAGAAATTTAACAAGAAGATTAAAATAATATTTAAATATCAAGCAGTAATTATGGAGCTTGTAAATTCAATTGTAGTACTATTCACAATAGCCAAAATTTGGAATCAACCTCAGTGTCCCACAATGGATGAATGGATAAATAAAATGTGGTATATAAACATAGTAGAATATTATTCAGCCATAAAAAAGGATCAAATCTTGTCATTTGCAACAACATAGATGGTACTGGAAGATAATATGTTAACAAAAATAAACTAGACAAAGACAAATTTCATATGTTCTCACTCATATATGGAAGTTTAAAACAATTGAACTCATGGAGATGGAGAATACAGTGATGGTGTCCAGAGGCTCGGAAGGGGAGTGGGGAGGGGAAGATAAAATGGGGTTAATGGATATAAAACTACAGTTAGAGGAAATGAAGATCTAGTATATGATAGCACAACAGGATAAATATAGACAGCAATAATTTATTGTATATTATAAAATAAATTTAAAAGTGGAATTGGAATGCTCATAACATAAATGATAAATGCTTGAGATGATGGATACTGCAATTACCAATTTGATCATTATACACTGTATGCCTGTATCAAAAAGTCACATCTCCCATAAATATATATGATACAGGATTCCACCACTCAGGGCTGGATAGGGAGCCCCCCATTCTCTAGGCCCAGGTGAGCTCAGAAGTCAAGACCCCCATTTCCAAGCACAAGCAGACTGCCTTTTTCGGGACACACCCTCTGGCCTCTGATAAGATCATGAACAAAGCAGCCTGTGATGGTTTTTTGGGTGGTTCACCTTGGGTAGGAGCACACACCCAACCTAATCCCTTCTCAGGGACAAAGACTGTAAAGGACCAACTGCCAGCCATGTGTAATCCTCTAGACTTAAGACGCCTAGATAAAAGAGAACACGTGGAGACTCCCAAGAGAGTTCTTCAGTTCTTTCCCCCTTTCAGAAGCTCCCATGAATACTGGGGAATAAATGCATACAATTACATAAGCTATAAAACCAATCTTAGTCTGTTTCTTCACCTATAAAATTACACTTGACCTACCTTAGAGGATTGTTGTGAAGATTAAGTGAAGTAAACATTTAGTTCTTCACTTTTGCATCATGAGTGCTCAGAAAGTATGCTAATTATTAATATTGTCATTTCTGCTTTGTAAGATATTTTTTGCTGGTTTATAATGTTTTTGCTTTGTAAAGTACTCCAGTAGTCTTAAAATTGGATGTAAGATAATAATTCTCATAATAATTCTAATACTTTTAAATATTTTTACATCAATCAAGAATCGTGTGCATAAACTAATAGAACTGCTGGGCTTTGTCTCTTCTTGACAGGTTTTCCTGATCTACCAAACTATTCAATCCCTAATTGAAGCAATTGAATCAAATATGCTGTCAAAATTGGAAGCAGGTGTGTGATACCCAGGATGCCCCCCCCAAATCCCTCCAATAAATAGGTACTAACAGAAGCACAAAGTAAACAGCAAATGTTGAGAAGATTATGTGCTGGGAAGGAAGAGGGGGTTAGAAATAGCTATAGTAATTCTTTTTTTAATCATAAGCCTAAC
The DNA here is from genome assembly GCF_027406575.1 of Nycticebus coucang. Lineage (NCBI taxonomy): Eukaryota > Metazoa > Chordata > Mammalia > Primates > Lorisidae > Nycticebus > Nycticebus coucang. The sequence goes on from NC_069789.1 coordinate 75,571,799, forward strand.
TGTGCAAAATATTATATATTTGAATATATGAGTTCCAAGTTATATTTGACAGAAACTGAAACAGATGTTCTTTGTTAAAATATTAATTATGATATTTTAATCAATAAATTGAAACATTAATTTTTTTCCACATTTTATATTAGAAGGCATCGTTCAAGTTGCATTGGTGTTACATCTGATTGTATTCTAGATTCTTTAGCTAGAGAGGAAACATTCAGTTCTTAACCACTGAATGTGATTTGCCCTGAGAAACCTAGTTGAAAATCACTTTGTCCAGGATGTTATGCGAATAAAAGAAAAACTCTGTACACAGCAGAAAGGAAATTTACAGGCCAAGAAAGTTCTAAAATATGTCATTTTCCTCTTGCTAACGAAAAGAGAGTAAATAAATGCAAAATTAATTAAATATAATAAACTATAACTATTAGAATATGTTTAGACACTATTACTGTTTAAATTATATAAAGTTGCATCTTACAAGGGTACACGTGAAATTTACTAAATGTAGGATACAAATGTCTTACCACAATAACTAAGAAAATGCTGTGAAGGCTATGTTAACCTGTTTGATGAAAATATTTCAAATTTTATATAAAACCAGCACATTATACCCCACGATTGTATTAATGTACACAGCTATGATTTAATTAAAAAAAAAGAGAAAAATAAATAAATTATATAAAAATGCATTCAAAGTTTTGGGGTACAATTGAATATGATTAAGTTTTACAAGTTACAAATCAAAATGTATTCATTTTAATTGACATTAACATTATAAATTTTGTTCTTTCACTAATTAAGAATTTCTAGGCTTAAGCTTAGAGTAAATTAAATCTCTACTTTGGCAAAGTTAGATGAGACTTTTGGGTATAGGATTAAAGATGTTAGGAAAAGATGGAAAGTTGAACACATCCATCTACTTCCTCTACATTCCTAACCTCCATTAAAAAACAGCAGGAAAGGACATTTTAATGATAAAAACCAGCAACAGCAACAATAAAGGGAAATGTAAAGGAGAAAACACAAATAGAAATAGAAAACACAAATATATGGACAAATAGACCATATATGACTTACCAAACCTGAGGAAGTTTAAATTAAAACTCCTCAGTGGGAGAATATGAAGACCAATTGCATACCACAGAATCTCTCTTATGTACTCCCAATTTTATAACCACCATAACCCTTCCTTGTGATTTTGTTTTCACTTGCCTGCCTCCCAATTGGACTGTGAGTCCCATGATATAGGGAATAAGTTTATTCTTCCTTGAAACCCAGTGCCTAACACTAGTCATTGCTTGTTCAACACAAACTAAGTGCTCCGTACTTGTTTATGGAACTAATGAATACAACTAATTTTATCATAATTAACAAATACTCATGTAATCTCTGTCTTTCACCCATTCGATGCATCCTGTAAAGTGCACACTGATTACTTTTAGATCTCAAAGTCCACATTCCACGGAATGCCTTGAACCAATAGCCTCATTGCAAAAGTTTAATTTCTGAAGACTGCAATTGCACTTTAAGTAAGCATCCCCTAGCAAAGGGTGAGTAATCCATTCATTATCATTAAATAAAAGTTCAGTATAAAATGGCACATGGAAAAAAAGTGAAACGACTGCCATAATGAAACAAAGAGAAACTAGGTAAGATACAGTAAAACAAAGAGAAAATATGGCAAGACATAGATCATTAACATTACTAAAGACTACATCAAACATTTTTAGGAATTTTGTTGCAAAAAAATAAGACATAGCAGAGATTTTAATACACAAAACATTTCCATATCCTAAAAAAGGAGAAGAAAATAGCTGTTTGGTGGCTAAGGCTGATGGCTCACACCTGTAATCCTAGCACTTCGGGAGGCCAAGAGGGAGGATCCCTGAGCCCAGGAGTTTAAGACCAGCCTGAGCAACACTGAGAGATACCATGACTACAAAAAATAAAACTGAAAAAACAGCCAGGTGTAGTGGTGCACATATGTAGTCCCAGCTATTTGGGAGGCTGAGGCAGGAGAAGCACTTGAGCTGAGGAATTTGAGGTTGCAGTGGGCTATGATGGCATCACTGAATTTTAGCCTGGGTGACAGAGTGAAATATTATCTCAAAAAAAAAAAAAAAAAAAGAAGGGTTTTGGTGAATTTAAGAGGAAAAAATTGACCATGCATGCCAAGGGAGGTTGTTGAGCAGGATTAATTATTACAGCTGAATTAAGAAAAATTTCTTAACCAGAAAAAAATTATAATTTTTTTTTTTTTTTTAGAAAATGGAGGCTGGGTGACTGCAGCTCAACAGCTAGGGTGCCAGCCACATACACCCACTGGAGCTGGCAGGTTTGAATCCACCCTGGGCCTGCCAAACAGCAATGACAACTACAACTAACAGCCGAGTGTGGTGGGTACCTGTAGTCCCAGCTACTTGGGAGGCTGAGGCAAGAGAATCAAGTAAGCCCAAGAGTTTGAGGTTGCAGTGAGCTGTGATGCCACAACACTCTACACCGGGCAACAGCTTGAGATTCTGTCGCAAAAAAAAAAAAAAAAAGAAAAAAAATGGTAAGTGAATTTCTGAGACTGGATGTCAGTCCATGTTGGAAAGAGATTTACTTCTTCAAATAACATAAAAAATAGGCGGACAAAGATTGTATTAACCATGCAACTTCAAGTTCTTTGTTTTTTGTTTGTTTTAGCCCCTAGTATTAATGAAAAGGTTTTGTTAATTCTCTTATGTCAATCCTATTACTTGTTCAGAGCTATTTCTGCAAGGGTCATCAGTATCCAGGGATCTTAAATCTGAGCTTATACCTGCCCAAGTTCAGAGGCGTTCTGTAGACAGGGGTTCTCGTTCACTGAGCACAATCACGGACACCAGGCACAGAGACACCAACTGTGAGTCCATACGTCTTTCTAATGATGTAATCTTTAGAATTTTACCTTAGGGGAAAGAATAATAATTTCACTATTTACATATTATTGTATTCTTTTAAAATAGGTCAATGTACATAAAGTGTTGATTTCTCTACTCTAAAGAAAAGTAGTCTTTTCGCTCATAAAATGATTTGCCCTAGTCGTTTTTCACTAATAAAAATTCAGAGTAAACATACAATTTGAGCCTGATATTCTAGCAGTTAAAAAAGACCCTGAATAGAGAATTCATTGTGAAATTTTAAATTCCTTTTGAGTGAAGAGATGACTAGAAGGAAGAAATGCTAATTCCTGGCACTGTATGTTTGAGTATGTGGCTCACAAATACTGTGCAAGGGAGCACAGTAGCTCCCCCTTATCCCAGGGGGATATGTTCCAAGACTCCATGACACAGCAGACATACTCTGTTTTTTCCTATGTGTACACATACCCATGATAAAGTTTAATTTATAAATTAATCATAATGAGAAATTAACAACTAATAATAAAATATAACAATATGCTAGTCTCACTGTTCTTGAGCTTTGGGACTATTATTAGTAAATAAGGGTTACTTGAACACAAGCACCGCAATACCACAATAGTAGCCCTTGGTGACAGACAGGCGGGCAGTGAGTATATGTTGGACAAAGAGATGATTCACATCCCAGGCAGGACAGAGCAAAATGTTGGGATTTCATCATACTACTCAGAATGGTGCACAATTTAAAACTTATGAACTATTTTTCCATTCCATATTTTTGGACCAAGGTTGACTGAGCATAACTGAAACCACAAAAAGCAAAACCTGTATTAAGGGGGACTACTGTATTCTATTCTGTGCTAAGGTATTCTCAGACCTCTGAATCAGACACTTAAACATTACGTATTTGGGGATTTTTTTTACTTAATAATACATTTTTTTGTTGTTGTTGGTGGTGGCTTTTAGTCTTTAAAGTGGGCATAATAATGACTGTTTTTAAAGGTTACTTAAAAATTTAATGAGACAGAGGTAATGTTTTTTTTAAAAAAAAAGAATAATGAGACTTTGTTGATGTTTGTTAAATTAGATGAAAATTTTCTTTCAATGGGTTTTATCTTTCTCATATTTTGTTCCCACTGAAGTGATTTTTATTACTACTAACCTTTACAGTTTGTATCATGAAAATGAATGCAGTAAGGTTCTTCCACTGTTTTTCAACAGAGCATTTTTATTAACTGTAAAAATAGCTATTAAGTATAGCATTTACTTTAAATATATATATATTTCACCATTATTCATGCTTAGAAACACCTAATATTAAAGTTAGAAAAACTTTAGAGATCATTTAACTCAGTGTGGCAATTTTTATCTAAATAAAATTGGATTTAATATTATACAAGATATTATCAAAATATACATGAACCTTTCAAGATAATGACTACAATGGAATTCAAACAATATATACTGGAATAGTGTATTTACAATATAAAGTGATATTAAAACAATATAGCTACTCTGAATTTCCTTCAAGATTTTGGTCTTGTTTTCTCTAGAACAAGTAAGAGAATATCTTTATATTATAACAGAAAACCTACGTAGGCTGTCTTCATTTGGAGCAATAATTCAGATGTAGTTTTGAAAGCTAATATGTTCTCAGACTAAATATTTTTACTGAAGATACAGGTTGACAAATAGGAAATAGCTATTTGCTATGCATTCCTGATGAACTTTTTTTTTGTTTTGTTTTTTATTTATTTATTTATTTTTTGGAGACAGAGTCTCACTCTGTCGCCCTTCGTAGAGTGCCATGGCACCACACGTCAACCTCAAAATCTTCGGCTCAAGTGATCCTCTTGCCTCAGCCTCCCAAGTACCTGGGACTACAGGTGCCCACCACAATGCCCAGCTAGTTTTTCTTTCTTTTTTTTTTTTTTTCAGTAGAGACAGCAGTCTCACTCTTGCTCAGGGTGGTCTCGCACTCCTGAGCGCACCCACCTTCAGTCTCCCAGAGTGCTAGAATTATAGGCTTCAGCCATCGTGCTCCACCTGACAAATTATTTAAAAGGCTCTCCATATCTTCAACCTGCCCAGTCCCATTTATTGAAAAAGCAAAACTATTTGAGTAGGTAGAAACAGAAAAAGCATTACATCTGTTCTATTGTATCTTATATCAAAGTTTCTATCACAGTTTTTCTATCAAAGTTGTTGTGCACTTTAGATACTTGGGGAAAATGGAATGCATAAAGTAAGGAACGCTTTCAATAACATCAAGATATGGATTTTATATGTTAAAAAAAGGAAACTAGCATTTGCTGCATGACAACCACTTTCTTATGTGTTACTGCCATTTTGAAGACCACATGTCTGGATTCCAGTCATGCTTCTGGAGATTTATTTTTAAAGAAAACTTTTATTATGACAGCGCATAGGTTGATGTATCCAAAACCAACAACTAGAATAACTAAAGGTAGCAACAGAGATTATGACTGTTATTACCATCTCTGCAAAGTCCTACTCTAGTAGAGAACCAACATTTAAAAAAGATAATAAAGCACTATGGAATAAATGCAAATAAGACAAATGAAGCAGGAAATCACTCAGGATTTGTGAAATCATGGGTGGGAAAACCAATTTATGGGAAAATAAGCATGTTACATTCAAATTACATCATCGCTCCTATTTCCCACTTAGGAATACATTTCAGAAAATCTTTTTTATAATACTATTGTTTATGAGGCAATTTCATGTACGTTTCATTCGCCTGTATTTCATTACTCCAAATTAATCTGCTGTTTGATTTGTATGTTCTTAAATGCCTTGTAGCAAACAGATATTACAAGGAGTAAATCAAAGTATGAAAATAAAGTATCTTAGTCAGCAATGAGATAGGAGACTATAGAATAGCTTTGAGATAAAGCATACACTTTGTGTGTGACTGTGTACACACACACATGCACACATGCACACATTCTTAGGGCAGGGAAGATAAATGAGCATAAGCAGTGCATATATGTCTTGCTTCCTAAATAAAATTTAGGTTAGTTTGACTCTATTCATTATTAATATTAAATATTTGGTTTTAATAACTTTAATTTTTTATTATTTGCTATCAAACCTTTGCTCAATGTCTATTAAATGTCTAATACAAAATACCATATAATTTATATCATTTCACTTATGTAATCTTCATGTGACCTTTTAAAATAGACACTATTATTATTCTAATTTTATAGATGAGAAAACTAAAGCACAGAGAGTGTTAGTGATTTGCCCAGAGTCACACAGCCAACGATTGGCAGAGTTAGATTTGAACCCAAATGTTCAAGTGCTAATCACTATGCTATCCTGCCATTTGGAAGCATTGTAATGCATAGTTCTTGCCACAAGAAGCTTAGTTTCTCCTTTGAGAAGACAAATTTAAACAAATCAATTAGAGAATAATTCAAGAAATTAACTGATATATTATGAGGCATAAAATTCCTCTTTTTTATTAATATTAAACCTAAGGGCAAGTCATTATCAGCTCTCCTCTCCTTCCCAAAATCAATAAATAAAATAGGGTCATGGCGTAGAAAAAAAGAAAATTATGGCTTGGGTGAAATAATTAAATCCATATTTATAATTTGAGAGACAGTGGAGGTCTCCAAAAGACCAGCAATGTCTCCATGATCTAACACAGTGCTGTCAGACCTATCTGATTATGAAATTTCCCACCACGTCTACTTATTTTAATAAAGCAGGGCTGCTTCACACAGAAGTCCTTTATGACATTGGGGAAGACATTCATGGCAGGGGTTAAAACATCTCACATTAATATATTAGTATTGGTGAGCACATTAGCCTGGCTTAGTTGATCAGATTAGCTCACAGTCACCTTGGAAAACACAGGGAAGCAGAGACCTAAGGAGATGTGTGGTTAGAGATAGAAAAAGTGAGGACCTGAAGCCCTGCAAAGATGAGCAGAATGCAGTGTGACATCCTGATGGAACACAGACCAGGACACAGAATAGGTTTCTAACAACAGTTAAAATTAAACGGAATGCTTATTGGTTTGGCCCACAGTTTATTAACAACAGCAAAAACAAAATCTATCTTCCTATGAAAATGTTAAAGAGAACTGCTCCAATTCTCTATGTTTTCTGCATTTTGTGTGTCCCTGGAAAGATGTCAGGTGTGCCCTAGGTAGAGAGGTGATTTAATGGTTAGTTGTTTCACCTATTTACTCTGGACCTAGGGAAACCAGTATCAGAAAAACGCACTGAAAACCTCTAATTACAATCTTCAAAAAGAATAAAAGGAACGGGTGTGTATTTACCTGAGCCTCAGCCCTCCTAAATAAAATAGATTACTTCAATTGAGCATTTACCTTTTATTTCTCAAGAGAAAATAATCATTATTGAAATTCTTAAAAATATTCTTTCTCTGTGTGGAAAATATTGCTACACAATATATTATTAGATGTCCTACTGGACCTGACCTGGACTAAGGGGGGCACACATACTCTATCTTAAGTCTGTGTATCACTCTTCTGATTTGCTTTTTTAGAGTAATACCCTCGATTCTATTGTGGTTAGCACAGAACATCAATATTTTCCATAGGACATCAAAATATCCAAGAAATTGGCCCAGGACATGACGGGTTTTTGTATTATCTGACATAAAGGGGAATCCTGGCCTCCATTTTTGTGGGACCCTTTATGACATCCCAGGAACATGGGTCCAGAAGTAGGGAAAGAATTAGTGAAACATCAAAAAAGAAAAAATTAATGTTAGGGATTCTCATTTCCCTAACTGTGATTCTGAAGGGTAGTTTCCCTAAAAAAAAAAAAAAAAATCCAGAGGCTCAAAGGTTTTAGTAATTAAGGAAAAGGCAGACTATGGAAGCATAGAAATAGTGGTGCCTTTCCCTAGTTTATTCTTTGCTTAAGTCAGAACCAGGCATTATGGATTAAATCGTATCTTTCCCAAATTTTAGACATTGAAACTCTAACCCCAAATTTGACTGTTTTTGTAGATAGGACCTTTATAGAAATAATTAAGGTTAAATAAGGCCAAGAGGACAAGGCCCTGATTCTATAGGATTAATGTTCTTCTGAGAAGAGACAGCAGAGAGCTCATTGACTGTCTGCCATGTGAAGACACAGTGAGTACGCCCAAGAAGACGGCCCTCACCAGAAACTGGCCTTGCTAGGTCTTGGCCTGAGACTTCTAGACTCTGGAACTAGGAAAAAATTAATTTTTGTTTTTTAAGCCACGTGGTCTGTAATATTTTGTTATGGCAGCCCATGCAGACAAAGGCACCTTGCAACCATGTTTATTCATGAAATAGAAGAGTGGCAGAAAGTTTAAGACACTGAAGTTTGTTAGTTTTCAAACATAAGCCACACACTGAGAATATTTTGCATATAAAATTTGAGCTACATAACTGGCCTATGAATCAGGCTTAATTTTTAAAAATTATCTTAAAGATCTATGAAACAATAGAATTGTTATTTCAACTACATTTTAAAAATCAAATACCATGGCCAGTTGTGGTGGCTTGTACCTGTAATCCTAGCACTCTGGTAGGAGGTCAAGAATTTGAGACCAGCCTAAGCAAAGTGAGACCCCATTTCTAATAAAAATAGAAAAATTTTGGCCAATGCCTATAGCTCAGCAGCTATGGATCCAGCCACATACACCAGAGCTGGCGAGTTTGAATCCAGCCCGGGCCTGCCAAACAACAATGACAACTACAACCAAAAAATAGCTGGGTATTGTGGGGGGCGCCTGTAGTCTTAGCTGCTTGGGAGGCTGAGGCAAGAGAATCACTTAGGCCCAAGAATTTGAGGTTGCTGTGAGCTGTGATGCTACGGCACTCTACCCAGGGCGACAGCTTGAGACTGTCTCAAAAAAAAAAAAAATAAGAAAGAAAAGAAAAATTTTGTGGGGCATGGAGGTACTAGCCTGTAATCCTAGATTCTCAAGAAGCTGAGACAGGAGGATTGTTTGAGCTCAGGAGTTTGAGGTTGCTGTGAGTTAAGCTCAAGGCCATGGCACTCTAGCCCAGACCACAGAGCAAGATTCTGTTTCAAAAAAATTTTTCTTAATTAAAAAGAATATAATAATCACATACCATTCTTTGGAGTATAGGATTAATTTCTTTTAATGGTTGAGATGAGTCCACGAGTGAAATATTTCACACCACTGTACATATCACACAAAGCTCAGTGTAACAGTTCCATAATTTTGCACACATGCAAAAGTAGTTCTATAAGAAACATTTCCTAATTTTTTTTGTATATATGTGTGTTATATATAAGCAAGTTTAATAAAGCAAGTTTAAAAATTTTAAAAATCAAATGCCAAGTTTATTAAACTTGCTTTTCTTGTTTAATTTTTAGAGAAAGGGTCTCACTCTGTCATCCAGGCTGGAGTGCAGTGGTATGCTCATACCTTAGTGCAACATCGAACTCCTGGACTGAAGTGAAGCTGTCTTCCCGCCTCAGCCTACTGAGTAGCTAGGATTACATGTGCATGCCACCATTACTAGCTGGTTTTTAAAATTTTACTTCTTGTAGAGACAGTGTCTCGCTGTGTTGCCCAGCTGGTATCAAACTGCTGACCTTAATTGATCCTCCTACCCTGACCTCCCACTGCTTTTATAAATAACCTAGGGACACAGGACTGATAAGTTCTCAATCAATTCATACGATTGTCAAGAATCAATAGCAGGCAAAGCCATTTTATGTTTTGTACTGGTCTCCCAGAGTCATTATCAGTCATTTATAATTAATTTAGTTAACTTGAAAATACAGACTTTTCTATTACAGTCAGTATAAACTAATGAGATTTAATCCAAAGTAGAAATCTATCATTCAAATAAATCCTATCTCAAATAATTTAGGAAAATGGTGACTAACTGATTTAATATTTTTTATATACTCATCTTGGTTTTAATGCATATACAAAAAAATAGGTTGGTTTCTTTAGTTAATGCATTCATTCATTAAGCATTTTCTAGAAGAGACAATGGTGTAGTAGAAAAAGTAAAGATTTTGGAGATTTGAGAGTCAGAAATTTGAAACCTGGTTCTGTCTAGTCTATACTACCTCTGTGAACTTTGACAAATCAATGAATCTCTCTAGGAGCCTGACAACTGCATCTGAAAAACAAAGGTAATGGTTTTGTGAGCATTAAAAAGAATGTGTATAGGGTGGCACCTGTAGCTCAGTGGGTAGGGCACTGACCTCCACCCAGGCTGAAGGGTTCGAACCTGCCCGGGCCAGCTAAACAACAATGACAACTGCAACAAAAAATAGATGGGCATTGTGGTGGGCACCTGTAGTCCCAGCTACTTGGGAGGATGAGGCAAGAGAATCATTTGGACCCAAGAGTTTAAGGTTGCTGTGAGCTGTGACGTCACAGCACTCTACCGAGGTGACATAGTGAGACTGTCTCAAAATAATAACAGTAATAATAATAATGATAATGTGTATAGAATACCCAGCACATATAGTAGATTCTTTAAAATGTGTCACTGTCATTTATGGAATAATTTTAACGTATAAAACAATAATAAGAACACAAGTAAAAAATTGTCTCTGTCTTCAAAAAACTTACAACAATGGAGAAAAACATGTAAAAATAAATGTTAAAAATGATAGTGGATGCTATGAGAAAAGTTAGTCTAGGATACAGTAATGAGATGATCCCATTATCTGAAAACCCACCAAGAAACTACAACAAGTACATCTGAAAGCAAAATCAAGTCAAGTCTATAAGTCAATTGTAAAGTAGAATATTTCCACAAGTAGAATATTTCCACAAGTCAATTCAAAGTAGAATAAAGTAGGGCAAGAAGATAGATATTCTGATTGGATTACATCAACAGATTTGAAGTGATTAACAATTGTCATCATTATAGCGTCATGGGAACAAGGATAATAACAATAATGAAATGCTTAAGGGTCTACTGGGGCTTTGTAAGAGTCTTTTAAAACTAATGTTTAAGGATTTTACTCCTGGGTGGCGTCTGTGGCTCAGTGGGTAGGGCACCGGCCCCATATACCAAGCATGGCAGGTTCGAACCAGCCCTGGCCAAACTGCAACAAAAAATAGCCAGGTGTTGTTGCAGGGGTCTGTAGTCCCAAGTATTCAGGAGGCTGAGGCAAGAGAATCGCCTAAGCCCAGGAGTTGGAGGTTGCTGTGAGCTGTGACGCTACGGCACTCTACGGAGGGCAACAAAATGAGACTCTGTCTCAAACAAAAAAAAAAAAAAAAGAATTTTACTCCCTTTCTTTCTGTTCTAGATCACCACTGTTGTATGTGAAGTTCAAATAACAAACAAAACTATTTCTACTTGTCTCATTTTATTTGTTGGTAATTATTAAACCATAGCTGGGAAATGTTAAAGTTTTTAGGGCAAAGTTTGAGAAATGTTATCCCATATAACCTATTACTTTAAATCATTATTAAAAACCTAAATTTAAGAGGAAAATAAAACCCTAACTTAGTAAAATTATACCAATATTTTTTTTTTTTTTTTTTTTTTTTGAGACTGAGACTTACTCTGTTGCCCTGGGGAGAGTGCCATGGATTCCTAGCTCAAGCAACCTCAAATTCTTGGGCTCGAGCAATTCTCTGGCCTCAGACTCACAAGTAGCTGGGACTACTGGCACCTACAACGAGACCCAGCTAGTTTTTTTATTTTTAGTAGAGATGGGGTCTCTCTCTTGCTCAGGCTGGTCTGGAATTCCTGAGCTGAAGCAATCCACCCACCTCACCCTACCAGAGTGCTAGGATTACAGGCATGAGCTGCCACACCTGGTCTTAAATTTATATTTTAAACTATATTTCTCACTAATATTAACTTTTTGCTTTTACTTTTGAAGAATTTGGTAATGCCCTTTTAAATGAATGATAATCTGTGAAAGGTATCTAAATAGAATATTTACTTAACACAAATTTTATTCATTGAAACTGTTATAACTGTAAAATATGAAAAAAATCACAAATTTTTATAATTATATAATATGGAAAATACAGTCATTCTTTGGCACCACAGTAAATTTTGGTGAAGGTTAACAATTTTTTTCTGTCTTCTTTGTCTATTTTATCACCAAATTCTTTTCTTTCACTCTGTTGCCCCAGGCTTTCTGGGCTCCAGGGATCCTCTTACCTCAGCCTCCTGAGTAAGGAGGGACTATAGGCACCCACTACAATACCCAGCTAATTTTTTTCTAGATTTAGTACAGATGGGGGTCTTACTCTTGCTCGGGTTGGTCTCAAACTCCTGAGCTCAAGGGATCCTCCTGCCTTGGCTTTCCAAGAGTACTAGAATTACAGGCATGAGCCACTGTGCCCGGCCTATCACCAATTTTTATTTGCACAAAGACGTGATTACTATCACCCAAAGCCTTATGAGTCTCACCTTATCGCCCTCGGTAGAGTGCCGTGGCATCACACAGCTCACAGCAACCTCCAAATCCTTGGGCTTAGGCGATTCTCTTGACTCAGCCTCCCGGGTAGCCGGGACTACAGGTGCCCGCCACAACACCCGGCTATTTTTTTGTTGCAGTTTGGCTGGGGCTGGGTTTGAACCCGCCACCCTCGGCATATGGGGCTGGCACCTTACCCGCTGAGCCACAGGCGCCGCCCTGTTATTTTAAATCTTTTAATCTAAAGTAGACATGGAATTTTTTAACCACTAATAATACCACTGAAAACCAAATATTGATCATATTTTTAAATGACTGACACATTGTATACACATACATAAAAGATATATTTTTATTTTACCTAACAGATGTATAGAGCAATTACTTACCATGTGTTAATATCTATTTAAGCAACTTACAAATATTAATTCAATCACTTTATGATGCTAATGTAAATTTTAAAGAAGATAAACTGAGATAATCAGAAAACCCCAGAGTTAGTTGGTAACAGAGGAAATTAACAGGAATGTAGATTAATCTATCTATGGCTAATAATACTCCACATGTATCTTCCTCTAACGAGGCTTCAAGTAGTACAAACAAACATCATCATATCTCAGTATTTTTCTATCAATCTGTTCACTGCTTCCCTTAGCAATAAACAATAGCGAATTTTGCCAATCCTTATACTCTAACTCAAATCGAAGTATCAGATAAGGATAGACTCTAGTTTTTACTTAAACAGGCAATCTAGCTGATTTAAGTTTGGGTATGAATGAGCACCACAGTGGAAGAGTTCTGGTTTTTGGGTAATTCAGACTCCCAAGAAATGCCTGCCCCACAGTTTATTCTCAACTTATACCAATCCAATCCATGAATCAGATCTGTCTTAACTGGATTATCTTTTCTGCAATAATTCCTTGAAATCAGTAAAAGCCTTTTCTGAAATTCTTTCCCATTCAATTGTCAACTAGGTAATCAATAAATAAGTTAAAGATGCAAGCTAAGCCCTGTCTCCACAACATTTGAAATAAAAGTATTTTTTTATTTTTTTGCAGTTTTTGGCCAGGGCCTGGGTTTGAACCCACCACCTCTGGCATATGGGGCCGACACCCTACTCCTTGAGCCACAGGCGCCGCCCCGAAATAAAAGTATTTTTATAATAGATTTTCTCAAACCCTATGTATATTTATTAAGAATAGTATCTACCTCAAATTAACAATCTATTGCAAAATAAAAGAGACTGATTTGAGGGTCTACTTTTCTGGGAACTAAACAGCTATTGAAGTTACTGAATAGATTCCCATTTCTTGTTCTCCTGAAGCATAAATTTTCATGTTTTCTTACATACAAAATTTATCTTCAGGTAATTGGAGCAGATAATTAAATGGCTTCTTACCTTCAGTGTATTTCTTTTCTCCACTTTATGTTATTCTTTTAATTACTAAATCCATTCAAATGTATTATTCTTTTTACATTTATAGTGACATAAAGATTGTGGAATGGATTGGTTTTCCCTTGACAATCTTTTCTTAAAAACACTCTCTTGTTCAAGTGGGAAAAAATAAATTGGCAAAGACCTTTGACTTACAGTGATTATGGATAGGAACTGTGGAAAGAAAAATAATAAATTATAGGACCGGTCCAAGTATTGGAATCAGAAGACAGAGCAAAAACGAAATAAAGACCGAGAGTTCTGGCTTACCACCCTGTGTCCTGGGAAAACACCAAATAAACCAGCTGCAGGATTGAAGTTTAAATCAATAAAAAAAAAAAAAAAAAAAAAACATGGGATTTCCAAGAACAAGCTGGATGACATCAGTGCTTAAATTGAGTTTGAAAGGAGGCAAAGGGAAAAGACTGGAGGAAGGAGAAAGTGCAGAAAGAAGATAATATACCCACTAGTAGCATATGCTCCTTGACTTGAATATTTTAGGAAACCACGACGACATGAACCCCTTAGGGAACATGTTAGTATGTATAGCAATTGAGTTTTCCGGATAATTTGAAGATAAACAAGCAAGTAGGTTAGATTTGAATGTGGACTAAGAGTAAATAGGTTCTATAGGAGAACATAAAGGAGTTTCCTATGAATAAAACTCCATGAGCTTTTAGTGATTTTGTGATGTATTTTAGCTTCTCAAAAATACTATTGGCTTAGCTACTGGCTATTTCATTTGTTTGGTGGGTAACTTTGTCATGAAAACTTAATGATCTTTAACCTACTATGGAATGTAGCATTAGGTAGGGGACTATAAATATACAAATATGTTCGTATGTATGTATATCCTCAGATTCGTCTGTCGTTGTTACCTCTTTGTCCATCCTATAGATTATATCAAATCCAATCTCTAAAATGGAAGAAGCCAAAAGCCAAAGTTTGGAGGAAGACTTTGAAGGACAGGCCACACATACAGGCAAGTAAAACTAGAAGGAAAAATAATTATTAAATTAAAATTTAATCTGAAAATAGCTAACATTCTTATTTGCACTATTGAGTAGTGAATTTAAGTAAAACTTTCATATGGTTTGATAGAATAGAAAACATTTGAGTGGGTAAATTAATTTGAAATCAAATAACTCCTGAAACAGCTTTATTTAGATGTCAAAGAGTAAGAAAAACACTAATTATTGATAATTCCTTGCCGTTTAGCTATCACTGAGACCTCTCTATTTGCACTATAATTAAGCCATTACCCCTCCCCATATTCCTCCCCAATGCAGACTTCTACTGTGAATAATAGTAGACTAGAAGATAAATTATCTTTAATTTTAATTTTTTTCATCTAAAATAAAGGGAATAAAGGGATAATAAAAGGAGAAAACATTTCTGAATAAAGGGAATAAAGGGATAAAGGGATAAAACATTCTTGAATCAAATGAATTTCAGAAAACCTAAGACTTCAATTCATTGCATTTAGAACTTATTTTTTAATTTGTTCAATTACATATGGCTATCTCTATGCCACTACTGAGAACTTAAAAATTAAATACTATGACTTAAATTTTAAAATTCAAGTTTCTTTTAACTTTATTGACTCTTGTCTGACTAGTAATTCCTCTCTCTTTTAATTTGCACTGAAGTCATTGAATTAAGCCACACAAAAATGTATGGGAATTCATTTTATACATCAATGTAATGTGAGGAATATCTTTCTAAGTATAATACAAAACAAAAACTTTTTTTTAAAGACTGATAAATTCAGTTAAAAGAAGGAAGGAAGGAGAGATGGACAGAGAGAGGGACGAAGGAAGAAAGGAAAGAAGAAAAAAGGAAGGAAGGGAGTAAAATTTAAAAAAAAAAATTCAACAAACTGGGGTAAAGCATTTGTAAGTCGGTCGACAAACAAATGGTTAATTGTGTGATACATATTAAGAGCTCCTACAAATCAATAAGAAAAAAACCAACAACCGAATCAAAGAATCGGCAAAAGTTAGGAAAGACTATTCACAGAGTGTTGGGGGAGAGCAAGAAAAAAAGACACTTATAAAGTTAGAACTATAGTGATATTTTTTCACAGACTTGGTAAAAGTAATAACTTTTTGTTACTCATGCATTACTGATAGGAGTGTAAATTGGTGCAATCTCTGTAGGGGTATTCTAGCAATATCAAAATTAGAAATGTATAAGCCCTTTGACCAAGCAATTTTACTTTTATAACCTTAGACACACCTACACAGATCAAAAATACTGCAGGCATGAGATTCTTCACTCAGCATCACATGTCATAGAACAAAATGTAGAAAAATGTACACTAGTGAAAAACTGTTTTAAGTATTTTATTATATGCACACAATGGAACACCATGCCTCCATTTTTTAAATAAGAACCTCTCTATGAGTGGATACAGAAGAAATTTCTGAGATATAATATGAAATGGGAAAAGCAAGGTAGAGAAAAATGTATATAAAATATGTTACTATTATCATTTGCAGAAAACAGGAAAAAAGAGTCTAATTTCTGAACATGTAAGCACACGCTTATGCATATTTTCTATATTCATAAAATGCACATATATCTAAAAGATGGATACTACATAAGAAAACAAAAACCTTTGATTGCCTAAATATAGTTAATATGTAATACTGATATAATATATAAATAAATTTTTTAGGCAATATGGAGGAGAAAGAGAATATACTCACATACAGAATATAATGTTAAAGGTACAGCTATGGCCAAGATTTAGTGCAGGATAATCAACTTAGTGCTGTTTGTTTTTTAGAATTTAAGACCCTGTGCTGAGCACTGTTGTTATCAGATCAACTGAATATCAGAATTCTAAGTGGTCCATCCTTTATTTAGTCAGATTTTCCTTAACTTGCAAATCCTTCCCTTTCTACATTTTTAAAAGACTAGTACGATGTTAGAATGGGATGCTTGCATAAGCATTTTTTTTCTTTTTTTTTTTTAGCAACCTCAGCATGTAATTTCTTTCTTTTTTTTTTTTTTATTGTTGGGGATTCATTGAGGGTATAATAAGCCAGGTTACACTGATTGCAATTGTTAGGTAAAGTCCCTCTTGCATTGAGGGTACAATAAGCCAGGTTACACTGATTGCAATTGTTAGGTAAAGTCCCACTTGCAATCACATTTTCTTTCTTTTTTTTTTTTTTTCCTGGCCCTCTCCCTTCTACCCCATGCCCATGATTCCTGCCAGCCCCAGGACCTGAAGGAGCCCTGCCAGCCCTGAGTGCCTTCTCTTTAATGATCTGCAGAGTTGCTATGACAACAAGAGATTGTTTTAACCATGAAAGCTGTGCTTTCATTAAGCTCCTTTTGGAGACTGCTCAGGCTGAAAGTCTGCAAGCTGCATCCTTAGGCAAGGCTCATAACATCATTTTCTAGGTGAGACTCAACATTGCAAACCATCAGCCAGAGATTCTGCGGAAAGCCACATGGACAGTGAGCCTTTCCTTTTGGAGTGGGATGGGGGACATCTGTGAACATTTCAGTTCACCCAGTAGCTTCTCTAGGATCCATTTAATGACTCAGCATACAGCAAGTGCCCTATGCAATCACTTTTTCTTAAAGCCATTTTAGTTTTGTCGAGGTCAGGCCTCCTTCTCACTGGTTGTCTTTTACGTATTATTGCTGTTTCTCTGACAGTCCCAGTTTCTTTTATGAACTAATATAGTGCCAAGTTTAATTTATTGCTGAGGTTTCTTTCTTACGTAATAAAAGTGCTACTTTTCTAAAATTCTAAAATTTTTAATTTTTAATATTAGAGTATAGAGAGAAATGTTATTATTAAATTATTATTACCCCCAATTTTTGCCAACAGTTCAAAGTGCATAATTTATATTTTCTTTATTTTCGGAAAGATGATTTGCCAAAAACCCATTTACCAAGATTAATGTAGGAAAACATTTTCATGAGCAGGGCAGGCAATGCGTTTGTGTCTAACGCAGGAGATGGTACCCATTCTCAAGGCAATACTTACACTAATTTTAATTGTGTAAATAGTCCTTTTGAAAAAAAATGGAAACAATTTATTTTTAATTTTATCCCAGGACCCAAAGGAGTAATAAATGATTGGAGAAAGTTTAAATTAGAGAGTGAAGATAGTGATTCCATCCCGCCTAGCAAGAAGGAGATTCTCAGGCAAATGTCTTCTCCTCAGAGTAGAGATGACAAAGATTCAAACGAAAGAATCAGCAGAAAGGTAAGATAAAAAATCAGTAATAAACAATTTACAGTGTGTTTTCTAGATGAAATCATTCTAAAGGATCACTTTACAAAATGTATAGATTGCAGCATTTTTTATACTGGCAAAAGAAAAAAAAGTGGAAATGAAGTGAAGGCCTAGGCAGGCTTTCCATACTAAGAAATACACACCTGGCTATTAGAAGAATGAGTTACAAATACATGAGTTAGCCTAGAGGTATTTTCACAATATGACAAAGCAGAAGACACCTCTGTATGTATTTTTGTGATTATTACTTACACAATTAAAATAAGTTTGTATATATGAAAATACAGAAAGACACTCACCAAGTTGACAATACTGGTAATTTGAAAGGATGAGATTGGGAGAAGAGAAGAAGAAAGTGAGCAAAATAAGCCACAACTTTTTTCTAAAACGTGATAAACAAAGTATTAAAAAGCAGCATTTTTATTTAAGTTTTATAATTGGTAAGTCTATGTGCATAAAGAGATACATTAAAAAACCATCCCAAAAGTTTAATGGAGATGATCTCACAGTATTAATTATCACTAGTATTTCTGGTGAAATTCCAGAATTAATTACTTTCTTCCTTTATGTTTTAAGCCATTTGTGAATCTTCATTATTAGTATGTATTATTTATATAATAATAATAAGAAGAATGATAACAATGTAAGAATCCACGAAGTAATTTTTATCGAGGGGGAAAATCAGGCCAGGGTGTATATGAGTTGTTGTATACTGATCAACAATGATCAGCAATTTGCCTTTTTCCTAGGCTTCTGGCCCTTGTATTATAAAAATCTGCAATTCTAATATTTGGGAGAGGGAGAGGTTGGTTCCTTCACTGAGTCACTACAGAATGGGGATAAGACAAATTTTCCCATCTGAGAAATTCTGACAAACCTCATTCACTTGTTTTAAAGAGATGTGAAGAGAAAATAAATATAACAGTGTTTGAAACATGTAAAATAATACCCAAATGAGACATATTATAATTATTATTTTTTTTTTGATTTTAAAGTTTTTTTTTTTATTTTTTTTATTAAATCATAACTGTATACAATGATATGATTATGGGGCATCATACACTCACTTCATAAACCATTTGACACATTTTTATCACAGTGGTTAACATAGCCTTTCTGGCGTTATCTCAGTTACTGTGCCAAAACATTTACATTCTACATTTACCAAGTTTCGCAAATACCCCTGTAATATAAAAGCTTTGTACAATGGCTAAACTTTGGAAATGTATCTGAATGCCTAATTTATCTGTATATATGAATATGTGAATGGAACAAGTTCTCATAGGAATGCTCAAATGCATCTTTAAATCATATTTGTATTGGTCTGTTAAACTAACAAAACTATGGTAGCAATTTAAAAACTGTACAAAACATTTAACAATTTTCAGGGTTAAAACAAACTAAATCGAGATAATAAGCTTAAGATAGAAAAAGATGTATGAGAAAAAGAAAGAAACAAATATAAGAAACAGAGACAAATATAAGAAAACGAATGTAAGAAAGAGAAGCGGTGGCTCACGCCTGTAATCCCAGCACTGTGGGAGGCTGAGGAGGGAGAATCGCTTGATCTTAGGAGTTCGAGACTCTCCTGAGCGACAGTGAGACCCCGACTCATGAAAAAAAATGGAAAAACCCAGCCGGGCTCTGTGGGGAGCGCCTGTAATCCCAGCAGCTTCCGGAGGCTGAGACAGCGGGTTGCCCGCAGCTCGAGTCTGAGGTTGTGGTGAGCTACCACGCCACTGCACTCTGCTCAGGGGCATAGGGTGGGACCCTGTCTCAACAACAAAAAAAAAAAAAAGAAAGAGAAGCAAGTAGTAATGAAAGCATCAGATGCTTTTATTTAACCTGAATCACAGTATCTTCTTTTGTAAAATGATATTAGTAATACTTACCCTAGAGATTATTTCTGATTATTAAGTAATCTAAGATATGGTAGGTTTTCCATAAACATTAGTTTCTTGCCTTCTCAATTCTCCCCTACTTTAAAAATTTGACAGCAGCAATTTGACAGGTTACCTGATGATAAGGCCTCAGTAGATAATCTCCCTTGGGATATCTAACTTACATAGCTCTGGGCTGCTCCACCTCTACTATGTGTTAATCACACCATGTCCTAGTGTTCCCTTATGTGCCTTTTTTTGAGGGGAGGGGAGTGAGTGCCTAACATTCTATTAAATACATTAATAATGGAGGAGGTGTTATGAAAGGCTGTGCAGGTAATTTTATGAAAAGTGATTGTTTTGGAAAATTAAATTTGGGTCTTTTCTCACTTTGGGCCTAAACCAGTGGATAACCTGGAGGGCTGATAAAATATGAATTACTCAGCCTCATCCTTATAGGTTCTGATTCAGAAGATCTGGTATGGCACCCAAATATTTGCATTTTGAAGAAGTTCCCAAGAGATCCTGAAGCTGCTGGTCTAGCAATTATCCTCTTGGCTCATTTGATGAACTCTAAATAGTAGTAAACTGTCTTGCTTGAATTCCATCCTATATATCCTTTTAAAAAATCATTTAAGTTTTAAGATATAATCCTCTTAATAGCTCTTGTGAAAGGATTATAACATCCAGAGGCATTTGTAGCAGACACATATAAGTGTGGTAAGTGTGTGTGTGTGTGTATTTTTTTCCTTTTTTTTTTTTAAGTTTTTTTTTTGTTTGTTTGTTTTGAGACAGAGTCTCAAGAGGATGCTCTAGGTAGAGTGCCATGGTGTCATCATAGCTCACAGCAACTTCCAACTCTTGGTCTCAAGCAATCCTCTTGCCTGAGTTTTTTTCTATTTTTAGTAGAGATGGGGGTCTCACTTTTGCTCAGGCTGGTCTCCAACTCATGTGCTCAAGCAATCCATCCACCTCGGCCTCCCAGAATGCTAGGATTATAGATATGAACCACCACGCTCAGCTGTTCTTTTCCTTTTTAAATAAACCCCAGAGCAAATCTTGTTCTTTTTTTTTTTTTTTCATGCAAAGAGGTTTACAGTTAAGTGGCATATTTCTGACTGAGATTGTGTGCATATCACGGCTCAACTATATTCACCAATAGCTATACATGAATTTAATCATGAAATAAATAGTTGAACTATGTGAAAGATACTATAGATGTTCAAGATAGAGTGATGAATGAGACAAATAAAATTCCACCCCACAAAACATATCAGTTAAAAAAACTAATATTAAACAATTAAATAAATATTACCACAAGGTAAGGAAGTATTTTTGCTATGAAGAAAATATACCAGTATAAAGAATTGAGGTAAGAATGTCATGGAAGGTGACATTTGAACAAAAGCTTCAATGAGATAAAAAATAGGCCATATTCGAAGTCTAGGTAGTCTAGTCAGAAAAAAACAGCAAAAGCAAACTCCTTGAGAATGAGCTTGGGTGCGTCTAAGAAATATAAATTTCTGACGATGATTTCTATCATTTCTTTCACCTATTCTCAGATGAGCATTCAAGAATATGAACTAATCCATCAAGACAAAGAGGATGAAAACTGCCTTCGTAAATACCGTAGACAGTGTATGCAGGATATGCACCAGAAGTTGAGTTTTGGGCCTAGATATGGCTTTGTGTATGAGCTGGAAACTGGGGAGCAATTCCTGGAAACGATTGAAAAGGAGCAGAAAATCACCACAATCGTCGTTCACATTTATGAAGATGGTGTTAAGGGTTGCGATGCTCTCAACAGTAGTTTAACGTGCCTTGCAGCAGAATACCCTTTAGTCAAATTTTGTAAAATAAAGGCTTCTAATACAGGTGCTGGGGACCGCTTTTCCTCAGATGTACTCCCCACAATGCTTGTCTACAAAGGTGGGGAACTCATAAGCAATTTTATTAGTGTTACTGAACAGCTTGCTGAAGAATTTTTTGCTGGAGATGTGGAGTCATTCCTAAACGAATATGGGTTACTACCTGAAAGAGAGGTACATGCCCTAGAGCAGACAAACATGGAAGAAGAAGATATGGAATAAAGAGTCAATAGGTCAGTATTTCACATCTATCCTTTATCATTGAACACTGATTTTGGTAGTAGCCATATTCCTTTAGAGAATACCAAGTATGGCCATGGCTGTTCTAATCTAGAAAAAAAGATTGATGCTAAAATTGTGTTATTAGCATTTCTTACTATTAGTTATTCAAATTAACATAATGCTTTACTATGAAAACTTGTAGTCTTCAGCAGCATTGTTAGTAGACAAAGAGGATAGGGATAATGTTGTGAGATTTTTAAATCCCCTTTCAAGTTATATGTTGGTTTTTTTACTCCTCTCTCCTCACCTCGGTGTTATTATTTGGGATTTTCAAATTACATTATTAATTATAATTTGACTTATATAATAAGAATAAAATCTCATGAGGAAATAAATTTTCTGTTTGAAGCCTATTCTTTCTCAAGTATTACATTATCAAGGTCCCATAAACATTACAAAGTCCAAAATACAAATAGCAATCAGTAAAATATCTCATATTCCAACCAAATCTATGCATAAGGAACTCAGACACATTGTGCCAACTTAAAGTTATATATATATGTATAACATTAAATATATATTTAACAAGAAGAATGAAAGCAAGGTCTTTTTATTCTCTGGATGAAAGAATAATATTTAGTAGTAATACAAATTAAAATTATCACTATTGATTTCCTATTAAAGGCCAGTACTTTATATGTATCATCTCTAATTCCTACGCACAAATCATCATGCAGATAATACTACTCCCATTTTATAAATAATGAAACTGAGACTCAGAAGATTGAAGAAGTTTTACTTCCATTTCCCTTGAAAACATTAGGAAATCTCTCCTACGCAAACACATGGAAGTGCAAAATAAAATAGAATTTTAAAAGTGTCTTTAAACCCAAATGTGGTGTTGCCCACCTGTAGTCCCAGCTACTTGGGAGGATGAGGCAGGAGGACAGCTTGAGCTCAGGAGTTTGATGGTCCAGCAAGCTATGATTGCACCCCTGTACTCTAGCTAGGATGACCGAGCAAGTTCCTGTTTCAAGAAAATTAAGTAAATAAAAATAAATTTTTTTAAATGCACAAATAAGCTAAAGAGTAAAGTAAATTTCTAGGTGTCTGATAGGGTAGAAAAATAATGGTGATAAGTGAGATGACCTACAATAGATAATGGTGCTTGATAAGTACCCAGGCATTTCTCCCTGCTCAAAGCAGGTTGCACATTTTCCTGTGGCAGCTGAATGTTGAAATCAGACCTTTGCCACAAGTTCTAATCATCACTCTCCTAAGTGACTATTTTATAGCTTCTTTCCTTTTCCTTAAATCTTTTACACCCCTTTCCCCTATTCCAAACATTTTACTTTGCTCATACTTGAGAAAATAAAAACTATTAGAAGAGCCTACTTCATCTTTCCATCAACAGATCTAAAATGTGCAGCTGTAATGAAGCACTGTTCCTAATGGTATGGAAGAAGTGTCCCTTCTAAGGCCAACTGACTTATACTGTGCTATCAATCTTATTTTTTCACCCATGCAGTAATTTTTCTCCAGCAAGTATGTCCTGTCCCCACCCCAATCATCTCTGTTTTTCTCAATATTGTATTATTCATATCAGCTTACAAATGAGTTTTTAAATTGCCCACTATTTAAAATATATCCACCTACAATTAAAAATTTCCAGCTATCACTCATTTCTCTGTTTACATTTATAATCATGTCTCTCAAAAGAGGAATCCAAAGTTACTATCTTTATTCATAATTTCTAATTTTTTTATCCCACTCCAATCAAGCCTTTATCCCAAGCACTCATAGTTGTAGTCATCTTTCCAAACTTAATAGCCAGTTCTAATTATCATTCTTTATGTCATTCTATCTCCCAGAGCACACCATCTCCTCCCTTTTTGAGTCACTTCTTTCAGTTTGTCTATGACACACTAGTTGGCCTTTTATTCTACCGCATATTCTTTCCAAGTCTCCTTTGCTGACTTCTCCTTCTCCAAACACCCTTGGTAACCTCTTTTTGTCCATAGTCTTAATAGCATTTATGTTAAAACCACTCTCAGATTCACTACCTCCAACCTTACCTGTCTCCTAGTCTCCAAAATGAACAAAGGGAGGAAAAGAATGGGAAAGAGTAAAAATACCTGCAATTGTACTAAATTCTACATATTAGTGATAAAAACATGGTTAAGAGAGAATTTCTGATATGACCAGTTCCTAACATATGGATTGAATGTCTTTCTTAATGAATCTGAAATGCCATAATCTATTCCTCCTTATAAATCGAAAAAGCCATTTTAAATACCCTGTGGACTATTTCTAAGTTGATGAGCAATAGGTATATTAGATGGAGAAAAAGTGCTACAAAGGAAATACACAGAGAGTTATGTATAAAAATAAGGGGCTTAAAAAATTACTTGATAGGCTTTTCTCCTATCAAGTAATTGCTAACAGATGTATTAATCCCTGATAGATTTCTCTGCTAAAGAATTACTAACCTAAAAATTACTGAACCCATTTTTACAGCAAAAAACCAGGTCCTTGTATAATATAATTCAGAAACTCCTTCGTGAAACAACTCTTTAGATTGACATTAATTGTGTGGACTGAAATTCAATACTTAAACAGATGGTGTTGAGGCAGTAAGGAAGCAAAGTCACATATGCATCTCAAAAGAGAACAATATTTTAAGAATAAAATATAAGTTCTTTTCAACCACCACCAGTCATTGTTAACTCAGTTTGGTATAATTTTGCAGCCTAGGGCAGTATAGCAAAGCTAAATAGTGAGGGTCTCTCATCGATGGAAAAGAAGAATAAAAATGAGTGCTTTGAAAAAAATCCTATTTAAAGAAAGCTTTACTCTTGAAAGAAATAACCCATCAGGCCTTAATTTAAAACAGAGAGCTAGCAAGCTTAAGCAGGACTAAGCCCAGGAATGTATTTAACCCATAATTGCCAAAACAAAAGTAACTAGGTGGCACCTGTGTAGAGAGCAAATGATGGTAGCAACCATCCTCAAAATAAGCACTTGGTGACTAATGGATGCCAACGTAGAGCTTTGAGCCTAACACTCATCAAGAAGAGTCAGACAAAAGGCAGGATTTGACTAGAATGTTTGAAACACGCTGCTGCAAAAATCCTGGATTACAAACTCCCCTCATGTAAACACTTAATCTGCTATTTTGTTTGGCAGGAGAAGAGGAAGAGATCATTTTTGTCTGGGCAAAAGAATGAAGTTTTAAATGCGAAGGTTTAAAATGTCATAACATGTCTCATAACAAACCACCTGAATAATAACTGGAACAGACTTGAAAGAGAAGCCAAGAATGTTAAGATATTAGATATAAAATAATAGGAAAATTTGTACAATAAATAAATAAAATTACCCTGTAAAGTGAGAAATGTATTCATTCATTTGTTCATAAAAGACTTATTAATAAGCTCCAATGTGCCAGGGAGTGTCCTTCACCTCAGGGAGCTAAAGGTAAAGAAAACATTTAAACAAGTAATAGATGATAAATGCAGGTGGACATGTGGGTGGTTAAGAGAAGAGTCATATCTTGATGTTCCTGTGTTGCTAGAAATAATGATTTAATAATCTTAAAACAAATTTTCAATTGTTTATTATACATATGTTAGGAATTGAATTAAGAAAATGATTGCAGATGATGGGCAAAAGGGAACAGAGACAGCAGAGAAGTGGATTAGAGAAACCCAAAATCTGTTGCAAAGTGACAGCCTGAAAGCCTGGCATTTTTAAGCAAACTGTCTTGCTGGAGCTTCACTCCTCCACCAGTGTGACTTGGCTCAGAGGTCACTGTGCACTGAGACAAGACTCACCGTGGGTGGGGCTGCCCTCTCACGGAGAGTTAGTGCGTTTTGGGAGTTGGCAAGGGAATGCAGAATGCACTGGAGACAGGACAAGCATCCAAACCTTGTTAAGAAAGAAAATGTTTCTCAGGAAAGAAAGGAGAAAAATATCTCCTTTCTTCTGTCATCTCAGTATGGGCAGAAGTGCCAGCTCATCTGAGCACAAGTCTTCCTAGGGGTTTAATCACCACTCTTGAGATTTGTGTGCATGGTCTAATTGGGGTATGCACACAAATCTCAAGAGTGGTTAGAAAATGCAAGCCCACCAAGAACCATGATGTAAGGGTTTAGCCTTCCCCCATGAGACTGATGATTGAAACAGTGATGTGTGTAATAAAAACGGAGCTAGCCCAGAGCTAGGGGCTTCTACCAGTCCTCACACTTGGGACAGTCCTCTAGCCAGCTTTAAAGAACTTTCTTCTGTCTTCAAATTTTCATTTTCCCCTCATCCTCTAGTCTTCTCCAGTCACTGGGAAAGAACTCATGGTGTAGTTTGGGGCTGGTCCCCAACAGACAAATACATCTACATGTTTATCTATATGTCTATATTATAGTGGTGGTTCATATCTTGAGTACCACTGCCTCACTTCCTAGAGTGGAATCTGCTCACTAATTTTGTGACCGTAGGCAGATTAGTTAACCTCTCTGTATCCATTTTCTCATCTATAAAATAAAGATGATAATGGTATATCCTCATTGGGTTGTTATGGGGAAAAATGAGTAAATTAGAACAGTGCCTGACTCGGGTGGAGCCTGTGGCTCAAGGGGCAGGGCGCCGGTCCCATATGCCGGAGGTGGCAGGTTCAAACCCAGCCCCGGCCAAAAACAAAAAAAAAGAACAGTGCCTGACTCAAATGTTATTTTTGTTATTAATAGAAATATATGAAATAAAATGTTGAATATAGTACATAGACGTAAGATCTTAATGACATTATTAAGCTAATTTATTAAGAAGTTGGGTTGCGATTCATCTATAACAAACACCACTTAAACTCATTCATATAAGGAACACGATCAAAATTTCATATATTTGAATCAAAATGGAAAAGTCTCTGGCATTCTTCCTTTCTTTCTTTGGGATGCCACACCATTCTGTCACTCTTTTTCTCTCTTCCCTCCATCTTCCCTTCTCTCACTCCCTGCTCTCTGCTTTCTTCTCTCTTCCCCCAACTCTCTTCCCTTTCTCAAATATAAAACGAAATTATACTTTTACATTCTAAAAAAAAAAAGTCCTAGAAAACTTAAATTGACTGTAGAAACTATAACAAACATAAGTTAAACTGTCTAAAACCAGAATAAACATTAACACACAAATAAAGTAATCTACAGAATTTTGAGTTTTATACTAAATTTATTGTAGAATATAATTATGATCATAAACACACTTATCAGTTCCCTCTTTCATTTCCCACAGCAGCTATTCCAAACCTTTATTATTCTCCTCAGTCTTCTTCTCCTAACTCTTTCCCTCCTCTCAACAAATGGCCTTGCCTTCACCATCACAGAAGAACTTTAGCCTACTAGGTATGACTTCCTAAATTCCATATTCTACATCTATTTGTCCATATATTTCTATTTCTTTCTTTCCTTTTTTTTTTTTGAAACAGAGTCTCACTCTCTTGCCCCAGGCTAGAGTGCAGCAATGTCATGGCTCACAGCAACCTCAAACTCCTGGGCTTAGGTGATCCTCTTGCCTCAGCCTCCAGAATAGCTAGGACTATGGGTGTTTGTCACCACCTCTGACTAGTTTTTCTATTTTTATTCGAGATGGGTCCTGTTCTTACTCAGGCAGATCTCAAACTCCTTAGCTCCAGCAGTCCACCTGCTTCGTTCGGCCTTCCAGAGTTCTAGGATTACAGGTGTGTGCCATCATGTTTGGCCCATTTCATAGTTCTTGAAGATGTATTTCTGTGTAAGGCTAATACTTTCATCTGAGCTTTTAATCATATCAGATTCAAATTTCACAAGCTTTTTTCTCATAATATATAATTTTATCCTCTTACTCTGTTTCTTATTCACAACCTAAAAAGAAGTCTATATTTTTTGTTAAAAAAAAAACCTTCTATGGCTCTTCAGAATTCTTGCTAGCTATGATCCTCTCTA
This sequence comes from Nycticebus coucang, assembly GCF_027406575.1. Taxonomy (NCBI): domain Eukaryota; kingdom Metazoa; phylum Chordata; class Mammalia; order Primates; family Lorisidae; genus Nycticebus; species Nycticebus coucang. Next base: position 75,599,735 of record NC_069789.1, read on the forward strand.
GCATTCTCCTTCCCTTCATTGTTAAACTCCTTACAATGAAAACAATTCTATGTTCTTAATGGTAATCGTCATAATCTTCTTCTTTTCTTTCCATTTACTTCTCTACCTATCTACCACAACCACTCCACTAAAAGTGTTCTGATAAATATCAACAATGACATCTGTGTCAGGCAGGTCTCCAGCAGGAAGCAGCACAACCAGAAAAGGTACAATTGATGGGATTTTAATGAAGAAACTATTTACAAGGGTATAGGTGGGAAACTCACACGAGACTGTTAAGCTTGTTAATAGGTGGGAAACTCACAAGCGATTGTAAAGCTTAAAGATTGTTAATAGCCAAAGGGATATTAACAGGTGAAAGTGACTACTACTCACAAGCCCTGAAGGGGCAAGAACCCAGTGACTTGCAGCTTTAGGAAAGAGCTGCTCAGCAGGAGTTTTAGCTTTCTAGAAAGAAACATTGCCCCTGCCAATATATGGCGACTGAGTGCAATGGTGCAGTCATATCTCACTACAACCTCAAACTCTTTGGCTCAAGTGATCCTCCTGCCTCGGCCTCCCAAGAAGCTAGGACTATAGGTGTGCACCACCATGCCTGGATAATTTTCTTTTTTTAGAGACAGGGTCTTCCCGTTGCCCAGGATAGTCTTAAACTCCTGGACTCAAGTGATTCTCCTGCTTGGCCTCCAAAATACTGGGATTACACGTGTGAGCCACCATACCTGCTCACCTATCTCTTTTCAGTGCCTCTATTGTCTGAACTCAAGGGAAGACTAGAGGGAGAGAGAACTCTGCAAGTCTGTGAAGTCTACCTTCTCTGGGGACAAAGCAGGACAAAGAAAGAAGAAAGCAAATCTTAAGAGGCAAATTGGAGGATATTCAACACAACCACCTAACCACCAAACCTCTTAGACTCAAGAGTCCTCTTCTTCGTTTTGGGCTCTATGGAATGCTGATGACCACTCCCGAATTTAAATTCCTTCCTCATCTGATTTTTGTGACACTACGCTCTAGATTATTCTCTACTCCTGTGATAATTTGTTCTTATCTTCTGGCCTTTCTTTCTCAACATGCTCCTTTTATATTGATATAGTTTGGGTTTTGAGGAGTTTTTGGATTAGTTCTCCCCACCTTTGGACACTGTTATTTATTCTGATGGCTTCAGGTACTAATTGTACCCAGGGTTCTAAAACTCACCACTATTGACATTTTGGGCCAGATAATTCTTTGTTTGGAGGATTATCTTGTGCACTGTAGGATTTTTAGCAGTGTTCCTCCACCCACTAGATGCCAGTAGTACCCCCTTCCAGTATCTCCAGATGTTGCCAACTATCCTCTGGAAGGTAAAAGCATCCCCAGTTGAGAACCACTTACCTTTACCTACACAGTACACATCTTTGTCACCTGAATTCCATGATGAAGAAAATTTAATTACTATCATCTGTCTTCTGGACTGTAAACATTTCCTAGCTGGGCTCCACAACTCCCAGTCCTTTTTTTTTTTGAGACAGAGCCTCAAGCTGTTGCCTTAGGTAGAGTGCTGCGGCATCACGGCTCACAGCAAACTCCAACTCCTGGGCTCAAGCGAGTCTCCTGCCTCCGCCTCCCAAGTAGCTGAGACTACAGGCACCCACCACAACACCCAGCTATTTTTGGTTGTAGTAGTCACTGTTGTTTGGCAGGCCCAGGCTGGATTTGAACCTGCCAGCTCTGGTGTATGTTTCTGGCACCTTAGCTGCCTGAGCTACAGACACCGAGCCACACGACTCCCAGTTTTTACACTCACAACAGACTTATCCATAAAATATTGTGAATGGGTAAGGGAATCCTAGGTCTGTCAGCCCATGCAGCTCAAAGTATTCTTGGAACATCTGTAAGACAAATGAAAAGAAGTGATGTTGTAAGAATTTATGGCTTACATCTGAAACATCTGGGGCTATAGATGCTCTTCTTGGTGACCTGTGGCTTGTAGGAGTGAAGTAACTCTTTACAAATATTATACCTCCCATTAGTGGGAAAAGATAATCTTTTCAGAAGAATGTAAACTCAGTAGCAATATTTCTCTAGCCAATTTTCAAGAGTTTGATCTCTAATTGAAAGTTTGAAATCTTGAAAAAAGTATCAAGATTATAATGATACTAACATAAACCTAGATAAAATTATTCAGGTGTATAACAAAAAAATTACATTTTATAGCAACTGAACTTGAAAAAGCTTGATATAATATATCAAAAATTATATACATATACACTATGTACATAATCATTGTACTTTTATTTTTCATGATAGGTGCTGTTTCGAAAACCATTGTGCCTTTAATAAGAGAATTTTGAAAAATCATTTACAAACACATTTATCATAGGCAGTTGTTTATATGCTCTGTTATGAAAAGAAAGCATTTCACGGACACATTAAATATTATATTCCTGAAACATATATAAGAGCCAAACATACACATTCATGATTACTAACGAATTCAAGTGAAGGCATTACCATCCATGTTGTGGAATAGTAGTTTTGAAGGCCCTATATATAGCTGACATTTTTATGGTATGTTACAATATATAATAATTTCACATACATTATACCTTTGAAGAATTATGACAACACAATTGTCTTGTGAGGTAGGCAGAACAATGGCTTTAATATGTCCTATTCAAGGATGACAAAATTGAAGGGTGTGGGATTAACTGACTCGTCCAATTTTATACAGCTTTTAAGATACAGAGTTTAAACTTAACCTTGGGCCTCCTAATCTTGCTTCCTATGCTTTTCACATCACATCATACTGCTTACCTAGTGGTCACCAACACAATGTATTAACAAAGAAATTCAGGATTCTGTAAGAGTAGAAGATCTATCTTAATATATTTCAAGTCTATGTATCAATTCTGCATAAAAAATTTTAAAAATTTACCTAAAATCCAGAGAAATCTTCAGTTAAATCTAAATCCCACAATTCCAAAGACTAATAGAATGGACATGACTCTGGAAGAGAGAAGAAAGTGAAGTATGTGGTAATCACAGTTTTCAATTACAGATTTTCATTATTTACATAGCAGCATTTAAGGAAAACATTAAATCTTATCTTGAGGCTCCCAACTATAATAACTTTCAAAGTTTGCTTACCTTTCAGAGATTTTTTTCTGCCACAATGCTCCTAAAAATTAATTTTTCATTAAACCAGGTGTTTCACCCTAGGCTATTTTCTTTCTCAGAGGGTCCACTCCCTACTTCCAATACTTGAACACATATTAGGCCTATTTTAATACACTATTTCAAAAGCAGTAATTAATTTTTAAAGGATTTCATATATTCACCGCTGACAATACATAATTATCTTCCTTACAGGGTTTCTGTTGTAACAATATATGTATTTTCAATAGGCAATGACAATCACATATGAAATTGAACTTGCTGAACTACAGACACTGACACCAAAGTAAGTCCCATAGAAGTTTAGAAGAATAAGGCCATGATTCTAAATTATATTTACTTTTTATGAAAAATAAATACAGATGATTTTTTTCTCCAATTTATTTTTTTCCTTCTTCAAGCATTTCACTAGAATGGAAATTTTATTTCTTTTTGTTTCTGTTTTGGTATGGGAATGGGGAGAACTTTTAAACCCCATTTGGCTTTTCCTGAAGGAACAACAGTAAGTTGCATCTATTTGAAACCAGAGTTATTTTATTATTTTTTCCAAGTCTAGAGTGGAAGTTTAAAGTAGCAATATTCCAGACACAATAATAGTAACAAAAAACGTAAATAATTTAAATTTAAAAGATAAGAGGCATATATTGTCTGATTAGACTTTTAAAAAGCACAGGCACTAGTTTATTCAAATAAAATATACTAAAAGCATAAGGACAGAGAGAAATAGAATGTAAAATGGTGGGAACGCTATATTAAGCAACCACAAGGCTTTTTATAAAGCAAGTATCAATTGTTATTAGACATTTAAGTATAAAGAGGAAAGTATTACCAGATATACGTAATCTATAGAAATACATGTATAATGTAACATTATTTACATCATTACAGAATGATGAAAAGGTACATTTCACCAGAAAGAGCTAACAATTTAAAATATATACACTTCATAAAATATATTAAAAAATAAATGGTAAAACTGATAGAATACAGGGAGAAAGTGAAAATCCTCCACCAGGGATTTCAGTACAGTTCTTTAAATCTTTGGTAATCAAGTAACAAGAAATTAGCATCTATATAGATATTAGCCACATAATTTACAAGCTTGGTGTAAGGGACATAAATAACACACTCAGCTGATAATTAGTGAAGTATCCACTTTTTCCCCCTCCTGTACACAGGTACATTTTCAAAAGCTAAAAATAAACTAGGATGATATAAGACATCACACTTTAGGACTACAATGCAATTAAGTAGAAATGAATAACAAATGCATGAGGCCTGACGATTAAGTTAGCAAACTTGCCATTATGCACTTACTTTAGCATGACTGTACAAACAGCTTTATAAGGGTTTACAATCTTTGGTATATCAGTGTCTCACAGCTGTGTTCATGTCGACATGTGGCGGTGCCTTGCTGAGTCCTGTTCATTAATGTTGTTGCGTGTTTTGTGTGCTGTTGCAAGTTAGAGCAATGAACATTGAATTTCTTGTTAAACTTGGCAAGAGTGGAGTAAAATTAGGGACATGTTAGTCTAAGTTTATGAGGATAATGCCATTAAGAAAATGGCAGTGTGCAAATGGACTAAACGTTTTTCTGGGGCAAGAGATGGTATCACTGATGAAGAGAGGTAAGGGCGCCAGTAACAAGGAGAACTGACAAAAACATTGCAAAAATTCCTTGAATTATGTGTCATAATCATCTGCTGACTGTGAGAAGCACAGCAGACCAAGTAAACATCTTTAGAGAAACAGTTAGGAAAATCTTAACTGAAAACCTTAGTGTGAGAAAGGTGTGTGCAAAAATGGGCCCAAAGGAGCTCACCAATAAATAAAAGTAAAGCAGAGTCGAAGTTTGCCAAGACCCTTTAGAGAGGCAAGACAATGTTTTGGGCCATGTTATTACTTGTGATGACACATGGCTGTACCAAACAACCCTGAAACAAAATGTCAAAGTGCACAATGGAAGTTAGCCAATTCTCCATGGCCAAAAAAGTTCCATCAGTCCAAATCAAGAGTCAAAATAATCTGGTTAACCTTTATCAATATCAGAGGGACTGTTCATTATGAATTTTTGCCACCTGGACAGTTTACCAAGTTTACTATTTGGAAGTGCTGAACAGACTGTGTATAAAAGTTAGACCAGTGGTTCTCAACCTTCCTAATGCCTCATAATGCTGCGACCCTTTAGTACAGTTCCTCGTGTTCTGGTGACCCCCAACCATAAAATTATTTTTGTTGCTACTTCATAACTGTAATTTTGCTGCTGTTATGAATCATAATGTAAATATCTGATATGCAGGATGTATTTTCATTGTTACAAAGGGGTTGTGACCCACAGGTTGAATACTGCTGCCTTAGACTAAAACAACCTGAACTCTATGCCAATAACTTGTGGCTCTTGCATCACAACAATGTACTGGATCACATGGCCCTGTCTGTGAGGGAGTTTTAGTCAGTAAAATAACAGTATTGGAATCTCTTTTCTACCCACCTGATTTAGCCCCTAGTGACTTTTCTCTTTACCCAAAGATAAAGGAAATAAATACCAAAAGGAAGACATTTTGATGACATTCAGGATGTTAAGGGTAATATGACAAGAGCTCTGGTGGCCATTTCATAAAAAAAGTTCCAGAATTGCTTTGAAGGGTGGGGTTGGTGCTGGCATCATAGCTTCCCAAGGGGAATACCTCAAAGGTGACCATAGTGATATTCAGCAATGAGATATGTATCACTTTTTCTAGGATGAGTCCATGAACTTAATTGTCAGATCTCATATGCTTGTTATTAATAAAAATATACAAATACTTGAAAAACTTCTATGTCAAGTAATAAACTCTACTGGAAATCTAAAATTCTTAAAACTGAAAAATAATAAAAATATTTAATATCAAAATTTGTGGGATAAATTAAAAAGAACATATCAGGGAATTTTTATTATTAAAAACATAAATTATAGAATAAAAAAGACTTAAAATAAGTAATGAGTAAAGACTTAATAAGAAAATAAAGTAGGGCAGTGCTTGTAGCTCAGTGAGTAGGGCGCTGACCCCATATACTGAAGGTGGTGGGTTCAAACCCAGCCCTAGCCAAACTACAACAACAACAAAAAAATAGCTGGGCATTGTGATGGGCGCCTGTAGTCCCAGCTACTCGGGAGGCTGAGGCAAGAGAATCACCTAAGCCCAAGAGCTGGAGGTTGCAGTGAGCTGTGATGCCATGGCACTCTACTGAGGGCAGCAAAGTGAGACTCTGTCTCTAAAAAAAAAAAAAAATGTATATATATATATAGAAAATAAGGAATAAATATAAGAAAAAAAAATGAAATATAAATTCTATTGATAGAATCCAGAATGCCAAATGTTGCCTATTTAATGAAACTAACAAAAGAAAGAAATATCTGCCAGATTTATGGCAGAAGGGGTGTGGTAAAAGTATAAATAAACATTAGAAATTGTTTAAAAATATATTCAGAGACAGAGGTGAGATTTAACAGATAGAAACCATTATGAGCAAGTTAATGCCAACAAAATTTGTAAACAAAAAAAGACAAAATTTCTGGAACAATATAACTTATCAGAACTTATTTAAGAAAATAGAAAGTCTGAATAATATTCTAACCAGGAAATAAACAAGAACAGTAATTGCATAATATTATTAATGAAAAAACACAAGTCTAGATATATTTGCAAGTTAAATCTATTAAGTATAAAGCTGACAAGAAACAGATTATTTTATACAAAGTATTTTTATACAGCCTTTTTCAAAGAACAGAAACAGAATAACCAACTCATTTTATTTAGTTAATATAATCTTTGCACCAAAACTGGACAAGGACACTAAGAGAAGGAAAAATTTCAGATTAACATCACTAATTAGTATGGAAGCAAAAATTCAAATAAAATATGAGCGATTGAAATCCAACAGTGTATGGATAAAACATGACCAAATTGGATTTATCCTTGAAATGTAAGGCTAAATTTATAAAGTTCATAGCTATATGCTGTGATCCTACTCTAGCTTTGGTATTTTTAGTTGCTGGCCTAGGTCCCCCTCCAACTTCCAAACCATACACAAACAGCTACAAAAACTTATTGCAACTGCAATACTTAAGCATTTTTCTTTACTTGTGGACTACTACCCAAACTCTGGATTTGGGTTTTTTGATTTTGTCCAGACCTCCACTGCAATGATCCCTAAAGGCCAATAGCCACCAGTCCTCCCATCTAATTTCTACATACTCAATCATTCCTTTTCCTCAGTATCTTTCCATTTAATATGTTTAAGTCGTACTATTAGATTTCTCAAATCACTTTCTTAAACCTCAGTTTCCAAATTGCATGATAAAAATAAAAATGCTTTATAAATTTTAAAGTATTAATCAGAGTTAGTTTAAGTTTATAATTTTTTGCAACCTAAAGACCAAAGGAAATAACTGACTTCCTAATGTTTTATTGGTTTTTGTTTGGCAGATCAGGGGATGTAACTCAATTCTCCATAATCATTAAGTATTTATAATGAACAAGTGTAATAGTGCTTGCTTGAAAGCATAGAAAAAAATCTATTAAAAATTATGTTGGGTATTTTTCTTTACACAGATATTGCAATCTAGCATTTTAGCTTCTTGACATTCAGAATTCTAATCACAGGGTTAGGAGTCTGGCATATCTACAACTAAATTGGATTTTCCTAAAATAGAAACCTAATACCTGATTACACTACCTTCATCCCTATCATTAAGTTCCCATCCACAATTCTGTAAACAGAAGATCTCCTTAATGAACTGAATAATTTGAATGAAGGATCTTTTTCTAAAATATCAAGTATTTTCAATTAAGAATTTTTTGTACGGGGCTCTTTTGGAATAAAATTTCAAAGTTCCACAGTACAGTATAAAATCTAGCTTTATTACAAGGTGTTAAGTATGGAAAATATTTAGAAAAAATTTTTACGAAGATGAAAGAAGAACAAATAATCTACTTCTGATTATTGAGGCAAAGATAATACTTACCCAAATATCTTCTACTCTGCCTATGTGTCAGATCAAACCAGACAAAACATCCCCTTAAGCCAGAGCTTATACTCAGAGCAAAACTCCAATTCTATTCAATTTTATCAAGGCTAAGGAAAGTGAGGAAAGTATAGAATAAAAGTTTGAAGGTAGCAGAAGTTGGTTAATGAAATTTAAGGAAAGAAGCCTTCTCCATTTACACACAAGTGCAAGACGAAGCAGCAGGTGCTGACACAAATGCTGCAGGTAGTTACCCAGAAAATTGAGCTAAGTAATTAATGAAGGTGGCTACACTAAACAGTAAATTTTCTATGTAAGTGAAAATCTTATATTGTAAGATTTTCAATATATGTGAGCCTTATTTTGAAAGATGTCATCTAGGACTTTTATAACTAATGAAGAGAAGTTAAAGGCTGACTTCAAAGTTTCAAAGTACAGATTGACTCTCTAGCTGCCTAACTAATGTAGCTGGTGACTTTAACTTAAAGCCAATGTTTATTTACCATTCTTAAAACCATAGGGTCCTTAAGAATTATGCTAAATCTATTCTTCCTGTGTTATGTCAATGAACAACAAAGTTTGGATGACAGCATATCTGTTTATCTCATGGTTTACTGAATATTTCAAGCCTACCCATGAGACCGACTCATTTTGAAAAAGATTCCTTTCAAAATATTACTTCTCATTGACAGTGCACCTAGTCACCCAAGAGCTCTTATGGTGATGTACAATTCAAGGACATTAATGTTTGCATTCCTACTAACACAAAATCCATTCCGCAGCTCATGTATCAAAGAATAATTTCAACCTTCAAGATTTTTATTTAAGAAATAAATTTCACAAGGGGATGGACACCATTGACAGTGATTTCTCTGATGGGTCTGGGAAAAGTAAATAAGTAAACTGGAAACTAGGCATAGGTAAGTAACATTCTCAGAATTATAAAAGCCATATATGACAAACCCCCAAATAGGCAGCATCATATTGAACGGGAAAAAGCTGAAAGCATTCTCCTTAAGAACTGCAACAAGACAAGGAGGCACACTGTCACCACTTCTATTCAATATAGTGCTGGAAGTCAGCAACCAAATCAGGAAAGAGGAGGTCAAACTACCACCCTTCTCCACAGATAATAGGACCTTGTATCTAGAAAACCCCAAAGATTCCACCCAGTGTCTCCTGGAATTGATAAATTAAGCAAAGTCTCAGGATAATATTTCTATATACCAAGAACAGTCAAGCTGAAAGTTGAATCAAAGACTCAGTACCATTCATGATAGCTACAAAAATAAAATAAAATTTAATGCCTAGGAATATATTTAACAAGGAAATGAAAAATCTCTACAAGGAGAACAATGAAACTCTGAGGAAAGAAATTACAGAAGATACAAACAAATGGAAAAACATTTCATGCTCATTGACAGAGACATGATTAAAATGTCCATATTACTCAAAGTGACTTACAAAAATTCAATGCAATCCCCATCAATTAACAATATCATACTTTGCAGATCTAGAAAATATAATTCTATGCTTTCTTTGGCACCAGAAAAAAATCCAAAATGAAACAGGATGCCTACCTGTCACCACTCCCCAAAATTAATTTAATATGGATAAAATACTTAGATCTAAGGCATTAAACTATAAGAATTCTAGAGGGAAAGGTAGAAAAAACTCTTGTCCAGATATCGGCCTGGACAAAGAATTTATAACTAAGACCCCTATGTCAATCATGGCAGCAACAAAAATAATATATGGGATTTGATTAAACTAAAAAACTTCTGCATGACTAAGGAAACAATCTGTACAGCAAGTAGACAATCTGAAGAATGGAAACATAAGCTATGCATTTAATAAAAGGTTAATACCCAGAATTTATAAGCTATGCATTTAATAAAAGGTTAATACCCAGAATTTACAAATAACTCAAGCAAATCATCAAGAAAAACAAACAATCCCATTAAAAAGACATGAACAGAAGCCTCTCAAAAGAAGAAAGACAAATGGCCAATGAACATATGAAAAAATGCTTAGCATCACTAATTATCAGGGAAATTCAAATTAAAGCCATCATGAGATATAACCTTACCCGAATTAGAATGGATTTTATTAAAAAGTCCAAAACCAATAGATGCTGGCAAGGATGCAGAGAGAAAGGAATGATTATGCACTGCTGGTGGGCCGGCAAATTAGTACTACCTCTCTGGAAAACAGTATAGAGATTCCTCAAAAAACTAAAAGTAGACCTACCATTTGATCCAGTAATCCCACTACTTTACCCAAAGAAAAGTAAACCTTTTCATCAAAAAGACACCTGCACTAAAATGTTTATTGCAGCACAATTCACAATGGTAAAGATATGAAGTCAGCCAAATACTCAGCTACAAAAAAGATAAACTAATACCTTTTGCAATAATCTGGATGGAACTGGAGACATTTCTTCTAAGTGAAGTATCTTAAGAATGGAAAAAGAAACGCCACATGTATTCACTATTAAATTGGAATTAACTGTTTAGCACACATAAGCACAAAGAGAAGTAAAACAGTGAAAATCAACTGGAGGTGGGGAACCTACCTAATTAGTACAGTGAACATTATTTGGGTGATAGGCACATATATAGTTGGAACTCAAGAGATCCATGTAACCTAAAACATTTGTAAAACCCTTAATATTTTGAAATTTTTTAAAGGAATAAAAAATAATTAATTGGCAGAAGAAATACAAATGGCCAATTAATAAATGGAAAATTAATCAAAAACACACAGACAATAAGTTTTTTTTTTTTTTTTTTTTTTGTAGAGACAGAGTCTCACTTTATGGCCCTCGGTAGAGTGCCGTGGCCTCACACAGCTCACACAACCTCCAACTCCTGGGCTTAAGCGATTCTCTTGCCTCAGCCTCCCGAGTAGCTGGGACTACAGGCGCCCGCCACAACGCCCGGCTATTTTTTGGTTGCAGTTTGGCCGGGGCCGGGTTTGAACCCACCACCCTCGGTATATGGGGCCGGCGCCCTACCGACTGAGCCACAAGCACCGCCCCAGACAATAAGTTTTTAAAAAAAAAAGTTCTGGAAAGGATTCACCATTCTAGATGCCATTAAAAAATCTGTGATTTATGTGGGTAAATCAAAATATCATTAACCAGAGTTTGAAAGAAGTCAATTCTAGTCTTTATGGACTGTGAGGGTTTCAAGACTTCATTAGAGGAAATAACTGTAGAGGTTGTCAAAATAGCAGAGAATTAGAATTGGAAGTGGAGCAGTAAGGTGTGACTAAATTGCTGTCATCTCATAATAAAACTTGAACATATGAGGTGCTGCTTCTTATGGATGAGCAAAAAAAAAGTGTTTCTATGCCTAGTGAAGAGGCTGTGAACATCGTTGAAATAACAAAAGATTTGGAATATTACATATGCTTAGTTGATAAAGCAGTAGTAGGGTTTGAGAGGATTGACTCCAATATTGAAAAGAAGTTTTACTCTGGGTAAAATGTTATCAAACAGAATTGCATGCTATAGAGACATCTTTCGTGAAAGGAAGAGTTAATGAATGTGGCAGGCATCATCATTGCCTTATTTTAAGAAATTGGCACAGCCACCTCAGCCTTCAACCACCACCCTGCTCAGTCAGCATCCATCAATATCAAAGCAAGACCCTCTGCCAATAAAAAGATTATGACCCACTGACGGCTCAAATGATGGCCAGCATTTTTTCTTAGCCATGAAGTACCTTCAATTAAGGTATTTATATATACTTTTCTTAGGCATGATGCTAAGTGCACATTTAATAGACTACAATAAAATGTAAAAATAAGTTTTTCTTTTTTGTAGAAACAGGATCTCATTATGTTTCCCAGGCTGGTCTCAAACTTCTAAGCTGAAGCAATCCTCCTGCTTTGGTCTCTCCACAGGCATGTACAACACCTGGACCCAAATGTAACTTTAATATGTACTGGGAAACAAACAAAAAAAATGTGTGATTGTGTGACTTGCATTAGTGTAATACTTGCTTTATTGTGGTGGTCTGGAACTGAACCTGCACTTACTCTGAGGTATGCTTGTATTTTCAATCTTGTATTTGATGTATACTAAAAAATGTATGTGCAGTTACAAATCTCCAGTGGTGATTTCCATCAATTCTCTATGTACATGCGACATTTCTCCACTGAGGGGCGGGTTTATTTTCCCCTCCCATGAAAGCTGGGCTGTTGCCATGTTTGCTTTGGCCACTAGAACACAGAAATGACATTCTGAGATTTCTGAGATGAAGCCTGAAGAGTATGGACAATTTCTACTTCCTTCATCTTTGAAGACTGAATCTTGGAACTATTCCTTTTGAAATTCAACCACTATATGTTGTGAGAAGCCCATGCTCTATGGTGAGGTCTCTTGAAGGACAATCAAATAAGCTGTTAACCTGTGGATAAGCTGTCTGGCATACTACAACCTTTAGATAATTGAAACCCCAGACAACATCTTCTGGAGCAGAAGAACCACATAACTGAGCCAGCTAAGCTCCAGGCACAGAATCATGAGTTAATAAAATGGTTAAGCCACTAAGTTTTGAGGTTGTTTGTTATAGGAAAGATAGCCAAAACAGCAACTGGCCTTAGAAGTAAAAGATTATTGGGCCAAAACAAAAACATGTAGCCTTAACTTTGGAACTGAGCAGGAGATGCAGACAGTGGTGGCTGGAAGAAGAAGAAATGAGAGGCAACACTTTCACCTGCAGCAATGTAAAATGTAGAATTAATAACTTTGTGGAAATTACTGAAGGAGAGAGGTAACCTAATAAATTTGTAGATCTAGCAAGGAGATTTCCAGGCAGAACACTAAAAACTCTGCATTGACTTCTTCTAGCTGCCTATCATCAAATATGAGAGGAGAGAAATGAACTAAATGAGAAACGGCTCAGTTATGGAGAAAAATCTATAGAAAACTACAAATATTCTAGAACACCTTTTCCACCCAACAAGAAGTTTGGACAGAAGAAATACTAGGGAAAATCAAATCCAGGGAACTGTTACTAAACCATAGAATCAGGATAATGTAGGATAAAGGGTGCAGCTGTAATATCCTTTAAGAGTTAAGAAATATTTAAGCTAGTGCCTCCTAGACCTTTTAGTTAAACAAAAAGACTTCTAGGAATCTTACAGCTACCATTCAGCTAGATAATAAGCATCTAAGATTGTTAAGGGTGCTATCCCTCAACATCCTGTCAGCTCAAATTAGAGAAAGGCTTGATGAGATTCATGGATATACTTTGTGTCCAATGGAGAGGACTATAATCTGATTCAAAGGAAATACACAGTATTTTTAAAAGAATCATATCTGCTTATACTAAAAGAGGCAGAGAGAGTTCAAAATGAAGACTTTTAGGCCTTCAACCTCCAAAAATCTGAAAGCAGTTTGACAAAGCTCCTCAGCTTCAAACACAAGTCATTTCTCATGAAAACGAATGACTCAGAGTAAAGAGGCAAGATCTCATAGAGAAGAGCCAAGAGCTGAGAACCACTCCCAGAAATAACTAGGCTCTAGTTAACATGTAGTTGCTATCTGCCCAAGGGGAGTCCTTTGAAAATGACCATTCAGCAATGAAGTAAGTTTGCAAAGTTGCCTTCATTGCTTATGGTGGCAGCACTGTACAAACAACTTGGTAAGGTTTCATAACCTTGGTATCTCAGTGTCTCACAGTTGTGTTTCTGTCAACATGCAGCAGTGTCTTGCTGAGTGGCATTCATTATTGTTGTTGTGTTCTTTTTTTTTCTTTTCTTTTTTGCAGTTTTTGGCCGGGGCTGGGTTTGAACCCACCACCTCCCGGCGTATGGGGCCAGCGCCCTACTCCTTTGAGCCACAGGTGCCACCCTGTTGTTGTGTTTTTGTGTGCCATCCCAAGAATGAGCTTGAATTAGAGAGCAATGAACAAACTTTATATTTCTTATTAAACTTGGCAAGAGTGGAAGTGAAATCAGGGACTGTTAGTCCAAGTTTATGGAGATAAATATAATGAAAAAAATGGGAGTATACAAATGGATTAAATGTTTTCTAAGAGAAGAGAAAGTGTCACTGATGAAGAGAGGTCAGGATGGCCAGTAACAACCAGAACCAGAGAAAACACTGCAAATATTTGTCAAATCATGTGTCAATTTGTCAGCTGTGAGAAGTATAGCAGAGCAAGTAAACTTCAATAGAGAAAGAGGAAAACCTTTTATTTTTTTTATTTTTTGTAGAGACAGAGTCTCACTTTATGGCCCTTGGTAGAGTGCCGTGGCCTCACACAGCTCACAGCAACCTCCAACTCCTGGGCTTAAGCGATTCTCTTGCCTCAGCCTCCCGAGTAGCTGGGACTACAGGCACCTGCCACAACGCCCAGCTATTTTTTGGTTGCAGTTTGGCCGGGGCCGGGCCTGAACCCGCCACCCTCGGTATATGGGGCCGGCGCCCTACCTACTGAGCCACAGGTGCCGCCCAGAAAGAGGAAAACCTTAAATGAAAATCTTGGCCAACAACTCATTGCTCTTGCATCATGACAATGCGCCAGCTCACATGTCACTGTGAGGGAGATTTTACCCAGTAAACAAGTAATTGTATTGGAACACCCTCCCTACTCAACCGATCTGGCTCCAATAACTTTTTTCTTTACCTGAGAAATACTAAAAGAAAGACATCTTGATGACATTCAGGACATTAAGGGTAATATAACAGCTTTGATGGCCATTGCAGAAAAAACAGAGTTCCCTAATTGCATGCGAGGGTGGACTAGGCACTGAAATTGGTGCATAGCTTCCCAAGTGGAGTCCTTTGAAGGTGGCCATAGTGATATGAGATATGTAGCAATGAGATATCTCAGCAATGAGATATGTAGCACTTTTTCTAGGATGAGTTTGCAAACTTAATTGTCAGACCTCCTACATTCTCTGCTTCTAGAATCATTAAGAATTAGAGATGTGCCAAACTGGAGTTCAGAGCTGCTATACATCTCTCATTTTTCCCTTTTTGAACAAGAGTTGTACATTGTCTGACTCAACATTGTATTCTGAGCAAATATAGGAAAGAACACTCGTCTTTAGTTTCATGCATCTTTAGAGAGGAATTGCAGTAAAGATGCCTCCTATGGGAGAAATTGATTTAGATAAGATCCTGGGCCTTGAGCTTGAATCTGATGCCATATTGAGACTTTTAAGGTTTCCTGGGAGGTGGTTAGTGTGTTTCCCACATGTCAGGAATATGAATTACTATAGCCAGAAGGTGTTTTATAAAACCCAATCACTGAAGATTGCAGTCATCAATCTTTTCCTTCTTGTGTATGCACATCCCTTCCCCTTCCCCAAAAAGAGGAAAAGGATTGTTTTTTTATTTTATTTGTGTGTGCCTTTCTTTTTTTTGAGCTGTCACCCTGGGTAGAGTGCCGGGGCATCACAGCTCACACAACCTCCAACTCCTGGGCTTAAGCAAGTCTCCTGCCTCTGCTTCCCAAGTAGCTGGGACTACAGGTGCCTGCCACAATGCCTGGCTATTTTTTGGTTGCAGCCGTCATTGTTTGGCAGGCCCTGGGCTGGATTCGAACCCGCCAGCTCAGGAGTATGTGGCTGGCCCCTTAGCCACTTGAGCCACAGGCGCTAAGCCAGTGTGTGTGTGTGCCTTTTTTAATCTGGAAAAATCCAAATGGATTACTTCAACCAACACAAGGCAGTGGAAATGATGTTCTAAGACTTCCAAGAGTCTGATGTTCTTAGTCTTCCAATGATGTTCTAAGAGGCTTCTATAAGCCTCTTCTTGGAAAGCTCACATAGGTTGCTACTTCGTGGATCCGAGCCACCCATCTTTGAAAAACTCCAAACCGCATGAAGATACCACATAATTGAAGTGTGGTAGCTGAGTTCCCAGCTGACAGCCACCGTTAACTACCAACCTTGTGAATGAGCTGTTTTGGATGTTTCAAGCACAATAAAAGTCCCTAGGCAATTGCAGCTCCAGCCATCATTATGTGAAGCAGAACAACCCAGCTGATTCCTGTCAATTCACAGAATTATGAGAAAAGTGAAAACAGTTGATGATTTGAGCCAATTAAATTTGGAAATGATTTTTAATAGAAAACCAAAAATGTTTCATGTATTCATGTTACATTTTGCCTCCCTGTCCTGACATCATTCCCACTGAGATAATAAAACACTATGCTGAATCATTCATCACTACTTGTAAAGTTTTATCACATTTATGTATTCCTACATAATACAATTTAGATTTGTTTTCTACTTTATAAAAGCTGTCATCACACTGTATGTACACTTCTGAGACTTTGTTATATTTCTAAGATTCCTCTAGGTTGTTGTGGTTGTTCTCCTTACTAAATAAAATTTACAAAACCTACAATTTATACGAGGCCTGATAATTAAGTTTATGAACTCCTCCTAGAAAAGGAGCTATGTACCTCAGTGTTGAACATTATCACTACAGTCACCTTTGTACTATGCCCCTTGGGATGCTATGCACTGATATCAGCACCTAGTTCACCCTTCAAGGTAATTTTGGAACTCCTTTTCTGGAATGACCATCAGAGCTGTCACAGTACAAGATCTGATAATTAAGTTCACGAACTCACTACTGTGGTCTTACGTTGGCAGCACTATACAACTTCCTAAGATTTCATAACTTCGGCATGTCAGTGTCTCGCCTCTGTGTTTGTCGACATGTGGTGATATCTTGCTAAGTGGCATTCATTATTAATGTTGCACGTTTTTGTGTGCCGTACAAGGACAGCTCTGATGGTCGGTCATTCCAGAAAAAAAAAAAAAAAATAGAGTTCCAAACTGCTTTGAAAAGCACTTTGAAGTAACCATAGTGATATTCAGCTGTGTACTTTTTCTATCATGCATTTGCAAACTTCATTGTCAGACCTTTGTATTTTATTATGTCAATGGAAAATTAATTGGTTGCAAACAGGGCTGCCATGAGCATTATTACATGCGTACTCTGGAGGTGTATGTGCACAAGAATTTCTCTAAGGTATATATGCAGATGTAAAATGGTTAGGGTATGTGAATATATAACTCTGTGAGGCAGTGCCAAATTCCTTTCTGAAGAGAGTATCAGCTAGAAATCCTACCTGCAGTGTTACAAGGTGTCTTCTCAGTGCACACCGTCTTCATCGGTTCTATCTTATTTCTTAAGTTTTCAATCTTGTGTAAAATGCTATTCATTATGTTCTCAATCACTTATGAGGTTAAACATATTTTTCATGTGTCTAGTCATACCCTTTTAAAATACCTAGTTTCTGTCTTTTTGCTCATTTTTCTACAGAACAGTAGAAGCATCCCTGTTGTGCTTCTGACTTTTAATGTACACAATTTAGTCATGATGCACTGCCTTTTCACATGTTAAATTCAGTTTATTAACGGTGCTTTTGACATTTATGTTTGTTAATAAGTTTTCTTCTCTTACTGAATGTGTCTGACTTTAGTATCAAGTTACACCAACCCCATGCAATAAGCTGGAAATTATTCCTTCATCGTCTATTCTTAAGAGTTTGTTGTGACTCCCTTGCCTGTACTTCATTGCTTCCACATTCTGTTTTTTTAACTTAAAAAAAGTTAAATTAGGTCTTCCATATTCTGTTATTTTAACTTAAAATTTAACATATTTAATTTTTTTTCCTTATTCAAGCATTTAAAGTCATTTACCTTCAAAGTGCTGTTTCCACTGCATCACCCAATTTTTAAAAATGCCTTACTTATAATTAGGCTCTATTAATAAGGATTTGTTTCCTTGTTTCATTTTAAAACATTTTTTAAATTTGTAATTGTATTTTTAAAAAATTTAACCTTGGGCGGCGCCTGTGGCTCAACGTGTAGGGCGCCAGTCCCATATGCCGGAGGTGGCGGGTTCAAGCCCAGCCCCGGCCAAAAAAAAAAAAAAAAGGAAAAAAAAAAAAAAAATTTAACCTTTATTATTTACCTATACTTGTTTCTGGTTATCTATTTAAAGCCAATTATTTGAAATTTATTGTGATTTACTCTAGCACATGTTCAATTTTTGCTAATATATAATACTTAAGAAAAACAGTTGTTAAATATATTTTTCTAAATATGTCCATTAAATCACATTGTTATTGCATTATTTAAATGTCTTCACTCATTCTTTGCTTGATTTACAGGCAGCCCCTGGGTTATGGATGAGGGAGGTTCTGTAAGTTTGTTCCTATGTTGAATTTCTAGGTGGAACAGGTACATTTGTCTATCATCTGTAATAGCCTCCATAAGTGTGAGTCAGACATCAGTCAGATGTTTGTAACTTGGGGCCTGCCTGTATCAATTAAGTGAGAACTGTTGAAATTTTCCACAATTGTTCAATTTGTGGCTTCAGATCCACACAGTTTGTACATTTTGAAGCCATTTCATAAGATATATAAAAATTTAAAATTATTATATATTCCTAGTAAATTGACCCTGTTACTATTTTTAATGGCTTTCTCCATCTTCAAAATATCATAAAGTCTAATTTTGATTAATATCACTAAAGCTAAACAAGTTTTTTTTTGGTATTTAGCTAATGCATTGTTTAACTTTTTTACTTTCAATCTCCTGATGTCTTATGTTTTAGATGTTTTTCTTTTAAACAGCTATAATTAGGATTTTTTTTTTTGGAGACATAGTCTCAAGCTGTCGCCCTCGGTACAGTGCCGTGGCATCACAGCTCACAGCAACCTCAAACTGTTGGGCTTAGGCGATTCTCTTGTCTCAGCCTCCCAAGCAGCTGGGACCACAGGCGCCCACCACAACGCCCGGCTATTTTTTGTTGCAGTTGTCGTTGTTTTTAGCTGGCTCGGGCCGGGTTCAAACCCTCAGTGTGTGTGGCTGACACCATAACCACTGTGCTACGGGCGCCAAGCCCTATAGTTAGGATTTAAAAAAAAAAACCTGATCAATTTGTCATTTAATTGGGTAATTCAATCTACTCACATTTAATTATCATTGTACTTGGTACTATCATCTTACTTTCTAACCTTGCCCCACCTCCCAAATTTCTTTATTTATATTGAATTATTGCCTTCCTAGTCTATATTTTAAACTTCTTTTGCTTTGGAATGATTAATCCCCTATTAATTTAGCAGTTACCCTTGAAATATGACTATAGATATTTAACACAATTAATTTTAAAGTTAAACAGTATCTTAACCAGTTTTCTGAATAAAAATGCCACAGAACACTTTAATCAACCATTTCCCACCTTATAAGCTACTATCTGGTTTTTTAGTTAGAACCTTATTTTACAATTCCACATTATTAATGTTGTATAAGAAGTTTATTTAATTTTACATTTGGTTACAATTCCTTAAAAACATTTCTTGATCATGATTGTTTTATGCAAACAACATTTTAAATTTGCAATTATTTATTACTTTATTTGTTCATTACGTCTTCGGTTTCAGATCATCCTTTGGGAATCATTTTCCTTCTTGAAGATCATCCTTTTGCAGTTTCCTTAATGAAGGTTGGCTGACGTAAAATTCATTTTTCATCGGAACGTGTATTTATTTCAGTTTTGTTTGGTGTAGATTCTGACAATCGATTTTTCTTTCTCAAAATTCTGAAGATATTGTTCTATATTATTCTATCATCTTTCGGTATGGTTGCAGTTGGGAAGTCTGCTAAGCATCTGTCTTGCCTTTATAATGATGATTTTTTTCCCTCTCTTGGGTCAGTTTGGGAGATATGTTGTGCTTCCTGAAATTATGAATTCACGTGTTTCCAATAAATGTAGAAAGTTCTGTTATCTCTTCAAATATTGCCTCTCTCCATTTTCTCCTCCTGATCTTTGTATTTGTTTTTATTAACAAATAAATTCTAATAATTTTTAACTCCTTGTTTCTTGCCTGCTCAGTGGGTCATGACTTAAATGTAGCTGCCAGCTCACTTGTCTCTTCGCCTGATTCTAATATTCAATGTCTGAAAGTTTTTTTTCATATTTCAATAAATGTACATCTCAGTTCTAAGTTGTCTCTTTTTCAGATCTGCCTGTGGTTCCATCCTTCATTTCTTATGTTGGTAATGAGATTTGGGGAAATGAATTCGATGTTTATTTTTTCTATAGGTTCTTTCTCATGCTCACTAGTTTCAACTTATGCCTGGTGATTGTGAAAATACTACTACTTGACCATAATCTATCTGAATCGTAGACCTAAAGTAGGAATGTTTGCCCTTGCTTCTGCCAGGAGCTAGAGTACTACAAACTGAGGGCCATTTAACCTTTTTAAACTGTCCTTTCTAGAACAGCATCTCAGTTTCGGGTCTTTCCTTGTTTCTGATTTGAGGCAAACTGCATTTGGCATGTTGCTATTGGTATTTGCCATACTGGCAACAATAGTCCTTTTCTATACTTAATATAGTATTCATGATTGCTAACATAAAACATATTCATTTTTGTGGAGGAGGAAAGATAGATGGGTGGGTCTTGAAGATTTCTCATACTTCCTTTGAGCCTATTTAAAGTAGATTTTATTCAGGTTCTAGTTGCTTTCAATTTCTAGTCTAACATACTGCTGAAAGAGAAAGTCTTATTTTATATATTAAATATATTAAAACTATTATGATATACTTAGAACCTGAGAAAGCACATAATTTATGTCATTCTTCAATGACTCAAACCTCTCAAGAAAGGTTTCCTACTCCTTGATTAGAACAATAGCATACAGTTTATTGGAAATGAGTGCATATTAGAAAAGTTCAAGAAGATGAACTAACCACAAGGTTGTCCCACTTGGTACAAATTTCTCCTAATCCTTTATTTTTAAGATATTGAGTCAACACTTGACTGTTCAGAATTTAATGTCCTGATTAATGTGTGATCCAGACTAGTAGGACTAATATATGTGATAAATAATATCCCATCATTTTGAGCCTTTTAGAAATAGATAATAATGATTTGTTACATGCTGTTTCCCTCCAGATGCACACCTTTATTTTTGGAAACCTGGGTCACCTATAATATAAACAGGCTAACCAAGGTAGCTGGTGATTTCCTTTTAGTCAGAACACATACCTAATTGGTATTAGGCAGCAGATTTGGTGGCTTCTATCTTAAATACAAATGGATTGTTTATATTTTTATCAGTATTCTCTGGATAATCAGGAAGGTCTTTGTGCCTCACCCTAATCACTGAAGTAGTGGAAGGAGATAGCCGCAGCAAGGACTGTAACTGCAAATGCTGCAATCATACCTGTAAGTAAAACAAACACAAAACAAATGAAAATGGAATGAGTAAGAGAAAGGCTTACCTAATCCTAGGTTTGGAAATGTGGGTGCTGGATGGGTCAAAACAACAATGCACACATACACACATACACATATGCTATCACAGACACACACACACACACACACACACACACACACACGCACACAAGTATGTACTAAAACCCAGCCAAATCTTAGAGAAAATTACAGAAGTTGATTATTTCTATTGCAAATGTTGGACAAAGTGTCTCTCTTACACACATGTGTACTCTCAGACATACCTAAGAGAAAACCTAAAATTCCTTAAACAGATGCTATATATAGTTGTATCGACATGCAAGTTGTCTCAGAAACTAAACAGAGTAGCCCAGACATAAACACACATACACACGTACACAAATACAAATTAATCTAATGACTGACAAGAACTACAGCTACATCTTCTAGCTCACAATTCTCAGTGCAAAGTCTTTTTTTGGAGAAAGAGTCTCACTTTGTCGCCCTCGGTAGAGTGCCATGGTGTCACAGCTCACAGCAACCTCCAATTCCTGGGCTTAGGTGATTCTCTTGCCTCAGCCTACCGAGTAGCTAGGCTCAGTGAAAAGTCTTAATGTTTAACATTTCTTAAATTGTCAGTCCATTGAACAGTCTACATGTTCTTTGTTTAAAAACTCTGAAAAAATGTTCGAGTGATGTTTGCACTTCTTGGAGCCTATAAAATACAAAATTGCATTATAAATTTCCAGACTTAAATTTGACTTTTTTCCATTGAACACCCATCAAAATCTCTTGCAATGGTAATTCTAGGAATGTTTGGAAAACAGTCCTTCTACACTAACATATTTTTGAAACTACATGTTTTTCTTCTAAAAAATACAAAAAAAAAAAAATAGGATATATCATCCCTTAGGGCACTTAGAAAATAACAAATTATTATAAATCTTTCTATCTCTAGGGCTTGACATATTCTATAATATCCAACAAATACTGACTTAATCTAGCACTTTAAGAAAGCAAAATGAAATGAAGATAATTTTAAAGTAACAAGAAAACTCAAATCCAAAAATTATCTTTTCAATGTTATAGAAGAAGCAAAATACCTATGTTTTGCTGAATCTTCAACGCTATTGTGGTTTTAATTGATTGCTCTGGTTGTTCATCATCTGTGTTGTCCAATGAAGCTTGACTATTCACAGAGGAGCTCATATAAGCTGCAAGAGGATAATAATAATAAATTCTACAAAAAATCAGAATTATTTTTAAAAGTTTTAAAGAACATTATAAATAAATACAAAATCAAAACCATTTTCCTTCCATTTTTTTTTTTTTTTTTGCAGTTTTTTGGCTGGGGCTGGGTTTGAACCCGCCACCTCCAGCATATGGGGCCAGCACCCTACTCTGTTGGATCACAGGTGCCACCCTCCATATGCCTTTTGAATAATATAATGAATTTGCTCCTTATCAAATGAAAGTGAATTAAATTGAATGGAATATATGTTAAACTGACATAGTTTTCAAAACACTTCATGTAGCTTTATCACTGACACAGAGCCACGTCTAGATGACTCTCACAAATTATAATTTGTTTATTATATAATAGTAGAGATAAAATTGATACCAAAAATCAAACCAGACAGTAAAAGGATACATTTCAATATTAACTGAGACTAAATTATATTATTCTTATTGGTGGTTTTAGCAATTAATAATTTAAGTCGATATTAACAATAAAACCATGGATTAACAAACTGCAACCCACGCCCAAGACCTGTTTTTTTTTTTTATAGCTTTGAGCTACAGGATTTTTAAACTTTTAAAGTGTATAAAAAAAGAATATGTGAAAGAGACCTTATGTGGCTGACGAAGCCCAAAATATTTGTTATTTGGTCTCATACAAAAAATTCTGCTTACTCTTAATCTAACTTGAAATTTGAAATATTCAAAGACACAAGCAAAACATGATTAGAATTTTTATCTTAGAAAACTCTGAATATTAAGCAAGATAAGGACGTTATCCCATTTTACGGATGAAAAACAAAACCTGGGAGGTTAAGTGCACATTTAAGGCTCATGGACAGTAACCTCAGGAGTGAACACAAGTTACAAGTTCTCTCTCTACTTCATTATGCCGACAGCAATTTACTTAGGTTGGCCTACCAGAATTTAATGAACATGTCTGAACTGTTAACATCCCTACAGATCACACAGGCCAGTGGTTTTTAATATTTTTTTCTAGTGTTTAAGAAAATAAATAGAGTCTGAAAGAAAATCTCAAGTACGTAAATAGATGAAAAGCAGTACTACTCAGGTTGAAGCACGGACAGAGAGCTCCTGAAGCGACACACCTCCTCTCTTCCCCACCACCCAGAGGTGGAGTAGAGTGTGCTCTATAGAACTCTCGAGAGCTGCAAATGAAAGCAACTATATCAGACTTATCCCATTAATTACAAAAAAAGAGGGGAGAACTAAGAGACGAGAACTGCAGGATGAAAGAGAAGTATTACTGTTAAAATTAAAGTAAAGTAGCCTATTATTTGAATTTAAAATGTTCCTGTAGACATCTATATACCCCAACATACTAGCTCAGGCTCATAAGGATGACATATGAACATAATGAAATAAAAATCTATGATACCAAAATAAGTGAAAAAAGAAGACAAAGATTAACTACTTATTAATTTCCCATAAAGAAAAGTTTACTGTTATTTTCAATAATAATCACTAGTAGCTATTTCATTAGAATAGAGGACACCATCATTCTTTTTCTTTTTAAGCATATAAATAAAGTACTTTAAGAACAAACAAAAAAACCTTCTTTTCTTCTACTCTTACATCGAATCAGTCAAAAAGACAACAATTTCTTATGAAGCATTTTTAGAAACATCCAGTAGTCTTCTCTATTTCAACTGTTTATATTATAGAGTTTTCTCAGGAGCTATAATACCTTAGATTAACCCACTAAATTAAAATTTCTTTCAACTTTAGTCTCTTGCTCTAAAAGTTGAATGGACAATATAATTTTATTTATGTTTAAAAAAATGAACAAAAAGATTGTCTCTTCTACTAGCTAGTACACCTTCTAAAAAGTTTTTCTTTCATATTTGAGCCAATAGAATCCTATTTCAGATAAAAATAATACAATATTCATCATACCTATTTGCTATAGGAACTCCTTTACTTGAATATTTGAATACAAAGCACACAAAATTGTTTTTTCTTATGTATTACTTACACATTTAATACTGAATTGCCACATATGAGGATCATGCTCTTGTAAGTCAAAAGTAATTTATTTCTTTTCTTTTTTTTGTTTGTTTGTTTTTTGCAGTTTTTAGCCAGGGCCAGGTTTGAACCCACCACCTCTGGTATACGGGACCTGCGCCCCACTCCTTCAGCCACAGGCGCTGCCCAGTAATTTATTTCTATAAAAGACATTCCACTGCTTTTCTTTCCATTTTTAAATCTGTCATACAAAATCATGTGATTTGATACAAATTTGAGATAATTTTAACAAAGCAGAATGTTTTTCGAGGATGAATAACGACTTATCACAATAATTTATTTATTTGTTTATGGTGGAGGCTACGAGAATTTAACTCCAATCTCAGACATTATGTCACTTCACCAATATTTCAATATATTATATGAAATCTAAATGCAAATAACATAATTCAACAGGAAAACCAATCCCTAAAACCATGTAATTTTAAATTCATACAAATTCCAAATTAATCATGTAAGACAGTAACCTTGAGCACCTGTCAACAAAAGAGAAAACAAGGGTCCTGGTGAATGCATGCAAAGTTGTAGATGTGCTCAGATTTCATTCCAAGATACTGATAGGTAGGCAGGACTAGTTAGAAGCTTAAAATGAAATGTTAGGACTTGAATTGTTTAGTTGTCTCCTTTTCTATCCCTAAATCCTAAATTAAGGATAGCAACTTAGCCATAAAATTACATCTTCTGTGTTACTCATTTCCCCATATAATTCATTATCGATGTTTAACTAAATAACAAAAATTAATTTCAGCTCTGATATTAACACAGAATTGGCAAAGATTAGTTTCACCACATGTTAAAGATATGCCTGAAAATTTTTTTTAGCTGATACTTTGGATAAATTACATCTGATTTATTAAGTTAAAGTCTACTAGGAGATGACTAACACATCTAAGAAATTTTAAAGCCATGGCTATCCCTCACCTTAAGTGAGTCATTTTGACAAACAAGTTGTTCTTCATCCCTTAAGTCATCTAAAAGTATGTTATTTTAAGATACTTACTTGGAAAAATATGTATTTTAAACATAGCAACTACTTGGCAACTATATCATAGAAAAGTAATTAAATAATAATTGAGCAAATAATACAAGTTGAGTATACCTTATTCAAAATGCTTGGGACCAAAAGTGTTACAGATTTCAGATTTTTCTGGAATTTTGAATATATGAATTATCCTTACTTGAATGAGCATTCCTAAATCAGAAATCCAAAATCTGAAACGCTCCAAAGAGCATTTCCTTTAAGCGACATGTTGACGTTCAAAGTTTCAGATTTTAGAGCATTTTGGATCGTCAGATTAAATCTGTAGTGTCAAATATTTAGAAAATAAAGCCAAATATTTATAACCAGTCTAATGCTTCTAAATGTACAGTAACTGATTTCAGTTTTTCTTTTTTTTTATTTTTTTATGTATAAGAGGGACTTTATCTAACAAATGCAATCAGTGTAACCTAATTCTCTGTACCCTCAATGAATCCCAAACAATAAAAAAAGGAAAAAAAATATGAGATGGTGCAATTGAAGATCTCTAAAAAAATAAAATGGCATAGTGTTTGCATATAACCTACGCACATCCTCGGAGTAGCCTTAAATCATCCCTAGATCACTCACAATACAATGTAAATTCTATGTGTATACTCGTTATGTCTTGTTGTTTAGGACACAATGACAAGAAAAAAATCTGTCCATGTTCAGAACAGGAAAATAAAATTCTGTGAAGTCTCCCAAGTGGAACAGAAAATTTTATTTTAAGTATTTTTAAATTGATATTGGGTAAACCCCCAAGGTTGAGCCAGGGACATGGAGGTGGACGGTGCACTGACAAGGACAGCCGCAGGCTGATGATGGCCAAAGGCAGGACTCGCAGCTGGAGGAAAGGAAGGACTAGCACGGACCTCGTTGTGTCAGGATTGGCATCAGCATTAACTTGTGGTTTCTTTTTTTTTTTTTTTTTAGAAGGGTGCATTTTATTTATCTTATTTATTGGCAAATAAAGATGGGTTTTATAATTTTCAAGGGCCCTTGTATCACAAGGAGCTTCCCCATGCAGGAGACTGAGCTCTGCCTGCAGAAGGCAGTGCCTCCTGTGGCAGAACAGGTGCTTCTGCCACACCAGGGAGGGGGAGGAAGAGGCCTGTCGCTCAGGGCACCAGGGAAAGCACAGGGCCTCCCCCAGCCACAACCTGCCAAGCTTGCCTATGGGTCTGGAAATCAGGGTAAGGCAAGATTCCCACGTATAAAATTAGATCTTGGAAACAGGTTAGTTATCTTGGACTGACTTAGCACGAAGGAATGTTATCACTGTACAGATCTACACACAGATCTATATGCAACTGAATTGAAACCATGCAGTCTTTCGAAGAGAAGGCCACGAGCCAGAGAGAGCCATGGAATTATCAGATGCTATTCCTCACAGAGAAGAATCGGGACACTGGGTTTGGGTAGATGGTCTGAGGCCAATCCGTCCCTCCCCACAGTAGCCTACCATTCCCCTCTCCATCAGGGCATATGAGAGCTTCAGAGGATACTTCCAGAGCTCTAGGCTTTTTTTAACCACTTGGCAAAAGAAAGTCTCACAAAGTCCTAGACACAGCAGCAAACAGTGGTGTTTCATTTTTCAGAGGCAGACTAATCATTCTGTGAAAGGATTGACTCAGGAAAGCACTGCGATGTTGCCTGACAACAGGGAAGGAAGAACTGGAGATTGTACAAATATTCCTTTCCTTCAAGGAGGTCACTAGCTTTTAGCACTTTCCCATTTGCTTCCTCCCTGTCCATGCTGATCTGGCCACTTCTGTGTCATAGGGTTTAGAGGTTTAGAACCAGATTCACCTGAGCCAGTTCCAACACTCACCAGCTGGGTGACCTTCACTTCTCTGAACCTCAGTTATCTGCCAAATAGGGCAAATCACCCTCCAAGATGATGTTTCTGAAAACCCAGGACAGTGAATGGTCCACTCTAAGTGATTTCAGTTTTTCAATTTGAATACTTGAACTCCACTTTTTAGGGTTTATATGGAAACTCTAATTTGAAATATTTAGGAAAATCTATGCATGTTATAAAACATTATTTTCACACTTTAATATGCATATTTTTCATTATAAAGGTTATTTAAAAGTCTAATAAAACCATCTTTAAGTTATATATCTTTCCAGTTATATACTTTTCTTGTTTTATTGCAGGTGTGGTGCCCGTAGCACGGCACCAGCCACATGCACCAAGGCTGGTGGGTTTGAACCCAGCCTGGGCCAGCAAAACAACAATGATAACTGCAACAAAAAATAACCAGGCATTATGGGGGGCATCTGTAGTCCCAACTACTTGGGAGGCTGAGGCAAGAGAATCACTTAAGCCTAAATGTTTGAGGTTGCTGTGAGCTGTGAGGCCACAGCCCTCTACCGAGGATGACATAGTGAGACTGTCTCAAAAAAAAAGAAAGTAATTGCAATTACTTTTATATAAATTTCATATTCATATATTCATAAAAATACATTTTTATGAAATTCTCACATCAACCTCAAGAGAATCTGGGACTCTAAGGGGATTTGTTTAAAGCTATTGAGTTTATAAGTGGCAGACCTGGATTTAAGCAAAAATATTATCTTGGTAAAATTATAGCATCAAACACCTTTGAATAAAGGAATAAATAAGTAAACATAATGCTAAACCAAAGAATTTTTATATAAAAGTGCTTAATTTTTCTAATAAAATTTATGATTTTACCGTAGTCCATTACTTGGGAATGTGTTCTCTGCTAAAAATACACAAAATCATTAAATTATTCTTCTAACTCAACAAATATTTAATGAAGTACAACTAATATAATTCCAAACAAATGCCTAGAGTCCTAAAATGCCTAGAGTTACTTCTACTTGTATTTAACCTTCTAAATCAATTCAAATGTCACCTCTGAGAAGCTTTCCTTGAATCCCATGAGACAGTACCTCTGGTAAGTGTTCTGATAATTCTCTGTTCATTCTTCTAGCATAGACCTTATCACATGTATTTCCCACTGTATTGTCAGCTTTCTGAGAGTCAGGACTATATATTTTATCTCCAGAATCCTAATGCCTAACACATAGCAGGCAATAAATAAATACTACTCAATCACTCAGTTGAGATTCATGTAAATTTCAAAAACAGGGCAGAGTTCTTCACGAATCACACCTACCATACTGGAGTAACAGCTTCAATACATTACACAGTATTAGAAAAATATGTAGGGCGGCGCCTGTGGCTCAGCGGGTAGGGCGCCGGTCCCATATGTCGGAGGTGGTGGGTTCAAACCCAGCCCCGGCCAAATTAAAAAAAAAAAGAAAAATATGTATTACCATATAGAAACTATGAATTTGATACAGCATACATCTTAGTATACACACCTAAACTTTTCAAATTGCTATTTTGTTTCCTTTGTTAAATTCTTCCTACTCAGTTGATCCACCTCTGTATTAGACTGCCAGCATAAAAAGAAAAATAGAAATAATAAATAATTTAAAAATAGTGTGAAATATATAACTAAGTTCCAATATTTAAAGTTTATGAAAATTAAACTCCACAAAAACAGACATATGGATTAACATGTGTATCCATGATTTCAAAATTATTCTAATGTAGTTCATATTTATTGTTTTATGCTAATATATAACAAGGTACAAACAAGGCTAATGATGCTTAGTCAGAGAAAGTTGAGAAACAGGGTTAAAATACTTTTTGTATACATGTAAATGATTAAAAAATTCATTAAGGAATAGCATTCCTATATGATAATAATGGATAACAAGTATATTCTTTTGAGGCTAAAAAGAAATCTTTCACTTATTTGCCAATTAAACTATGGGACTTTTAATATAATTGAGATTATGTACTATATGTTACACAGCATCAATTTTTAAAACTGGTATATGCTTTCATTGACTTTTCAACTGAAGTAAAATATAAAAATGGATATTGAGTGTACTATTGAGTATATCTTCAGCTCAGTATACAAGCTGAGCATATAAAATGCTTGGGAGTGAATGTGTTTGAGATTTCAGACATTTTCACATTTTGAAATACTTGCAGTACATCAGATAAGCATCGTTAATCTCAAAATCTAAAATCCAAAATGTTCCAAAGAAGATTTCCTTTGAGTGCCCAAAAAGTTTCAGATTTTGGATTTTCAAAGTAAAGATATTCAACCCATAATAACGATGAAAAAAGGGAAAAGTTACTACTATAAAATTTTAATATACTAATACCAAACTGTTACTGTAAATTATAAGTTATTGCTTATACTTATAATTAAGAGATTTTTTCTGATTGAATTATTGACCAAAACATTGTCAGATGCTCATGTTCATTATAATCATTATCATTAATTTTCATTACGTTTTTAGGTACTCTTCAGACCTTACTACATTCTCTGTATAATTAATAATATACACATATTCTATCTTTCAAATCAGGGAAGAAATTAGTTATTCCTTACATAAAACCAATGCATAATAAATATCTGATAGGCATACTAAATGCTGCCAACGAAATTAACATTTCTGGGACAATAATGAGTGGTACATATCTTCATAGAAAAGACATAATTTCATGTCTTTTAAATGTTCCATACCCCTTAAGATGTTCTGAACTATTGAGCCATAGAGCTATGACTCTTACATCCTTTTTTAAACCGTAACCCTAACCCTCATCATGTTCAGTACAGTGCACTACACAAACCGTAAAAACCTGGCTAGGCATAAACTTGTAATTTTTCATAAGCACAAAATAAGCATGAAAAGGATGTTCTAAAGATTTTCTAAAAGTGGTTTATTCAGTATTTATTAATCTGTATTAATTTATTAATAGACACTTATGAGAACCTATTGTGTTTTAGGCAGAAAACTCAGATAAAGAAATATTGACTCTCAAAGATCTTACAGTCTAATGTGGAAAAAAAACATTAAATATGATTTGCTTTCAGTTACCAAAAGCAAGGAAAAAAATTAAAAAATGCAAATGATTTAAAATATTTTAAGTATGTAAAGTAATACCTGTTAAAAGAATAGCACAGAATAGGGAACTAACAGGTAAGGAAGTGTTGACACAGTCTGAGTTCATCAAAGTTAATGACAAGTTAGCATCTACAAAGACATTTTTTTAAAAATTCTACTTAGCTCCTTGAACAGAGGATCTGCATTTTGTTACTCTTTGGACCGAATCCCTATGTCAGACAAAATCAGTAATGATAAAATTTTACTAAAAACTTAATGTGCTAATGTTAAGCTTTTAGTAAAGTGCTAGAACTGCAATGTGAACAGGAGAGGCACAGCCCCTTCCCTGGTGAATTTTGGAGAAAAAAAAGTTTGCTGAAATATATATATATATATATAGAGAGAGAGAGAGAGAGAGAGAGAGAGTTTTATAAGCATTTGACTTTATTGAGTTTTAGTTTTGCTCTGGGGAGGCTCTCATGCAAGACAGCTATAGTTACCTCTTAAGAATATATTACAGTGGGCCAGGCTTGGAGACTCACGCCTGTGACTCACTTTGAGAGGCCAAAATGGAAGGCCTGCTTGAGCTCAGGAGTTCAGGATCAGCCTGAGCAAGAGTGAAATTCCATCTCTACTAAAAACAGAAAAATTAGCCGGGCATTATGACAGCTGTCTATAGTCCCAGCTAGACAGGAGGCTGAGGCAAAAGGATTGTTTGAACCCAGCAGTTTGAGTTTGCTTGTCGTGAGCTAGGTTAAGGCCAAGGCACACTAGCCAGGGGCAACAAAGTGAGACTCTATCTCAAAAAAAAAAAAGGAATAAATTACAGTGGTAGAAGCTTCTTAAGTTTTTAAAAAAGTCTTAGCCATATAAAGAATATTAACCTGTTATTGTTTTAAAGTATAACTTAAAAAGCACAAAATAAAATATAAACTAATCTATATGCTTAATGTTTAAAATACAGCACAAAATGTGTTAAAAATATTTAAGACAGATGACAGTCTTAACAATCTAAATGAAATCTGTCTCTATTCATACTCTTGGATATCACATTTTAAAGTAACTTGTGAATGGGACAAGTAACACATACATGCTACTGTTAGTCATTCTTAGTTTAACAATGTGATACGCACTAAGAGTGTGACGAAGAATTTGAAAAATACAAAAACCATATATCACAGATCCAAGATTCCATTCAACAAGGAGTAAATTACACTGACATAATCTAGAGAAAATTCATCAAAAATAACACAACATCATCCATTTACACTTTAAAATGTTTAAATGGATAGAATGAAGGATGTCAGGCTACAATAAGGAGACCCCTGAAAATGAGTCTTACAGTCTTCATTGGTTAGATCCCACAGAGAGACTATGGTACAAAATCATTAGGAAAAAAGCACAGATTTAGAACCAAACTTTCAAAGACCAAATTCCAGCTCCAGCATTACATAACCCCAGAAAAGTTAATTAACTTTTCTGAGACTTTCTTCTCTCATCTGAAAGATGTGGTTAATAACAGCACCTACATCATAGGGTTGTTGTAAGGATTAAATAATTTAGTATTTGTAAGGCTCTTAAAACAGTGCCTGGCAGGTAGAAGGTTCTATACAAGTAATAGCCAATATTATTTTTAGAGTTATTAGGTTCAATTCAGTATAACATATTTTTTTTTTTTTTTTGGTCACTGACTGACCCTAGAGAGCTTTTTTTTTTTTTTTGAGACAGAATCTCACTATGTAGAGGGATGTGATGTCACAGCTCACAGCTCACAGCAACTTCAAACTCTTGGGCTTAAGTGATTCTCTTTCCTCAGCCTCCCAAGTAGCTGGGACTATAGGTGCCTCCTACAACGCCCAGCTATTTTTTTGGTGGCAGTTGTCATTGTTTTTGGCAGGCCCAGGTTGGGTTAGAACCTGCCAGTTCCGGTGTATGTGGCTGGTGCCCTAGCTTCTGAGCAACAGCTCAACAGCTTATACAATTATTTCCAGTGGTCTGTGGATTTCTAAGTCAGCTTGACCCTAAGGACTTTGGACATTACATTAAAAATTCCTAAACTAGAGAAAAGTAAACAAGATGGTAAGAAAAAAATGTGGTCTAGAAATTATAATGAAGAGAACAGGTAAAGATATGTGAAAATATATGGCTTTGAAATAATTAAAACATAATGGTTGCCCTCAAATTTAAAGCATGGTCTCAGTGAGGAAGGAGTACTTATATTTTATTGCTCCACATAATTGAACAAAGTATAGTTGACAAGGAGGCAGACTGGTACTCAGAATAAGGAAGAATAGAATCTCAATATCCATAAGCCAAAGATATCAATTTCAATACTATAAGAAAGAGGTTGGATTAGGTCAACTCTAAGGATCTCACCAACATCACAAAATTCATTCAGGTTATCAAAATAGAAAAAAACTATTGATATGCATTAGTGACAGAGAAATGAACAGAACAAACAAAAATCCCTGCCTTCATGATTCTAGGTTTGGTTGGTAGAGATAATGAAGGCACTCAACTGAGAAAACACATTTTGGAAAGTAATACACTTTTTTACCAGTCTATTTTCAAAAAATAGATATTATCTGCTACAGAATATGCTATAGTTATACCTTTAAAAACATTAGTTTTCAAGGAAATAAAACATAGCTGTTTCTAAAACACCAAGTACTGAGCAATTTACAATAGTTTTGTTTTGTTTGCCTTTTAAACTTACTGGTCCAAGTCATGACGAATACTAATTTAGAGTTGTGAGAAAACTAGAACCTGGTGGTCTCCAAATGACATGAGACAATTTACTGACAGATTTGAAATTTCCCAATCAAATACTTACCTGATCACGATAATCTCAAGTGTACTATGAATCAAACACTACTTTCCTCCTGCAGGGGGTAGAAATTAGCTACACAAAAAGGGATAACTAAGAAATTAGAAAAAAGACTTAAAAAGACTGCTATATTCAATTTGATAAACACCCATATTCTAAGGTAACCTAAAATTTTTCTACTATGAAACAGTAAGTTTCAAGAATGATAGCTATTTACTCAACACTTTTTGATATTTACAAGTAATTATTATCATACATTTTAAAATGTTTTAGGAAGACTACCTTGTACTTACATGTTTATTTATAGACATGTTTTTATATCCTGCACTCATGAAAAACAAAAACAAAGCAAAGCAAAAAAACAAAACAGCCTTCTAAAGTCTACGGTCAAAGGTGAAAGTGATGGCTATTCAACTGGATAGTATCTGTGCTCTATAACAGTGGTTCTCAACTTTCCTAATGCCGCGAGCCTTTAATACAGTTCCTGTGGGTTGCGACCCATGGGTTAAGAACCACTGCTCTATAAAAATACCACTAATCTAATTTTTCAGAATTGCTCATTTCACTTTAGGTGTCCTAATTACATGAAGCAGATCTGAAAAGGCAAGTAAAATGGAGAAATTGTTTAATATACATAGTATTTTTAAAAGCTTTATGACATGATAGTTTACCAAATAATTAAGATAATGAGTTTGAGAAATTTTTTCTTTTATATTAACAGAAATACCTTAAGAAACTTCACGTTTTCACTTATTTAGGACAGAACTTGTTTTATGAAGATCTAATTGCTAAGTTTGAAAAAACCTGAAATCTTTTAAATTTTCAACAATTTTCCAGGAAAATACACACTTTTACATTTATACATGTAGAAAATAAAAGATAAGACTATTAAATGCCTCAGTTAACATTCTAAAGTGTCAAATAGAACTAGTTTTAAGAAAACTGAAAGGCATGCTGTTTAAATTAGACATCTCATAGGTAATCCTGGCTGTCGTCTGATCAGGTTCTTAAATAACATCATATAATTACCTGCATTTATTTCCTCTGCAATTTCCAAGTCTTCTATTTGAATCGTATGATCTAACATCTCTATAAAATGCTCTCTGATTTCTTCAGTTGACTCATCACCAAATTTATAATCAGATAACATTACAGTGGATCCAGGAATGGGGACGAAAACTCGATGAGGGAGGATGTGGAACTCTTTTTCTGAATCTAAAAGAAGGAATATTATTAATATTTAGATAGGTCTGTCACTGGAATAATATATTTTAGAAGTATATAAAAATATTTGCATAATAGGAATACAGTTTACAACGCCAATGTTTTTCATTTTCTAATAGATCTGGCATAAAATTGTTCATACTAAATTCTGCTTTGCAAGAGATCTGTAATACTACTCATATAAAATTTATAAACTTATCATTGCCTTCAATGTAAAGATGTTGATTATATTAATATATTCTTATATGACCCACTTGTCTATGACAACTAAGAACTTTATCCTTGTTCTCAGAAACTGTTGTCCTATGAGTTTGTTTTGATCTTAAAAGTGCTGTATATTTTATAGTCAATCTTTCCCTTCTTCAAATAAGTGGCCAACCTACACTGAGTATACTGGATATGACAACATACGTTTTTATACTAATCTCACTACTGACTTCATCCTTCTAGATATAGTTGCTCCCTATATCAAGCATGTTTAGGACATCAAGACATATTCTATGAACCAATCTCACCGCCAATCCCACCTTGCTTCCTTATCTTCCTTTTGCATCCTTAATGATACTAAGTTTTCTCTTATTTATTCATAATGCCTCTTTGTAAAAAGCCTTAAATCATTTTTTAAAAAAGAATCTGATACTAAATAAGTAATGAATAATTATGTTTCATTTTTCTTTGAATACTTACAAACCAAAACATATTATTTCCCCAATTTCTAACTAAAAGAGTCACTGGTCCACATACATTTTTATATAAAATTATATAAAAATATAATTATTTTTAATTCGACACTATGATTTTAATGACTTTCACAATGAAAGAGACTTTGTGTAAAGAAAGACTTCTTTCGACAACATATATACTAAAAGCTACTAAAAGAAAAACCAAGTAGAAAACTAAGGCTCATGTTGATTGTAAGGTACATTTCCTTAAGAAATAGTTATAACTTATATAATTAGGAGATGATGATGAACAAGGTCTTAAGTGTCATGGGGAATATTATTAACTACACTGCGCCTTCCAGATCCTGTACATTATCTTGTATATGTTACCTGGGAGAATAATTTTGCTCTTTGACCAGATTGCCTCCTAGCTGTAGAATTACATTACTGCAATTTGTACTGTGGCACCCACATTGTCCGGGCATTGCAATTAGGAACATATTATTGTATCTTGAACCAGTCACTATAATGTGTATGTGTAACTGACATGCAAAATTTTAAAATTATTTCACATTACATAAATTCTAAGTTTATCTGAAAAAAGAATAACATGCTATACAATCAAACGCTAAAGAACTGGTTGCAGCTGAGAGTGGTAGCTCATGCATATATTCCAGTGTTTGGGAGGCTGAAGTAGGAGAATCACTTGGGGCCAGGACTTTGAAAACACCTGAGGCAACATGGTCAGTCCCCATATTACAAAATAATAATAATAATGATTGATTTCAATGAATGTAAATTAATCATCAAAGAAAGAAAAAGCACTTAAAACTTTCAAACTGGCGATTAAATATCAAAATAAAACCAAGTTTTCTAGTTAGTTTGAGTTTAAAACTGAGAGGAAAACCTTTTTTGAAAAGACATATCTCAAAAATAATTCCAGAGAAGAATCCTTTAAGCTATTCCCATAGTAAAGCATCTAGGTTCAATATTATTTGAACAAGTTCAGAGGGAAAAAAAATTAAATTTAAGCCAATATAATAAGAATTAGGGTTCTGCCCACTAAAAATAGGATCCCTAGCTGGTATCAAAAGTATTATAGAAGCTTTTTTAGAACAGGAGATACCAGAGCTCAATGTTAAAGGACAACCAGACATCTGCAGAAAGGGATGAGAAGTGTCATCCAGAGAGTGGAATCATGGGAACAGACAAAGAGGATTACAAATGCTCTTAGAAGATAAGTGGTACGGATGGATACTGATGTAGGAATGGAAGAAGGTAAGAGATATCACAATTGGTGACCTAAATTTTCTCAATGTATCTATTGAAAGTTGGACAGGGTTGAATGAAGGTTTATAGAAAATAATGAAGAAGGCTTGGAATATGTCTTAAAGAGAATCAAAGAAAAAGGTCACAATAAGTAAAAAGATTAATTGGTGTTCTTATTTTTTTTACTGCCATTGATATATTAAGTTCTTTCATGTGGACGGAAAGAATTCAAAGACTGTTTACTTTAATGATTGGGAATGTAAAGTTAATACTTCCTTTGCCACTTTCTTATGTATGCAAAAACATTCTCATTCAGGTTAATTTTATGGCATACATTCTACATTTTAGCATATTATAATATCTACAAAATCATAGCAGTGTATAAGAAAAATGAGCTAAGTAAAATGAAGACAAATCTAAAAGCCATCAATTTGATGTATACACAATAGAACCTCCATAGTTGACCTCCTCCCTATATTGACCAGATCAAGTTGACGTAATTTTCATAAACCGGACATGCATCACATGCACTTATCAGTATAGGAGGCCTAGTTCCTTATGTTAACCCCTCTGTGTGTTTGTTCAGTCCCTTGGGTGGTCAAAATACAGAGGTTCAATTGCATATTCAACTTCAGAATTTATATTTATTTGTATTATAACACTTACAGTTTATTCTTTTATCTTGATATCTTAAGATAAACTAACATGCTGCTGGAGTAATCATCCTTTTACAAAAGTTTAAAATATATGTCATTAATTTATGTACATTAAATTTTTGTATGTCTTATATGTATGTGTGTATATATATGTATGCATACCTGTATGTGTGTGTGTATATATATATATGTATGTGTATATATATATGTGTGTGTGGATATATGTATATCCACATCTTGGATTAATTTACAATGCTGTATTTCCCAGAAATCAAAGCTAAAAAATTTTAAAGACAACTAACAAAGTAATTCTTCTCCTCCATAATTTCTATTTTAATAGCTTATCAGTTACTGAGTGCTTGACTTATACCAACATTACCTAATTTATTACCAGCCTCAAAAAAATAGCTATTATAATTCCTGTTTTACATATATGCACATAGATGCTTACAAAGGCTGAATCATTTCTCTGAGGGGACTCTGCTAGTGTAGAACAGACACAGAAGCCAAGACCTCCATTCTGTACTCTTTCCACCAAACTACACAATCTATTCTCTTCACACGGGTCCCAAGGCCACTTAATTACCAGTGAAAACTTTTTCACTTTTTAAAAACTAATAATTAGATAACATTAACTTCTAAATATGTCAAATTTAATGTATGAATAGTGTAAATGCTATTAGAAGTCATTACTTTTACTAACTGGACATTAGAAATTTCAAAATACTAACTGAACATAAGGCCAGAACAGTCAAATAAAATTATTTTTAAAAAGTATTCTTAAATGGAAAGACTATGCTGTGTTTGATAAGGCAGATCTTTAATGTTAATGGTAGACAGACCCCTAATCCCCTGAAAATCCTAAAATTCACAATTCCACTTAACACATGCTGAACTCAGGAAGTGAACTAATGATTTATACCATAAGAGTTACCATACTTAAAAATCAAGCAGAAAAATAAAGTCATACCAACATGAGGCCACTAGACTGACTAACTATGTAAACAGGTCCCACATATATCCCTTGTAAAAATCTCTATCCAATTGCTGCATGTAAGATTGAAATTCATGTCTTAGCAAAATTATACATTATTAGTAAATGGAACTTGAGGGTAATTTGTGAATTATGGGAAGAACAAATGTTAAATTTGACAATCCCAAGAATATGGCATATGAAGAATATAAAAAAAGATTATGATTAGTTCATCAAACCTAATATACTGGATATCAGCAGAAATAAAAGAAGTTAGTTATATAGAGGAGCTATGCTTTTTTACTATAGACCAAAAATACTACCTGAGTAAACTAAGATGTCTGTTTCCATTATGTACATATCAAGTCATATCTAAATAGTAAAATGGTGAAATAAGGGTATAGCTTCAAAAAGCATATTCAATATTTTGCTTTTATTTTTGGGTAAAAATATTATTTTTAATGCAAATTATTGAGATGGTATAAACTTATGCAAAAAATAGGATAGTTATCAAAGAGTAAGACACCATAACTTAGCCTTTTTTAAACCCAAAAATGTCTGCTAGAGTAACAGCTGAAGAAATATATAAACTAATGTAGTTAAAATAAACAGTATTCATTAAAGAATCCATTATATAGTACTTGAGACTAATGAATATCATTTCAATTATAGATAAACCCTTGAAAAAACTCATGGATATTAACAAAAATTATTGGCTTTAAAATGGCAACACAGTCTACCCATTCTGGCAGAGGAAGGTTCATTCAGAACTAATTTTAAGAAATTCTCCAGCCAGGTGTGGTTGCTCACACCTATAAACCTAGCATTTTGGGAGCCTGAGGTGGGAGGATCACTTGAGCCTAGAATTTGAAACCAGCCTGAGCACCACAGTGAGACCTCATCTCTACAAAAAAACACAAAACTTAGCTGGGCACAATGGCACATGCCTGTACTCCCAGGTACTTAGGAGGCTTAGGCAGAAGTACTCCTCGAGCCCAAGAGTTTGTGGTTGCAGTGAACTATGATGACTCAACTGCACTCTAGCCTGGGTGACAGAATCAGACCTTGCCTCAAAAAAGAAAAAAAATCCTCCCTGAAATTGTTCTATGTTGACAGATTTGCCATTATAAATGTTCAAAAAAACTATTCCAGGTAGCAATTGAAAAATTTTCACTCAATTATAAATGTAAAAGATGACACTTATCAAAGATAAGTAGGCAGCCATAAAAGATAACGCATTTTGATGTCCTACTATTATATAATTGAATACATGGAAAAAAAGCACTTATTTTATACTCATAACTTTTTTTTCTGGAATTTCATTCAAAAGCAGATCCTCAAATAGTATTTCACAACGATCAGCAACTGTGTTTAATATATCCCTCTTCATTGCCTACAGGGGAAAAACATGCAAAAATAGAGAAGAAATAAATATATTTTAGATTTACATTAATTATAAAAAACCTACATAATTTGCTTTCTACTATAATCATGATTTCAGATACATGATTATAGTATCTGAAATACTCATGATTATAGTATCTGAAATACTCTCATCCACTAACTAACTGATACATCATTCCACTTTTTTAACTTCCCTTTATTCGACATGTTTATTAACACATTTATAGTTTAAAGGCAAATTTGCCTAAACCTTACCTAAATAATAAATTAAAACCAAATAAGTAAATAAAATATTTCATCTAAACAAACAATGCCAGTGTTACAAATTAGGAAATGTGTATCTATGATATAAATGCCTGGCATTGCTTTTTAAATTTTAAATACCTAAAAATTCTTCCTATAATACTTTTCCTGTTATTTGAAAAATTAAATTTCCCTCAGAAGAAATGATTCCAAAAGTACTACTATGATACAACTGTGGAGCACTTAACCTATGATTATCATTTTTTAAAAAGGTATATAAAAAGATATTGTATATATGACAATATTAGAACTAATTACATGATAAATTTGGAATAGCCAAAAGAGTGGGCCTCATCTATTAAAATTAAATTAATAATTATGAAACTAAGACTAAAAAATGATAAAATTTTAGATTTTTGAACATTTATATTAACATGTTTTCATTTTATTTATTTATTTTTTATTTTTTTAATTAATTTATTTTTATTGTTAAATCATAGCTGTGTACATTACTGCAATCAAGCGGTACAATGTGCGGGTTTCATATACAATCTGAAATACTCTCATCAAACTGTAACATGTTTCCATTTTAATATACCAGTTATTCCTTTTTGTACCTGCACAGCATCTTTAACCTTGGGCTTATTGCTGTGAATATAAGCTCTGCATTTCACAGCTCCCTTAAGGTTCACAAAACCACTGCATATCTGGACTATGGCTGTGGATCTGTGGTCTGAATTCAGGAGCTGAAAGACAAAATCTGTTTAAGTTCCAGTAGTCGTAATTATTAACTACAAGAAATATTTAAATACTATATAAACCACTTTATGGAGAGAGAGGAATTTTTGACTGAATCAAGTATTTGAAAGTATTCTGCATAAATTATTCATAGGCTTTCATATTTCTCTTCAAAAGTTATATACGATTTTCGGAGCACTCTGAAGGCATACTGAAATTAAAACAAAAACTACATCTAATTTTTTTCTAACATGACCATCTACAAAAAAATCAATATTCATTTAATATATTCACTAAAAATGTATGCAGATTACTCAGGTAAGTACTGTGACGGTGAAAAGATGCACAGAGAAGGCACTATGTACAGTGTAGTAGGAGATAGAAGATATGTACAAAAAAATACAAAGTGGGATGTGGTAAATATGGTAAAATTACAGGCACTTCACAGACATGCAGTTACTTATATACTTTCAACTCATAACTTCATAGAATGAAAGCAATGCTGTGCTTCAGAGCAAAAACAAACATATCAATTATGCCGGACATGAGAAAACGATGTTAGTGGTAGCGAGCAGTCGCTTTATCTTGCAGGTCCATCTCCTTTAGTCTATGGACTATTAGTTAGCTCCTGCTTGGTTTTCAGGTGCTTTGCAGACGTTTTTCACCTCATCATCTTAATAAAAGCCAAAATAAGGAGAACACTGAAACACTGAAGTGTAATAAATAGAGGATCCCTAATGCAAAAATCCGAAATGCTCCAAAGTCTGAACGTATTCAGTATCGACATGATGCTCAAAGGAAATGTTCACTGGAGCATATTAGATTTTGCATTTTCAGATGAGAAATGCTCAAGTGGTAAATATTCTCAAATCTTACAAAATCAAAAAAAGCCTGAAACCAAAAGCACTTCTGGCCTAAATGTTGCAAATTGGTTAGACTAAAACTGTACTAAAGGCCTATAATCTCAATGGAAACAAAAATTGTGATTAAAAAAATTTCTTTTCATGGATATAAGAAAATAATTTACGTTCTACTATGAACACTTGGAATAAATCATTCAACAATAGGATTAATTCTGAGGAACAAAAATCAAATCACTTTACATTACATTTTACAGTTTGTGAAAAGTGCGATGCGTCTATGTGCCTATGTAATTAGGTATTAAAAAAAGAAAAATGGTGAAGAAAAGAAACAGAACTAGAATACATAGCTACTGAAAAAGCATGATTAGTCAACACTAATGTAATTCAGGCAATGCCTAATATAATTAGGCAAAACTTTAAAATTCTGAGTTTTTAAAAAGAATTTAAACTTAAGCATGGTCAAGGAAAAACCCTGTCACAGACTAAATAGTTTCAAAGATCCTGTATCCATTCAAAATTGGCCATCATCAGATCAAGCAGCAGCATGAAAATGCAGATACTGTACTTGGAATAAGCTTCCTGTGACACATGTAGATTCCACTGACACCTCAAGAAGGTTGCAAGTGGAGAAGAAGTAATAAGCTTCCCTCATCCACTCCATCAACTTAGACGAAACCACTCTATTTTGAAAACTAATGCCCTGTTTTGCATATTTAATATATAATTTACACCTTTCATAACATATACTCATTCATAACATACATGTATATTACATATGTATTAACTAAGGTAATGTTTCCCCAAATAGACTAAACTATTAAAGATGGGAGATGTCACATCACAGACATGCAGTTACTTATATACTTTCAACTCGTAACTTCCATAGAATGAAAGTAATGCTGTGCTTCAGCGCAAGAACAAACGTATCAATTATGCCGGACATCAGAAAATGATGTTAGTGGTTGTGAGCAGCTGCTTTATCTTGCACTTCCATCCTCTCTAGTCTCAGGACACACACACAGACACAGACACAGGAGAAGAGTTTTTAAGGATATAAGGACTGATTCATTCCTTTATGGTAGAAATGTAGCTGAGTTTTAAAAACAAACTTCACTTGGTTACCTAGACTTAGGAATGAATTAGGTTATAAATAGCCTTCAGAATGTAACTGGTTCATAAGTAAAGGAACTTCAAGGGTAATGATATGGCATTCTGGAAGAGCAAAGATCCATCTGGTTATGATGACGAAATGAAACCTTAGATAAATAGTGGCATTTGGGTTAAATCTTAATGCACACATAGGATTTTGACAGTTGGGTTAAGGGAAAAGACAGTACTGGCAAGACATGTTCAGGAAATTTACAGAATTTTAAAGGCATAGCAAGCACGCATCTAGAGTAAAATATAAGAACAAAAATGTATGCTGAGACTATGAAGAACCTTCATCTAACTAACTGATACAGAGCAACTACAACATACTGAGCAAGGACAGTAACACAATCAG
This sequence comes from Nycticebus coucang, assembly GCF_027406575.1. NCBI lineage: Eukaryota > Metazoa > Chordata > Mammalia > Primates > Lorisidae > Nycticebus > Nycticebus coucang. The sequence goes on from NC_069789.1 coordinate 75,642,734, forward strand.
TGTGTGATTGTGTGTGTGTGATGTACACACTCAATAAATAATGTTTTAAAAAACATTATACATGAATGATTGCAGACTGTAATTCAGAAAGGATAATTTGTACATAAAATAAGAGGAGAAAAATGGAGAATATTCCAACAGATATGCAAAGTTTTAAGGGTTTTCAGAGAAACAATCACTTTTGATAAGAATGCAGAGAGACCAGTTAAGAGTTACCTGTGCCAGTCTAGGTAAAACAATACTATTGTAAGGCTAATGGCAGTGGGACCGCAAGAAAAATGAGAGATAAGTTTAACACTATAGTGAAACGAGTACTTGCTGACTACTTACATACTGGGCACGTCAAAATTTCTGGTTGGGTTGACAAGTGAAACCACAAGTACACATTATACTATATGAAATTAAATAATTATCACAACAAACAAGCTTGCATGACATTATCTTCCACTCTTCTATCTATATTCCCACACTCTATACATCTCCCAACTGCAATTTTATAACTAACATAACATTAACCAAACTGTTGAATGAACTAAGATGTAAGCACCTAACTAACTAGCAAAGGTGGAAAAACAGCCAGTCTTAAAACAAAGGAAATTTCTAAAATCAAAACAAAGGTAGAAAATAAGAGACTAAAACACTTCCAAAGTATAAAAAAAGTTTGAGAATTCACATTGAGTGGCGTAAGTACAGTAACAACTTTAATGTTCTATCGCTAAACACAGAGAAAAAGAAGAAATTAAAACATCCTCAAATGCCAAATGGTCTTTAATTCTGTTTTATTCGGTTAAGAAAATCCAAGTCCTGGTAGTATTTCCTTTTCAAAGCCCAGTACAATGTTAACTTTAAACATTTTACGGATATGCTTTTTATACTCTTGACTGTTAATTAGGAGAATTTTGAGCAGGTTTAAAATCAAAGGCATGTATACTTTTATAAATAATTTTTTCTTTAAGATATCCAACTTTAAATTTTCAAAGAAATGTGTAATTTAAACAACCAAACAGAAATATAAAAGTTACTATTAATACTTTGTAATTTTTCTCAAAGTAGATGAGGTACAAATCTATTTCGAATTAAATATATGACAACTCTTTGAACATCTTGTACATACATCATTTGCTTCTAAGTTGTTAAGAACTGCAACTTTACTCATAAAACCTATAACCAAAATTAATTATATATGTGAGCATACATGTGTGTATATATGTATATATTTTAAATTGCTATCTACTTGATGTTAACCGTTTACTAGTCCTTAAGGCAAAAGACACATAGGCTCTATTAAATTTGTTTCTTGTGAATAATTTTCTTACAACTAGACATTTTATACAGTCTAATTCATCTCTAAAAGTCTTTTATATTCTTTAATTGTAAGCATTAAAAACAGAAACAATTTCATTATGGTTATTCTAGGATAAAGAATTTAAAATAAAGTGCATTTTAAAATACTTACCAACTTTAACACTCTGACATCAAAACAATGACCAGTAGTTTGAGTATTTCCTCTAGAAGATTTTTTCTGGAAAAAACACCAAAGTCAAAAAGCCAGACAGTTGAGATTATAAGCAAAATATGAAAGACAATTTAGAAACTATCCTATATATACTAAATAACATAAGAGGAAAAACAAGTCTTATTACATATTTTAATTTAGGTTTTTATATAATTTTACTTTATATATTTTGCATTGATCAATGTGTACTCTTAGAAGCCATTAATTCCCTACTTCCAATCCTCTAAAGCAAGGATTGCAAACTATTGCCTCTGGGCCAAATATCCATTGTCACCTGTCTCTGTAAATGAAGTTTTACACAAGCATGATCATTCGTTTACATATCATCAGTGGCTGCTTTCATGCTATAATAGTGGAGATGAATAGTTGTAACAAAGACAGTATGGCCTGCCAAGTCTAAAACATTTACTAGTTGGCTATTTACAAAAAAATCTGCTGACCCCTACTCTAAAAAGAGAGATCACCAAAGTTCCTCTTCTTTACGTTAAAGCTGTTTTGGAAGCCCTCATGGACACTTTTTAAGAAAATGGGCATAGTCTTTAAACAGCTGTCAGGGCAAGACATGTGGCCTTTAGTGACAATAACCAGTCTACAGTTTGAAGATTAGGGAGAATTCAGATGGCTCTTTACTCCAGGTTAAGCATATCAGCAATAATCTCCTCCCATCATTTTCTGAGAAAAATATGTACCCTTTACTTAAAAAAATCTTAGAAATGAGTAGATGAAACGTGTTTTCATGAAAGTGAGGACTAAGATAAGTCATCTTTACTTTTCCCTTAAGCACAAATAATTTCATAAGATAGTTTTCTCTGAACTCACCTGTCCTTGTAATAGGTCACAATCTTCTTCTTTAACTTGTCCATTAATCAAATAAACACTGTTTTCTATTTGCTTGGCCCAGCGTGTAAGTCCTTTCTAAACACAACAAGAAGTTTTTCAGATATAATGCCATCACAATTAAAATCCCTTGTCTCTAATTTTTTCTACCTAATACACTAAAATATTAAAATCCGTGAGTCAAAATAATGCAATATTTAAAAGTCTCATAAAAAAGTATTACCCTCAATTTTTGGTACCTTATCGATATTTTGAAACATTTTTTTCTGATCACTGTACAAAACTAACATTTATATCACAAATTCAGAAGGCATATTAACTATTTGTCCCCAGTCAAATAAAATTCAATATTGCTCATTATCTTAAAAAAAAAAAAAACTGACAAAAAAGAGCCTCAAATGAACAATATAAAGCAGTCTTAAAGAGGAAAAAATCTTCATCTTTTTATTTTTATTTATTTATTTTTGTTTGTTTGTTTTGAGATAGGATTTCACTCTGTTGCCTGGGCTACACTGCATGGCATCACCAACCCCAAACCCCTCAAGGAATCCTCCTGCCTCAGACTCCTGAGTAGCTGGGCTCACCATAAGTGACTAATTTTTCTATCTTTTGTAAACAGGTTCTCAGTATGGTGCACCGGCTTATCTCAAACTCCTGGGCTCAAGAAATCTCCTACCGTGGGCTACCAAAGTGCTAGGAGTACACGTGTAAACCACTGTGTTTGGACTCTATTTTTCTTCTTCAGTATGAAAAAAAGGAAGAAAAAATGAGTCACATAAATTAAAGAATGAGATAGAAATACAAAAAAGGGCTAGACATGGTGGCTCACAGCTACTAGCATTTTGGGAGGCTGAGGTGGTAAGATCACTTGAGGTCAAGATTTCTAGACCAGCCAGGGTAAGTTAGGTAGACCCTGTTCACAAAAACTAAAAAAATTAGTTGGGTGTGGTGGTATTCACCTATAGGGTCTCCCCTTCATGGAAGACTAAAACAGGAGGACTGCTTGAGCCTAGGAATTTGAGGTTACAGAGATTTATCATCAGGCCACTACACCTCAGCCTGGGCAACAGAGCAAGACTCTGTGTATGTGTGTGGGGGTGGGGGGGGGAGCGGTAAGAAATACAGAAAAGGACTAGAAAAGGGAAAACAAAACAACTAAGAACAAACAGAAATCTAGAAGTCTAAACTTAATTACAACTTAAAAGGCCCAGGAACAATGGCTCAGAAGTTCAAGACCATCCTGAGAAAAAGAAAGACTCTGTCTCTACAAAAAATAGAAAAATTAGCCAGGTTGGTGACACACGCCTATAGTCCTAGCTATTTAGGAGGCTGAGGCAGAAGAATTGCTTGAGCCTGGGAATCTGAGATTGCAGTGAGCTATGATGGTGCCACTGCACTAAGTAGCCCAGGCGATGGAGTAAGACATTGTCTCAAAAATAAAAGAAAAAGTTACATTTTACATATGTTAAAAATATTCACTATGTTACATATGTTTACATAAGTTAAAAATATGCACTATAATGTGAATATATGGGTATTATGATATGGTTCCACCTCTAAAAAAATTTCTAATCTGGCTGGGGTAATATGTAACTCACTCATATAATATTATTGTAAGTAGAATATAATTTTTGAGGATTATAAACTAAATGACACAAAGATTTCTTTAATTAAAAATTAATGTCAGGAAAAAATAAATGACACAGAAAATCAGAATGAAATTAAGATTGTTCATTTAGCAATCATGAAAGAAAACTCATTTTTCCCCGATACCTTTGTATTTTTCTCCAAAGTATAGCTGACAGAAGTAGTAGAAAGTGGGATGTGAATATTAATGTGAATTGTACACTCTAAAGAAAGCCACGAAGTTGACAATCCATTTTGATACTTCCAATCTGCTGGTCTTGCTGAACTCTAGCAGTAGAGAGGGAAAAAAATAAAGTATGATGTGATTCAGGTAAAACACAAGGATGAGTAAAACATCATAAAGTATATAACCTAATAACGCGTACAAGCTGATACCCAACATATTTGGCCAATTTCTTGATCAGAGGGCTATAGCTTAGGAGTTTATAAAAAAATAAAGCATGCATTAAGTTTAGTAATCTTTAATACACCTAGGCAACCCTCCTTCACCTTCCAGTGGTAGGTACAAAAAGGAAAAGAAGGGGATCCATGATTAGAATTCTGAAAAGTCCTTTGGTCTTCTTTCATTGATAGCTTATTCTTTCATTAATAGTTATCACATCTGAAGAACATGATGTGGAACAAATAATCACTGAGTGGCTAGTAGGTGCCAGACATTTTTCTTTCTGAAAAATGAGCCCATCCTTGCTAACAATACGGCAAAGCTACTTCCTCCTTGAGCTACTCACTCCTTGAGGCCATCCTTGCTAACAATACTGCAAAGCTACTTCCTCACTTTGCTTTTAAACACATTAGTAAAATGCTAGTCTGGATACTGAGTGTAAACAGTTTGTTTACTAGGCACTACAGCTAGAGTGCAGTGATTTTTACCCTCAGCTTCTCAAACATAACACTAAATACATAAACAAGGTAGGAGGAGCTTAACAGAGAAATTTCAACAATTACAAAAAGTTTTCCTGGCCTATAATAAAATTGCTAATATTTTAAAATAAAAATTATAGTTGGCTGTGGACATCAGTAGGAAGTGATGGCAATGAAAATAATGAAAACCAAATATAAAGTTGAATCGTAGTTTAAAAATAGTTAGCAACACAAAAATCTTTAAAAGAGTAATTTTTCTTACCTTTGGATCATGGACATCATAAGTTCGACAAAATATCCTTTACTAATTAAGGATAGAAATGACCAAAAAAGAATTCTTGAAAATTGAAAGAATATAAACCACCAACAAATTATAATTAAAAAATGTATGCATATACAAGATTTTATAAAAACCATATTTTATATACTTAGACCTAAATATAGGTTTGTATACATGTATGTATGTGTACACATACACATACAAAGCTGATCACAGTACTTTTTTTTTTTTTTTTTTTGGTTTTTGGCCGGGGCTAGGTTTGAACCTGCCACCTCCGGCATATGGGACCGGCGCCCTACTCCTTGAGCCACAGGCACCGCCCCACAGTACTTTTAATTCTTGAAAACTATAAATAAATCCTGCTCATCACAATGAATAGAATGAAAGCCCCTGTGAAATTTATCTCAAATACACTTCCTCCATAATAACATGAACATTGTTTTAGATGGGGCCAAGTCTCAGAATGTCCACTGATTTCAAAGCTTATAAATGAAACTTTCTAGTTAAATACCAAAGAAGTTAAAGCTGAGCTTCTGCAGAAATGGTCATTTTTTACATTCTGTCTTCTGGAAGCCCTAATTTATTAGGCCCTTTGGATTGCATCACTCCTTGATGAGCCTGCCCCTTGCTTGGAGACCCCTTACTCTGGCAAGGTGCAGAGGAGAGAAGAAGCCAAGGAGGCCCTACTACTGGCTTTTAGTGCCATGTTATCCTGGCCAGAGATATAAGAATTTCTTGAGTGTCCTACACTATCCAGTTCAGCACATCTATGCTCTGAATTGCACATTTTCTCTATAGGAATTCGAGGTGAAAACTTTAACATAATAAAAATATTAATTTGCCTAAGGTGTCAGCCACACATTTATCTTTCTCTAGGGCAGTGGTACTCAACCTCCCTAATGCTATGACCCTTTAATACAGTTTCTCATGAAAATAATTTTATGGTTGGGGGTCACCACAACATGAGGAACTGTATTAAAGGGTCACAGCACTAGGAAGGTTGAGAACCACTGCTCCAGAGGATCTATTGTGCTTGGATATACAGAATGGATAACTGATAAAAAAAATTCAGAATCCTGAGTTCTTGCTATCCCTCTCAAACTCTATATAACCCTGGAGCATGATTTAACCCTTATTGCTATTATCACTGGCAGCTCTAATCATGTTTTTCTACATAAAACCATATGAAACTATGCCTATTTTCAAAACAATGATTAAAATAAGGGGTGGAAAAAAACTTGTAAGAACATTATCTAGGAACCATATACTTTTTTTTTTTTGTAGAGACAGAGTCTCACTGTACCAACCATATACTTTTAAACATAAACACCTAAATAAAGGATACTTTTTTGTAGAAGAGCAAATGTGAAGTGTCACTCGTTCTGAAACCTCTTCCTCTGTGAAATTCCACAGTCTCCTTCTACTCAGAGACTTTTCCACAGCAAATATTAGCTGAAAGAAAAACACACATCAATGAAATGCAAAATGAAAGAAAAAAAAAAAACATAGAAAAAGGCAATTATAATGTCCCTAAACTCCCCTGGAGCTTTAAAATTCCATGATTCTATCATTTTTCTTGTTAGTTTGTTTTATTATTGCTTTTTTGGGACAAGGTCTTACTATGTTACCCAAGCTGGTTTTGAACTTCTAGGCTCAAGTGATCCTGTTGCCTCAGCTTCTTGTGTGGCTGAGACTACCTACATGCACATACCATAAAGCCTGGCTATATATATATGTATTTTTTAATTTCTTAGAATCAGAATTTTGTTATGTTGCCCAGGCTGTAGGACAGTGGCTATTCATAGGCCAAGTACAGTACACTGCGACCTGAAACCTCTGGGTTCAAGTTATCCTCTTGCCTCAGCCTCCAGAGTAGATAGGACTACAGGTGCCCACTACCACAAGTTTTTCTTTTCTTCAAAATAAAAACTGAAACTCACCATTAACCATTTTAGATTCCAGTTTTAGGTTTTAGATAGAAAAGTGTAATTCAATGTTAATGATTAACTGATATGAAAAATTAATTTGGGGTAATTAACATTTACATGAAATATAGACTAGACTATTTTAGTTACAATAATAAATGATTTCAACTACAAAAATGGAATGTGTTACCCATTTAGTATTTCCTATTTAAATATCACAAATGACTTAAAACATAAACTATAGTAATAACATAATTTAAAAGTAAAAAAATCACAATAGCGACATAAATTACGTCAAAAATGAGAATTTTAAAAAATGCATTCTTGACATAAGGGATGTTATACATTTGGCTCTAAGCTTTCTAACAACAATGCACAGAGAGAAATCTAATCTGTTACCTAATTCACATGATCCATAAGCTAAAAATAAGTAATTGATAAGAAAAGGCACAGCTTTCTTGAGGGTAACTTAAAAAGAAATTTCCTCCACAACATTATGGGTATAACAAACAACATTCTAAACAATAATTCTTACAGGTGACTTTGGCAAGTTTTATGAAGTTATTTCTTATAGTATCTCTTAATGTTAGCCCATGCAAAGTTGGATCACTGAAACAATTTCGGCATTTCTAAAGTTTTAATTGCTTCTTAGACAAAAAAGCAAAAGGAAGGACACTCTGACTGCATCTCTGTAGCACTGACCTCACATTCACCCCAGTGAATTCAGATCCAACCCCCAAAGGATACATAACCAATGCTAATATTAAATACACACTGATTTAGATTAAACTGCAAAATGCCAAAGAGGATAAAAAACTGTCAAAGAGGTCAATTTATTTAAAAAACCGACAGAAGACTGAACAACTTGCCAGGGGGAAGAACATCTTCATTTTATTGTCTTACTCCCTCAGGTGCAAATATCAAAGGATTGAGGGTGGGACATCTGACAGAAGTTATAAAACTAGAAGAATCTGTAGTATCTGGGGTTCTTAGCTGCATACTTTTTACCCAAAAAAGGTTCTGGGGGGATTCTGTGGGGTTTTACTATTCTCAAATTATGAGACCCATTTACTTTCCTAGGATATGAAATACTCATTTGAAAGCTAATTTGGATCTCAAGTACTAAAAGAGATGAAAGCAGGCTCCACAGAGTTTGCCTTTGGTTTGAGTTGAAGTGAAAATAGCTTGAGGACCTTTGTATGAACTTTTAGACTATGTTAACTCCTGGGAAACCAGCCCCAAACTTCACAGTAGTTCTTTCCCAGTGCTTGGTGGACACGGGAGAATGAAGGAAAATGAAAAGACAGACGTAGATTTTAAGTTTTAAAAACAGCATGGGCAGAGGGATCTTTGCTTCTTATTGTGAGGCCTCAGCAAAGACAAAAACCCCAGACAAGCTGTAACTTTATTTCATATGGCTCATAGAGGAAGGCCAAAATCTTTATGTCATAACTCTTGTTGGGCTTGCCCTCCCCAATTAAACTATGTCTTAAACTAGCTACTTTAATCAAAATGATTCACTTCTTACTTACCTCATTCTAAATTATGATTCTAACACAAACAGACATGGGACATGGAAGACAGTCCTAGAGCAGGATGTCAAAGAAGAGCCCGACAGTGTAACCTGGCTTATTTACCCTCAATGAATCCCCAACAATAAAAAAAAAAAAAAAAAAAGAAGAGCCCGATTAGGCCATGCACACAAATCTCAGGAGTGATTAAACCCCTGGGAAACCTTATGCTCAGAAGGACTGACACTTCTGACGACACCAATGTGACAGAAGAAAGGAGATATTTTTCTCCTTGGCTAGTCCAGACTAACTCTTGCTCTCTTTAATGAAGTTTAAACATTCTGCATTCCTTAACTCTCCCATAGCACTTACTCTTCCTGAGAGGGCAGCCCTGCCCAGCCAGGGTGAGGGGGTGGGTGGGAGCCTTGTCTGCTCAGTGACCTCACAGCACAGCTGAGTCTTACTGGGAGAGGGATGAAGTTTCAGTGAGACAGCCTCTGGAGTCTTAAAAGGGCTTGGCCTTTGGCAGTGCATTTTGCACCAGGCTTTGGGTTTCTCTGATCCACTTCCCTCCTGCCTCCTGTCTCTCTGTTCCCTTTTGTCCACCATCTGCAATCATTTTCTTAATTCAATTCCTAACCTACGTACAACTAACAATTGAATGTTGGTTTTAAGTTTATGAAATCATTATTACTAGCAATGCAAGCACATCAAGATATGACTCTTCCCTTAAGTACCTATATGTACATCCGCAGTTAACCAATTCTCTGACATAGCAATAAAGCAAAAAACACAGGGTTTCAGGATAGATACTCTCTGTACAAGAATAAAAAATAAATATTTGATTGTTGTTTCTTTATGTTTTACTCCCAAGAACTTAAGAGAGTGGAACAAAAGATGAAGAATCTCAGTACCTATTAATTTTACATGATAGCAATCATTTTATACTAAATGTAAGATTTAGCAGAATACTGCAATTGCACAAGAAAAACTGTCAAAGCATTATAACTTGTTTCATAATAGTAAGAAATAATCTTTAAAAGAAAGACAGCTCCGATTGAAAATATACATATTTAGGGCGGCGCCTGTGGCTCAAGGAGTAGGGCGCCGGTCCATATGCCGGAGGTGGCGGGTTCAAACCCAGCCCTGGCCAAAAACCACACACACACACACACACACACACACACACACACACACAAAAAGAAAATATACATATTTACATTTATTACACTCAAGCTTTCTAAGCAATTGGGTATAAAAAGCTATGTTAACATAATCCCAACAAGAAGAATATGGAACACAAACCTAAATATGCCTAGGATTACTGTATATACTCATAATCAATAAAAGTAATATGTATCTCTGATCTTATTAAACATATCAGACTTACTCTGCGCAGGGCATTTTGAAAATCATTTGCTAGTTCTAGAGTAGTAACAATAAATACTCCAAGAACCAAAAGTCCCCCTGGTAGCATTCGGGATACCTAAAAATAGAAATACAGCATTAGATAATAAAAGCATTTGGCATCATATGTGTTCTTTACTGTTTGAGAAACTAAATATCTTCCTAGAACGTCCTTAGCTTACCTTATAACTACTTTATAAATAAATGCACCTGCTCACACAGCACCGTATGTGAGGGAGTTTTTAGCCAGTAAACAAATAACTTTAATGGAACACTCTCCCTTCTCACCTTATCTGGCCTCCAATGACTTTTTTCTTTACCCCCAAATAAAGGAAATACTGAAAGGAAGACATTTTGATGACATTCAGGACATCTAGGATAGTTTGATGATAGCTTTGATAGCATTCCAGAAAAGAGTTCAAAAATTGCTTTGAATGGTGGACTATGCACTGGCCTCAGTGCATAGCTTCCCAAGGGGAGTACTTCGAAGGTAACTGTACTGATATTCAGCAATGAAGTATGGAGCACTTTTTCTAAGATGAGTTCACAAACTTAATTGTCCAATTGTGTACATGTCTATGAGTACATACATCGAAACATACTTGTGTATTTAAAAGGTTTAAAGTAGATTGAAGAAAGAAATATTTCTATCTTACTGTAACATTCTTTACTAGATGATATAATTCATTCAATAAAGTTAAGAAAGTGGGTTAATTTATCATTCCCTCTTGCCCACCCTAAATTTGTTTCCTTCTTGTATAACAGCAACATCATCCTCCTAGACATCCAGGCTAAAATTCTCAGCCATCTTTAGATACTCTTTCCCTATACTCTTCAATCCTAATCAACCTGATCACTAAATCTTTTGATTATAGCTCTTTCTCCAAAATGATCTGGCAATGAAGTTCTAGCCCAATGTATTAGTTTTATTCATGAATTCCTTTATCTAGTATTTTGGAGTTCCCGTTATAAACCATGGAAATCCTAAGTGCTAGGCACTTAGGAAATTGCTATAAATAAAAAAGAAGTGACTCTTGAGCTCACAAAGTTCAGAGTCTAGCTAGGTTAGGCTCACTTCATCATCTCTTGAACCACTATTGTAATTATACATTTTCTGTTTTGTCTCCAGTCTGCCTATTCTCCATTTACACTGTACCAACATATCAAAGTTATTTTCTAAATTAATGGCAAATTAATCCCTTCTAAAAATAAGAAGTTCTGGAAGTCTACCATGGAGGTAGGACTGCATTCAAAAACTACCCATAAACTGGTTTCTCCCTGTCATATTATCTAATTACATTCTTCTACACAGCCCACATGCCAGCAATATCCGATTGCTTGCTATTTCCTACCATCTTTTACTTTCGTGTCTTTGTGTCATTTATCTACACTGTTCTTGGATACCACATGTTCCCTAACTATTTCTACTGGCAAAGTCCTACTCATCCTTCAAGTTCAGAGCCTTCTGTGAAGTTATTTTAAATCTAACCATTGGCAGTTATCCCATCCCGCCTATATTCCTATAACACTTTTCTACTTTATTTCTATTATACTTGCTATTGGTAATAATGTCTTTCTCTTTGGTTAAAAATGTAAACTCTCTGAGGACATTTTAAAATGAATTTAATCATCTATTTATTCTCTTGGTGTCTAGCATTAGTCCTTGAAACAATCAGACCATCAACTATATTGTCAATGATCAGTATTATTTTAGAGTAAAATAAAATGGAAGTAAGCTAAATGACCATAAACAGGGATAGGTTAAAAAATTTCATAATGTAATGCAATGAACAAATGTTAACAATGGTAAACCATAGCATTTAAGAGGAAAGGCTTTCAGTTTACACTGCCTGGGTTCAAATCCCAGTTCTACCACTTAACTTCTATGTAATCTTGGGTGGGTAATTTGATTTCAAGTAAGAAAATACTTTTTAAAAACTAGACATAGGTGAATCAACAAAGAGAAATATTAATATAATCATGGATAAAACAGAATACTACTTTTGATATACTCTATAAGTTTTGGATTTTCAAAATGAGTACTCTGAAATCCTAGTGTAGTACCCTGAGAACAAAGTGCTATTTTATTATTTTGTTGTTAGTGAAATAAACAGAAACTTAATTATATGAAGAGACAAATAAGACGACCTGGTTGGCATGTTCTGTGGTCCATTCTTCATCCAAATCATCCAACTTAGCTTTGGAATGTTTGAGGTTCTCATTTTCTTCCACTTTGGGTGGTGTTCTAGTGGCAAGAATCACATAATCCTTTTGTGAAGAACACTTCAAAAACAAATTATAAAAGCTTATTAGAGTAATATCTGATTGAGGAATCAGATGTCTTAGCTTTTCTTTTTTTTTTTTAAGACAGAGTTTCATTTTGTCACCCTCAGTAGAATGCTGTCACATCAGAGCTCACAGCAACCTCCATCTCTTGGGCTTAAGTGATTCTCTTGCCTCAGCCTCGCAAGTAGCTGGGACTACAGGCGCCCCCAACAATGCCCAGCTTTTTTGTTGTTGTTGCAGTTGTCAGTGCAGTTTTAGCTGGCCAGGGCCAGGTTCGAACCTGCTACCCCTGGTATATGAGGTCAGTGCCCTACCCACTGAGCCATAGGCACAGCGCTGTCTTAGCTTTTCTAACATGCAAAAACTGAGTAATATTAGTAGCAGGTTAAACTGTTAATACCCATATTATAATAGCATGTGCAGGGAAACGAATTTCTAAGGACAGCCTCACATTTCCTTTACATGTTGTTTACTCTTTAATATATTTAATATGAGCTTCTTATTTATTTGGAAATCCCAAATGTGAATCACATAGTGGTCCTTAAAAATGGTTTACTGGATGAAAAAATGAACTGCATTAACTAAAAGGTATATGCTTAGTCAATTTTATAGTTATTATATTTATTTTCTAAATAATTTGAATAGATTAGATGCTTAGCAAATATAAAATATCAGTAAAATAAAGCAACAAGTGACATTATGTATCTTACTTTAACTGAAAAGATGATAGCAAGGAGCTTGCACATATGTGTCCACCAAATAACAAAAAGAATTTTGGGACACATAATTTGAAGTGATACCAGATTCTATGTTCTTCAATTTTAATAGCAGTTAAATGGTAATCAAGATCTAAATTTAATGGAGATCTGCATTTAAATTTAGGGAACATTTAAAAGCTCAGTTTCACCCTAGTGAAAGTTTCTTACGCAAAGAAGGAAAATGAGCTGATAATGCAAGGTAGCATGGTGTCATCCTCATACATGACCTAAAACTCTCGTCAATCGCATCATCTTAAGACAAAAAATAAAGCAAGAGTAATTATTACTATAAAAGTTATTTCCAGAAAGTTACATTCAAATGTATACACAGAAAAAGAAGGTAGAAAAAAGACAGATGCTGATTAAGAAGAGTTCTCTTTTTCCACAAAATATGTAATTTTGAAAAGATAAAGAAACTGACACAGATAAAGTTAATTATGCAATTTGAGTAGGAAACAAGCAAGCTTGAGGGGAAGGAAAAAAGGTGATGTACTCTAGAATAAAAAGGATGAAAAAGCAGGTAGAATGATGAAGGAAATGATAAGATACATGAAAACACTGGAAGGAAGGCCCTAAATTTGAGAGACTTATTTGTAAGATGGTGGTTTTGTTGAGCTCTGAAAACAGGGTATCTCTAAAAAATAGCCTACATCCATCCAGCGAGACCAGTTTGGGAGAGGGTCTCTATCCCTGGCCTTTTTATCTCTACTGATCACATCTTTCTCTTACTCTTCTTTTCTTAAATTTTCAAAATGAAGGAAAGAATTTTAAATAAAAAGTTCCTAGCAAAAAGAGACCTAAATTAGATGCAAAGTAACCTGAATCTAAAGTTCACATTGTTGCCAATACAGGCAATCTGGCTGTCTAATGCGAGGTCTCACAGGGAGGCAGTACCAGGGTGAACAATGTAGTTTTGCCCTCTATCTTGAAAGCTAAGAAATCTGATTCGAAAATTCTGATAATGAACCTGTCTCCCAGGACTAGATGGCCATTAAATAAACTCATTCTGAATGATGCAGAAACCTAGGTCATGCGGGACTCTGAATGCGAGTCCTCTGTGCAGGGCATTCTTGATAAGCAGATAACACAGAGCATTAAGTTACAAAAGAAAGTAGCTTGGGAATATGAATAGATTCATAAAAAGTGAAGTTAATTATGCAATTTGAAGATTCTAAGACATAAGGCAAAGATACTCAGAATGAAAATAGTCACAGTAAGAGCTTTATTTGCTACCAGGCCTCAAAGTCAAGTCATGGGGCCATGTGGGCCACAGTACACTTCCTTTAGCATTTGGATGGATGTTGCCAGTTTGCATATGAGACTCTTCTTCTTTTTGGGGCCGTGGGGGGCAGGGAGCTTTGTACTGCTGACCAGTCCTTCCTGCCAATTATCATGTTCTTCTTTCTATTATAATAAATCAATGGCTGCTTATGCTTTTTTCCCCAAGTATCCAAATTTCTGTTCCATTTTATGTTGACTATAAGGAAAATAGAAATTTGTGTAATTTCAAAAATTCTCCTAATCCCTTTCCCTCCCCTCTTAATGAGCCAACTTTAAAAAACAAAATTAATTAAGATGGGTACTGTAGCATCTAACAAAAATATGACCATTCCTGTCACAAGTCTAAAATAAGACAAGACAAACTACAATGAGAATAAAATTAACCAACGCTTCTCTGATAAAGAATTAGATAACTGGGAATTAATGAAGATTAGAAGAGAATACAAAATACTTTGGGAAGACAGTAAAATGTTAATAATTTGATCAATAAATTAGTTTAATTCTGGAATCTCTACATTATAAATTATTATATGATCAAAGGAACACATTATTCTGGCTTGAGCAAACCTGGGCTAGGTTTGTCCTACCTCTCCACACATTGCTTCAATAGTGCACTTTAAATTTACTTTTGAGTTTATTGTTAAATAGCAGACTTTAACTTTAAATAAACAGGTAATTTGTTTTATCAATAAATACAGAAAAAGGTGGCGCCTGTGGCTCAGAGGAGTAGGCCCCATATGCCGGAGGTGGCGGGTTCAAACCCAGCCCCGGCCAAAACTGCAAAAAATAAAAAATAAAATGAAATAAAAAGAAATACAGAATAAAAGATACATACCTGTCCTATTAAAAGGCCAGAGACAAATGCCTTTCCTTGGAGATTGATGTTTGAAAGATACTGGCCGACAGTCTCTTCGACAATGTAGGTTCTTCCCATTATAGAGAACTAATTCGATCTCCTAAATTACAAAAAAAAAAAAATTGGCATTTTAAAATATAATTTGCAATATTTTTATCATACTAAGAGAAGTGGTACTGTGCTGATACTACCCCATGCCTTACAGTGATTGCTTATTATTCTTTTTTGCAAAGTTTAAATGTAGTTATAGAATTCTCTTCAACTACCAATCAACCACAGTTGACAAAAGAGATTAAACTTATTTCTCATATCTGGTATAAGGGAAAGGACACTAAACTCAAAGTCGTTGACACATGTGATTTATTATTATAGATCTACTCCTTTAGTTGCATTAGATAATCTAATGCTAAGCCTCAGTATTATCATGCCAAAATCGAAAAGATGACTTTCTGAATAGTTCATTAAGGAGAAGAATCAATTTCTTTACTCAGTAAGTATATAACGAAGAACTATTATTTACTAGAAATTATTCCAGGTGAGATAACACAAAGATTAGTAACATTTGATGTTTCCCTTAAAGAACACATAATACAGTAAGAATTGTGTATATAGATAAACAGCAATGCAATCATGACATTTATATGGCTTCTGCTTTGTCTAAGACATTATTCCAAGTACTTTACATGTAATATTTAACAATCACAAAAACTCGATGAGGTAGATATGACTATCATATGTGCTGCTGAAGTAAGCACAAATAATCTTTTTTTTGAGACAGAGACTCAAGCTGTCGCCCTGGGTAGAGTGCTGAGGCATCAGAGCTCACAGCAACCTCCAACTCCTGGGCTCAAGCAATTCTACTACCTCCGCCTCCCAAGTAGCTGGGACTACAGACACCTGCCACAACGCCTGGCTATTTTTTGGTTATAGCCATCATTGTAGTTTGGCAGGCCCAGGCTGGATTTGAACCCGCCAGCTCAGGTGTATGTGGCTGGTGCCTTAGCTGCTTGAGCCACGGGAGTCACAGGCGCCAAGCTGTATGATTATTATAATCTTCATTTTATAGATGAAGAAACTTAAACAAGAAAGATTGATTAAATATCTTGCCCAAGTGACAAAGCTGATTAAGTGGCAAAGACAGGATTTAAACTTAGTGTGGCTCTAAAATTTATGTTCTTCAATAATACATTCATACTTACAAATCATAACCAGTCTCTCAATTAAATCATTACTAAGGGTAGCTTCTACTCTGCTTTATCTCCAGTTTGAGAATGGAAACCCTCTTATTGCCTTATGGTTCTCGGATTTGAGGTTCCATAGCTTAAAACCAAAGATATTAAATAAAAGAGTTAGGCAATAACAAATGATCAAGGAACTCACATAAAGTCCAGAAGATGAAAATGTACAGAGGTGATACTCAAAAAGACTATCAAAGAGATACAAACAGAGACTGTGGGAATACAGTTGCAACAGTTTGAATATTGCAATTTAGAGACAAAGGTCATTTGAGTTCTGCAAAAAAAAAAAAAAATCGAACCTTATGCAATAGCACAAAGTTAAAGCCACTACAGATATACTGTTGTGGTATATCTAACACAGTAAACTGCCAGTCCCAAGGTGGTTTTGCATTACTCTAAAATTAAAGCTCAGAAGATGGGTTCAAGTTTGAAATGACCTGTTAGATGCTATTTTTTTACTGCTTCCAAGAGTCTCTTCAGTTTTGTGTCAAATTGCATTAATTTTTTTCTAGCTCTTTTCTGACAAGGGTGAAAAGTGAATAGGTTTGAATACCATTTTTTTAAAGACTAAGCGTAGAACCACCTGCCTAAATCATTGATGCCTTTAGTTAAGGACTTTCAACTTTTAATAATGCCTTAAAGTATGCATTTACTTTATCATGTTATTCTATTCCTTTTCTTCTACTCTCCTTTTCTTCTTAATTCTTGCAAGAAATAACAAGTGATTTATATTTAACCTTCTATCCTTATTTCTACCAATGTCACCTATAGCCATAGCAATGTGTAAGAAACTGAATGCAATAGGGAGATGAAAATCTATTTGATTATGAAACCTGGATGCCAGATAAATTTTTCTTTAATGCCCTTTCAAAATTTTTAAATGTAGTCAACCATATGTCATAAAAGGGACTACTAAAAATATACAGTGTTCGCTCTTCATATCTGTGTTTTCTGTTATCTCTGGATTCGTCCAACTTTGAACTCAAAATATGTGGGGGAAAAAATGATTGCATCTGTACTGAACATGTACAGACATTTTTTATGTCACTATTGCCTAAATGATATAGTATAACAACTACCTACATAGCATTTACAGTCTATTAGGTATAAGTAATCTAGAAATGATTTAAAGAATAAGAACATTATGCCTAGGTTATATGCAAATACTACACTATTTTATATAAGGAACTTGAGCATCTACAGATTTTGGTATCCCTGAGCAGTCCTGGAATGAATGCCCATGGATAAGGAACAATGTATCTTGCCTTACACAGTTATAATTTTCCCCAAATGTTATAAACTTTTGTGATCTAAGCACTGTGAGGTAAGACAACTCAACCTCCCTGGAACGTGGTCTCCTAATCTACAAAATAAAGAATCTGGATCCTAGCAGATCTGAAAACCTATCTAATTTTAGGATTCTGTAAGTTTAAGTACAGAATAGCTGCATTTCTCGAATGATAGCTCAACAGTATGGGACAAGGACAGAGCACAGTACTTCGCATACAAGCAACCTTAATTAAAGTGCTCATCTATAAAATTTTGAGGAAAAAAATCAACCTTAACCTCCTCACTGATGTACTTTTCTTTAGTTATCATAAAATATCAATTCTGTTTTTATTTCTTAGATGGCTTCAGAACAACAGATTTGACAGTATGAACTAGAGAAAAAGAGAACAAATTCACTTGAGAAATCATCAATTCACAATAGGCCCAAGACTGTAGGAACTGCAAAGAGGACATGAGAAATGCTTTATTTACAAAAAGGAATAATTCTTTAGAAAAGTAATCAAACATAAAGCAATGACAGATTGAGTTTAGAAAGTACAGAATTATGATCTAGAAATAGATTATGTTAAGGTGGCAGGGGTGGGAAGTGGTTTTAAATGTGTTTAAAAACTTCAGTTACAACCATTTTCAATTTTAAAAACAACAAGATGTTAGATAACATTTTCTAAAATGAAACATTAAAACACAGGCTAAACTCAAACTCCGGGCTTCTTTTAACCGTCATCCTGAACCATAAACCGGGCTACTTAAAATCCTTTGAATCACTCAGTCTCCCCCCCGCGCCACGCCCAAAAGGCATCTAGATACGACATTTCACATAAGGCAAACTGTCAATGGTGTGCACAGCAGTGACAATCCATGTTTCCTACACCTTTTCCCTTCTTTTCTCCCTTTAGAAGGAAGCTGTGTGACCGAATCCACATACACAAGTATTATTTCAAACTTAGGCTGTCTCACCTGTTTTCAGAATGTGCACGCGTAGCAAATAAATCCGTCCTCTCTAGATGAAGGCTTAGGGTGTAAAAACCTGCCTCTAGGGGATAGATTATTCCCAGGTTCCAATTCCACAGCCAATGAATTCATCAGAAAGCGACCGACTCTCACACCTCACTTCCCACTCCAAAAACAGGGTCTCGGGAGTCAGGTGACGCCGACTGATGACGCAGGCTGCCCACCCTGCCTTCTCTGCAGAGCCTCAGCCAAAGCGACTGCGGTCGCCACCCCGCCCCCTTCCGGGCGCCATAGAGAGCGTGGCGGTAGCCAGGGGCCTGCGGTCCGGCCCCGCCGGGACCGATGCCCTCTAGCGGCTCAGTGTCCAGAAGCCGCCAAAGAGGACGACCCATGGCATCCCGGGGTTTTGACGGTAAGGTAGTCCTCTTCACCGAGGGATGTGGGTTGACGAGTACGTATGTAGCGCCACCGCGCGGACAGTGGTCACGCGGCTTAGTGCGGAGAGCCGCGGGGCGGGGAGAAAGGAGGAAGCGCAGGGGGCGGTGTGGATCGGGTTTACGGAAGGGAAAGAGAACAACACTACGTTTCCCAGAGCCTTGCGAGGCCCCAAGTGGGTGGAGCGGGAAGCCGGAAATTGGAGTGTACGGAGGGGTCAGAGGCAACCTCTGAACTCGGATTCCCAGGTTGCACGGCTCCCGGCCCTGCGCACGCAGTTTGGGCGCGGGCGGCGCTGGGCGGCTGGGGCCGCGGATAAAGCAGGACTCGGTTTCCCAGGGTACCGCCGCGGGAGTCTCCGGCGGGCGGGCGCGCGCGAGCCATCAAGTGAGGCGGCCGAGGCGGCGGCCCAGGCTTCTGGGTCCTCCTGGTCTTCTCCTTTCTCCTCGGCTTTTACTCCGTCGGCCACTGCCACCGTGGGGCCCGGCCAGACCGACATGGCGGCGGTGTTGCAGCAAGTCCTGGAGCGCTCGGAGCTCAACAAGCTGCCTAAGTCCGTCCAGAACAAACTTGAAAAGTTCCTTGCTGATCAGCAATCCGAGATCGATGGCCTGAAGGGGAGGCACGAGAAATTTAAGGTGGAAAGCGGTAAGTGAGACGTTCTTCCTGCCCTTGATTT
Organism: Nycticebus coucang; assembly: GCF_027406575.1. Classification (NCBI taxonomy): domain Eukaryota; kingdom Metazoa; phylum Chordata; class Mammalia; order Primates; family Lorisidae; genus Nycticebus; species Nycticebus coucang. The sequence goes on from NC_069789.1 coordinate 75,662,492, forward strand.
TGAGTTTAACTCCCTAGCTGTGTCTAATAGTCCCCCTTGCAAGCTCACACTATATGTGGCATCACTTTCCGGACTGCAGTGACATCCTAGGCCTTCTCTTTCCTACTCCTCGCAGTTTGATAAAAAGAAGGCTTTTTTAAAAAGTCGGAATCCACGTTTGTTTTTGTTTTCCTTGTAACTAGGGTGATCTCACGTAGGGACACTTAACTTTGTCCAGCAAACAGTTTGGGTTTTTTACACCAGACTTGCCAAAAGTCTGCGACCCCTTGCTGTCTAAGCTGAGGGTACCGTATCTGCTTGCGTAGTTGCCTTTAGATGATTGTGACTTCCTTCCTATTTTCTCTTTCACCTACAATCATAGGCCTTTGTGTAATTGACGAGTTTGTACACTTGTTCATAGTTCGTCATCCAATGACCCTATAATGAAGTAGATGTTCGTAGAAATGAATATTAAGTACGTGAGACAGGGCTGGAAAACAAAATGTGCAGTAAATAAGTTTAATATATTGATGTCTCCCGAGAGTTTGATAGAAAATATATTAAGATATAATTATCTAAAGTAGGCCTCAAGAAAGTGTTCAACAATATGGCTTGAATATCCTTGAAAAAAGATGACGACTGTAGTAATTGCAATAGCAAAATGCAAACTCTATCTTCTGTTTCAGTTTACCATTTGGGGCAGTTGGTAACTGTTTTTTAACTAAGTTGACTGGAAATTGTAGTGACTTCACTTCAAAAAGTACAATTAGCAAACAGAATTGATATTGAAAATTCTGCTAATTCCAGAGCTGAGTATAAAACACTGCATTCTATTCATTAATTTACATTGAGTGTCTTCCATGTGCCTGATACTGTGCTGAACAAGACAGACTCAGTCCCTTGTTAAGTTTACACATTTTTACATAAATTGGTAATTTTATACTTCCAGATATTATTTTGACTATTTTTAATTTTATTTATTTATTTAGAGACAGAGTCTCAAGCTATGGCCCTGGGTAGAGTACTGTGGCATCACAGCTCACAGCAACCTCCAACTCTTGGGCTTAAGGGGTTCTCCACCTTCCTAATGCTGCAACGCATTAATACAGTTCCTGTGGGCACAATCCACAGGTTGAGAACCACTGATAAGCGATTCTCCTGCCTCAGTCTTCTGAGTAGCTGGGACTACACCCACCAACCACAATGCCCGACTATGTTTTTGTTGCAGTTGTCTTGTTTTAGCTGGCCCAGGCCAGGTTGGAACCTGCCAGCCTTGGTGTATGTGGCTGGCGCCCTACTGACTAAGCTATGGGCGCCACCTATTTCGACTTTTCTTTTTTTTAAAGCCTTTTAAAGCAAATAAGTTTTTGGTATAAACAACTTTTTTTTCCATTTAATACTTATTTTTAATTAAGGGAAAATATTAAGTTAAATAAGACACGTTGCCTGCATTAGAGAGGTTCATTTGTAAAACACATTTTGGACCTTATTTTCTTTTATCGTGTAAGTCTTTTTGGAATTACTCATTTGGAGGATAAGGTCTTCTCAGTGCTTAATCTAATTATCTTTACTCAGATTCTCTTATTGGGAACTTAACTCTTTAGTCTTACAAATTTAATAAACTTAACTCTTAACTCTTTAGTCTCTTATAAATTTAATAAATATCTTTGAATCTTAGAATATTTCCTCTTTAAGGCTTCATTCCTCAGAAAGGTGGGTAGCTAATTTCCTTCTTAGATTTTTGGCATTGTTAAATCTTAGCTGCTACACAAGATTTTAGTTAAAGATCCTGTTTTTTCCTCAAGAGAACAATGTTTCTTGTGCTTTCCTTGTGTTTGAGGAAAGCTAACATCAATAGAAATCTTACGGAGTGGAGTCATAATTGATAGTACATATAGCTTGATTTCAGCTGGATAGATGAAGAACAACACAGGAAGCTCACAAAATTTTCATCTTTCTCTCTTAATGGTCCATGCCTATCATCTATTTGGTTTATAACTTTTTTCAGCTAATGATAATCTTAAATTTTAAAATCCAAATTATTAGAAATAAATAGTATTGACAATGTGTGTAGTGTGTATTTGATTTTATTTTTATTATTTTTTGCTTGTTTTATGTAGAACAACAGTACTTTGAGATAGAGAAGAGACTGTCACATAGTCAGGAGAGACTTGTGAATGAAACCCGAGAGTGCCAGAGCTTGCGACTTGAGCTAGAGAAACTCAGTAAGTATTTAATCACTTCTTTATAATACTCTTGGAGTATTGAGATTTTCGTGCACTATTTTGTATGCTTTGGAAGCAACTTCTTACTATTTATGAAAATACTGATTAAGCATCATGTTTGTTTTTGTTTTTGTTTTTTTTTACTCAGTAGTGAAGACTTTCTAAGAGGGTGCAGCTTAGTGGTCAGGAGGCCTGGGTTCTAATTCTGACTTTACTATTAAAAGAAGGTTTGCCATGTGTAAGTCACAATGTGTATGATTGTTTTATAAGATAGTTAGATCTGGGGCGACACCTGTGGCTCAGTGAGTAGGGCGTCAGCCCCATATACTGACGGTGACATGTTCAAACACAGCCCCTGCCAAACTGCCACAAAAAAATAGCCTGGCATTGTGGCTAGCACCTGTAGTCCCAGCTACTTGGGAGGCTGAGGCAAAAGAATTGCCTAAGCCCAAGAGGTGGAGGTTGCTATGAGCTGTGACATAGCCACGGCACTCTACCAAGGGTGACAAAGTGAGATTCTGTCTCTTAAAAAAAAAAAAAAAAGGTGGTTAGATCCACATGTCTATCTACTTATATAGCTTTGCATATCAAATGATATTTTTTAAAACCTTTTGAGGAAACTAAAGCATTGTGCAATTGGTAAAACAATTTAAAGAGGGTGACATCGTTATGGTAAAGATTAAATCCCATTGATTTCATTATATTTTTTAACTCTTTAGTCTCTTACAAATTTAATAAATATCTTTGAATCTTAGAATATTTCCTCTTTAAGGAAATAATTTCCTTCTTAGGTTTTTGGCATTGTTAAATCTTAGATGCTACAAAAGATTTTAGTTAAAGACCCTGGTTTTTCTCAAGGGAACAATGTTTCTTGTGCTTTGCTTGTGCTTGAGGAAAGCTAACATCAATAGAGATCTTATGGAGTAGAGTCATCCTTGATATTAAATATAGCTTGATTTCAGCTGGATAGGTGAAGAAGAACACAGGAAGCTCACAATTAAAATTTTCAACTTTCTCTCTTAATGGTCCATGCCCATTATCTGTTTGGTTTATAACTTTTTTCAGCTACTTTTGGCACTCACACTTTTAAAACATGATGTATATGAATGATGGTATGTACTTGTGAGTGATAGAGCATTATTAGGTAGATCTGCTTCATTATTTACATAGTTTTTCCTTGGCATAATAAAAAGATCTGTTCAGTGGTAGTGCTGAGGAATTTCAGAAAAATGGCTATGATTACAACTTTTTCTGTGAGATGTGAGAGAGGGAGAAGATAGGGCTAAACCTAGATAAACATCAAATGCCTTCCCGCAGTGTACAATTAATGTGTGCATGTGCTTTTTTTTTTTAATGTATTCTAAGTCTGCATGTCTGGAAAGCAGTAGTCCACATTAAAATAAAATGGAAAATCTAGACTAATTTAGCAGGTTTTTCTTTTAATGATCCTCTTAAATAGAAGACTGGAATTAGTAATAATGTATTTGCTCATTAAATTGCCAACACATAAAATAAATTTTTTAGTGGAATAAAATTTCAAAAAGTATATTCTTTCTAAGAAGAATAACTGTATAAGGCAAGACAGCCCATTTTGAGTAGAGACTGAGGTATTAACAATTGAGTGTCAAACATACTTTTTTCTTCCATTTTAAAGGCTCTCTTTAGAGTGATGAATGAGTGGACTTGTAAACGTCCATTACTGTGATTTGTTGTTACATTTATATTTTATGTAGTTTAAATGTTATTTTCTCTTAATCTTTTTTTAATTAATTTTTTTATGTCTAAATACAGTTCACTGTTTTTATGATTTATGTTGATTTAGAAGATGTCATTAAAAAATGAGAAAATATACTTCCTAGAAATGTTGCCTAGAACTTACACTTGATCTTGGAGACAGGATAGCATAATTTAAAATTTTGGTTTAAAATACAGAAATTTGGATGTGTTTATATCATAGGAATGTGATGTACAAATCAGTCCTTTGGGCTTCGGTTTTCCTTATTTTTAAAATGTGTAAGGGTGACAATTAAATAAAAACATACATTGCAAATTTTAAGCTAATGTGTTTATGTTCATAAAATTCATTTTATCCAGACACTCAGCTGAAGACTCTAACGGAGAAAAACAAAGAACTTGAAATTGCTCAGGATCACAATGTTGCCATTCAGGTAAAATTTATTCTTATGAATAAAGGTAATCATAAACAAGATGCTTGAGGAAATTTTCTATTTTGATTGTGTTTATCAGTTTTTAGTCAAAAGGAAGATGAAACAGATACCCTATCAACAAAAACTTATATACATAAATTTTTCAGTTGTATCTATATATGTTTTATTGATAGATTGGATATTCCTTTTACCCAATATAAACTATCCAGTGAGTGAGTGCTTACTACTATAAAGGCCTTAGACTTTATTCCAAGTATTTTTTGTTGTTGTTTTTCGTTTGTTTGTGTTTGAAACAGAGTCTCTCTACCCAGAGTGCTGTGGCATCCTACCTCACAGCAACCTCAGACTCTTGGGCTCAAGCAAGAGCCCCTTGCCTCAGTCTTCCAAGTAGTTAAGACTACAGGCACCCATCACAATGCCTGGCTAGCTTTCCTATTTTTAGTAGAGATGGGGTCTTGCTCTTGTCAGGCTGGTTTTGAACTTCTGAGCTCAGGCAATCACCTGCTTCAGTCTCCCAGAGTGCTAGGGTTATAGGTGAGAGCCACAGTGCCCGGTCCTATGCCAAGTTCTGTGATACAGTTGGGGATTTGAGTAAATCCATGTTAATAATCATTTCCTTGGGGCAATGACAAGAATAAAGATTGAATATGATCATAAGGAGTGCTGACCAGTTTTTTTTAATAAAGTCATACCTAGTGACTCTTTAACCAGGTAGAACTTTAGATTTTTGCCATTGCTTTTATAAAATTTCAAATTAAAAGACAATTTCTTCAAATTTCCAGAAGAAAAAATTCTACTCAGAGAATCTAAATAGGATCAAAAATGCCCCATAATATAGCAAGAAATAACTTCACAAAAAATGTAAAGCATTTATGTGAAGAAACACTCAAGAAAACTCCGTTTCTTTACAAGAAAACTCCGTTACTTTACTGAAAACTTTATCTCTTTGTAGAGAGAGATAAAGCATTTTTGTGGATGGCAAGATTTTCTAAATTAATGTGTTGCTTTGAGATTTGTCTCTTTAAGTAAGATAGATTGAAACTTGTTAATGTACCTCTAACGGTGACTGGGCGGGGGGGATTGTTATGGCTAGGATAATTCTGCAAAAGATGTATCAATTTAAAAGTTCTTGCTTAGTCACATATTAAAATGTTTTCATAATTCTGTGGTTATTAAAACATTGCAATGCTGATATAAGAATCAATATATAGAACAGAAAAACAGTTCAGAAATAAAACCCAAGGCAGAAGAGCTTTACCAGTTGGGGAGAGTAGCTATCACAAAATCTTTATAAATCTGGTAAAAGCTATGAATGTACATGTGCATATTTCACATAAAGTTTTGGGAGGAAAAAACACTGTGAGGAATTTTAATAAATTCCATTAAAATAATAGAATTTATTTAATGGCTGAGAAAAGAAACTGTAAACTTTTCCACTAAGATCAAGTGTAAGACAGGCATGCCCACTCACACCCCTTCTAGTCAGTATAGTACTAGAAGTACTAGTGCTAGAGCAGTCAGACAGGATAAAGAGATAAAAGGTATGTACACTAAAAAAGAAGAAATAAAATTCTCTAATCAAGATGACATGATTTTATATGTAGAAAAACCAAGGATTTCACATACCAAAAAAACCCTGTTAGAATGAAAAAACAAATTTAGTACATTTGCAGGATATAAAATCAACATTCAGAAATCAATAGCATTTCTACACACAGATAATGATCTAGCTGAAAACAGTCAAGAAAACAATCTCATTTGCAGCAGCATGGAAAGAATGATAATAAAGTACTTAGGAGTAGATTTAACCAAGGAAGTGAAAGATTTATACATTAAAAATAACAAAACATTGCTGAAACAAATTTAAGATGCAAATAAATGTAAAGATATTCCATACTCATGGATCAGAAAAGTTAATACTATTAAATTGGCCATACTACCCAAATCAGAATGCAGATTCAACCCAATGCTATTAAAATTCCCATGTCATTCTTCATACAAATTTAAAAAAATTCTGAAATTCCTGTGGAATCAACAAAAAGCCCTGAATAACTAAAGCATTACTAAAAAAGAAAATGGAAGTTAGAGGCATCACACTCCCTGATATCATATTCTCTTCTCATGGCTGTGCAAAAAAAAAAAAATATATATATATATATATACACACATACACACTAAGCTATAGTCATCAAAACAGTATAGTACTGGCATAAAGACAAAAATACAAACCAGTAGAATAGAATAAAGAGCCCAGAAATAACTCCAAACATACCTAGTCAACTAATTTTGACAAAAGCAGCAAGAGAACACAATGGGGAAAGCACCCTCTCTTTAATAAATGGTGATGGGAAATTAAATTGCAACACAAAAGGAATGAAATTGGACCTTTATTTTACTTACACACAAAACTCAACACAAAATGAATAAAAGGCTTTACGTGTAAGACATGAAACCGTGAAACTCATAGAAAAGAACATAGGGGAAGAGGTCCTTAACATTGGCCCTGATAATGATTTTTTACACACCACACCAACATCTCAAGCTGGAAAAGGAGATGGTACTACATAAAACTAAAAATCATCTATACAGCAAATGAGACAATCAACAAAATGAAAAGTCATCCTAAGAATGGGAGATTTGCAAAACCACATGTTTAATAAGAGATTAATATCCAAAAAACACCCTATCGGAAGGACTTGAACACAAATTTCTCCAAATGAAAATGGCCAAGAGATAACATGAAAAGGTGCTCAGCATCACTAATCATTAGGGAAGTGCAAATTGAAACCACTGTGAGATACTATCTCACACAACTTTAGGATGGCAGTTATCAAATAGAAATGTTAATAAGGATGTGTAAAAGGGGAACCCTTATACACAGCTGGTGGGAATGTAATTTGGTGCAGCCATTATGGAAATCAGTATGGAGGGCCTTAAAAATATATAAACTTCCTGGGACCCAGCAATCCTTCTGGACATGTTAACCAAAGGAGATGAAATCACCACCTCATCAAGATACTCATATTCCCATGTTCATTGCATCATTATTCACAATAGCTAAGATATGGAAAGTAAGTATTTTTGATGAATGAATGGGTAAAGAAAATGAATGTGGGGCAGGGATATTACTAATATGGTACAACCTTCGAAAGTTGACCACCCAAAGGTTAGAGGTTGTCAACATAAACAACTAAGCCTACTGTACTGACACGTGTACTTCACCTATACATCTTTTATTAGAGGATGTCATATGAAATCATACATAAATCAGTAAAATCACATAGTAGCATACAAAACGAAAACATTTACCATTTTCTCAAGGTTTAATCATTTTTTTCTCAAAAAAGTCAATCTTGATCTGTTTCTCTTCATTTGGAGTCTGCAATTTCTGTGTCATCCTCACTAGCTTCTTCCACTTTATCATCTGCTTCACATATTTCTATGCTGATCTGTTCTTCGTTCATTATGGCTTGGAAAATTGTTTCTGGGTCAAGTTTGTTATAGGTTGCTACCTCACCATCCATTGCAACAAAACCTTCAAAATCTGCTCCTTCAAATTCTGTCATGGGAAATGGAGTGTCTAATGTGGGGCCAAAATATTATGCTCTTGGGGTGTGATAGATCCAGCTTTCTCAAAACACTTGTATATTGTTTCTGGTTGAACTTTATTTCAAGCACAACTGATCTAAATGACAGTAAAATTTTGCAAATACAAATGACAAGAGTCTCCACTTGTCATGGGAGTATAAAATATTGTCTGTAAAATTTTTATTTGTACACCTATAATTCAGACCAGTCCTTCACGTTGAAAAAAAATCTTCCATGACTTGTGATAAATTATGTTAGGCCTAATCCAACACGTGGTAATAATAAAACATGAAAAAAGAACTTACACACTAAAACAAAAAACAATACAACTAAGGAGCAGAACCCACACCTTTGACCCGTTGGTGTACATTGCACTCAGCTGGTCAAGTTATAGAGAGTAAATTAATATTGTTTGTCACAGTCCAAGAGGTCAGGATATACCTTACAAGGGTGGTTGGTACACAGGGTGGCCATAAAGTTCATGTGCAGTTTAAGTTGTGCATGAACTTTATGGCTCCCTATATAGAGGTCAGTCTCCCATTGGGTACAGGTCCAACATATGAAAATAAGGTCAACTTAAAGAGGTGGTCAGCTGTGCATATTCTACTGGATATGTATATATATATAAAAACATATTATTCAGCCTTTAAAAAGAAGGATATCCTGGGTGGCGCCTGTGGCTCAATGTGGTGCCTGTGGCTCAAAAGCGCCAGTCCCATATGCTGGAGGTGGCAGGTTCAAACCCAGCCCCAGCCAAAACCCACAAAAAAAAAAAAAAAAAAAGGATATCCTGCCATGAGCCCTAACATAGACTTGAAGAACATTATACTAAGTAAAATAAGCACAGAAAGAGAAATGTTGAAAGATCTACTTGTATGTGGAATATACAAAAAGGTCAAATATACTGAGAGAAGAGAACAGTGATTGGTGAGGATGAATGGGGAAAAGGAAGTCAAAGGATACAAAGTAGTGAGTACACAGGATAAAGAAGTCTACACATCTAATGCACTTGAGGACTGTAGTTAATAAAACTGTTCTGGGAGGGCCAGGCACGGTGGCTCATGCCTGTAATCCTAGCACTCTGGGAGGCCTATGTGGGCAGATTGCTTGACCTCACGAGTTCAAGAACAGCCTGAGCAAGAGTGAGACCCAATTTCCAAAAATAGCTGGACATTGTGGCAGGCGCCTGTAGTCCCAGCTATCTGGAGGCTGAAGCAAGAGCATCACTTGAGCCCAAGAGTTTGAGGTTGCTGTGAGCTACGACACTACAGCACTCTACCAAGGGCAACAAAATGAGACTCTGTCTGAAAAAAAAACATCGAACAAGCTGCTTTTTTTCCAAAACAGTAGCTGTGAGGTGATAGATATATTGATTTGCTTCATTGTAGTTACTGTCTGTGTGTATTCCATAACATCATGTTGTAAACCTTAAATATACATAATAAAATATCTTTAAAAATCATTTCTAAACATAAAAACAGTATAAAAACTTAAAATGGGGCTCGGCACCCGTAGCTCAGTGAGTAGGGCACCGGCCACATACACTGAGGCTGGCAGGTTCGAGCCTGGCCCCTGGCCTGCTAAACAACGACAACTGCAACAAAAAAAAAATTAGCTGGGTGTGGCGGGTGCCTATAGTCACAGCTACTTGGGAAGCTGAGGCAAGAGAATCGCTTAAGCCCAGAAGTTGGAGGTTGCTGTGAGCTGTGGCAGGCCCTTGACTGAGGGCAACATAGTGAAACTGCCTCAAAAAAAAAAAAAAAAAAAAATCAGGAGTGAATTTATAGTAAATTCAGTATAAATGCAAATAAAAAATCTCTTCATAAACTAAAATGCCAGTAAATGATTAAAAGGTATTTTTTCAGTAAAACTATGATAGTGTTTATGTCCCTAATACTTGACTACTTTAAATTTTAAGGAAATCATTCAAGGGAGATAAGGGCAAAGGAAGTTTTTTTAAAAATCATAGAGGAAGCTATATAAATGCCCACTGGCAATATGAAATGTTTCTCTACTTGTAATCAGAAAAATGCAGATAAAACAATAATAAGGTAATTATTTTTCACGCAACCCCATGTTAGCATCCATCTCTCTCTCTCTCTGAATAATTTGTCATGGGTGGCTTGAGATTAGTACTTACAACTCCAAGAAAAGCTTGTAAACTGTTATAATCTTACTGCAAAGCAGTTTGACAGAATATATTAAGGGTTCTAAGTAATTTCATTTCTAGGGATCTTTCTTGAGAAATAATTTGAACTAAGGTTCAAATGCCATTATATTCCTCAAACTATATTTTGAAGACAAAAAATTAGAAGTATGTTAAATGTCCTACAAAGGCTTATTTAAGTAATTAGGATACTTCTATGGGATACAAAGGGACATGGGAAAGATTGTTACAAGCTTAATAAAAATGTTCTAAAAATCCAAACTATGAATAGAAATGTTGAGTAGTTTTAAATTTTTTGATTTATAAATTACAACAGAAAGAGAGGAACTTTTAAACCATAGCTAATGTTAACTGAAGTAGCAGTTCTGTGTTCAGTTTTCTATATTGTTCAACTTGGTTTTCTTAATTCAAATTTATCATTTCTTTATATGACAGAGCCAGTATACAAGAACAAAGGAAGAATTAGAAGCTGAGAAAAGAGACTTAATTCGAACCAATGAAAGACTGTCTCAAGAACTTGAATATTTAACAGGTATGAAGCAGTACTTTAGCTTTTAAAATAACTCCATTCTTTCCTTTTTCTTCTAATGGTACTAGGTCAATCTCTAGTCTTATTTCTGCTGCTGACATTTCTTTGATATGGCTCAGTATAGAGTATAATGTAATGTCCAATTCTTTCTCCTAGTTATTTATCATTAAAGCATTATTAAGTATTTAAAGAAGTAACTAGAAAGTACACAAATAAAAATCATGTCAAAGAAGTAATAATTTGGACCAAGTTTTTTATGCAAATTTTACTCCAATACTATTTATAATAACAAATTGATAATTTATTATTATATTTAGTGTAAAGACTGAATTACTGTTCTTCATTTTATACAGGTATCTTTATTACCTGTAAGCATTCAATATAAGAAGTTTTAAGAAGAGCCTGTATATAAAAACAGGCTAGGGTGGCGCCTGTAGCTCAAGGAGTAGGGCACTGGCCCCATATACTAGAGATGGTGGGTTCAAACCCAGCCCCGGCCAAAAAAAAACAAAAAACAGGCTGACGGGAATTTAGGAGGCAGGGACATAAAATACATAAATATAGAATATAGTACAGTGTTCAGGTGAACTGGACTCTGAAGTAGTTAATGGTACCAAGTTCCCTTTGGTCTTTTGTTTTTGTTTTTATGCTTTTTAAAAAATTTTTTTCTTTTTTTTTTTTGAGACAGAATCTCTATTGTCCCAGGCTAGAATACCATAGCATCATAGCTCACAGCAACCTCAAATTCCTAGGCTCAAGCGATCCTCTTGCCTCAGCCTCCCAAGTAGCTGAGACTGCAGGTACCCATCACGATGCCCAGCTCGTTTTTTTATTTTTAGAAGAGATGGAATCTTGTTGAAGCTGATGTCCAACTTCTGAGCTCAAGTAGTCCACTGGGCTTGGCCTGCCAGAGTGCTAGGATTACAGGCGTGAGCTCCCACACCTGGCCAAAAATTTTTATTTTTAATTTTCAGATATTTATGTTGCCATACAATAATTCTCAATTAGGTAAGTATACTTTTCCAGTCTCAGAAGAGTTACTTCAAAATATTTGTTCATCAGCTAGCAGTAATTAAAATTAAAGGAATTATTGTAAAAAAAAAAAAGAATGTTAAGGTTAATTATTAAGGTTAATATTGGATATTTAGCTTAAAACACTGTATTTAAAGTAAAGAAATGCAGATAATTCATGTTTGATTGAATGCATACATTTCAGTTCTTTATGGTATATTTGTTAATATTGTGATTAAGTATGGCAGAAACAAGTTAAAATAGAGGAATGGAGAACTACAGTTGACTTTTGAACAATGCAAGGGTTACGGACATTGACTCCCTTGCTTCCCAAGTCAAAATCAAGGATATAAATTGATATTCTGAAAAAATGACCACTAAACATAGCCAGCTTTTGACCAGAAGCCTTACTGATAATGTAAATACCAAGGGACTGTAACAAACTGATCAACATACAGAGGTGATCAACATAAGGAACTAGGTCTACTGTAGTGATATGTAACGTGTGTATTTAGTCTATGAAAATTAGTTCATCTTAAGGATGTAGGGAAGTGATCAACTGTGGAAGTTCTACTGTATTTTGTATATGATATCTCTTATATACTGTGCTGTTACCAAAAAAGCTAGAGAAAAGAAAATGTTATTAAGAAAATTATAAGAAAGAGAAAATATATTTACTATTCATTAAGTAGAGATAGATCATCATAAAGGTCTTTATCCTTGCCATCGTCACATGGAGTAGAGTGAGGAGAAAGAGGAGGGGTTGTCTTTTTTTTTTTTTTTTTATTGTTGGGAAATCATTGAGGGAAGAGGGGTTAGTCCTGCCATCTCAGCAATGGCAGTGGCAGAAGATGTGGAGAAGGTAAAAGGAAAGGTAAGAGAGGTAAGTTATATAACTTTATGGAAATAGGTGGTAATTTCTGTCTGATTTTTTGCTTTTTCATTTCTCTAAAAAAAATCTAATTTACAGTATCAATTTCCCTCCTACTGTTTGCTGTAGGGCCAGTGCCCATATTATAGAAAGGTCCATGTCATAAATAAGTCAAAATTAGTCTTGAGCAATCAGAATCTTTCTGCCAGATTGCCTAATGTCAATTTGTTTTCTGGCATTGCTGCTTCAGTGTTATCTTTGTCATCATCTGGCGTTGGGTCACAAGTGCTCATCCCCATTCAGTGGTCTTTCAGTAATTCCTTTTCTTTGGTGCCTGTTTAATTTCTCCATATTCCATATCTTAAAACCCTCACAACCCACCTTTTTTGCCGTATCGACAGTTACTATGATTTCCTTGATTTGCTCTGTCATAAGTCTTGTGAAGTCGTCTATAAACATCTGGAAACAGTTTTCTCCAATAGGAATTTGTTACTTCACACTTGATGATTCTCATGACTTTTTCTATTAACAGTCATATCTTGAATCTGGACTTTCATGATGGTCTCTTCAATAGTGTTATAACCCTTTCCCTAGAGTACTCTGTGTAATGAGCCTTAAAGTTTCTTAAGAGACCCCATGATAAGGATGAAAGACCACTTTGATACCTTCCAAGTTGAATTCTTGGGGTTCTATGTGGCCAGGAACATTCTCTAATATGAAAAGAATGTTAAAAGGCAATCCCTACTGGCAAGGTACTTCCTGACTTCAGAGACAAATCTAGAACCAGTCAAGAAAGAGCCTTCAAAGCCTTCTTGCTGTACTACCAGAAGACTGGCAGCTGATGTTTATCTTTTCCCTTCAAAGTTTGGGGTTACTGGCTATGCACATTAAAGTAGTCCTAATGATAGACCCACCTGCATTTGCACAAAGCAGTAAAGTTAGCCTCTTCCTTCCTGCCTTAAATCATAATGCATGTTTTTCTTCCTTACTAATATATGTGCTTTGTGGCACCCACTCCTCACTCCTCCCCACAGAATAGGGCATTTTCATCTGCATCAAAAACCTATCTAGGCAGATAATCCTTGCTCAATGATCTTCTCAATGATGTCTGGGAATTCATCCATTGCTGCTTAGTTGGCAGAAGCTGTTTCTCCAGTTACCTTAACATTTTTTAAGCCAAACCTCTTTGTAAAATTATCACACCCCTTGCTGGTGTTAAATTCTCCAGCTTTAGATCCTTCACCTTTCTTTTGCTTTAAGTTGTCATATAATTATTTTGCATTCTCTCAGATTTTATTACAGTCTGTAGGTATGCCTTTCTTATGTGGATGCAATTGTGCATGCACATAATAGTTGCATTTTCAATATGAGAAAAGGTATTTCGTAAAAAGTGAAAGTTTTTCCGTGACATAGTTGTGGTGATGGCTTCACAAATTTCCTTTTCTTTTTCACAATGGTCCTTACACTGATTCATGTATCCTGAAATTGCGATCAATCACTGCTGCAGACTTCAATGTAAAGTGTATGTCAAGCATTTTAGCTTTTTCTTATGATATTGTGACTTTTTTCTGCTTCTTGGGAGCACTTCCTGCATCATCAGTAGCACTTAATGTGAGTCCCATGGTATTATTCAAGGTTTACTGTATTGCATTGAACACGATGAAAAATAACATGAGACTCACAAGAGATCACTTTTTACTGCCATATGCAATTTATTGGAGATGATTAGCATCGAAGGGTATTTAAATGAGATATTTGCAACACTTAAGTTCACTGCGATAGCAACAGGAGATCCCTACAAAATTATTGCCCAGTGCAGCACATAATACAGTTAATTTTATGCAGTTACGATTTTAATATTGCATCTTTACATTTGGTTACATTTCTCTACTGAGAATGGTGCCATGTACTATCTGTGAGTGTGGGCATAAGTTTTGACAAACTATACATTTTTATAATAGATTTGTATATATTTTATGGTTATAAATGTTAAAAATAAACTAATACCTACATCTATTTTATGCATTCATCACTTACCTAACTTTTTCTAAATTTTTTCTGTATTTCTAGGCTACATGATCTGTGAGTTTTTCACATTGTCATAAATCTTCAGAAATTTTTCCAATATGTTTTTTGAAGAAATATGAGTATATGTGGATCAACACAATTCAAACACATATTGTTCAAGGCTCAACTATATTTATGTTGTATTAAAGGCTTATATTCTTAGAGATACACTTTTCATGTTTGGTCTCTGTGTGTTAATAATTATTTTCTAATTCTATTTTTATGTCTCTAGAGGATGTTAAACGTCTAAATGAGAAACTTAAAGAAAGCAATGCATCAAAGGGTGAACTTCAATTAAAATTGGATGAACTTCAAGCATCTGATGTTTCTGTTAAGGCAAGTAAGAATAGGTATTGGTAATTCCTAATTCATAAAGTAGAATTTTTGCTTACAGCTCATCTAAATTAAAATTTAAATATAGGTTAAGTTCATAAAATAATAAAAAGCTGTGCTTTGTTTTTAGTCAGGGAATTAGACATTGGGACTATTATAACTGAATTGTTTTGCTTATTTGGAACTTAAATTTTATTGTAGTTCTTCATGTATTTTTTATCAGATAAGAAACTGTGCAAATGTGTCTGTTTTGAAATAAAAAATTCTGCTTATGTCCTTTAGCTACAGAAAAAAATCTTTTGAACTACCATCTCTGTCAATGTTGTTTTCTTGGATTTCTTTAGTATCGAGAAAAACGTTTAGAACAAGAAAAGGAATTGCTACATAATCAAAATACATGGCTAAATACAGAGTTGAAAACCAAAACTGATGAACTTCTAGCTCTCGGAAGAGAAAAAGGAAATGAGATTCTAGAGCTTAAATGTAATCTTGAAAACAAAAAGGAGGAGGTAAATTATTAGTAGTAAAATTATATCTTTCTTTATGCTAGATATAACTTATTTAAGTGTCAGTTTATTAAATGTGTATTGAGTGGTGTACCTAATTATATTGTGAGATGAGCAATCAAATGTGAAGGCTATAACTGATTAACATTTGGTCTAGGAAATCAACAAATTGCATTTAAATAAACTTAAGATATTCTTTATTGAATCTTTTTTTTTATTAAATCATAGCTGTGTACATTGATATAATCATGGGGCATCATTCACTAGCTTCACAAACCATTTACCAAGTTTCACATATACCCTTGTTCTTTATCGAATCTTAATACTATCTACTGTCATATGATAAGATACGTCTTTAGGAAGGGGTGATAAGGTGGAGCCCGTAGCTCAGTGGCCACAAAACACCAAGGCTGGCAGGTTCAATTGAACCCGGCCTGGGCCAGCAAACAACAGTGACAACTGCAACAACAAAAAAAAAAACAGCCAGGCATTGTGGCAGGCTCCTGTAGTCCTAGCTACTTAGGAGGCTGAGGCAGGAGAATCACTTAAGCCCAGGAGTTTGAGGTTGCTGTGGGCTATCATGTCATGGCACTCTACCCAGGGTGATAGCTTGAGACTCTCTCTCAAAAAAATAAATTAATTAATTAAAATAAAAAATAAATAAATAAGAAGGGGTGATAGAGGCCAGGTGTGGTGGCTCACGCCTGTAATCCTAGCACTTTGGGAGGCCAAGGTGGATGGATTGCCTGAGCTCACGGGTTTAGGACCAACCTGAGCAAGAGCCAGACCCATCTCTAAAAGCCAGGCATTGTGGTGGGTGCCCATAGTCCCAACTACTTGGGAGGCTGAGGAAGAGAATCACTTGAGCCCAAGAGTTTGAGGTTGCTGTGAGCTATGACATCATGGCATTCTACCAAGGACAATAAAGTGAGAGACTGTCTCAAAAAAAAAGAAAAAGGGGGAGTGGTGGTGGTGGTAAGTTTTTACGAACTAAATTCAAACGTCATTCTATGAAGTATTACTATTCATTTTCTTAAATATGCATAATTTTAAATTGTTTTGAGTGGGATTATTTTGCTTTTCTCTGACAGTGTAAACCTTATAACAAAGTAATTTCTGTTAATGTGATATCCTACCCCCCCAGTCTCACCCTGCACTTTGTTTCTAGGTGTCTAGACTAGAAGAACAGATGAATGGCTTAAAAACATCAAATGAACATCTTCAAAAGCATGTGGAGGATCTGTTGACCAAATTAAAAGAGGTATAGGTGACCAATTTAAAATGTATTTTACAAAAATATTAAAGCACTTAAGAAGTTGTTATTGTACAAAATGATGTCATCTTATAATCTGTCTTTGACACCATAAAACAAGAATACTTATGTATGATGTGGCCTGGTTACAAGAGAAATAGAATTAAATGTTTTATCCAATATACTGCCTAAAAAATATGCATGAGTTAATTTTAATATTATTTCATTATTCTACTTTAAGTTGAAAATATTAATAATATTCCTAAAGTAATTCATTTTTGTCATAAAAATAGATTTTAATTTTAGTTTTAATCTTTATCTCTTATTTTACAAAAATGGATTTTTTTAATCTTGGCATTTAATTGGCATACTAAATTTGGTTCAAACTAGCCTGCTATAGTTGGTTTTTTTTTTTTTTTCTTAGGCCAAGGAACAACAGGCCAGTATGGAAGAGAAATTCCACAATGAATTAAATGCTCACATAAAACTCTCTAACTTATACAAGGTAAATATCCCACTGTATATGTTGGTATTTTAATGTTGTACTGTTCACTGTTAGGTAACTTTTTCAGATTAATTTGTAGAGTGCTGCTGATGACTCTGAGGCAAAGAGCAATGAACTGACCCGAGCAGTGGATGAACTACACAAACTTTTGAAAGAAGCTGGAGAAGGTAGGTGTTTTTAATTATGGAAAAATTATTTTTGTTTTTAGGTTGATAATACTTCATTCTTTACCTTTGTGTAGATTGTTGGATTTTGAAGTTAGACTTAACTGTGTTAGGGACAAAATGTGGTATTAAATAAAGATCTATGAACTATGAAATTCAGAGTTATGTTTTTAGCAAATTTAAAAATATAGATAGCAATTTTTCTGTTTTTTCACATAATAACTTTGTATAATTTCCTGATTTCTAATGAGAAAATTTTCTTCCTTTTTTTTAAACATTACTCTACTAAGTATATTTGGGTACTCTTTTGCTCCACAAATAAGGTTCCCTTTTTAAGTTATCAGTATTATAAAATTTTTTATTTCATCAAATTCTTGCTTTTTTCAGTGTAATGTATTTATGGCCTTTTCAATAATTTTCTGTATGTCAGACAAAAGATCAAAATTGAAAGCAAAGATATGCCTGGAACCACTTGAGATTTTAATCATTTTAGTTTCTTATTTTTCCTGTAGTAAAGAGGTATCAAAAGGACAAATAAACTCATCAGGCTAGAACATTTCAAGAATTAAAGGTAGAGCAAAAACTTTTAGTAGACAACTGTTAAAAAGTGCAACCTCTCTGTCTGAAGAGAAGATTGACTGCTCTGTTATATTTTATAAGAGTTTAAGGATATGTTTGGGTGTTCTGTCTTTAAAAACGTTTTTAGCAAACAAAGCAATTCAAGATCATCTTTTAGAGATGGAAGAATCTAAAGATCAAATGGAAAAAGAAATGTTTGACAAAATAGGGAAATTGGAGAAGGAATTAGAGAATGCAAATGACCTGCTTTCTGCTACAAAACGTAAAGGTATGGCTAATAGATGCTTATTAATGGCTCGTAATTCTAGAACTTCTCCACATAGAAGTTCATTTAATTTCATTAATAGAACTTCTTTGTTATGTTGTGATGTAGGAAACTCAAGTTATACTATTAAAATTTACTTGTAAAGTTAATATTCTATGTGTAGCTTTATTAAGTCATCTGTATTTTTTTATACTGGATAGTGAAGTTTGTTTTGCTTTATTCTTTGGGGGAGGGGTTGGGTAGGATGGGAGGTGATGGCATAAAATAATGCCTGGGAAATGAGACACTCTGATTGGCTGTAGTATATGGCTGTGGTATATGGAAGACACGGGGCTGGAAGAGGCAAGGCCATGCAGTTACTGAATTGAAGAGAAGGAAAGAAGGGGTACAGAGTGTGCACCCAAAATGAGCAAACATTCCCTGGTTAAGGAGAGGTATATGAGTGAAGGGGAATGGTAGATGCTGTCATCCTAGATCTCTCAGGCCCCCAAATTTAAGTGCACTTAGTTGCTTTAATTGAAGGCATCTGCAGTTCCTACTGAAGTTTTTAATGAAACGGGGAGATTTTCAGGGTTCTTATTTTTCCCCCTTTTAGTTTAAGATAGTACTATACTCCCTACTACATTCTATACCCCATCTCCAACGGAAGAAGTATGCTGAGGATTGATCTCTGAATCTCTTCCTTAACCTGTGCTGGTTTTATTGAAAGTTACAAGGTTTACCAAAAACCTTACCAAAGGTTTTTCCCCATACTGGTTTTTATCAAATGAAAATATAATATAAAAAAAGTTATCAGGTATAAGTACCGTTTAATCACATAATCATAAATTCCTAGGTTATTGCATGATTTTTAGAGTTGGACTGTGTTACATGATTTTTTGATGCCGTATTTTTTGCATCTTCGTAGGTATTAATATGTAATATATATAGTACATGTCACTTATATTTTACTTATCTTGAAAAATTTTTAGTGCCTTTTAGTTTGAAACTTTACAGAAACATGCTAGATTTGTATGTGTTGGCACAGGAGCCATATTATCAGAAGAAGAGCTTGCAGCTATGTCTCCTACTGCAGCAGCTGTAGCGAAAATAGTGAAACCCGGCATGAAATTAACGGAGGTAAGAGTGGGATTAAATCTGGTGAAATATGTTCCTTCAGTAATCTTCCCCCAAATTATTCTTAATTCATCTTATGATTAATGGATCATTCTAGGAAAAGCTTTCTTTAGTTCCTAGTTCTATGTAAATGTAGTTAACATTTCTATTTTTTGTAAGTGCTAAAGAATGTTTATTATGAAACTAAACCACATGCTTCTCTGACCATAGTTAGATTTGAAATTCTCCTCTTCTACTTTCAGCTGTATAATGCTTATGTGGAAACTCAGGATCAGTTGCTTTTGGAGAAACTAGAGAACAAAAGAATTAATAAGTATCTAGATGAAATAGTGAAAGAAGTTGAAGCCAAAGCACCGATTTTGAAACGCCAACGTGAGGAGTATGAACGTGCGCAGAAAGCTGTGGCAAGTTTATCTGTTAAGCTTGAACAAGCTATGAAGGTTGGTTCATTCCTAAAATTTAATTGTGGGAACAATACAAATGATAAATCATTTGCTAGGTAGTGTTTTCTTAAAGCATTTGAATCAGAAAAATCTAAGATTTTCAGTAGTATGTTAATTATATATTTTGAAAATTCTCACTACATTACTAAACACCTCTAATTAGAAAATGTACTACCTTTATTTGGCATATTAAAACTGTCAAGGAAATTTGTAAATATCTGTTGCCTCTGAAAACTCCTTTTTAATAGATAATGATTAAAAAGGAGTGTTTATACTCTTTTGCTTTTATGGTACAACTATAAATATTACAGAGGGAAGTCTTCAAGATTATTAAATTAGCTTTATTGAGGAAATTCAGATAAATGAAATTTGTATCTATTCTAAACTATTTTTTTCCTTTTTTTGGAGAAGAATATAAATGAATTTAATTCTGAATTAAATCTCTGTTGCTGTTACAATTTAGAAATCAGTTTAAAACCAGATGTAGTCTTTAACATTCATTCCCTGATTGGAAATAATTGGTTGTTTTTGATACCCATGTCCCCACCCCTACAGTGTAGATTACAAATAGGTCCCTTCAATCCAATTAAGATTTTTTTGAGGTTGTGTCTCTTGAAAATGAAGGATTTGCCTGGAGCTTCTTTTTGTCTGAAGAATGGGACAGTGGAGTAAAGTGGCTTAAGAATTAGATAATAGCAGCTATTTATTATGGGACAGTCCCTTTTTTTCATTCTTCATGAATGTACAATTAATAGTAGTAAAATTTTTTCTTTTTTTTTTGAAACAGAGTCTCACTATGTTGGAGTGCTGTGGTGTCACAGCTCATAGCAACCTCTAACTCTTGGGCTTAAGCGATTCTCTTGCCTCATACTCCCAAGTAGCTGGGACTACCAGCGCCCGCCACAACGCCCAGCTATTTTTTTTATTGCAGTTGTCATTGTTGCTTAGCTAGCCCAGGCTGGGCTCGTACCCGCCACCCTCGGTGTATGTGGCTGGGACCGTAACCACTGTGCTACGGGTGCCAAGGCAATAGTAGTATAATTTTTTAAATACTTTTTCATAACCACTGAAGAATTTGAACATAATTTCTTTTTCCTTTTTATAGCTAAATTTATCTGTCCAATTATATCATGTGTCCTCCAGTCTAGATTCCATAATGCTCATTAGTAAGGTTGTAACAGATTTTGATCAAATAACTACCCTCTGCCAGGTGCTGTGGCATGCATATAATTCTAGCACTCTGAGAGGCCAAGGAGGCTCAGGAGTTTGAGACCAGCCTGAGTAAGAGCAAGACCCTGTCTCTACTAAAAATAGAAAAACTAACTGGGTGTTGTGGCAGGTGCCTGTAGTTGCAGCTACTCGGGAGCCTGAGGCAGGAAGATCTCAAAGCTATGATGTCACGGCCCTACTCCCCCATCC
Source organism: Nycticebus coucang (assembly GCF_027406575.1). NCBI lineage: Eukaryota > Metazoa > Chordata > Mammalia > Primates > Lorisidae > Nycticebus > Nycticebus coucang. The sequence goes on from NC_069789.1 coordinate 75,683,679, forward strand.
CCCAAATAGCAACCTTCTTTTGATTAATTTTGTTTTAAACTTAGATTTGTATCACTGCAGCCTTTCATGGACATTTATCTACTTCATTTTTCACTTGCTTGTTGCTGTTGAAATCAATTTATGTATACCTTTAGAGCAGCGATTCTCAACCTTCCTAATGCCACGACACTTTAATACAGTTCCTCATGTTGTGGTGACCCCCAGCCATAAAATTATTTTCATTGCTACTTCATAACTGTAATTTTGCTACTGTTATGAATCGTAATGTAAATATCTGATATGTAGGATGTATTTTCATTGTTACAAAGGGGTCATGACCCACAGGTTGAGAACTACTGCTTTAGAACAATATGCTCAGAGATACTTGAAACACCAGGATAAATATAAATTATCATTAATTTAAATAGTATTTAAAATGTTACTAAGTGAAAATAACATATATTAAGAATCAAAATTTGCATGAATTCACGGTAAAACAAATTTTAAAAGCTATAAAATTACTGTGACTATAGCAGTCTCCTTAAAACTATGCCTCTGAGTCCCTAGTGATAATTGCAAAGGGAAACTTGCAAAACCTCCTATCCTGTATCTTTTTTTTTTTTTTTTTTTTGACAGCTTTGTGCTTTGGCTGCTGCTGCTTTAGAACTACTTTTTTAAAAATCAAGGATTTTTTGCATCTTATCCAACATGTTTTACTTTTGACATTTATTTTTAAAGGACACATTTAATGATTATCATTGCCCTGTAGACCAGTGTTTTTATTTTAATAACAAAGCTTTTGAGAACATTTCTGTGATATCTTCGGTAAGAATATGATATGGCTGTCAGATTGTAGTTGACAAAGAATTTGGTGAGAGGATGGCAAAGTTCCCATTATTTTCACACATATGGTGACAAGCATAACAATGATGCTATTTATTTGAGAACCTAGGAAATAATGTCATTTATATAGCATTTCTCCTTTTTTTTAAAGAAACTATTAGACAGAATTTTTTAATTTATAAGTCGATTACTATGCTGTTTGAACACTGTAGAGTTTTGTTATTTGTTTACCTGCTTCATTTGTATAAATCCTAGAAGGAGGTATAGAATTTTCACTTGAATTTACATTTTAAAGGAGATTCAGCGATTTCAGGAGGACACTGATAAAGCCAACAAACATTCATCTGTACTCGAGAGAGACAATCAAAGAATGGAAATACAAATAAAAGATCTTTCACAACAGGTTAGAATTTCTTGGGGTTTTTTTTTCTGTTTTCTAAACTGGCTGCCTAGTATGTTTGAATCTGTTTGAAGGTGTCAGAGATAGAACTACCACACATGAAATTCTAATCAATTAGGATGACTACTCTAGTGGAGTTATGTCCTAGTCATTGTTTTTTCATAGCTCCTTCTGTTTTTTCAAGTGTTTGAAAAATGTTTAAATTACAGGTACTGGTTGTAATAAATGAACAGACAATTCAAAAGTTATAAACACTTTCTTCACCTTTCATTCCCCTGGCCCCCCCAAAATATAACCAATATTATCGAGCTATTGTGTGTTCTTCCATGTCCTTTTGTGTATAGACATACGTGAGCATGTATGAACATATACGTGGTTAGCCAATTAAATTCACAAACGCGTCCTTGAGAGAGTGCTACATACTTCATTTCTGGATATCACTACACTCACCTTTGAAGTACTCCTGGAAAGCTACACATCAGCACCAGTGTCTAGTCCACCCTTTAAAGCAATTCTAGAACTGTTTCTCTGGAATGGCATCAGAGCTGTCATTGTACAAGGTTGGACAATTAAGTTCAACAGTTCATCCTAGGAAAAGTGCCACATACTTCATTGCTGAATATCACTACAGTCACCTTCAAATTACTCCTGTTCGGAAACTATGCACCAACTCCAGTGCCTACTCCACACTTCAAAACACTTTCTAGAATGAGTCCTGAAACTTAATTGTCTGACCTTGTACGATAATATCTCTGATGGCCACTCCAGAAAGAGTACAAAAATTGCTTTGAAGGGTGGACTAGGTGCTACCATCAGTGCATACCTTCCCCAGGGGAGTACTTGGAAGGTGTCTATCATGATATCCAACAGTGAGATATGTAGCTCTTTTCCTAGGAGGAGTTCATGAACTTAATTGTCAGACCTCACATAAGAGTTGTTTTGTTTTTCACTGAAATAAAATCATACTATATGTATTACCCTGCTACTTGTTTTTTCTTTTTTTCTTTTTGTAGAGACAGAGTCTCACCTTATCGCCCTCGGTAGAGTGCCGTGGCCTCACACTGCTCACAGCAACCTCCAAATCCTTGGGCTTAGGCGATTCTCTTGACTCAGCCTCTCAAGTAGCTGGGACTACAGGCGCCCGCCACAACGCCTCGCTATTTTTTTGTTGCAGCTTGGCTGGGGCTGGGTTTGAACCCGCCACCCTCGGCATATGGGGCCAGTGCCCTACCCGCTGAGCCACAGGCGCCGTCCTACTTGTTTTTTCTTAATTAACAACTCAGTAAGGTAATTGTTTATAGGCGGAAAGCCTTTATAGAGATTAATTCTGTGAGTACAAGTTTGAAGTCTTGAGAGCTAAGAAGGAGAAGGCCTGGATGGAACTCCATAGTGACTAGTAACCTGGTCATGTAGGAGGCAGAGCTTACAGGCAGGTTTCTGTATATCTTAGGAATTTCTAGACTACTCCCTAAGAATGGATGACTGCCTCCAGATGATTTGTTAAAGGTCAAGCATTCTATCTGCCTTCTCCCCCAGAGTTCTGTTTTGTGTTTTGTTATTTTAATTACATAGTATAAGAATAATTTTAGACAAGGTTAGTCTGAAATGGTTATTGGTTAATCAGTAGACTTTAGGTGCCAGGCAGTGAGAGGCCTGGGTCATGAGGTTTGAGTCACAAGATTATTGATTAATAGTGTGTACGTGCAGTGTTGCCTATATAAGCTTTGGTGAAATAAAGAAGTTTTGCTACATGCCCAAGAGAGCTGTGGTTTCCCTTACTTCTCTGACATTTCAGATGCGGTCTTAACCTCTGCAGCAATACTTCATGCAACAATTGTTCTTATTCATATAGTTTACCCTGATGTTTGTGTGTGTGCTTTTGGTTTAAAAATCAATTGTATTCTCCCTCTGCCAACCATGTTATACACATGCTTTTTTGTTTAAAAATCTGTTTATTTATCCTCTGCCCTACAGCACATATATAACCACACACAAAATATCTCTATTTTGGTGTTACTTGATCATCATTTTACAGAAATGGAGTTATGTTTCTGGATTTATAATTCACTACTTTTTAATAAATAATAACCTTCATTGCATACTTAAAGATGATTTTCCTCTATGAAAATTTCCTTTATTTAGGTTTTAATATCTAAAATGATAAAGCTTGATGCTTTTGTTCTTTAAGATAATTTGTTAGTACAAATTGAGTTTTGGTGAGTAATGCTTTCATTTTGTTCTAAACATTTTCAGAATCAAAACTAACACATATCAAAACTTTATCTTTAGATTAGAGTGCTTTTGATGGAACTTGAAGAAGCAAGGGGCAACCATGTAATTCGTGATGAGGAAGTAAGCTCTGCTGATATAAGTAGTTCGTCTGAAGTAATATCACAACATCTAGTATCTTACAGAAATATTGAAGAACTTCAACAGCAAAATCAGCGTCTCCTAGTGGCTCTTAGAGAACTTGGAGAAACCAGAGAAAGAGAAGAACAAGAAACAACTTCATCTAAGTAAGCAATTGACTACCTTGGTTTGTTCAGCAAACATTTATTATACTTTTTATGTGCCCCTTGCTGCTAGATACTGCGATTGTAGTGATTTGGGGGGCGGGGATAAGCTACAGTGCCAAAATAAATAAATAACCAAATTGTACTGCAGGGACCTCAATTATGGATGAGACAGACAAAATAGATAATAAAATAGTTAAGTAAATAATTTTTATTCAGTGTGCTATAACAGGTAAAAGCCTTTATATGGGAACAGAGAGGTAGGGAACCTAGGCTAGATTTCAAGGAACAGACTAGGCTTCATAGAGAAAATATGCAGGAATTACTCAAATGGTATGAAAAGTTTTTTCAAAAAACGTGTATACTACCGGGGGAAGAATAGTATGAAAGCAACAGAAGAATAGAGTTAAGACTGAGTGGAATTGTTTCAATTTTTGCAGCAAAGTTTTCAGATTTCATTGTTGAGTTTGAGTACATGAGTCCTATATGGTAAGATTTAAAAAGTGGGGTGGCTCACTACCTTTAATCCTAGCACTCCGGGAGACCAAGATGCTTGAATCACTTGAGTCCAGAAGTCAAGATCAGCTTTGGCAAGTGTAAGACACCCTGTCTCTACCAGAAATAGAAAAAATTATCTGGGAGTGGTGACACACACCTGTTGTCTTAGCAGGCAGGAAGATTGCTTGAACCCAGGAGTTTGCAGTTGCGGGGAGCTGTGATGATGCCACTGCACTCTACTCTACCCATTGTGAGAGAATGAGAGCCTGTCTCAAAAAAGAATAAATAAATAAAAATTAGAAAAGGAAAGAAAGGTCAAGGGAGACAACAATAGTATGCCTACTGGTAGATGAAAATGCTTAGGTAATTTACAGCAGCAATTATAATTGCCTAACTCTCACTTCAGTCCAGTAAAATAGACTGATTTCTTTTCCTTCAGAATAACTGAGCTTCAGCTCAAACTTGAGAGCGCTCTCACTGAACTGGAGCAACTCCGTGAGTCGCGACATCATCAAATGCAGCTCGTTGATTCCATTGTTCGTCAGCGTGACATGTACCGTATTTTATTGTCACAAACAACAGGAGTAGTCATTCCATTACAAGGTAGGTTTTTATATGTAATCATAAGGAATATTTTGGAAATGTATATTAGGGAATAAATTTTACATAAGCAGTAGCCATTCTAATGATGGTAGCTTCAAATTTGGCTACAATATAAGATAGATTATAATATGCCATGCTGTCAACTCTGTAACACATCATTATTTTATGTATTACTAAAAAAGAAGAAATACTACTATTATTAAAAAATGTGCATCTTAGAATCAATGATTTTTTTTTTTTTTTTTTTTTTTGAGACAGTCTCACTATGTCACCCTCAGTTGAGGGCTGTAGTGTCATAGCTCACAGCAACCTCCAACTCTTGGGCCTCAGTGATTCTCTTGCCTCAGCCTCCCAAGTAGCTGGAACTACAGGCGACCCTCACAACGCCTAGCTATTTTTTGTTGCAGTTGTCGTTGTTGTAGCTGGCCCAGGCTGGGTTCAAACCCCTCAGCCTTGGTATATGTAGCTGCCACCATAACCACTGTGCTACGTGTGCTGAGCCAGAATCAATGAATTACAATGTTTATTTTGATCATGTTTTAACATTTAATGTGTAGATACTAAGTTATCTCTAAAGAATCAGAATTCAAACATAATCTTAATACATTGTTTAGTGGATTCCTTGTTTTAAAACTTCTATAATCTTATGATTTCATTTAAGTAAGACTAGCTTATTGATTTTGTCATAATGTAACAAATATTAGTTTGATACTGATTTATGAATGCTAACAAAGCATTTTAATCAATCTTTTTACTTTTCTGAAACTTCAGGTTTAGATGATGTTTCTCTTGTGTCAACTCCAAAACGTCCTAGTATGTCACAGACTGTTTCCACACCTACTCCAGTACCTGTTATTGAGTCAACAGAGGCTGTTGAAGCTAAGGCTGCCCTTAAACAGGTAAAGATTTTAACACACCTTTATCTTTGTGTTGGGTTTTTAGAGAACAGTGTCATCTTTTAATAATTTCCAATATTTAGTTGCAGGAAATTTTTGAGAACTATAAAAAAGAAAAAGCAGATAATGAAAAAGCACAAAATGAGCAGCTTGAGAAACTTCAGGAGCAAGTTACAGATTTGCGGTCACAAAATACCAAAATTTCTACCCAGCTAGATTTTGCTTCTAAACGGTAAATTTTCTTTGATTCAAAGAAAAGAAGAAAGACTTCTTTCTGTAAGAGCACCAGAGGATAGAGAAATGGGAGCAAATTTTATTCTGCCTTTTTTATTCTAGGTAGAAGAGAAGTCAGTGCTAGGTAATTTTAAGTAAATTTACTTTCTTAGTCACTTCCAAAGAAGTAATAATAAATATTATCACATGATAAATTTCATCGTGTAGTTATTAGATTCATTGAATACTTATTAATTTTAGGATGTTAGAACAAACTTTATTTTTACATAGTACACAATACATCTGTTTTTGTAAGAATATAATAGGTAGTTACTCCTGTACATCTAGTAGTTCACAATCCTTTGAACCAAAAAGGTTCAAAGCACCTTTTTTTCTATGTTGTTACTTTAATTGGCCATTTTCTAACCCTTCAAACACACAAGAAAATATGATAAAGATATTAGAGGAAAAAAGGATTGGCAAAAATCCATCACTACCCATGCATAAATGTTAAATTTTATACTGCATTGTGGTGGGTGTATCAAGGTTATATTGGCATTATTTTAAAGGTGATTAATTTTTACTGAATGCATAATATTAAAAAGTTAGTCAACATAAAATACTGTACTTTTTTGGAATTTGAATTTAACTGCTAAATTAGAGTTTGGAATAAAGAATGTTTTCCTTTATTATAACAAGCCACTTCTGCCTTAATCACGCAAAATTAAGCTGTTACGAAGTTCAAGGAAATAAACTGGGATACAGTATTTCACTTGCTTACAGAATTTTTTTTCCCATACAAGTTATGAAATGCTACAAGATAATGTTGAAGGATATCGTCGAGAAATAACGTCATTACATGAGCGAAATCAAAAACTCACGGCAACGACTCAAAAACAGGAACAGATCATCAATACTATGACTCAAGATTTGAAAGGAGCAAATGAAAAGCTAGCTGTTGCAGAAGTGAGACCATATCTCCCATCTGATTTTTATTATAAATTCCATTTGATACTTATTTAGTTTTTACTTTGATTTTACTTAATTATATAACTTAGATATTTAAAAGGCTTATGGCTTACAGGTCCTTATTACATAATTTTTATCTTGCTTACACCCCTTTGTGAGGAGTGGGCAGCAGCACTTTTTTGAATGGAGTGAATTTTATGATTGATAATTTTTATGAATCGTCATGTATATATGTGAATACTTAGAAATGAAATCTTTTCAGGGCACTTTCCCAGGTCTCCTGAGACTCAAAGGTGTACTCTTATTTAAAAGGAAAAGAAGTATAAATAGATCAGTTATCATTTTCAAATAGGTACTTAGAAACCAATACGGATTCTAAAATGTGCATAATTTATTAGTGTGCAGGTATCACTATAGAATAGTAATACAGTTTTGTTCTCTGATTCTGTCAATGTAGATTTTTCTTGCTATTTTATAAAGTCTGCTTTGTTAGAGCAAAGAAATTATAAGTATTTGTAGTAATTGAAAGATTTTTTTTTGGTCTATTCTCAGTAATTTTTGCTTCCTATTTTAACACATGAAACTAAGTATTATATTTCAGGCAGTGCCTGTGGCTCAAAGGAGTAGGGCACCGGCCCCATATGCCAGAGGTGGGAGGTTCAAATCCAGCCCCAGCCAAAAACTGCAAAAAAAAAAGTATTTCTTTATACAATGAAGAGATGTAATCTCTAAACAGCGTTAAGAAATACGTAGTAATGAATCATTTTAATTTTATCGAATTATTAAAATTCAATTGAACTGAATTATTAGATTTGATGCAATGTTTTCCAGCATTTTTTCTTTCACTTGTATTTGCCTCCAGGTAAGAGCAGAAAATTTGAAGAAGGAAAAGGAAATGCTTAAATTGTCAGAAGTCCGTCTTTCTCAGCAAAGAGAGTCTTTGTTAGCGGAACAAAGGGGGCAAAACTTGCTGCTAACTAATCTGCAAACAATTCAGGTAACAAATAGCACTTGTAGAAAAAAATTATAAAAGTGGAAATAGTTTTATCTTTGTATTCTCTTCATTTTCTTAATTACAAAATTTGTCACTTTTTCATCCACTATATAATCATTAAATTTTGAGGTTTTTTTAAAATATTGCAATACTTTCAATAGAATATTGAAAGAATTGATTGAAACCATGCAATTGGCAAGTATGCTATTAAGGTCTGTATTTATAGGGTCCTATGCAACTATATTTACAAGATTAATTCTTTGGTTAATATTTTGAGAAATCTCAGTGACACTTGTGTTTCTCTTTTTTCTTATAATAGATGTTTTAATATGAAAAATGCCAAAATACTTTCTTGGTAAATATTCTTTATCTTAACTCCAATATAGCAATGCATTAATAATCCTGTACTTCTCAATAGCCTTTAATTTTCTTTGTTTATTTATTTATTTATTTATTTTTACTTTATTAAACATAACCAAAATTTTCTTCTTTACTTAGGGAATATTAGAGAGATCTGAAACCGAAACCAGACAAAGGCTTAGTAGCCAGATAGAAAAATTGGAACATGAGATCTCTCATCTAAAGAAGAAGTTGGAAAATGAGGTGGAACAAAGGCATACACTCACTAGAAACCTGGATGTGAGTCTTTGGTGCTCTGTTCATAATTCACTTATGTTTAGTAATTTTATGTGTGGACACAATGCCGTCCAATTTGAAGCATGGTTTTAAAAAACTTTTTTACAAAATTTTTCTTGACTCATTATATATGCTTAGTAATGGTTTATTGAGTGTCATACTTTGAATTTTACCCTCTGGAGTTCTAGGAATTTTTTTTATTCCTTTAAATCTTCTTGAGCTTTGTTCGGGGATACAGTAAAACAAATTGAAAATGTTTTGATTCTTTTTGAGTTTTGCTTTTTATGATATATTAGGTGGGCCCACAGCAGTACTCATTCTGGGGCCTGTTTTCCCACTACTGAGGCAAGTCCCACTGTCCGGTTAAATTTCATTTTAATCAGTCTTGGCTTCTGGGAACAAGCATTCTTCCTGACTTTCTTTGAGTGGCAGGCACTCTTCTCGCTAATCACTTTGAATCAGTCTTTCCTGTCTTGAGTAATTTCTTATATGTATGCCCTTTGCACTACTCAGCTAAATATTTGAGGGTGACCATCTGCAGATCTCCAGGGTACTCTATCTGCCCCACTTTTGTTTCTCTCTGACGTTCTGTCTTATGAATTTTAGCTGCTTTAGTCTTCTGGATTCTCAAATCTGTCTTCCCAGTTCAAGGGATCCCCTGGTATTTCCCTCATTTCCCTGTGTTATAGCCTGGAAACTTTGAAGTCAGAAAAAAAAGGACATTCAAAGGGTTCTTTCTCTATTGTTTACCATCTCAAGAGTCTCAGTTGTTTCATATGTTTTGTCTATTCCTTATTAATTGTTTCAGGTGGGAAGGTAAATGTTTTTCTGTTACTCTATTTTGCTTAGAGTTCTAAGGTTTTATAGAAAGAAAACTTGAAGCTTTAGTTACTTAGGAAGGTAAAGGTAATGTTTACAGAATTTATGTATTTTTTTCTTATAGGTTCAACTTTTAGATACAAAGAGACAACTAGACACTGAGACAAATCTTCATCTTAACACAAAGGAACTATTAAAGAATGCTCAAAAAGAAATTGCTACATTGAAACAGCACCTCAGTAATATGGAAGTCCAGCTTGCTTCTCAATCTTCACAGAGAACTGGTAAAGGTAAGTAAGTAAGTAGACTGATACAATATTTTAAAAAGGTAGTTCTTAACATTTATAATATATTCTGGAAATAAACATATGTATTTGGATGTTGAAAAAGGAAAAAAGCTATTTCACTCTTCTTTTGTAAAGCTCAGTTGGGAGCTTAAATTTATAAATTTGCAGTCTTGAAGATTCGAAATAGTTACGTAGAGCACCTGACCAAGTTATGTTCTGAGTTTTCTAATTCTGCATTGGTATTATTTTCTTTTTTTTTTTTTTGTAGAGACAGAGTCTCACTTTATGGCCCTCGGTAGAGTGCTATGGCATCACACAGCTCACAGCAACCTCCAACTCCTGGGCTTAAGTGATTCTCTTGCCTCAGCCTCCCAAGTAGGTGGGACTACAGGCGCCCGCCACAACGCCCAGCTATTTTTTGGTTGCAGTTTAGCCGGGGCCGGGTTTGAACCCGCCACCCTCGGTATATGGGGCCGCCACCTCACCAACTGAGCCACAGGTGCTGCCCTGGTATTATTTTCTAATGGAAGAGAAATAAACAATATAAGGGTTTACAGATGGTCCCTGACCTACAATGGTTCAAATTAACTTACAGTGGTATAAAAGTTATATGTATATAGTAGAAACTATACTTTAGTACAGTGTTCAATAAATTACATGAGATAATAAATAATTTATTATAAATAGGCTTTATGTTAGATAATTATGCCCAACTGTAGGGTAATGTAAGTGTTCTGAGTATAATTAAGGCAGGCTGGACTAAGCTAAACTGATATTCAGTAGGTTAGATGTATTAAATGCATTTTCAGCTTAGTAATTTTTCTACTCTCTGTGGGTTTATCAGGATAGAACCCTATCAGAAGGCATGGAGTATCTCTATGTATGTGGATATGTGTATGTATACAGGCCCATAGAGATCTGAAATATGTACGTACTACATATAATACAAATATAATTATCCAATGGTCCTTTCTTGTTGATATCATGTACATTCTTTTTAACTTGCAATTTTTGCCTTTTTTATGCATATTAGATGGCAAAAATTGGGCCAAATGATTTAAGATTTAGTGTTTTAGAGTAATGTTCATATAATTAAGAATTTGGGCATTTTTTCAGGTAGCTACCTCCATTTAATGGAGATATTTGATGTGTTTTTTTTTTTTTTTTTTTTTTTTTTGTGGTTTTTTGGCCGGAGCTGGGTTTGAACCCGCCACCTCCAGCATATGGGACCGGCGCCCTACTCCTTGAGCCACAGGCACCGCCCATTTGATGTTTATTTTTTAAATATCTGTTTATTAGTTTTTGTGACACCTGATTTCAAATATTTGAACTTTTTGAAGAAGTAACATGATGACAAAATAGTTGTTTTTATTTTGGTGTTCAATGTGGATTGAAATATACTTTTTCAGCTTTAATCCTAATTTCACAAACTCTGGTAACAGTCATCTATAATACCATTAAAATGTTTATTTTAATAGAGCCGTTACCTCTTTCAGGTCAGCCTAGTGATAAAGGCGATGTGGACGATCTTCTGAGTCAGCTAAGGCAAACAGAAGAGCAGGTGAATGACTTAAAAGAGAGACTCAAAACAAGTACTAGTAACGTAGAGCAGTATCGGGCAATGGTTACTAGTTTAGAAGAGTCTCTGAACAAGGAAAAACAGGTGTGTACAATTTTGAATTCAGTTTGAACATGTTTGTTAATCTTTTTGTGTATTAGGAGCCTGCTGTACATAAGGCACTGTGATAGGAATTAGACTGATAGCATCCCCCTTAGCTCTTGGAAGTACTTGAGTCTAATAAGCCAAAATGCACAAAATTTATAAAGCAGTCGCTGTAGGGAAGGTACACTTCAAACATTGAAGAAAATAAGAGGTGGAGGAAGTTAATTTGTCTCCTAAGAATACGTGGCTTCATATGAGAAATGGCATTTATAGCAGAGCCATGAATGAAGGTATCATTCTAGATAGTCAAATGCAGTAGAAGGTATTGTACATAGTAGGAACCCTCAGCCAAGCTAGAAAGGAATCAGATGATGACAGTTTGACTATTGTACTGAATTTGTGAAGTGAAATAGTAAGGGATACAATTGCAAAAGTAGTTGGAATTGAGAACCAAGTGTAAGAGGATTTAAATGTAATATTAAATTATATTCTATAGGTTTATTAAGAGCCACTGATTTTTTTTTTAACATGTCATAACCATTGGGTTTTTTTAGGGGGGGTTTTGCTTAGAAAATTAATGTGGTAGATGGGAGGATACATTTAGAGGCTATAGCAGGGCCACAGTTTGAAAAGCTCCTTTTGTGGTTGGCATCAGTGAAAAGAAATCAAAATGTGTGAGGAACATAGCTTTCAATGGTGAGAGTGGGCAGATTTGGCAAGAGAACCTGAGGAGAGAAAGGGGAGAAACTGGAAATTGCCCTTCAAAAGAGGAAAGTGGCCAGTAGCCAAGTTGAGAAGTAAATTATGCTTATAGATCTACAAGGTAGTTTTGCTTGTTTTTTGAAAATAAGGCAAACATCATTAGTTTAAATTTGGAGAAAGTAACCATATATCTTTCAGTGTATAATTTCTGTATCCTACTTTTTGTATTATGGTTAAGGTGACAGAAGAAGTACATAAGAATATTGAAGTTCGTTTAAAAGAGTCAGCTGAGTTTCAGACACAGTTGGAAAAGAAGTTGATGGAAGTAGAGAAGGAAAAACAAGAACTTCAAGATGATAAGCGAAAAGCCATAGAGAGCATGGAACAACAGGTATATTGGGTTATTAACCATATTAATCTGTTTTTTCTTGTAAGGATTTGAATTCTTTTAACTAGCCCATTAGTTACCATTCAGATCATTTCAACAGTAATTTACTGACCACATAGGCAATAATTTTAGTTTTCTGTTTTACTCTTTACATCTGTATATTATTTCCTTTTGAAAATTTTAGACTACTTTTGAGAAGTAAGTACTGGTACTTCTTGTTAGAAGCATCTGAGACTTTTGCAAACATTAGTTAGAGAGTGGACATAGAGTTGCAAAACTGTACAGTAGATTATACAAGGTTATAACTTTTAAATTTATCAGCAGTCCTCTGGGTTAATTGGATCTTTAAAAATATGTCCTTCGGTGCAGTAATAGAATACAATATATTCCAATTACGGTTGCAGCAGTTAACGATGATTTAATCTTTCTCCTCCTTAGTTATCTGAGTTGAAGAAAACACTCTCTAGTGTTCAAAATGAAGTACAAGAGGCTCTTCAGAGAGCAAGCACAGCTTTAAGTAATGAACAGCAAGCCAGACGTGACTGTCAGGAACAAGTAAATATTGCTTTCATAACCATTTCTTAAGAAATGAACTTTGATCCTAGAGAATGGTTCTTGGAGTACATTTATCCATTTGAGGGACTGGTAGAGCTTATAAAAATGTAAAATTATTTCCACTGTTGTAGAACCTGGACTAAGATAAATTGAAGGCTAATGGCAAAGAGTGCATGCATATTCATTAAAAAGCAATTTTGACAAATGGGAAAACAAGAATAGGAAGCTAAAATGTGTACATGATTACATTTTGAATATTCTCCTACTGTTTTGGCCTTTTACTAGAATTGGTTGTAAAATTGCATTACAAACAAAATGGTTAGAGGTATCTTCCCTCAACACGAAAGAACTTCTAGATTAACATTTTTACTACATTGTTGAGCTTGCACAAATTTTTATACTTTTTATAAAACTATAAAAGCAATATCTCATTATTTTAAGTATAAATATGTACAAGCACATACATGTGACAGAACTTTATAACTTCTAAGAAGTAACAAAACACAACTCAAGCTGTGGGATGGGAAAGGTGTACGTGTAAGGTTATTGGCAGTGTCCTCATTTTTAAGTCGGGTGGTATATCCATAGCTCTTCATTTGGTTGTTATTCTTTGTTGTTTATGTACATGTAACACATATACAATAGTATTACTTTAAAAACAGAATACAGGGCAAAGAGGCTTCAGAAGTAAATGAGATAAAAGTGAATTATCCTTGCCTTATTGCCAAATCCAGAATAATATTTGAAATCAAAGTCAAATTATTTATCTATAATTAAATATGCAAATAAATGATTTTCATTTTATTCTTTTAGAGTTTGTGTGCTATGGATATAGGTTACATAGCTGAGTTATATTTGACTTTCTATTTCACAAAGTTTATTCCAAATTGCTACATAGTCTTCTAAGTTTCATTGTTAAAAGTTTGTTAATATTTAATTAAATAGATAAAGCATTAACTTTTAATTCTCCTGTTTGCTACATTTAGATTGTCTTTATTGTAAAAAATGCAATGTGTATCTTTTTCTAAAGTTCAGCTGATTAGCCTTATAGATTTTTAATCTTTGGTGTCAATGTGGGAATAATTTCTTGCAGGCTAAAATAGCTGTGGAAGCTCAGAATAAATATGAAAGGGAATTGATGCTGCATGCAGCTGATGTTGAAGCTCTACAAGCTGCCAAGGAACAGGTTTCAAAAATGGCATCAGTCCGTCAGCATTTGGAAGAAACAACCCAGAAAGCAGAATCACAGTTGTTAGAGTGTAAAGCATCTTGGGAGGAAAGAGAGAGAATGTTGAAGGTATTGTAGATTATAATAGAATGTTTTGGAGAATTGTAAGTTTTTTGTTTTTTTTTTATTGTGTATTAGAAAATCTATTACGATAGACCTCTTTGGCTTATAGGATGAAGTTTCTAAGTGTATTTCTCGCTGTGAAGATCTGGAGAAACAAAACAGATTACTTCATGACCAGATTGAAAAATTAAGTGACAAGGTAGTTGCTTCTATAAAGGAGGGTGTACAAGGTCCATTGAATGTATCGCTCAGTGAAGAAGGAAAATCTCAAGAACAAATCTTAGAAATTCTCAGGTAAACCAAATATGTTTTTCATGCTTCATTTCTGTGGCATACCAACTATGAAATGAAACTACAAATGCTTATATTTGAAAAGGGAATTGTACACACTCCTGATAGGAAGCTCATTCTGTCTTTTATTGCCCTACAAATGCACAGCCACCAAGTTAGTGGTCACTTTTAACATTAAGAAATGTTAAATAAATAACTTCAAAATTGACTCTGACAGTAAGAATTTGAGCAGGTTCCTCTTAAAAACTAAATGCTTTTCAGGTTATTTTAAAGATACACATTTTTAAAGCCAGTGTCTATAACAATAACAACAACAAAAGTGTCTCTCATTATTTATTATTAGTGAAAATAGCTCTTTGAATAACTTGTCATCTCAAAAATTACTCAGGTTTTAAAATACTGCCTTCTTACTTTAAATAAAATTTTAACATATATTCTTGTAGATTTATACGAAGAGAAAAGGAAATTGCTGAAACTAGGTTTGAGGTGGCTCAGGTTGAGAGTCTACGTTACCGACAAAGGGTTGAACTTTTAGAAAGAGAGCTACAAGAACTGCAAGATAGTCTAAATGCTGAAAGGGAAAAAGTCCAGGTATGTATTACTTTAAGAAAGCATTTGTTAAATCATAAGAGAATAACTCATTTATATTTGTAACATTTAACACAGCATAAAATTTACTTTGAAGTAAGTGTTCTTCCTAGAACTCATAAATTCATTAAACATTTGTTAACTACTGATGCAGTATAGTTGGAAAGTGTGAAGGCTCTGTAACCAAATGCCTGTTTTCAAATTCTAGCTTCGTGCCATTAGCTGTGTGGTCTTGGGAGCATTGTTTGACTTCCCCACTGTTAGTTTCCTCACCTGTAATATTGGGATATTAATAATGAAGATTTAGGGAATTTGTGCATATGATGCATTTGGAACCATGACTGGTTTGTAGTATGTACTTTTTGTCAAAGGAGCAAAAAAATAGTCAAAACTAACAACCAAAAGAAGTAAAAATGGTATGTAGTGAAATGGGTGGTTATAGCACAAGATTGACTTTACTCCGTTATTAGCACCTCAAAGCATATTGTTGAGTTACCTTATTTTGAGAAGATAAAGTAATATACTCCCACATCTAGAAGGAAGGAAATTAGGACCTTAAGGTATTTTTTTTACCTTCTTTTAATAATACATAGCCAAAACGACTGCTGAGGAGAAACCATTGAACAGGGAAAAGTGAATAATTAGACTTAATGGGATTTATGTTTTTATAAGAAGCTAAAAGTTTCAGAATTACATCCCGTTGAGAAAACTACCCAAATTCAAATGTATGACCATGGAAATAGTAACAGTAAATAGGCTCTCCAATTCAATGGAGTTAATACTTGAAAGGAAAAAAAGAGAGATTGAGGGTTTCTAAGGAAGATAGTATACTGTCTTAGTATCTTTTGCTCCTTTTGCTATTCCTTTGAGCTTTAGAAAAGTAAAATACCCAGCACGTGAACAAGTTTAGAAGGGAAAACGAGCTCTTAGGTAAATGTAGGAGGGAAAGCATCAAGAGGTAACCCACATTACATCAAAAATAATATCTGTCCAAGTATGAGCAGTGTACCATGGCAATCATAAAATGTGCTATAGGTTGAAAAGTAGCAGGGGAAGAAAGTAATATGTGCAAAAGAGGATAATTATACTTAATGAGAAGAAAGAATTCTAGCTATTTGCTGGTGGGATTTTTATTGTCTTCTACTTTTATCTTTATAATTGTTTACATTTGTTTAAACTCCATATTTAACGTGCATTACAGAAAAATGCAAACTTACCAAAATTTCAGTTTTAAAAGTTGAAATTTAGTCTGTCATCCAGCTACTTAGGAGATTGAGGCCACAAGATCACTTAAGCCCTGGTGAGTTTGGCAGACACTAGGGAACTGTAGCCTGGGCAAGAAAGTGAGACCCTGCCTAAAAAAGAAAAACAAAAAAGTTTAAATTCTATTTTGTTATATTGAGAATTAGAACTAGTAGGAAAAGGTAGCCTTTTAGCTATTGTTAACCGTGTGTTATGTTTGAAATGTTTAGGTAACTGCAAAAACAATGGCTCAGCATGAAGAATTGATGAAGAAAACAGAAACAATGAATGTAGTTATGGAGACCAACAAGATGCTCAGAGAAGAAAAGGAAAGACTAGAACAGGATCTACAGCAGATGCAAGCAAAGGTTTGTAGATTAGTAATCAACATGGAGGCATGTTATTTATTTTTTGAGGCACATTATTTTAATATTATAAATGAATTTTTACATTAGTTTTTTAAAAATATATTGGTGATATTTTCAGGTAAGAAAATTGGAATTAGATATTTTACCTTTACAAGAAGCAAATGCTGAGCTGAGTGAGAAGAGTGGGATGTTGCAGGCAGAGAAGAAGTTATTAGAGGAGGATGTTAAACGCTGGAAAGCACGTAACCAGGTAAATGCACTTTACACCTATTCCTAGACATGGAAACATGTTGTTTTAACAGAGTAAAATGGAGGAGGATAAAAATATTTGAAGAACTAGTGAAGATTTTTGCATTTTTAATCAGTGAAAGTCTAATACATTACATGTGTATACATAACAGATTTTAAACTCAAAATTTCAGTTTTTAAAAAATTTTTGGTTATATTTTCGAAAAGCAGTTAGTTTATTTCCCATACTCCTAAAGTTTTGGCTTTATTTTATTTCTAAGATACTTTCGTACATAAACATAGGAATTTATATATTTTATTAAAGCACTTTAAGCAGACTTGTTCACTGGTGCTCTTTAAAGAGATGGAACCATATAGCATAGTGTGGTTAGAAACTCTAGCTCAATATTCAACCAGAAGGTTGAAAATCTGCCTTGCACATACTAATCATATAACTTTGTGAGAATTTTTTAACCTCTCTGAGGTATAGTTTTCCTCATTTGTAAAATGAGAAAATAGTAACCCTCTTCATGTGACAGAAATTAACTAAACATGAAGTTCTCCCAGCACCTAGCACCTAGAAAATGCTCATATTTATTTAGATTGTAATACATTATACATATGTTTTTCATGGTAAATATCAATTACATATCAATTTCAATATGAAATTAGGTACTTAAAAGTTTTTAAGATTCTTTGCATCCCTTTATTTGGCTTCATTATAAATAATCTGAAATGTGTATTCACAAATATGAAAAATATAATGAACAGTTACTAACATTTGAATTTTTTTTTTCCTCTTCCATTTTGGCTAAACAAACTAAAGCCTAGTTTGATCTTACTATCTTACAGTTCTATGCTTGATCACTTCACATGCAGGACACCTAGTGTAAACATAGTTGTTCTACCACTTTATTATAGCACATTTGTTTCATAAAACCTAAAAAACCAAATGAACATTTTTATTCTTCTAGCATCTACTAAGTCAACAAAAAGATCCAGATACAGAAGAATATCGGAAGCTACTTTCTGAAAAAGAAGTTCATACTAAGCGTATTCAGCAGTTGACTGAAGAAGTTGGAAGACTTAAAGCTGAAATTGCAAGGTATATGGAAAGAAACCTTAAATCATATATAATACTTGAATTTTTTCTTCTCTTTACATGATTCCCCCAGTGCTCTCAAGCTTTAGAAAGAATGGAGAGCTTTAGAGCCTTTGTATCTGGTTTTCCTCTGTTTCTTTGAGGAGTCAAGCAAAGAATGATATTATATTATGCTTCATATGTAAAATATATGAGAACTATTTCTCTATGTTATTTTTTAAAGCTAATTAGTATAATTCTAAGGGTAATTAATTTGTTAAACAGCTATCAAAATAACTTATGCAAGTAGGTTTTTCTTTTCTCTTCTTTGGTTAGCTTATATTTCTCAATCTCTCAGCATAGTTTGTAAGTTAAATATTTTCTGTTTTTTTTTTTTTTCAGTTTTTGGCCAGGGCTGGTTTTGAACTCACCACCTCCGGTATATGGGACCGGTACCCTACTTCTTGAGCCACAGGCGCCGCCCAAGTTAAATATTTTCTTAAAGAAACTTACAGTGACATTTTTCACCTTTAAAGAGAAGAAATTAAATATTAAAATTAATGTTTCTCTTTTACCTTTGTTGTTATTGTTGTTGTTGCAGTTTGGCCTGGGCCGGTTTGAACCTGCCACTCTCTGTATATGAGGCCGGCACCCTACCCACTGAGCCATAGGCTCTGCCCTCTCTTTTACATTTTTTAAGCTTTAGTGTAATTTACCAATGTCATGTCCCCTATTTAATGTCAGTGCTTCACAGCTCATAAATTTTTGTCACATATAGTCTTATTTGTAACAGTTATCTTGCACATTAATTAATTAGGAGAGATACTATTTTTTAATCTTAAAGATGAAGAAGCTAAGCTAGCTAAGGTTGCAGAATTAAACCCATTCTCTAAATTCAGGTCATCTGATGGCAAGTTCAGTTTATCGTATAGTACAAGGGTTGGCACACTGTAGCCCACCAAGAGGCCAAATCTTGCCCATTTTGCATTTATATAGCCTATAAACAAAGAATAATTTTTATATTTTTAAAGCATTGTTTAAAAAAAAAACAAGCTACAAAGACTTCATGCGGCTTGCAAAGCCTAATTCGTTTACTCTATCTGGCCCTTTACAGAGAAGGATTACAACACCTGATACAGTAGAAAGTGGGTTTGCTATCAAGCAAATCTGAATTAAAATCTAGATATTATCACTTTATTATGCTGTAAAATTGTGCATATTACTTGACCAATAATAGCTCAGTTTTTCTTGACGTCTGAAATAGGCACATAAGCCCGTGTAATAAGGTCTTTCCAAAGGACCATAAATTCATAAGTTACTATCTTTTGAAGTTTGTATGGTTTTTTTAGGATTTTGAAATAAAAAATTACTGAAGTAGCACAAAATAAATTTGAAGTACTTAAACATGAAAAACATCTCGTGTATTTAGTCTTTGTCCTTTGCTTTATTTTTTAAAGATCAAATGCGTCTTTGACCAACAACCAGAACTTAATTCAGAGTCTAAAGGAAGATTTAAATAAAGTAAGAACTGAAAAGGAAAATATCCAGAAGGACTTAGATGCCAAAATACTTGATATCCAAGAAAAAGTCAAAACTATTACTCAAGTCAAGAAAATTGGGCGTAGGTACAAGACACAATATGAAGAACTAAAAGCACAGCAAGATAAGGTATTTTGAAAAGCTTTTCTTTAAAAAATCTTATTTCTTTGTAATCTTGAATATTACTAACTTTTTCTAAACTCATATAAGTGTATTTGGTATCATTATGTGGTTTAAGATTGGTCTTTATTTTGTCTGAAGTGCAAATTTTGGTAAATGTTAGATATTTTGGTTCTGTTTTCACACTTCAAATACTATCTATTTTTAAAGCTACATCATAAATGGTTGCTAATTAAAATTGTGTATATCAAGCTTCGCATAGTGTTAAGTAAGGTGTTTGTTAAATGCTATTAAAAGAATCCAGAAATCTTGCTTATAGTTTGAATCTAAGTTTTTAATTCTCAAAGATAAGAACTTGTATGTTGACTTAATTATATATCTATCTTATGTTGGATCAGAAAATACATAAAGCAAAATTCCAAAATTCTTATCCCTCAGTGTTAATCACTGTTAGAACATTAGTATACTTTTCTGCACATGTAAGTAATATGTTTTCCCAAAGAAATTATGCATTTGCCTGTGTTCTTTGTGATTTTGCTTTTTCACTTGTTATTGTAAAAATACATATCTGAGTCAAAAAGTCATCTACAGTGCATCAACATTTTGATTAGTTTTTTAGTATCCACTTGTATGGAAACTGTAATTTACTTAACTAAGTTCCTATTTTTGGACATTAAAGTTGTTTTATGGAAAATTCATTTTTGTATGCCCTCCAAGATAAAATTTCTTTACATCACTATGATTATTTCCATAGAAAAAACTTGTAAAAGTTGAGTTACCAGACATAAGTACATTATTACTACTTGTCATCTTAGGCCATGGAGACTTCTGCTCAGTCTTCTGGAGACCATCAGGAGCAGCATGTCTCAGTCCAGGAAATGCAGGAGCTCAAAGAAACCCTCAACCACGCTGAAACAAAGTCAAAATCACTTGAGAGTCAAGTAGAGAATCTGCAGAAGGTGTGTGTGTGTGAGAGCAGTAAAAGGTGTTATGTCCCTAATTTCCTTGTTGTACACCTGAAGAAATATGTGTTAGCCACTGACACTTTATTATGTGGAAATGTATACATTTTATTCCTTTTGAATGGTTCATAAATGCCTATAGCATCTAATCATCTTCAAGTGTCCACTTAGTTGGTTTGACCTTTTTATATTTATATTTCCTTTTAATCTAAAAAAAAAAAGTTATATCTTAAGTTTATATGACATACAGTTTATATTGATTTGATTGAATTCTATGGTGAATACTTTGTTTCCCTTTAAAAGACATTGTCTGAAAAAGAGGCAGAAGCAAAAAATCTTCAAGAACAGACTGTGCAGCTTCAGTCTGAACTTTCAAGGCTTCGTCAGGATCTTCAGGATAGAACCACACAGGAGGAGCAGCTCCGACAGCAGATAACTGAAAAGGAAGAAAAAACACGAAAGGCCATTGTAGCAGCAAAATCAAAAATTGCACACTTAGCTGGTAAATCTCTGATTAAAATTTGAACTTGGTAGCAAAAGTTGGTTGTGTGATGTAGGCTCAAAATTAAATGGGAAAGAAGAAAATATATACTGCAAGTGATTTTTTGTGTGTGTACTTTAGACATTAGGTATATTTAGTCAGACACAAATATAGAACAGTTTTAATTTTCAGTTGTAATGAGGATGTCTATGATGAATTTATGAAGTTGTTCTTAATTGTTGACTGGTAGTAGATAATGGAGTACTACTATCCTTCTGCTTTAGCGTGTAACAGTTCTTCCTTGTGATAGAGATCATTTGGGCCCAGACTGTGTTGCCCAGGTACCACAGGTAGACAATATTGGATCTTTCCAGCCCAAGTATTTTTTTGTGCCTCATTTGACAGAGGGACCCTCTAGATTTTTAGGGAAGGCACCACATCAGATTGATTGAGAGCTTGATGCTACCAGGTTCAGTGCCTTATTTACCCTTGCCTGCTAGGTAAATAAATAAAATGTCAGACAGTTGGGTTTTATTATAAGCATTATTTATTTATTTTTTTGAGCAATAATAATAATAATAATGCAAAAAAAGTAACATTCACATTGTCAAATAGGAGTATGTCTATCACAGATTGCTTTAACTCTGAGGTTCAGTTTGGAGTCATTGGTTAACTACTTCTTACTTTTTTTTTCCAAAGTCTCAAAAAATAGACAACTAGTATTTATAAATAAAAGATAATTTCAAAAAAACAGATCATGCCAAATCTAATAGACAATAGAAAAAGAAGAAATACTTGAAAATCGTTCTACTTCATCTGGATATACCTGATATTAAAATTGGAAAAACTATGTTATTATAAAAGGAAATTGCAAACATATTTCACTTATAAATGAGGATGCAATATCCTAAAGCATTATTTTAATGATCTTCAAGATGGTGTCCCAGCAACTTACTTTATTAAAAAAGTTCTTGAATTAAAAATGTATTATACATTATGTGAAATGAAAATTTTGCAACTAATAATACAGAATTACATTAAGAATACATTAAAATATTAAAGGTCTCATTAAAGAAATTTACATTAAAATATTAAAGGTCCCATTAAAGAAATCTGCTAACTGGAATTCTTTAGCTTTTTGATATTTTAATTAGGAAAGTTCCATTTTTGAGTTAGAATACATATTTTTCATATTAGAGTAATGAACATTAGATATATTTAGAACTTTGCTTATTGAGATATATAATGTGTCAAAACTTAATATAGCTGTTAAAAGTACAGTAGTAGAATCTGATGTCTTCGTGTACCAATTAAGAACATATTCTTTTCATTGTTCAATTATGAATAATCACATGGGTATTTCTTTAGGTGTAAAAGATCAACTAACTAAAGAAAACGAAGAGCTTAAGCAAAGGAATGGAGCCTTAGATCAACAGAAAGATGAATTGGATGTTCGTATGACTGCTCTTAAATCTCAATATGAAGGTCGAATTAGTCGCTTGGAAAGAGAACTCAGGGAGCACCAAGAGAGACACCTTGAACAGAGAGATGAGCCTCAGGAACCTTCTAATAAGGTGATGAGCTAGTTCTGTTTAAGTGAGAAATCTTTTTCTTTTCTTTTTTTTAATACATGTTACTTGAAAGTACCTGGTGATTTAAGAGCCTTTGTTAGAGTCAATTTTGGCTAAATTTAGAGTATACAGTGAGAATTAACAATAAAAAATACTTTGATGACTGTGCTTGCTGAAGTCTTGGGAGATAGGCACAAAAATCCATCTTTTTCTGTTTATAGGTCCCAGAACAGCAGAGACAGATCACCCTGAAAACAACTCCAGCTTCTGGTGAAAGAGGAATGTAAGTTTTAGTTCTTTTACAGTCTTATGTGTTTTTCTTTTAAATTCCAGGGAATTTCTAGTGATCTTTGGGGAGAAAACAGAAATCTATATATTCTTTTATAAAAACGTATTTATCTCTTCAAAACTACCATATAGTTGCTAACTCTTGTTTTTTAGCATACTTTTCAGTCTTGCCAAGTACAGCTTTGTGACAGAAAAAACTCTCTCATCTTTTAGTTTGTGATTGGCTTCTAAGTAAGTCTACTACTGATTTTACCTGTCATGTGTCATATGACAAATACAATAGCCTGGGCTGAGACTTGGGTTCAGCCATTCAGTAGTTAAAGTCTATTTTCAGGATGCATCACTCCAGAGTGTTGCGGTGTTTAATGCTTAAATTCAAAACTTCGTCAATAAGAGCTTTGAAATATTTAGCAAACAGGAAGTAGAGAACTGTACTCACTGTCTTTCTAAAAGTATTTGTTTTAAATCTGTCTGATAAGTTTTTATGATTCATTATTCTTGCATTTTCTAAAAGTGCCAGCACTTCAGACCCACCAACAGCCAACATCAAGCCAACTCCTGTTGTGTCTACTCCAAGTAAAGTGACAGCTGCAGCTATGGCTGGAAATAAGCCAACGCCCAGGGCTAGTATCCGCCCAATGGTTACACCTGCAACCGTAACAAATCCTACTACTACCCCAACAGCTACAGTGATGCCTACACAAGTGGAATTACAAGAAGGTTAGTAAAATGATATTGATAGAACTGACTGCTTTCTTTAAATTTATTATGGGAAGATGACAGTAACTTCAAGGATAAATGAACCATCCACTAATGCTGCAGTCAGATACTATTGTAAAAGTGGGTATTTAGGATTTGGAGTGTATGCTTCCCAGGACACTTGTTAATGCAGATTTGTTTTTCCCGCCCTTTCTGCTTTGCTTTATTTTTAAGTTAACAAAGGGAAAAACACGTCCTTACAAGTATATGGTATGTTTTTCTACGACCAAAATTTTCGATTCTAACGGCTAAGAAAGATGATATGAAATCCACTCTAAAAGATTATATTAAATTACTAGCTCAACCCAACATTACTTTCTCACTGAAACTATCTGACCTGTTCATTGCTTCTCTATGTTTTTCTCATTAAAGCAATGACAGTTACTTGTTACTCATTAAAGCAATTATAGTTAATTTTATTCTCTTATATGCATGCCTTTTTACGCCACTAGGTTGAGCTCCTTCAGGACAAGAATTTTATGTTTTATTATTTAATAATTTTATTCAGTCCCAAAAGATAAGGTGTTTAGCAAAACTTTGCTTTGGGCATATTTACTTAGAGTCTTATCTTGATATGTATATTAGAACTCAGTAAATTATTCAGGTATTCAGAAATATGATTTATGTGTATGTTTTCGAAGTACAGAATTATTTTATCTCAACTTGATCCAACAAAATGATTACCAAATAAGTTAACAATTCAGCTTACTATGTTATGATGTCAAGTAGAAAAATTGCTTAATGAAAACTTCTAATTTGACTTTGAGCTTTTTAATTTTATTTGATAAAAATTTAAATGAAATATTAGATGCAAAAGCAGTTGCAGATACGTATTTTTTTAATTCAGCCAGTAATTTATTGTATGCTATCATTATCAAATGCTATCATTACGATATCGTATGCTATCATTACCATTATTATCATCAAAGGTAGTACAAAAATCCATAATACCTTTACCCACAATGCTTTTGTCTAATAAGTTAACAAGAGAATAATTATGCAAAACTGTGAAAAATGTGACGTACCACAAAGGAAAAATGATTCCAGCTTTGGTAAGAGTAGAAGACTTACATTAAACATAATTGTTTTTCAGCTATGCAGTCAGAAGGACCTGTGGAACATGTTCCGGTTTTTGGAAGCACAAGTGGATCTGTTCGGTCAACCAGCCCTAATGTCCAGCCTTCGCTCTCTCAACCCATTCTAACTGTTCAGCAGCAAATACAGGCTACAGCTTTTGTGCAACCCACTCAACAGACTCATGCTCAGATTGAGCCTGCCAATCAAGAGTTATCCCCAAACATACTAGAGGTTGTTCAGAGTTCTCCAGTTGAACGGCCTTCTACTTCCACAGCAGTATTTGGCACTGGTAAGATTGATTTTAAAATGAAGTTAGAGTAGAGCTATACATTTATGATATCTTACATATGTTGAGTATTCTTTGTACCTACTTGCTTTCATCCAGATATTAAAATGAATGACTACATTCCTAACATTTCATTTTATGTACTTTTGAATTTGGCTATTTTTTAGGTCATTTGTTTTTGTCATGAAGACCTTTCTTCCCCTCCAGCTATTTTTTGAGTGTTTTTAAAGATGAAACAACCAAAAACGTATTATAAATATCTTAATACAGGTCCTGAGGACTAAAAGACACCTGAGACAAAACCACATACTGATTTACATACAGTGTAAATTTTTTCACCCAAGGACAAGTGGGTTTAATAAAAGGCTCCTATGTAAACTGTAAATAGCAATTATGTATCAGTACAATTTCATTGAATCAGATCTTGCAAGAATTAGGGGTGTTTATTAACCAAAGGATAGGTTAGTGTAAAAATATTGATTCAGAGCATAAGTTGCTCTTTGTTTATTCACAGATTAACAGAAACAAATTATGTTGATAGACATATATCTGGTACTTAATTGATTATATTCTAATCTGTACAATTAAATGTTTACTGTGTCTTTCTTTGGTTAAGTGACCATTGGCTAAATTATCTTTGTTTAAATTGAGTTATTTTATGCTCTAAGTTCAAGATTTAAACTGTCTGATTTAAAAGTTTCAGCTACCCCAAGTTCTTCTTTGCCAAAGCGTACACGTGAAGAGGAAGAGGATAGCACCATAGAAGCATCAGACCAAGTCTCTGATGACACAGTGGAAATGCCTCTTCCTAAGAAGTTGAAAAGTGTTACACCTGTAGGAACTGAGGTGTGCAAGGTTCATTTTGTTTATTTTTACTTTTGCCAGTAAGTCTAAAGTATTTTCAGTTACAACCTTATAAAAATAACCTTTGGAGCCAAAATGCATTATCTGGAAAACACTCTTTTGAACTTACTATATAAAGTTTCCACTGTCAGCCCAGGTAACAATACCCACAGTATTTTATATTATTTGCATATCTTCATCTGAATTTGTTACCATTTCAATAAAAACAGTTACAAACACGTAAGTTGAATTCCAATTCAAAGATTTTTAAGCTTACAAGTCTCATGGGCATTTGTTATCTGTCGTCTTTTTCTAAAATTAACCAGAAGTATATTCTTTTATTTTGTGTTCTTAGGACTAAATTATAATGAATTAGGATTTATATCAAACATAAAGGCTACTAACTTAATTTGTTTGTATATATTAATGTTTATAAATCTTACTTTATATATACTGAAAAGGAATGTGATTATATTTTATAAATAAAGTAAGTGGACTTTTGTCTTATATAGTTTTAAAACTGTGGATTTGAGCTTTTCTTAATCAAGATAACAAACAGAATAGATAACCCTTCACCTAATGCTCCTGATACATTTAATATACTTGCATACTATGATTCAGGAAGAAGTTACGGCAGAAGAAAGTACTGATGGAGAGGTAGAGACTCAAGCATACAACCAAGATTCTCAAGATTCCATTGGAGAAGTAAGTAAAGGGAAAAAGTAAAAGTAATGAATGCTTACTTTTAATGAATGAAATTAATGTTGACAAATTAAAACATTTTTGGAATTTTTTTAACTTGTTCTCATATTTAATAAAATATTACTGAAATTAACCAGTGCCCTTTCTACTTATTTTACTCCTGTGACAATAATATCTTCTAAACTTACATTAAAGAAATGTTTTTGTTTAGATGCAGTGTAGAGTTCCTGATTTTCCAGGGTTGTGAGTGAAGATTATCCACTATTTTAATTATGTGGATAGATGAGAGTGCTAATTGAGTCTTGCCTCGTTTGTGAGGTTCTTTATTGTTTCCTTTACAGAATTAAATAACCCATGAAAGGAAATGCATTTATATACTTCATTTTCTGAAGTCTCACTGAGTTTCCTCTAGAGTAGCTTCAATGGTATAAAGAACATAGACGGAAGTTACAAGGCACTAGGTTCCATTCCTCGTTCCTCTACTTAGAAGCTCAAAGACTGTACTCACCTTATTAATTCTCTCAGTTGTCTCACTTTACAAAAAAATACAATTTTTAAGATTGTGAAGTACCTAAAACCTGCCCACATATTAGGCAGTCAAAACACTATTACTTTTCCTTGTGTCCCTCTGCTCCAAAAGATGAGAATGTATATATGTATATTATAATATTAATAGTTAACTATTAATTAATACTTAACACAGAACTCAATACCATATGTCAAGTGTCGATGTATGAAATTTGCATTTATTCACTTTGGGGGGCCAAGGTGGGACGATACCTGAGGCCAGGAGATCAAGATTAGCTTGAGCAAGAGTGAGATCCCATCTCTGCAAAAACGAAAGAAAAATTAGCCATGGTCGCTCACATCTATTGTCCCAGATACTTAGGAGGTTGACGCAGGAGGATCGCCTAAGCCCAGGAATTTTAGGTTGCAGTGAGCTATGATGATGCCACTGCACTAAGACCCTGTCCAAAAAATAATAATAATAATTACATTTATTAAATAGATCCTCATAAGCCTACTTTATAAATGAATAAACTGATACCTAGGTGAGTAATCTACTCAAGTTCAAACAGCATTAGTGCTAGGATTTGAACCCAAGCTATATCTTTTGTTTTCACCTGACCTCTTAAGCTTGAAACAATTCTTTATGTCTGGTTAAACTTTTAGGATCATTTTATTATCTGTGTAAAATTAAAGAATTGTCCTAAGCTAATCTTAAGTAACCATAAGTTATAAGTAAATTTCTTAGATATATTCATTCTATAATTTAATTTTAGTAGCTTTTCTTAACTAAAAACACAGAACTAAACTAGTCAGTGAATGCATAATACAGGTTGGATATCTAATTTGAAAATACAAAATGCACAATGCTCTAAAATCCAAAACTGAGCACCAACATGCAAGTCAGCATGTGGAATATTCCATACCTTTACCTCATGCGACAGGTCATAGTCAAAACTTCGTTTCATTCACAAAACTGTTAAAATATTATATATAATTACCTTCAAGCTGTGTGTTTAAGGTATATATGCAACATAAATGAATTTCATGTTTAGACTTGGGTCTTACCCCAAAGATATCTCATTATATATATGCACTATTCCAAAATACAAAAAGATTCAAAATTCAAAACACTTCTGCATTGAGCATACCTAA
Source organism: Nycticebus coucang (assembly GCF_027406575.1). Classification (NCBI taxonomy): domain Eukaryota; kingdom Metazoa; phylum Chordata; class Mammalia; order Primates; family Lorisidae; genus Nycticebus; species Nycticebus coucang. The sequence goes on from NC_069789.1 coordinate 75,712,016, forward strand.
GCATTTCAGAAAAGGTATACTCAACCTGTACTATGTCAAGTGTTGATGTATGAAATTTGTATAGTACATTGAAATGTACTATAAATGCCATCCTTCTCATTTATCTTTCAGAGAAAGAACATAAAAACAATTTGAAATAATAAGATGTGACTCTCTATTCTCAGATTTGGCTAAATTACGCTAAAATATTCTATGAAAACCTTTCTGTTAGGCAGGTTTAGAGGCTCACGCCTATAATCCTAGCACTTTAGAAGGCCAAGGCAAAAAGATTGCTTAAGCTCAGGAGTTCAAGACCAGCCTGAACAAGAGCAAGACCCCATCTCTACTAAAAATAGAAAATAAAAAAAAATTAGCCAGGCCTCATGGCAGGCACCAGTAATCCCAGGTACTTGGGAGGCTAAAGCAGGAGGATCATTTGTGCCCAGGAGTTTGAGATTGCTGTGAGCTATACTGAGGCCACAACACTCTGGCCTGGGCAAGAGTTGAGACTCTGTCTTTTTTTTTTTAAAAAAAAAGTACCATTTAACTTCAACTTCTTCCACCCCTCTAGCACTGTCTATTGAATATATAATAGGTCATTTTTCTGATTTTATAACAATGAAGCAGATGTTTTTTGTAAAGTGTTGCTTTTCCTGAAATAAGCGTGTCACTATAAGATACATTTTTAATTATACCATTACTCATTTTTTCCATTATGCTCTACATTATTTTTTTTTGAATGTTTTAGTTCAAAAGGCATTGTTGCTAGCATATAAAAAAGATATGATACATTACGGAGTGTGTAAGCCAAAAAGTAGACATTTAATTTTTTATAGTAAATATTAGAAATAGAGTTAAAGTAATAGTTTATTTCAGTAGCCAACAAAATAGAATTGTGTAAGGAGATTAAACGAGGAATTATTTTAATATCTGATATCATTATTGTGTTTTGAAGGTTTAGGATAATCAGTTCAGGGGAGAGTTTTCTTTGTCAAACGATACTAGTATCGGTTTTACTCAGTGTATTTCCACATTATTTCTAGTTTAGGGGAAATTTTTTTAAGAAGATATTGCAGGCCCATATATATCCTTTTCCTGACTTCATTCTACTATTACATTGTTAATCAAGCACATTGCTTACTGACCACTTGAAATAAGGCTAATCCAAACTGAGATAAGAGTAACATACACATCAAATTTTGAAGACTTGTAAGTTTTAAAATGTGTAAAATATCTGCTTAATAATTTATAAAGTGATTACATGTTGAAGTTTTGGGTATTTTGGTAATGATTAAATTTATTTCACGTATTTCTTTTCCTTTTTTAAAGTGACTACTAGAAAATCGAAAATTCTGTTTTGCACACATTTCAGCTCATGTATTTCTTTTGGACAGCAGTGATCGGCAACATAACACTAGTTTTGATCATGCATATATTTGTATAATTTTTTCCTCCTTATTACCCAGTAAGATTTATAATAATTCTTCTGAAAGAAGACAGTAAAGAAACTCAAAAAGTTTCATCTTCTTTAGCTGGTATTTCAAATTAATTTTACTTTGAAATCATATTTTTAAAAATGCTACTACCCTGTTTCCTCGAAAATAAGACATCCTCCGAAAATGAGACCTACTTACAGGAAAGATAAGATGTCCCCTGAAAATAAGACCTAGCTCATCTTTGGGAGCACACCTTAAAATAAGACACTGTCTTATTTTCGGGGAAACAGGGTAGTTCATAAGCATTCTTTAGTCTTTGCAGCTGTTTTGATAGCTCACTGATGGTTTTAGATTTTTTTTTTCTGTGTGTGTTTTTCTAATCTTTGACTTTTTATTTTTAAAGGGAGTCACCCAGGGAGATTATACACCTATGGAAGACAGTGAAGAAACCTCTCAATCTCTGCAAATAGATCTTGGACCACTTCAGTCAGACCAGCAAACAACTTCATCCCAGGATGGTCAAGGCAAAGGAGATGATGTCATTGTAATTGACAGTGATGATGAGGAAGAGGATGATGATGACAATGATGGAGAACATGAGGTAAATTTGATTTGAAATCATCCAGGTGTTTCTAAGCTATTAGATAAAAGTGCATAATCCTTGGGACAACTAACACATTGACTAGTAAATTATGATTTCCCAGTCAGCCTAAATAGATTTTGAACTAATAGTTCAAATAAAACTAATAAGCTGATTAGTTCGTATATTAACATTGTATAATGAAAATGAATGTAGAACCAGAGCTAGAAAGTTCTAGTTTTAAGAATTTTTTTTTAATGAATGAAAATGAATGTAGAACCAGTGCTAGAAAGTTCTAGTTTTAAGAATTTTTTTTTAATGATTACTGAGCATTTAGGATTTGTTCTCAGTTAAACTTAACCTTAAATCTTATTGTAAGTGACTGTATGAATTTAATTGTAAACATTATGGTTTATGGAAATAAAAAGAAGAAATGTGGATTTTTTTTTCTCCTAGAGCCCCACAGTTTATCTCAGAAGTAATTGAGGATACCATCATGGAAGCATATTCTAACTGAAATGTTGTATTTTCTTTTGGAATTTAATTCTATATCAACAGCTTTTCATTTTGTACTTTTTGGTTAATAAAGCAGCATTTTAAAAAATGTATAGTGTAATTTCATTATTTTCTTCTTTAACGCGACCTATTTAATGTAGACCACTTGACACTTTGCAGACATCTAGGGGCAATAATCTTTGAATGATCTCATGTGAATGGTTAGAATTCAAATTGATTGTTATTTTACTAATTCTGGTAAGCATCACGGTTGTATTTTTTGGTGGTGCTGAACTAATTCCATACAATTCTTAAGACAAATATTTCGTGATCATTGATGAATCACCTAAGTTTCTTTGTATACTATCAAGATATGTGGCACATATGGGCCATATTCTAGATTGTTTTTTATACTTATTATTTATACTTTAGGATTATGAGGAAGATGAGGAAGATGATGACGATGATGATGACACAGGGATGGGAGACGAGGGGGAAGATAGCAATGAAGGAACTGGAAGTGCAGATGGCAATGATGGATATGAAGCTGATGACGCTGAGGTAACTCGCAATTTTTACCATTCATTTTCTTTAAGACTTTGCTTAGAGAACTTGCTGTTTTCCAAGGATATAGAAAAGCCTACTACACTAAGACTTTTGATGCCTCTGGGCTTTTGTTTGTTTTTGCTGTATTTTGGTTTGATTAATTATCCAGTCTGTTTTTTTAAGGTATCTGTTTGGCTTACTTATCACATTTGGTTTTTAGGGTGGTGATGGGACTGATCCAGGTACAGAAACAGAAGAAAGCATGGGTGGAGGTGAAGGTAATCAGAGAGCTGCTGATTCTCAAAACAGTGGTGAGTTTTATACTAGTCTTTTTTTAATTGACTACTTATAAACTAATATTTTCTCAACTAGAGTTGTATTTACCCTGTATAAATCTTATTTAGTAAATTGACAAGATACTGACTCTTATTTAGCTTTGTCACTATGATGCTTTCAAATAAGCTAAGATACTGTCATATTAGGTGCTGTCATTTTACTCTCTATTCTACCTCATTGGTAGAAAGACATTTTGAAATCTAGTGTTCTAAATGCTATGTGCTGCTTTTGCTCTAAGTAAGGGACAACACTGAAGGACTTCTAACACCAGTAACAGTGGTTAACAACCAGAAGAGGTCAGTCTAATCAAGCGTCATGTATTAAGGTTTATGGATATTGGAGCTTTGCATTGTGATCTGGTTTTCCAAGGAACAAAAGATTTTTTGATCAGTATAACATACCTTTTGTTATATTTTTTGAAAGAAAGAGTCCTAGAGGTCCACTAAAAGTTGTAGGAATTAAAGGATTATGGAAATTATACAACATTACTTTATTTTATTTTCATTGTTTCAAAATGTATCTTAAAAGAATTAGTGATCATCTGGTATAATATTCATGGTGTTATAGATAATACTGAATCAAAATCATTAGTGGTGATATAGTAAGTTATATATTTAGGTTAATGGGTGGGAAAACATTGCATCTGGGTTTCTGCAGGGCTTGGATAGTTAAAAGGACAAGATATGTATTCATTTCAATGATAAAGCAAGGGCAGCGACCTTTCAGAGTGTTTTAGGAGAAAAATAAACTAATGAATATTAAGCCATGTAATAAAGAATAGTATTCTTTTTAACAGAAGAAAGGAAAGAGAAATTGGCATACATTTATATTTTATGAATATTTTGTAAACTAAGAGACATTTTGTATGTATCATGTAGTTGCATTAGAGGGAAAATTTTTTTCACTTCTGGTATTATCACTAAAAGTTTAATCTATCAGGGGTGAATGTGCATAGCCAGATTTTCCAAATAATAAGACTTTATTTATTTATTTTTTTTGTAGAGACAGTCTCACTTTGTGGCCCTCGGTAGAGTGCCGTGGCCTCACACAGCTCACAGCAACCTCCAACTCCTGGGCTTAAGCGATTGTCTTGCCTCAGCCTCCCGAGCAGCTGGGACTACAGGCGCCCGCCACAACGCCTGGCTATTTTTTGGTTTCAGTTTGGCCGGGGCCGGGTTTGAACCACCACCCTCGGTATATGGGGCCGGCGCCTTACCGACTGAGCCACAGGCACCGCCCTAGAAGACATTTTATTCTCTCTCTTTTTTCTTGAAATAAAGCAAAAATAGCCTGGTCATGTGTGGTCTGAATAAAATTAAGTTAGTGGATGAATTTGTTACATTGCCAAAAGTTTCTGACTGCTTTTCTTTACTTATATTGAATTATTTAATTCTTAAATCAAATTTAATAAAGTTTAGGTACCAATGAGGAATCTAGAATCACAAAGAAGTGATTTAACCAAGGTCACATATCCACTAAAGTATTAGAGCAAGGATCTGATTCTAAATCTTAAGACTTTTTAACTACTAAATACTGTGTTACCCTATTCAACTTTTCATAGTGAAGACGGCTATTTTTGTTTCTATAATGTAGTAGAAGATGATGCAGACATTTAAGGGACTGCTGAAATTCAAAATTTAGTAAACCAATATATAAAAGTATAGTTGTAAAGCTTTTTCTCAAACTTCTTTACCCCGTTTGATAGTTGGACTCTAATAGTCTGACTTTTAGGTTATTTGCCCATTTTATTAAGAACAATATAAAATAAAATTTATTAAATATTTGTCACATTTTGCTAAGTGCTTTATGTTGATTATTTGAAATCTTCAGAAAAACCTAACTTGGGAGTTAGATTTAGCCTACTAACCAACCAAAACTAGAGTCAGAAAGGTTAAAGGATTTTCTCAAGGCCTCACAGCTGGTTAAGTGCAGACTCTATTATCTCTGAGTCAGAAACCCACCACACCTTACTACTTTACTTCTGGAAATATTAGTGAGGTTAATTAACATTGCTAATGGCAAGATTTATGCTTCTAGGGATTGTCCAGGTTATTTTGTAGTAAATTTAAGACTTCAAAAATAAGCTTTTCTTTTCCTGTAGGTGAAGGAAATACAGGTGCTGCAGAGTCTTCTTTTTCCCAGGAGGTCTCTAGAGAACAGCAACCATCATCAGCATCTGAAAGACAGACCCCTCGAGCCCCTCAGTCACCAAGACGCCCACCACACCCTCTTCCTCCACGACTGACCATTCATGCTCCACCTCAGGAGTTGGGACCACCAGTTCAGGTATTAAAAGTACTTACTGGTCTTTTCTTTTGCTCAGAAATTAAGTGAACTTTTTAATGCTTTGGCATAGTTTTATGAAATTTTTAAAATTGAAACTAGTCTCTTATTTCTTTTTCTTGAAATATGACACTAATTCACTTTCATAAACATAATAAACATTAGAAATGCAAGACTTAACTGATATTGAGTATGATACAGTCATATATGTAAATTCAAACAATTATAGTCATAGCAAATAAAATTCTGTTGCTATTTCTACAGGTTAGAAAAGAAAAAGTGTTTCTTGGATTTTAATTAAAGTGTATTTTAGTAGCTCACTGCCATCTGATTTGAAGGTTTCTTTCTGTAAGGTGCACGTATTTTTTAAAAATAAAGGGATTTTTATTCTACTTAACAGAACAATTTTTTCTCTCAATTTATTTGTAATCATGTATTTCCACTCCAAAATTAATGAAAGTATTCATGACCCTTTACATTTAGCATGAGTAGGGTTGGGTATCTCTTAATCAAAAGTGCTTACAGAAATAGAAAAGTATAAACTTTCTATTAATCTAGCTTAAAACACTTTCAAGTGTACATTCAACTAAAATGCCACTGGTGAAGATAACTTCCTTATGTGAATATAACAAAGTCTTGAAGGACCATTATAGGATACTGCAAAATGTACCAAATCTGTCTTAGAATTATCTTAATTGGGAAACAATTTATAGGAAGATGGTTCTGTTGTTTGATCTCCATAGGACAGTTAAGCCTTAAAATCTAAAGGCGTACTTTCTAACATTTTCAGTTAAGGAGATGAGATAGGAACTAAATTCATTTGCATACAAATAAGAGCCTTAATTCATCTTAATTTAAATATTGGTTAATATTTTGTCTGTTGTTTTGGAAAATATTTTGCTGTTGGTTAATATTCTGTATAATTAAAAATTTGTCACTGATTAAAATTGATGTCTTTAGGACAAGAATAATAATTTTTTCTGTGAAAACATCCTATTGATTACTTATTTGCTAATATCTTAGTTATTTTATTGCCAGCAAAATAATTATATCCGTTGATAATTGATATTTGTTTTATTGCCTAACTTAAGACAAATGTACTTACTTTTTTGACACACAGAGAATTCAGATGTCCCGGAGGCAGTCTGTAGGACGTGGGCTTCAGTTGACTCCAGGAATAGGTGGCATGGTAAGTACTTACTATCATGTAAAAGTGCTTTGTTTGTTCAGCAGATGTGTGTACAGTTCATATGTGTGACATTGTGCCTGTTAGCTCCTGTTTTCTATCTCTGTTTTAGCAGCAGCATTTTTTTGATGATGAAGACAGAACAGTTCCAAGTACCCCAACTCTTGTGGTGCCACATCGTACTGATGGATTTGCTGAAGCAATTCAGTAAGTTAATAAAATAGAAACATAATTTGTACCTAGCCAAATATTGTTTCCCTATTAATTTATCATTTGATTAATTCATTAGTTGTTGATTCCTTCTGTACTGTATACTAATAAACACTTGGGGTAGGAAGGTTGAGGATATAGAGTGGGGAAAATGATACAGAGGTGAATCAAACACAATTGCCTCTATCCAGGATTTTAGAAGCTACTTTTGGGGGGGGGGACAGAGCCTCCACCCCTGGGTAGAGTGCCGTGGCATCGTAGCTCACAGCAACCTCAAACTCCTGGGCTCAAGCGAGTCTCCTGTCTCCTCCTCCCAAGTAGCTGGGACTACAGGCACCCACCACTGTCATTTGGTTGCAGCTGTCACTGTTGTTTGGCGGGCCCGGGCTCGATTCGAACCCGCCAGTTCAGGTGTATGTGGCTGGCGCCTTAGCTGCTTGAGCCACAGGCGCCGAGCCTCTATCCAGGATTTAAAATTTTTTTTTTTTTTGTAGAGACAGAGTCTCACTTTATGGCCCTCGGTAGAGTGCCGTGGCCTCACACAGCTCACAGCAACCTCCAACTCCTGGGCTTAAGCAATTCTCTTGCCTCAGCCTCCCGAGTAGCTGGGACTATAGGCGCCCACCACAACGCCCGGCTTTTTTTTTTTTTTGGTTGCAGTTTGGCCGGGGCCGGGTTTGAACCCGCCACCCTCGGTATATGGGGCTGGCGCCTTACCAACTGAGCCACAGGATTTTAAATTTAAAGACAATATAACAGTGGTTAAGACCATGGTCTCTAGAGTCCAAATGCCTGTGTTTAAAACCTAGCTTGTACTGCTTACTAGCAATAGCAAGTTCCTTGGGTTCTCTGTTGCCGAGAATCCTCATTTTAAAAGTAGGAATAATAACACATTAGTTCCTACTTCATAAGTTGTGAGAATTAAGTGAATTAATCTGTGTTAACATGTTCAGGATATTAAACAACACATAATAGATGCTACATTGGTCAAGGTGTTGCTAATTGCAGTGATCATAATGGATAGTATTGTGAAAGTAATCAGCTGTATGACCAACCAACAGTCTGGAAGGAAACTAGAGGCATAGCAATAAGCTCTGTTAATATGAATAAAAAAGTAATTTATTCCAGCAATTAGGGGGAAAGAATCTGAGAAGACTTAATGAAGAGAATATTTAATTCAGACTTGGAAAAAAATAGCTAACATTTATTGAGGATTTTTATTCATCAGCTTATTTAATCCTCACAATTGAGGGTAGACAATATTTTCAGTACCATTTTGCAGATAAGGATACTGAAGCACAGAGACGTTAACTAATTTTAATTTAGCAGACATCAGACAGCCAGAAAGTAGCAGTTTTTTGGTTTCAAATCAGTCTGGCTCTAGAATTTATGTTAACTGCTATGCTGTACCATTCCTTTTAAAAGATGAAAAGGCTTTCCATGTGGAAATACACATGATTAATTCTGTCTGAAGTGTTATCTGCATAACAGGATGTACTTGAAGATCAGAATTTAGAAGTTTCCACAGACTTGGGAAAAGGTTAATTGTAGCTATGGTAACACAGCAGTCAGAAGCAGTTTTAAATGTGTTCAGTTAATCACAATATATCTCTTTATTTATTTATTTATTTATTTTATTATTAAATCATAGCTGTGTACATTGATATGATCATGGGGCATCATTCACTAGCTTCACAGACCGTTTGACACACTTCCATCACACTGGTTAACATAGCCTTCCTGGCATTCTCTCAGTTACAATCACAATATATCTCAGCGAACACACTCTGCAAGCCAGCCAGTGATGTCTACTCTTGCCTTTGAAAGTCAGCAGTTAGGAAAACACTCCAATAAACATGCTTCTACAGATGTCAAACTCGTAAGCTTTTAATAGTCACCAGTCCCAGAACTGCATGTTTCCTAATAACCATATATAAGAATAGTAGTACTCTTGGAAAGAATGTGCCTAACATAGCTTTTTCTTATTATAAAAAGCAATAAATTGTTTTGCCTTTTTTATTTCAGATATTGAGATTTAGTCTGATTATCTGACAAAGACTGAAAAATGAGACCTTGTCAAAAGGCAGCCAAGTACCTTGTGAAGAAATTTGGATTTTATTTTTAAGCTATCAGGGAGCTCCTAGTGATTTTGTTCCAGATAGGAAATTTGAAGACTGGTTCAAGAGAGCTCACAGTTCTTCCATTAGAGGATAACGATATGGAGACAAGTGTAAAAATCAACCTGAAAGAGAAGGGCCTTAACTAAACCAAAAGTGTTAAAACAGAAAATACAGAGGATTCAATAAAAATGTATACTTGCTTTTTAAGCAAGGAAAAAACTGTATTAAAATTGTAACAATATAAATAACAAAAGATGAATACAAGTCATATTTTAGCATCTCTTTTAAATCACAAGAGTCAAAAGTGACTTGAGTATTATAGTTTTAATACAGTTTTTTCCTGTCTTGAAATGGTGCCCTCTGTAGATTCAATAGTTAGTATAATCCTTAAGGATTATAGCTGGCTAGCTAAGGAAAGATAGGTTACAGGTAGGCAAAGGAAGAAATAATTCTGAGTTTTATGTCCTGGATTATCAGGAGGAAAATAAATGATGGTGTATTGTTAGGATAAGGGGGAAAGCAAGTTTTTAGCCATCTAATCTTAGAATTTTCCTGAACATTGGGAGTCAGGTAAGTGAACAGACAAGTCAGGCCAGACAGGTGACTTGATTCTTTGATGACTCAGCAGTGAAGACTAAGATAAAACTTCATCTCATGACTTCATTCTAACTCATTTCTTACATTTTATATTGAGTTTATGTTGCTTTCAGTGTAGCTATGTGGGGATATCTGTCAGAGTCAAGAAAAACAAGACATAGTTCAGGGGAGCGAAGTTATTTTATATTAATCACAGGTTATTCACATTATTTCTAAATTCACTAACCATTGATATTTTGAGTCTTTTTATAAGAAACCCTTTATTGACTTTATTTTCAACCTTTTTCCTTCCCAGTTTGTTAATGCTCGTTCTTCTTGTATTTTTTACACCATTATGGTTTAAATGGAGTAACTTTAAATTTCATCTCAAACTAATTTTTTTCCATTTACCATTTAGTTCCCCTCAGGTTGCTGGTGTTCCCAGATTCCGGTTTGGGCCACCTGAAGACATGCCACAAACAAGTTCTAGTCATTCTGATCTTGGCCAGCTTGCTTCTCAAGGAGGTAAATAGTTAAATAGACCCTTATGCTTCCTGGATTTTTATGTATTCTGTAATAAGCTATTGTGATATCAACTTTTTACCAAAGTGCAAATACAGATATTTTAAAAGTTGATACTTAAATAATCCCTTTGCTAATTTATGAAGAAAGCTATTTAATATGCTTATTAAGCATTGCTTTACATATAAATCTACCTTTCCAACAAAGTTCTTATTTCTTTGGGCATAGGGACTGGTTTTTACATTTGCATCTCAAGTATTCAACAATACTTGTTGAACGGATAAATATACACAGGTGCTACTAGCATTCTTATGTTGAAAGGATTGCAGTGTGTTTTCTGTTTTTATTTTGACACATAACATTTCTGGGTAAAAGTATAAAACTAGTTATATGTTTTAACACTATTTACAAAAAACAAAAATGTTCAAAATACGTGGAATAAAATGACTCCTAAATTAAGTAGTGGAAGTACTTTGTTCTCTGCCTTATCAATTATGCTGTGTGTGGAATTGATTACCTCTTAATTTTCAGTTGGAATTCATATAACCCATTATATTTCTGGAAGCTCTCTAACATTTTATAAGTGAATATATTTAATAGAATGTGTACTATTTTAATAATAAGCTCAAGACAAAAGATTGATCTGCAGTCATCATAAAAGTCATGTAACTTCTAGTCATTTAGTTCTAATACTGAGGCTTCTACTGATAAGAAATTATAAGCTGACTTTATAAATTTGAAGTGTTACGTGACTTTGTATGACAGGATAATTTCCTACACTTGGGAGTCACATCTAAGCTTAAATTGAAATGCCACTGCTTATTAACTTTCTCTGTGAGAGAGTTAATTAACGTGCTTGAACTTCAGTTTTGTTAGCAAAAGAAAGATGATAAATACTTTGCAGTTTTGATAAGGGACAGATACTAGCATAGTATCTAGTTCATAGTTGGATATTCAATAAAGTTAGCTTGTATGAAACTAGTAAGAGCATTTTAGCAAACTTTTTAAGGGTATTCTTTAATGTTAGGTAATTTAAAGCATTTGTTTAAATTGTATTTAAAATTTGAGAGATGAATTTTAATTTCATTGAACAATTAAATTGTAAACTTCAGCAGAGTCATATGCCTCCACTAGTTATTGTTTTTCTTTCAGATACCTGACATATTGACAATTTTATGTTTTTTAGTCATTCATTAATATTAAGAATTTTCTTTAGGTTTAGGAATGTATGAAACACCCCTCTTCCTAGCTCATGAGGAAGAGTCAGGTGGCCGAAGTGTTCCCACTACTCCTCTACAAGTGGCAGCCCCAGGTAGGTATCAGAAGCAGACTAATGGAATTTATTTCTTATTAGTAAAATGGAAACCTATAAAATACCTTCTGGCTAAAACTTTTATGAACTTAAAAGTTAAAATTTTAATTTTTTATTTTTTTCTTTGTTTTTTAAGTGACTGTATTTACTGAGAGTACCACCTCTGATGCTTCAGAGCATGCCTCTCAGTCTGTTCCAATGGTGACCACCTCTACTGGCACTTTATCTACAACAAATGAAACAACAACAGGTGATGATGGAGATGAAGTATTTGTGGAAGCAGAATCCGAAGGGTAATTTATTTTATAGTTTTTGCTTGCTTTAGATTCACTAGACTTACACAGTTGTTTTTCTTTAGCTGGGAAAAAATCTGTTGAGCTCTACTTACAATAGCATCCTACTAAAAAACTGAACCAGGCCGGGCAGGGTGGCTTACTCCTGTAATCCTAGCACTCTGGGAGGCTGAGAGGGGTGGATTGCTTGAGCTCTGGAGTTCCAGACCAGCCTGAGCAAAGTGACTCTTTTTTTCTATTTTCTAAAAATAGAAAAACTAGCTAGGCATTGTGATGGATACTTGGGAGTCTAAGGCAAGAGGGTCACTTGAACCCAAGAGTTTGAGTTTGCTGTGAGCTATGAGGCCATGGCACTGTACCGAGGGCGACAAATGAAACTCTGCCTCAAAAAAATAAAACTAATAAATAAACTGAACCAAACCATATACTTATTAAAAAGACAGTTTTGCATATAGTAATATATTTTATAACTTGAAGATTATTATAGAAGACAAATAATTTTTTAAAGCCATTATCTCCCTGAAAATTGTATGATGGATATGTTCTAGATGAAAGTATTTTTTTAAAAGTACTGATCCCTTTCCACTAACATAGCTGCTTGAACTTTTCCCTAAGAAAGAAGCCTTTCTGTGAAAGTTAGGAATATTAGGAAATGACTCACTTTTCCATTTAGCAGTGGGCTCTAAAGAGATCCTCAGTCTTTATTTGTACACATTCAGACTTTGGTGCCTGAAATACTGGCTTTATAAAAATTAGAGATTTTCTAGTATTTTTCAAGACATAACTACATTTTTATAATAATATAGCAGTTATAAAGAAAGTTTAAAAAGTGTTTCATGATAAATCCTTTGGATATTTTTTAAGCCAAAAGAAATGATGTAACATAATGGAAAGGGCCTTTGGACAGTGATGTTACATAAGTTATTTAACTATAAAGATGGAACCTAATTCTTTATAAAATAAAATTAGACCACCTCATGATCAGAAGCACAGCCAGAAGTAGAACCCAGATTTCCTATGTAGAACTCGAGAATTTTATTTTATTTAGCAACATTTTCATACAGTAGTTATGGGCCAACTCTAGTATGTGAAGAAAAAAGTAGGTCTATTGTTACTCTTTAATATGGTGCTGCTTAACACATATTTGGCACTTTTGTATAGAAACTATCCATGTTACTGGTTAACTCATAACTGGTCAGCAATGTGTTAATTTGGGGGGTATTAAAGACCCTGTTGTGAATACTAGCTGCCATTAAGTCCGTATCATGTATGCAGGTTACTTCATATATGTCATATCTAACCTACACATTAGTGCAAAGTATTATGTCCATTATACAAATGAGAAACCTCAGGCTCAGGGCATGTTAAAATAAGTTGCTTAGACTATACTATTGGTAACTAGCTCAGACTAGATTTGAAACCCTAACTTCAGCCCCATGCTCTTTATATTTCACCAGCACTTCTCAATTTTAGCACATAGTTCTGAGAGATATCCCTCAGGTAAATTATTACTAGTAACCACTGAAGTTTGTAAATGGTTAAAAAAAAAAACTGAAGCAGGGCGGCACCTGTGGCTCAATCGGTAAGGTGCCAGCCCCATATACCGAGGGTGGCGGGTTCAAACCCGGCCCCGGCTGAACTGCAACAAAAAAAGAGCCGGGTGTTGTGGCGGGCACCTGTAGTCCCAGCTACTTGGGAGGCTGAGGCAAGAGAATCGCTTGGGCCCAAGAGTTAGAGGTTGCTGTGAGCTATGTGATGCCAAGGCACTCTACCTATGGCCATAAAGTGAAACTCTGTCTCTACAAAAAAAAAAAAACAGAGTTTGAGGTTGCTGTGAGCTATGATCCTTCCGCACTCTACCAAGGGCGACAAAGTGAAACTCTGTCTCAAAAAAAAAAAAAAAAAAAAACTGGATCAGATTCGTGTTGTTCATATACTAACTCACTCACTTGCTTCTTGAGTGGGAAAAAGATGGAGTTATAACCAGTTAGCTAGGAATTTCACACGCTCAAAGCCTATCTCAAATGGGCTAGAGATCATGGAGTTACTGCTGTATTATTAGTAGTGTGACTAATTTTAATTATTTTAGTACTCCTAAAAAGTTTTGGGATTTATTAAAATCTGGACAGTATATTTCCTGTGAGTGTCAAAAACGTGAACATCCTTGTCAGAAGGAAAGAAGGAAACAAAGAAGTAAAACTAAAATTGGACCATGTGCTGGTGAGAAAAGAAATAAAAAGCAGCTTTACCCTTCTTCCTCTTTTCTTCCTTCCCCTTTATAAAATATCTATAAGTTACCAAGATCAGAGTCTGTAATTTTTAGTTTAAGAATAGTTTTAGATGATTTAAGTCAGGGGCCCTCAAACTGCGGCCCGCGGGCCACATGAGGTGGTATGATTGTGTTTGTTCCCGTTTTGTTTTTTTACTTCAAAATAACATTCGTGCAGTGTACATAGGAATTTGTTCATAGTTTTTTTTTTTAAACTATAGTCCAGCCCTCCAACGGTCTGAGGGACAGTGAACTGAGGACGCCTGATTTAGGTGATAAATTAGATCAAAAAGAGCTTGGAAATAATTTAGGATACATTGTAGAATCAGTTTTGTATTTTCTAATCAATTTTTGTTTTCCTTAGCATTAGTTCAGAAGCAGGCCTAGAAATTGATAGCCAGCAAGAAGAAGAGCCTGTTCAGGTATCTGATGAGTCAGATCTCCCTTCTACCAGCCAGGATCCTCCTTCCAGCTCTTCTGTAGGTGAGTTCCTGCTCTTGACTACAGTACAGCTCTTATACATCAGACTTGTTGGTGAAAACAGTTGTGTTAGTAACAAATCCTTAATTCTTTTTTTTTGTTTTTTTTTGTATTTTAAAATGCTCTATTTAGGAGGGAAATTTTATTATTGAAGTGAATTTGCTTTATACTGAAGTCATTATTTCTAAGAATATTCTGATTTCAATAACCAGAAATATGGATATAGTAGATCCATCCCAAAATTAGTAGTGTAACTAAAAAAATAGTTCACTTACGTTTCATCTAGACGAGTGGTTCTCCACATGTTCTGTAGAGTTCTTGTGTCTCTTAGAGGTACTACAGAGGTTGGGAAAGAGCATACAGGAAGGGAAGCTATGGAGTGGTGAGTACTCCAGGCCTCCTGCCTCTGTTTGACCAGAGCAGCTCCATTTTTATTTGTTCTACATACTGGGGTTCGACGTGAGATTTGATGTAGAGGGTTGAAGGATGAAAGTTCTGTTATTTAAAAAAGGTTTGAAGTTTACTGAAGTAAACAATTTCAGAGTTTAACTTTTCAAAATTGGAATTTATTTTGAAAAAAAGATGTCATGTGTCTTTCCTATAATAAAAGTTATTTTTTATATGTATAATAACAATTGGCATTTTTGAGCACTTACTGTGTATCAGACAGTATTCTAAGTATTTTATGTATATTTATTTACTCATTTGATTCTCCCAACAACTCAGGGTGGTAGGTACTCACCCCCATTTTATATTATAGATATGGAGACAGAGGCACAGAAAGGGTGAATAACTTCTTTTAGGTTAAATAACTAATAAGTAATGGGCAAGCCAGGGTGCAGAAGGAAGTTTGGCTCTAGAGACTCCACTCTTAAACAATAAACCATACTAGCTTATCTATCTCAAAATTTTTAGGCAGGAAATTCACTCAGTCATTCAATCTGATTATTTTCATTTTGAATGGGAACATTCAAATGAGAGGTTGATAAATCAAGTCGATCATTGTAATTGCCTTGGCTTTCGTGGGCATAGGCTGCTGTTGGAAGGCTTAAAGCAAAGTAATGACATGATCTGACTTTAAAGGCTTAACAGTATCATTTTGGCTGCTGTGTAAAAGAGGTGAAAAATGAGTAATGGACAGAAACAAGGAGAAAGTTAAGAGACTTGCAGTAATTCAAGATAAAAGATGGTTACGGCTTCAGCAGGATCAAAGACTTAAGATTGTAACAAATGGTCAGATTTGGGATATATATTTAAATTTGAGCTTGCAGAATTTGCTAATGATAAGATTTGGGGTGTCTAAAATAGAAGAATCAGGTATGATTTATGTTCTGTTGTAAGGTCTATTTGGTGAGGGTCCTGATAATTTGTGTTCCATTATATTTCCCAGCACCCAGCCCCATGTCTGATACATGTAGGCACCAAGTAAACATTTATTAAGTGAGTTGAGTAAATGAATGAAAAGTCAGATTTTTGTTTTGTTTTGTTTTGTTTTGTTTACAAATAAGGATTTTTGTTAACAATTTACCTTTTTTGTTCGTTAAATGTCCTCTTATTGTTTAAAAACATAAATTGAAAGTAAATGGACATGTCTACATGTTATTTATTTATTCATTTAGTAATTAACTTGTGTCATAGTGCTTTCTTGTTTTTTATATCTTAATGTTTTTCTTAGATACTAGCAGCAGTCAACCGAAGCCTTTTAGACGAGTAAGACTTCAGACAACATTGAGACAAGGTGTCCGTGGTCGTCAGTTTAACAGACAGAGAGGTGAATTTCTGGCATAGTGATTACATGATACAATGTGGGATAGTAATAAAGGAAATAAGTTTTCTAATCCTTAAACTTTCAATTTAATTTTTTAAGTATTTCAAGGATTGATTAAATAATTACGTGAGGAGCATGTGATATTTACTAATCTGTAAGCTTCTTGTAGACAGGTTTATATACCAAAGGGGTATAATAAAGGGGTGTTTATACATTGATTTCTTTCTTAAATTCAAATTAAGAGTTAGAAAATTTAAAGTGTAACAGTGCTATTATATTCATTTGTTATATCTCTACCTATCATCATTATATTGTTAAAATTTTTTATAGAACAATGAAATTTGTGATTTTGTTTTAGCTAGAGGAAAGAATTTAAAATTTTAATAATCTGATTGTTGTAATGATTTCCATTAATTATGTGGCGTATCTAACAATTTCATATCCACAATGCCTAGATTTTCATATTGAAAACAATCTCTTGAAGAACTAGAGTAAGTAAATACCCTAGTTTTGAGTGTATTAAAGATGAATTTAATTTTATTCTATATTTTTCTCTTACAGGTGTAAGCCATGCAATGGGAAGTAGAGGAGGAATAAATAGAGGAAATATTAATTAAATTGTCTGTAAACTAAAATAACTGAATGAGATTGTTGTCTGCTTTAGTATAATATTGTCGAGTTTACAAACTTTTTGTATTAAATTGGTATGTTCATCTCAACATCTTTATTAATAAACTGTATTTCAGTGTCAAAGTTTATCATTCTTTGCTTCATTTTAATTAGTTGACTCTTCTTTGCCCATCAGTTTAAGGACAATTATACCAGACTTTCGATAGCGTCTGCCCAGAACGAGTAGTAATTGCTCTTGCTGTTCTGCTAGGCACATCAATGTTATAGTATTGATCTAAAAGGAAGAGAAGTCATTTTTTTAATTAAAAGGAAAACAAAACATTCAAAACTCAAAAATCATTTGTTTTTATGCTCAAAGACAGTGTTTATCATGTTAATCTCAGAAATGTTTTTATAAATTAGAACATTCTTACAAAAAGTTAAACAAGTGCTTTAACCTTTCAGCATTTTTGATCTTTCAAAAGATTGACCTTTCAACATTTTCCAGTAAAATTTGGTTCAACTCTCCTGTTGGAAATAATCATTTAAAAAATAACTGAGTTAGTTTGAAAAATCAAGCTTATCGTTTTTTGGTTTTTTTCTGAGACGGTCTCCCTCTGTTCTCCCAGACTAAAGTGCTGTGGTCTAAGCCTCGCAACCTCAAACTTCAGAGTTCAGGTAATCCTACTGCCTCAGCCTCCCGAGTAGTTGTGCCCCTCTAATTTTTCTATTTTTAGTAGAGATGGGGTCTTGCTTTTGCTCAGGCTGCTCTCAAACTCTTGATCTCAAGCAAGCCTTCTGCCTCGTCTTCCAAAGTAGCTAGGACTACAGTTGCCCATCACCACACCTGGCTAATATTTCTACTTTTAGTAAAGGATGGGTCTTACTCTTGCTCAGGTTGCCTTCAAACTCCTAACGTCTGCATTCCTCCTGCTCCGGCCTCCCGGACTGCTAAGATTATAGGGATGAGGCACTGCAACTGGCCAAGCTTATCCTTTTTTTAATAGTACCTTCTGAAGTCAGTCATATTATGGAGTCCAGCAGAATAACTTAGATTTCTGGGGTTTTGAAAGAAAAATGTCCTGGGTAATAGAATTTAATTAATAAAATTAATTTCTCAGGAACTTCTTTTGCATCTTACAGACAGGATATTGATGCAAATCAGTATAATTTTGTGGCAAATAAGCTATCAGTGATAGAAGGAAATTACTGTTTTCAGTAGCAGTTTTGCTCAAATAGTTGGAAGTTTTATCATAATTTCATGAAGGCTAGAGAAAGAACTGATTGGCAATACCATTTTGTTTAATTGAATGAAATTCAAGCAAAAATCTAAATTCTTTTTCATAGCGATCAGAATAAGTATTATAGTTTAGATTCCACTTTCAGTCACCATTGCACAGTTGGTGTTTTTGCTTTGATTATATTCATATTTACACAAGAGATACCACCTCCTCAGGAAACTTCAAAATTTTACTTAATAACTTACCCTTAGAAAAGGCATAGTAATCATAGCCATCAGGTTTTCTGATACTAGGCAGTGATATAGCTGAGGTGACTACATTTGGAAGTCCTCTCCATAGAGTACTCACTTTCACTTCATTATGAAGGAAACCTGCAGATGACATTTTTCGTAAAAGGTATCAGATAAAAGGCAGTAGATTATCTTGGAAAGAGCAGACAGGAGTTTTAATCTTAGTTTATTCACTTAGTAGCTGTTACATAGGTAAGATATTTAACTTTGGCGCCTCAGTTCCTGCCCTCTGACACAGCGCTGATTGTTACCTTTCAGAACTGTTGAGCGCTACAGATTTGTATATAATGGTCTTGGTAAGAAGTACTTGATTGATAGTATTTATTACAATTAAAAAAAACCTGAATAAACTTTTGTAGTTCATCCATAAAGAAAAAGTACTGCTCTGACTATTCGCTAAGGCAAGTTGATGTGCTTTGCTTCAGTAATCTTAATTAGGGCTAGTTGGTCAGTATTTGTATTTAATAAACCTTATTCTGTAAAAAAAAAAAAAAAAACTATCACATGTACTTGAAGAATTTTTAACACAATAAAAATGTTACCTTTGTCTTGATAAGCAACTCTGACTGGTGTATACTGGATAGTGATAGTGTGTGTTTGATAAGGTCCTATGGCTCGTTCAAAGCGACGTCTCCTGACATGTGTTGTGTCTCCATACACAGAATAATTTATAGCAGGCCTTCTTCCAGGGCACTTCCTGACAGGTTCCTGTTTGTAAGTATACTGCTGAATGCTGCCACCTGTTGGTCATGTGCAAGAAAGTCACAGAATATGAAAATTAATTTTAATCCTCTCAACACAGAACTTTCACAAATTGGATAAAATGATTAATTTTTTCTTGTTTTCATAAAATATGTCTATTAATAGTTGTTAGGCAAGCATATGAAAAATTATTAATACTGAAATACTTGAATGCATAAGTGCAACAAATTGCAGCTATGTATTTAACTTTAACTGAAGGTAAAGTGACCTGAAAATGCAGATGAATTGTGATTTACATGTCAAGAGACTCAAATACTTCTCACTGCCTTTGATATTTTTCATTGAAGACATGGAAAATATTTGATTTCTGTCATTAAAGACTTCTTTTGACAGTAAATCCAGTAATAAATGAAAACAGTAAATAAAAATCAGTTCTTAAAATATTTTGTAATTTTGTCAATCATGTAACACATACCTCTCTTGAAAAAATACACAGATTCAGGCCTGTTCTTATATTTAGCTATTGAAAGAGCTGCCACTATTTTTCCATTTAGTCCATTAAATCCTTTTACAATTTGCTTGGGATACCCTGCATCTTTTACATCATTGGTGAAACGCCAGTACTGAGAATCCTGATAATTGAAAAGAGAAATTTTAAGATGTTAACAGTTTCGAAAAAGGTTAATAACTCATTTTTAGATTTAAGTGTAGGAAGAAAGTGTTAACTTATTTAAATGTAACACGGTGACCATTAAGTGTTAATTATTAAATTTTGATTACAAAGTAATTAATTAAAATGTGAGAACACTTCTGAATTAGAGGATGAAGTGATTTATGTTGTCACAATAAAGAATACAATTACTATTTGCTGATTTCTCTCACAAAGATATTTTTGTTACCTTAAAGAAGAAAGTTTTTCCTTCACAGTTGCATCTAGTAAAAACAGTATCAATGGGGGAAGGAATACCCCAAACTTCAGTAATTCTGCGAGCTGGAGATGGGGGAGTGAATGGATTTAGCATCCAGAAATAATGACCTAAAATTAAAGAGAGACATTTATGAAAAGATTTTAAATGGTTATCATAAAGAAAAGACAAATAGCTTCTGTCATGCATTGTATGACTAGAAGTTGAGGCGGGTACAGAAGGTAGAGGTAGTTGGAGCATTTCTTAGAGCAGATATTTCTCAAGTCTGAAGAAATAATCTAGCATAACCCTCAAGATAATTATTTTAGTTTTCCAGTTCCTCTAAAACTGGTTCTCAACCTTCCTAATGCTGCGATGTATTTTCATTGTTACAAAGGGGTCGTGACCCACAGTTTGAGAACCAGTGCTCTAAAAACAGCCTTTTGGCCTGTGACTTAAAGAAAAAAAAAAGTCATTTATCCCAATTTGTTTATCTTTTAGAGTTAAGGAATTACAACTTAATGAGTAGTAAAATCTCTTTAGCCTCTGCTGTGTGAACATGTTTTCAGATTTCATCTAAATCTGTTTTTAGAAGACTGGATTAGGGTGGCGCCTATGGCTCAGAGGAGTAGGGCGCTGGCCCCATATACCAGAGGTATGGGTTCAAACCCGGCCCCGGCCAAAAAAACTGCAAAAAAAAAAAGACTGGATTAGCAGAGAATTTTAGATGAAATCATTGCTACTCTCCTGTTACTCTCCCACAGAGAGTATAACACTTGAATACATCACAACTTAGATGTTATTTTCAAATAAAATATAGCACAGAATACAAATCTTTATGCCGTTTCATTTGCTATGAAAGTAAAATTGGAACTACCTTTTAAAGCCTCAGAGGAGAAAAATCTCAGTGGTATCAGTTTAGGGAATTTGGTTTGTTGCTTTAATTTGTCTAATTTTGCTAATCTGATGTTTTGGTTATTACTCTCAGGTTCTCATGGTGCGAGATAGGCTTAAGTCAGGTAGCCCTCCGGAAACCTCAGCCCAAACTAGTGCTCTTCCTTGGCTTTGGTTCTCATAAGCGCCAACACAAAATGATGGGAAGAAAGAGAAATGTGCACATAGCTCACCTCGGAACGCAACTAGCGTCCCATTGCGCAAAGTGGTCAGTCCATCTACTGGCTTGCCATTGCATAAATTGGTCTCATCTAAACAAACAAACAAATACAGAACTGAATGAAAAAAGTATGTTCTTTCCAAGTTCTCCCACAGAGTTCCCTTTCCTGTTGACCCTGTTTTAAGACCTTGAAGGGCATGGTTTAAGAAGTTTTATTTGCATTTCAGAGGTAAAGTAAGGGATATACTTCACAATTCCATTTTATTTAAGATGATACTATTCAAAAGTATTTCATAAAATTTTATGAATTGAAATGGGCCAGGTTACCTTGGTCATCAGGTAAACTATACATTTACTATCTATATATGGAATGTGAAATTCCATTTTTCAGTTCTGATTGCCCTTTGGGTTGGTTTGGAAAAGAATACCTCAAATTTTTTTGACATTACCATCTCTGCTTCTTACAGATACATATACTAGAGTGAGATTCCTAGCCCTAAATTATTAATTTTCTAAAGACTGAATACCCTTAGCTATGATTATTCCTCTTCTGACCTACGAGGAAACTGTAAAACTTCACAGGCTAACGAGGTCAGGGTTCTAGGTAATGGTTCTTAGTAAAGGGATCCTAAGGGCGGGCATTCCGGTTGACAGATGTAAATTACCATTACTAGTTTAAATGAAATGATTAAAAATGAAAGTGATTCTTATAACCTGAAAGCATAGGGTCGAAGCTAATGCCTTGATTGGGTCTTCTTACTATGTGATCAGTGCCTGGAATAACTATAGGAATTAACACAGGCGGCCTGGGAATCAGGTGAGGTTTTTCTCCTTCAGCACCAGGCGCATCTTCGCCCTTTGGATTTTCTTCTACTCTTAGCAAGTTTGGAGTCTGGTTAGGGCTGGTGTTGGTCTGGAGTGTGGTTTCTGCTCGGGAGGTGGGGTTCACCACAGGCATGGCTGTAGTAGTCACTGGAGAAGTTGTTGTCTTTGGCTTTCTTGTTCTAGTTGTTGGCCTTGGTTTTCTGGTAGAAGTGGGTTTGGGAGTTGTGGCTTTCGAAGTAGCCGGCACATCTTTCGGTTCAGCTGTTTGTTCAGGTGTTTTCGTGGTCTCGGTTGTGGCAGTTGTCTCCTTTGCTGCGGTAGTGACTTTGGGTGCCAGGGTCGTTGCTTTAGGAGTGGTCACCCTGAGTGATGTGGCGTCTTGAGTCATGGGGGATGTCACTTGTGGGGTTGTGCTTGTTGATTTGGATGCAGTAGTTTCTTCTCTTGTGGTTGCAGTCTCTTCTGTCGTGATCTTAGGAGCGGCCGTTGTAGCTTCAGGCGTAGTATGTGTGTCTTTTTCTGTTGTCTTGTCTGTAGTTGTTGTAGTCATTTCATATTTGCTCACTTCTGGAGTCTTACTCGTAGGGTCAGCAGGCTCCCTGGGACTGTTTTCAAGATCCTCTGGTGTGGGTTCTGCAGAGAACTCAGGAGTAGATTCAGGAGGGTTCTCAGGGATAGTGGGAGGCTCCATAGTTGTACTTGGACTAGAGGTGGTCGGAGCAAGTGTCTCAGGAGCAGTTGAAGCAGGCTTCTTGGGGGTAGTTGGAGCAGAGTCCTTGGGAGTGGCAGGTGGGGGCTCCTTGGGGGTCATGGGAGCAGGCTCCCTGGTAGTGGTGGGAGCTGGTTCCTTGGTAGTGGTGGGAGCTGGTTCCTTGGGAGTAGTGGGTGCAGGCTCCTTGGGAGTAGTTGGAGCTGGTTTCTTGGGAGTAGTCGGTGCAGGCTCCTTGGGGCTGGTAGGTGCAGGCTCCTTGGGTGGGGTGGGTGCAGACTCCTTGGGGGGAGTGGGTGCAGGCTCCTTGGGGCTGGTGGGTGCAGGCTCCTTGGGGGTGGTGGGTGCAGGCTCCTTGGGGGGGGTGGGTGCAGGTTCCTTGGGGGTGGTGGGTGCAGGCTCCTTGGAGGTGGTGGGTGCAGGTTCCTTGGGAGTGGTGGGTGCAGGCTCCTTGGTGGTGGTGGGTGCAGGCTCCTTGGTGGTGGTGGGTGCAGGCTCCTTGGGAGTGGTGGGTGCAGGCTCCTTGGTGGTGGTGGGTGCAGGCTCCTTGGGGATAGTGGGTGCAGGCTTCTTGGGGGTGGTGGGTGCAGGCTCCTTGGGGGTGGTGGGTGCAGGCTCCTTGGTGGTGGTGGGTGCAGGCTCCCTGGGGGTGTTGGGTGCAGGCTCCTTGGTGGTGGTGGGTGCAGGCTCCTTGGGGGTGGTGGGTGCAGGCTCCTTGGTGGTGGTGGGTGCAGGCTCCTTGGGGGTGGTGGGTGCAGGCTCCTTGGTGGTGGTGGGTGCAGGCTTTTTGGTGGTGGTGGGTGCAGGCTTCTTGGGGGTGGTGGGTGCAGGCTCCTTGGGGGTGGTGGGTGCAGGCTCCTTGGTGGTGGTGGATGCAGGCTCCTTGGGGGTGGTGGGTGCAGGGTCCTTGGGGGGAGTGGGTGTAGGCTCCTTGGGGGTGGTGATAGCGGGGGCTTTGGTTGTAGTTTCAGCCTGGGGTGTAGGTTTTCCAGGCACTTGAGATGTGGGTGCTAAATCTTTAGCAGATGTTTTCTCTGTATTGTGTATCTCTTTAGCTGAAGTAGTTTCCTTTTTTGCACTAGCTGAAGTTTGTTTATTTGTTATAGTAGTCTCTTCAGTTTCAGATGTTGTCTCTTTCTTGGCTGTCAAAGATGTCTCTTCAGATTTATCAGCATTAGGTGGAGGACTGGGTTTAGGATTTTTTGGTTTTGCTGTTGTAATCTTGGGAGATGTGGTAACTTTGTTGCGTTCAGTGGTAGGAGCATCCGGAATTGGGGTGGGCTTGAAATCATCATTGTCCAGACCACTTCCAGGTTCATCTATAACTGGTGGTTCTGGGGGAGGTATCTTTTTAGGAGTTCTTTTCTTCTTGTTATCTTTTACTAAAGGAAAAAATATACATCTTATTATTTTAATATTTTTTTCTTTTAATAGTAACATAAAGATCTCATTATTATTGACTGTTGTATGTTTCTAGGCAAACTTCTAGCCTCTAAATATATCCATTAGTTTATTGTGAAATAGTGAATACTCAATCTTATTGGCTGAATGATGTATGAAATGACCAGTACAAGTTAAACCCTAAACAATTAATACATGGAAGTCATTGGCAATTTTGATATTAGCAACATGATCAGTAACACTAATTCATCTTTTTGCATAGTGTTTTTTACCCTTCACTTTCTCCACTCTTGTTCTTCACTGTCTAGTGCTCCTCCCGCCCTCCCTTCCTTCCTTCCTTCCTTCCAATTTCACCTAGTTGCACTGCACCAATTACCTTACAGACCTCTTCAGCCAGCACTGAGTAATCAGCCTCAATCACACACACACACACACACACACACACCCCACAGGTCCTTGCAGAGCCCTGTTCCCCTTTTCTCTGCTTAGCTAAACGTGACAGTCCCTGGAGACATGGGCAGGAAATTAGGCTGCCACGGCAACAAAAACCAGGATTTCCCACAGTAGCTACCCTATAGAAGTACGAAGCCAAGGGGCCCTTCGCTGGGATGAATTCCATTTAGCAAACATGTATTACTACACTTTCTTTGTGTGCAAGGTTTTCTGGGACTCAAAGGTTAAATATCTGCCTATTCAGCTAGAGAGACTGCTTCAGAGGAAATCACAACCACCCAGAAAATGAAGTTCTTCAAAACTCTATTATCCAAAATCTAGTATTTCCTGGAGAAACAAAATATACAGTATTTCAGAACTTAAAGAAATAATAAAGAGAAGAACAAAGGGAATGTCCTTTCAGGCAATAATAGCTTACTCTGTAGCACAGACTCTACTAGAGAAAAATCGGCCAGATATGATTTAGCAGGAAAATACTAAGGAAGATCTGTAAAATGTGGATAATAATTGCCTTTCATAGAGGTTTATGAGCAGTCAGTGGATTAATATTTGTAAAAACACTTAAGGCAGTGTATAAGTATGTGTTAAAATAAAATAAAAGACAGCTGAAGGGGGATGAAAATGCGAGGAAGATCGAGGAAGGAAGGTCGAGGGAGGATAACAGGTGGAGAGGCACTGCCACAGAGCACCGTGAATAATCTCTGGTGCCAGCCTGTGCTTCCACAGTCACTGCTACAGCATCTTCTTTTTCTTTGCTTTTGAGGGTGGCTTCTCAGCGGTTTGTCGCTAATTTCCTGCAGGAAGTATTCATTTGGAACTTTCTAAGATAAGTTTATAAAGTTTTAGACTGTCCCCCCCATGCTTCAAGATAGTCTACCGACACACATTACTTTTAAATAATCATTGTTGATATGGCATTGATATAGCCTTTGATCTTTATCAATGCTCAAACCTGTGGATTTCTTCTGTAATTCTCTATTAGCAGCTGAATTTTTGGAAGACTTGACTTTCCGAGTAGTTGAAGAGGAGGAAGAAGAGGAGGAGGAAGAGGAGGACTCTTGATTTTCAGAAACAGAATGTTCTATAAATCAAATAAAAAAGGTCGATCACACCAACAGTGATTTAAAACAAAAAGAACTGCCAGTCTAAATGCAATAAGAAATACTGTTTATTGATCTATGGATATCTGTGTTCTGCTTTTGTTTTATCGACTGCCCTTTTGTCAGTTAAAAGCAAGGAACCTGAACGTATTACAGATACTAGCACTATAACTAGCATCACTGCCATATAACTTTACCATAGCTGCCAAAATTTCTCATGGAACCCAATTATTCCACAAAGATAATGATGGGGGTTGTTTTTATATTGATTTTTGACAGATTTGTCCCTTCTGATTTTTTTTTATTTTAAACCCAGACCCATGCTGGGGGTTTGGTAAATAAGAAAAACTATAAATAATGGAGGGTTTACACTTTGTTTTAAACTTTGAACATAAAGCAAAGTCAGAAAAAGTTAAAGTGTAATGAGCTTTTCATGACTCCTAAGATTACCCTGTTTTCTTGGGGCATCTTAAAATTACCACCTGCAGGTTATTTCATCTAAGAAATAGCCTCCTTTTTTTGCATCTGTCTTCTTCCTACCTTCTGTTATTTCTTCTGATTCTACAACTGTTTTAGTCTTCTTCTTGTCTGGTAATCTGGGTGAACGTTTGGTTGTTGATTTGATGTTCTGACGTGCTCCTGGAGGCTGAGGTGTAGTCTTTGAAGATGTTGGTGGTGTGGATTTATGCACTGAGGCCAAGCAAGATAGGTCAGTTAACATCTTGGTTATATTCATCAGCCACCCTAACTGTGAAAAGCTCAGATGCATCTGGCTTCGAGACTAGATGCTGGTGAAAGCCACTGCTGGTAAGCGCTAGCACAACACTAATGACTCCAAACCAATTCATTCCGAGGATGCAGTGCTATAAAATATTGGTTTTCAAATTGTTCAATCATGATAAGGAGAAAAGTCTTAGGGATCAAAAAGCCTGAATTCCAGTCCTAGGTGTGTAAGTCTCTACCATTGTGACCTTGGTCAAATAGCCTAACTCCTCTTGAACTTCATTTTCCTATTTGCAAACTGAGATGTTTATTCAAGATGCTTTCTGAAGGTATCTGCCTCCCTAAAAAAAATATATATAAATATAAGTAATTCTATGAGCGTCATCCATTATACTACCCTTCCGTAATTATAAAAATCATCCTACGTGTGGACCACAGGATGTTTATGCTCTTGAGAAGAATATAATTACCTTTCTCCTGTTTTCATATTCATTCAAATCAAATTCTATGAATTTACCTTTCATTTATTTTTTTAATTACTAAAATTCTATATGAATATTTATTCCTGTGAAAATTTCACACATTCATATTACCCTTTCCCTCAAGATATGGGCTGCACTTTCAAAGATAAGCCACCCTTCACGGTTTGGTATCTATCTTTTTAACCTTTTATCTCCCTCACCCTTGCCCCTTTTCATATCTAGAAGAGAAGACATACAGCAATTATGGATCATCAGGAACCAGAAGGAAAGAAGAGGACTTCCGAAAGATAAGAAAACAGAGACCAAGGGGGATTCTCTGGCACAAAAGAATTATGATAAGTGCTGTTGCCCTCGCCCAACATCCCCTCAGAACTTTATTGCCCCAGACTGCATAAGCTGACCATTGTACTTCTTTTCCTCCAAGCTGACAAAACATCAAGTGTCTCAATCTGAGAAACAGTTCTGCCATGTACCAGCTAATGCTTTTGCACAGAGGTCAACCTCTTGACCTCAGTTTTCTTCCCCACATTCAGAGGCACTTAGATGGCTGGGGTTCCTTCAGTTCTCAAAATGCTTTGATTTTTAGGTAGATAAATGCCTGTAAGCTGTATTTATACCGAAACATCCAAATGATGAGTCTCAAACTAGTTGTAAGAAAATGAAGTTTTGATGTTCTAGGTGGTTCCTTTATTAGGGGCCCTGATTATCTGGTGATTTCCATAAATGAAACAGCCTGGCATAGCCTTCATCACTTTTTCCACTGGGCTCTGCCTGAACCTCAGTGACTCTGACCCAACACTTTATAGCATAAAGTATTATTTTTACTGTTTTCTCGATGCTTCAGCACTCTCTAATCATCTTCTCTCCCCACCCATTCTCTGCCCAAAAAATTCTTAGTTTTTTGTCACATAGCCAAAACTATTATCAGGATAATGAGTAAATATGTGCCACTTATCATGGGGCCTTTCAAAAGCTGCAAGAATGTTGAACTCTGATGAGTTTTTTGTTTTTTTTGTTTTTGACCTGTTGTCTTCATTCCCTTTGGAATGCTTTCCAGTAAAAACATCCAACAGTTAAGAACTGTCCCTCAACTCTGCTGATTAACAATTTTCCACTATTCCTCCACAGTTTTAAAGAAGCAGGAAGTGCAGCCTTGTTTAAACAAAATGATACAGTTATGCAACCAAGGCTTATTTTCACTTTTATCCCATTTGAACAAAGCAGGGTTTAAGAGCAAACATTTGATGGAGGAAAATAAGTCATTATTTACACATATTTTTAAAATATTTTTTGGGTAACATCAGGAGGGTTTTGTTACACTCTCAAAGTACTCTTTCAGGACCTGGTAACCAGAGAGGAGGGTTTTTACGGGGGACTGTCCCTGTCCTTCAACTGTCATGCACAGGCACTGAACAGAGACTCCTGAAGGGCCTGGAGAGGCGAGAAGGAACCTATAACTGACGGATAGTTGATTTCTTAGTAGATTTGCCCATAAATGTAGCGGCTTCAATGAATTCATAAATATACTTGTTTAGAGAAACTAAAGTGTCAATTCTATCCATAAATATGTACTCAAACACCGAGACCAAAGGCACAGGTAGCCCAAAGGACAGCTGACTTTGTGAAATCAGCAAGGGTGAGACAAGGAATCATCAAGTGAGTTGATTACTGTTGATTTAGCCTGAAATTCAACCATATGGGAAGACAGAAGTGCACGTGTCCCCTCAGCCCTAACCTCTCCGTGACTCCTTGTGCCTGGCTGAGCCAGGGGGTGCTCCTGTTGGAAGATGTTTTTCTTCAGTTCATCTCCATGAAACAACATTATTATGAGATAGTCAATTTGTTAGTAAAGTAGAGACCTTAGATGGACCGCATGTGAAACATTATGAGTGGTGTGAGGACAGGTGCACAGATCCGGCTGTGTTGAGAAGCCTGGGTCAGTACGGTGCCGCTTACCTTCTGCACAGAAACTCTCGTAGTCAGGGCAGCATTTGTCATACTTCTTACACTGGGCGTCACAGTCACACTCCCTGCCTCTCTCAAAGGACTCAAAGCAGCGGCCTTTACAGGAAAGATCTACCCAGAACAAAAGAAAACATGAAACAGTACAGATTATACTGTATGAATCCATAGGCACGTACTCAGTAGCCACTGCCCGTTTTAGAGCTGCTAGAGTTGCAAAGTGCATTTCTCACTCTTTATTAGAAATGTGGAAAATATCATCAATTAAAAATGGATAGTGTCCCAAATGCAGACAGCCTAAGTCAAGAAAGAAATATGGTGACTCAGGGCAACTTTTTCTGTCCTTCGAAGCTCCAAAAGACACCCCATTGCTGCCTGAGTCATTCATATGTACAGACAATAGAAAAGTGGGAAATGTCTGGATCGTAAAGTACCCTTCATAAGACATTTCTTCATCCTCTCCTCCTCACACCAACGCTTTGCAAGAGATTTATAGTAATTGAATGTTTGGATCTCATGACAATATATTTCAAAGAGCTGGCTTAATATAAATGGGTTACTTTGGGGGCTTGAAAGTTATTTGCTACCTATAAGGCAGAGATAGATCTTTATTATGACAAACCAGGCCAGGTGTAGAGAGGGAATATTTCAGCCTAATCCCATGGTGTGGACTATAGAAGAGAGACCCGCTCATTTCAAAACAAGCCTTGGCTGGAGAGGTACCCAGTGACTCATCAAGGCCTGTTAGGACTAATGACCTTATCCAATACATAAATTGTGCAACAATGTATTTATCAGTTTCACAGCAAATTCTCATGCAAATATAACTCTAAACAAGTTTAATTATAATTTCCATACATTGATTATGAAATGTCTCTGTGTAAACAAGAAAATGATATAATATGTTCAAGGGAAATACCCCTAATTTAAAATTCACACCTTTGGGTTTTAACTGAAACTCATCATTAAACTAGTACTTTAAGAGCCTTTTTCAGGTCATTTAGAAACATCTTAATATCAAAAACAAAATCGAACAGTAGACAAGTTTATTCTATGCTCATGAATTCTTTTGATGAACCTATTAGAAGGCTCCATCACTAAGTGATTTCATCTCTGATTTTAGTGAACAGTTACCTAGTACTAATGACTTAACGTCTCCTGAGTCACAGTGTTGTCTCCGTCTAAAAGAAGACATTTTACTTCAATGAGTCGATAACCTTGTACAAGCGACAGATTTCCAGGCTCCTCTTACCCTCCCCTCGTAATTTCCACCATCTTTAGGTACAGAGCACGTCAACATTTATGCAAGTGACGGGAAAGGCACTTAAGCAAAGGAAGCCAAATAGTGGGAAGACAGCACTGCAGGGGGCGTAAGGGGAAGCTGGCAGAGCAGAATGGAGTTGCGTGGCCAAGGAGACGCCCGCTCTCAGGACTTACCCGCAGTGCAGACTCTCTTGAAATCAGGGCAGCACTCCATGTAGTGTTGACAGTTATAATCACAGTTGCAGACGGCATCTCTAGAATACCCTTCCCCACATCTCCCTGCACAGCTTGATAAATCTAAAATTACACAAGACTAACGTAAATATGGCCAGACCACTTCACAGAGAGGGAGGGATCTCACCAGGGGGACAAAGCCACTTGCGGGAGAGAGAATTTTATCAGTTGGGAAAATGCTGGAGCGATGGTGAGCAGCTGATTGGCTGATCTCTTGATCATCATGTGTCACTTTATTCTTCACTAGGCCGAGGAGATAAATACACTTTTGAAAATTAGGTAAAGTAATGGCTTTGCATAAAGATAGTGATGTTTCTAAAGGAGAAGGGTCTGTAGCTGTGATGATAACTAGTTGTCATTTATTGGACATCTCCGCCAGGTACCAAATCACACATTATCTCCAATGCTTATAAACAAGTTCCTGGGCCTTGGTAGGCCCTTTTTAAAATTAGGAAAATGAAGCACAGCAATTTTAGTATCTTGCTCACTGGCACACAGCTAGGTAATATTTGCAGTATATTTGTATTATAGGTCATTTATACCTATGAATTATTTGCACTGATTTATTTTACTCTTATGAATGCCCTGATTTGGATAATAAATTAGATAGTCTTCTTAAGTAAACAGTCCATCCAGAAATTGAACCCTGATATATATAACTCTAAAGCCCAAGTTTTTCCATTGCCTCTCATTCCTGATGATGAGTTTAAGGCAAGCTGGTTATGCCAGCACAGACTTTACTGGGCTTTCTCCTCCTCTGTTGGTGGAGATAACAGGATGCTTTAAATATTGAGGACGCCAGATGCTTAGAACCACGGCTGAAGTTACTATAAAATAGAGAAGCCTTGAAATATTATCTGGGCGTGAAGATAACAGCCATGAATGGAGTTTTTCTGGGCAGAAAAAAACCATGAACAAAAGCACAGTCATCTTCGAATTAAAAAAAAAATCTTGAAAAACAACACCTCAAAAACCTCCCTGAGAGATAACCACAGGAACATAACAATGGAATCCATCTCCAGAATAGAAGCTAGCAGGCGCAGTGTTCTAAATCCATAGAGGAATATTAAACAATTGAAAAAATTCCCAAAAGAATAGAGTCCAGAAAACTTACAGTCTGAATATGCAAATAAAACAGTAAACGGTGGGGCGACGTTCAGAATTTTTGCATGCACATATGCAAAATACATACAAAAATGCATATATAGTGTATGTATGTAAATACATATATTATATAAAAAGAGAAAAGAGAATGAGAAGAGGTTGAGGAAGCAGGAGCAGCAGACAAGACGACATCGAAACATGTTCTCTCCCAGCTGGCAGCTTTCTGAAATTAGAAATCCATTATCTTTATAGGGAAGGTTTATTGCATAGATTAGATGTCTGTCCTACTTTTGTTGCTGTTAATTTTAATCACTAATTTTATTTAGTTAAAGGAAAGTAAAATCATTTAGTGAAAAACTGGCTGGGTGACAGAGGAAAAGGTGGTTTATGGTATGCACCCAGTTTTGTCAGCTTTGTGAATAATATGATGGGAGAGCTGAAGGAACTGAAGATATCAGAGTAGACATCATTCCTAATTACTTAATAATATTCACATTTGCATTCGTGTGTTTTTCCATCTTTTCTTATCTAAGCGATTCTGAACTACACCTATGCAGGCAGTTATAGCTCATGTTCAGGTTTCATGAGAATTTTAGTGACTTTATTGGTAATGTCCACTTTCAAAATGTAATTTCACCATAACAGTCATGAATCTTGATTTTCTTCTCTCAGATTTTGGTCATCAAAGGAAATAAAAGGTGAAGAAAAGAAAGGGATTTTGGTGGTGTTACACTGGTCAACCGAGATCACAAGCAAACAACTTTGGCTAATGTGGTTACATTGAATGTACCTTAACACTCTCTAAAAAGGAATAACAAAAACTGTTCATCAGGGCTCACTCTGTTTTGGGAGGTCTGTAAATAGCTAACTATTATAACTCAAAATGACGATAACATTTGTATAAATGTATATCTGCGTGAACAGTCTTTATAATGAAAAGAAAATACATTCAAGATTAATAAAAATGTTATTTGAAACATCGCAGATGTTCATTGTAATATGATATCTATTCCTACATGATGTCAAAAGAAGTTATTTATCAATAATTTATTTGATACAAAAGACAAGGTAAATTTATTTGCCAACATATAGGAAAAAATATATGATAAATATTGTTCTTTTAGTTATTCTGATGATGTTATATAGCCCCAGCATAGTTTTATTAGGTGTCTGCATATTTTTTAAATTTTTCAGAGACCCATAGGAATGATGAGTACCCAAACCATTCTGCATAAAAGCTCAAAAATTCTTGAATGTTTTCGTAATATGGAAGAAAAATGTGAGAACTCCAGCACACTTATAAATATGCTACATATGTTTCACATTTTATGAAGGTTGTGCTACACATGAAACTCAAATATAAATTTTTAGAAATGTATTTTTTTGTTGTTAAAAAAATCAAGACAATGACTAGCAATAGTTCTTAAATAAAAGTATTTTTGATTTTGGTTAAGTTACCTTGAGATGAAACTTGCTGAACCAAGAAAACAGAAAGCAGCAGCAGAAAATAAATGGGAAGTGTTTTCCATTCCATGATTATTCTCAGGAATTGCACTTCTGCTGAAAGCAAGACAGATGTCAGAAACCTGCTCTTTTATCTCACGCTAACTTATGCCTGCGTTACACACAATGGATCAATAACTTAAAAAGGTAATTTAATAATGAAAACAGCCTCTTCTTGAGACTAGACTTTTTAAAGTAATTCTACAGAAAACAACTGGCCCTTATATTCATTCTTACACAGAACAAATCAGTTACCCTCAGTTATGTGATTGACCACGTTAATACTTTAGAAATCTCCACATGCAAAACAGACTTATCTTAAAACTCTATTCAAAGTATAGCATATACTTACAGTGCAAGGCTTACATTCTTTCTCGGGGGAGAAAAGAAATAACTAGCTTCAATAAAATTCAATTTAACAAGCACAGTGGAGTTATTGTTCCAACTTTCCCTTAACTCTCAATATAAAGGTTCCAACAGGTGTATTGCATAAACAGGACCTTTTTTAAAAAATTCCAACTACTATCCTTATAAATCTTTTTAAAATACCTTTCATGAAAACACGTTCAATCCCCGGAAGCAAGTTAACTTTGACACTTACCCGTAAATGAATAGATGAATTTCTCCAACGTGCTGGAAGTCTTATATATCAGTGCAAATATATTGGGATGAACCAATTAGTCCAAAGGTTAGACAAAATCAACAGTGACAGCCTATGAAATCAAGCTTTCCTCATGTATTGGAAGTGGGCCCAGACGACTAGACTTAGGCAACATCTGGAAAACACTTCCATTAAGAAAAATGACTACTACAAAATAAATTTAGATTTATTGCCCAAAACATTTCTAATTTCTAAGTGAAGTGAACAAATTGTTCTGAGATGGTACATCGCTCTAGCAGGCTTTGAATAGCATATCGGAGCAGCAACTTCAAAATAATGAAGTGCTGGTATTATTCCTTTTTTTTTTTTCTTTTTTTTCCAGCTAAATCTAGCAAAGGTGGCTTTGAAACTGTGTAGAGTGACCTCATGGCATAAATTTCGTGAATGTATTGCACTGAATCAAATGTACATTTCTTTTTTTGAGAAGTTTCACTAAACACAGAGAACCTCAGTTACCTACAGGTGTATTATGGACACTGCAGATTTTCTGGCTTCCTTTACTCAACAAAAAAACCTGCTTAAAGACTATAGGGATAGTTCTTTTCACCCCTTTACTTAAGACCACCATTGTTTGGGAAAATTCTTTTAAATTACTAATTTATTTTTCTTGCCATAAAGAAAATGTGAACCATCAACCTTGTAGAGTTAAGTTAGCTCAGATCAGGTTTTGATAAGAAATATTCCTGTTTAAATCTTACCTACTAACACAAGGCCTGGCTTACATCCTGGCACCTTTCTGAAACCCTCCTGGGTCAAAATAAACCACATCTAGAATTATAGTCAACAAATACATTTTATTCAAAGCATCTGTTCATCTGTCTCTGTCGCCAACAGACTGTCATTTCCCTAAGGACAACCAACATTAAGTATATCTTAATTCTACTGCCAACATCCAGACCAGTGCTTTGCCAGCGTTATGTATTTCATGTATGCTTGGGGAAACAAATTACTGTTGTAGCCTGGATTCTGCTGTGTATTTGTAAGTGCTGCGTTTAATTATCCCTAAATGCCTTTAAGTTAAATATAATCATCCCTGTTTAATATAAGGAGACCCACAGATAAAGAGTTTGTGAGCCATATGAGGGACCACAAAGACAAGGAGTCAGAAACCAGGTCTGAACCCATGTCTCTGCATTTTAAGTTCCATCGTGTCTCCACTACCCAAAGCTCCTTTTTAATAAAAACCATCACTTCAGTATTGGATCATTGTACTAAATTCTAGTCCACCAGATGTATATACAGGTTTATGGGATTGTGACCTTCTTAAGGGCAAGTATTATAACATAAGCTCTCTTTTGTTTCCACAATGATTATTTCTGGGCTAAAGATAGGCAATTTAGAAGCTGTCTGCTCACTTTTTTTTTAAAATTAAAACATAGCTGTGTACATTAATGCAATCATGGAGCACCACACACTGGTTTTATATACAATTTGAAATATTTTCATCAAACTGGTTAACATAGCCTTCCTGGCATTTTCTTAGTTATTGTGTTAAGACATTTATATTCTACATTTAGTAAGTTTCACATGTACCCTTGTAAGATGCACGGTAGGTGTAATCCCACCAATCACCCTCCCTCAACCCATTCTTTCCCCTCCCCTCCCTTACCCTTTTTCCCATATTCTTAGGTTGTAATTGGGTTATAGCTTTCATATGAAAGCTATAAATTAGTTTTATAGTAGGGCTGAGTACATTGGATACTTTTTCTTCCATTCTTGAGATACTTTACTAGGAAGAATATGTTCCAGCTCCATCCATGTAAACATGTAAGAGGTAAAGTCTCCATCTTTCTTTAAGGCTGCATAATATTCCATGGTGTACATGTACCACAATTTATTGATCCATTCATGGGTTGATGGGCACTTGGGCTTCTTTCATGATTTAGCAATTATGAATTGGGCTGCAAAAAACATTCTGGTACAAATATCTTTGTTATAATGTGATTTTTGGTCTTCTGGATATATACCTAGTAGAGGAATTGTAGGATCGAATGGCAGGTCTATTTTTAGATCTCTAAGTGTTCTCTGAACTTGTTAATAATCCCCTTCCTCTGGTACCCATCTGACAGGGATACTTTTCCTTTAGCTCTGGTTATCTAAGTGAATCTTGCCACATCAGCAACAGCTGATAGCATTAGGAGTAGAAGCCTGAACTAACCTGGGCCAAAGTGCTTCCCTCTCCTGGAAATTTTTACAAGTCTCTCTGCCTACGTCGACCTATAACATGTACATGATCTAAAGCAGTAGAAAGAGTCCTGGAATAAAAAGATGCGTATGGACGAGGCAGTTCTGCAGACAGGGAAGTTTCTGATGACTTTCTGAGCTTTGGTTACTCTTTGTGTTTTAGGTGCCAACTTTTGCTCTTTATCATTATAGCAAATTCTCCCTTTGAAATTGAAGCTAGCTAGAGTTGTTTTTGGCTACTTAAAATCACTAATCAATGAATAGTAGATCCACAAAAGAGCCTGTTGGATGGAGCTGAGGAGAACTCTCTTAATTCTGAGTTATGCTGAGGTCAAGAAGGGGAAGCTGGAAGTTTTATATAAAGCATTTTTCAAGACAGGCCTGTACAGTATTGCATTACCATTTGTTTGGAATATTGGGAATACCCAAATCAGATACAAATATATACAGAGACACATATTTTTAAGTGAAATATAAGTTGCTTTCTGGTTGTCTTTTAAACTATCTGTATTATAATTTTCTTCCTTTGTATGAAATTAATTGTAAATGATGGCAAATAACATTTCTAAATTTATTCAGCAATATGCACTTTGTCTTAAGTCCAGATTCAAGGCTAGGAAAACTGACAGAACTCTCTCTCTCTCTTTCACACACACACACAATATTATGGCTAATGGAAGCTATAACTTTGAACGTATCCATTAACATATTCTCATTGTCATCAAATATGTAATAAAATATAAAAAAGACTCAGAAATGTTTAAATGAGCAGCCCATTAAATTAACTCACAAATTTATATCATTTTATTGGATAATGAGGCTATCTGGGTAGCTTACCCTTAAATTATGGAAACATTTTAATTTTACCTATTAAATATATTTTTATAAACTGTACTAAATAATCTGTGAATTTTGGGCCATTTAACTTTCCTTGTGAATCACACAGCAATAGTCCCATTAGGCTGTATGTTCCCACTATAAGATTTGATTTATCATTAAAGGCATTTTCTTAAGGTTCATTTACATCTTATTTACTTGGAGTAAGAATTATCCCTGAATTGGTTTTTAATGTAAAGGAGATGGGAAAAGAGAGTAAAGAAAGATGGAGGGCACATCTATAATATTAACCCCCAGACTTCTCTTCTGTGGCTGATTTCCAACTGGTTCATGGTCATGGACATCAGTTTGTGTACTTGTATTCTCTGATACCTGTACGTGTATTCTCTGATACCTTCAGAGAATACTGAAGCGTGTTTGGGGGTATTCTCCCTGCATCGTCTTATCCTAGACTGTTTGCACCTTTCTACTTGGTGTGTTCTGTCTCCATCCCTGCAGTTAGCCGTCTCTTTGCCCTGTAGCTGGAGCGTCTGTACTTAGTGGCTTCCCTCCACTTTTCCACATCTTTGATGTGTTTCATTTCCTTCCAGCAGCAGCCTAGGAAAAACTGAAGCATGCCAGGGGAAAATCACAGACGAAAGCTTGCTCTTTACTGTTCTAATTTTGCACACAATGCTAAGTTTGAGTACTCGAGAGATGAAATAACTCCCCCACTCTCACATAGAATAGAAACTGGGACTTGGGACACTTTTGTCCATTCCATTCAGGCATTTTCACATACTGCAAAAAGACAGTAGCTTTTTTTCCCCTGGATGCTTGATCAAAAATCAGTGAAAGTATGATTGTATTTGCTTTTGGAGATTGGGGCAATCTGATAATTGGTCCCAATTTTCTCTGACTTTTTCTAACTGCCCTGCTACAGATGACATTTTCTCTCATCCCCTTCAGGCAGGTGTGAACATCTAACTGTGTTTTCTCAGGTGAAACAGGAAGAGAAGAAATACAGGTGACTTTTGCTTACTTTCCTAATAGGAAATTGTTTGACCTTGAACTTCCTCTTGTCTCCCCTTCTTGAAGACTGAAAGGTGAACATCAGAGACCAGCTTTGATCATGCAGGCAGAGATAGTGGCCTAGTGAGTAACGATCATGGGAGAACACACGTTTTCTCACTTACTGCAGTAGTCAGGGTATTTCAGAAAAAAATATATAATTCCACTTTGTTAGAAAATTTTTAATTTTAGGTCTTTTTTTGACATTATTATACTTAACATAAAAGTGATAAGAAATTCCCAAGTATTTAAAGAAATTGTATTCTAAATATTAGTTCATATACTCTACAACAATGGAAAAGAATGAACTATCAATAATAAACTATTGGTATTGGAAGGGGAGAGGTAAACCATCTTTATTTGGACATGACATGATTACATATGTAGAAAATCCTAAGGAATCTAAAAGAGGTAAAAACTACTGAGTGAATTTAGCAAGATTCCAGGATATAAGACCATTGACATGATCCATATTGAGGCTATTTTAATGCATGAACTTAGAGGTGGATGAATAAAGTCTTCTCTCAACTGAATTTTCTAGGAGAGTTTATTCATCTGATGTGTTCATTCGTTTATTAATTTTAGGGCAATTATCAAATAGTGCTCACTGCATACTAAACCTAATATTAATTGCTAGAGATACACACAAGATCAGACAATTAAGTTTGTGACTCATCCTAGAAAAAGTGCTACATACCTCATTGCTGAATATCAGAATAGTCACCAGGTAGCCAATGGGTTACTCTAAAGGTAACCAGACTGATACCCAGCCATGAGTATGTAGCACTTTTTTCTAGGATGAGTTCATGAACTTAATTGTCAGTTGTCTTACGTGTATAAGATAGAGTCCCTGGTTCCTAGGGAGTCTTAGACTAAAGAGGGATCCAGACATTTAAGCAAATAGTACAGATATAGTGTGAAAGGAGGCAGGGTGGTGCACAGCTAGAACTGGGCTTCAGAATAGGTCAGACCATTTTTCAAAACTCAGTGGTGGACTTATACAATTGTCTTGAATTTGCTAGAACTCACCTTCCTTACCTGCAAAGTAGGAGCAATACTTCCTGTTGGCAGTATTTGGC
This sequence comes from Nycticebus coucang, assembly GCF_027406575.1. Lineage (NCBI taxonomy): Eukaryota > Metazoa > Chordata > Mammalia > Primates > Lorisidae > Nycticebus > Nycticebus coucang. The sequence goes on from NC_069789.1 coordinate 75,750,838, forward strand.
AGTGTAGAGAGGCCTAAAAGATAAGGCAGAGCTACTACCTAGAATTAACACCAGTGGCATGTGCTTAATCAATGCTAGGTATTATGATTCTAGAGCTATACACCAACTGCTATGAAAAGATGGATCAGGAAGGTCCAGCTCTACCTGAGGAATTTTTCTCAGTTGACTGATGGGTAATCTGGAGTCTAAAGGCTTCTCTGCCTAGGAACTGGGACAGTAGCCAAAGGTTTGACAACAGTAGAAAAAAATGACATTAACGCCTTCTTTTCATTCTTCGTACCTGTTTGTTCTTTAGTTCCTGACAACCTGGCTTCTTCTCTTCTATGAAACAGAGCTTTGGGAGATAAAACGAGTGACTTTACAGCATCCTTGGTTAAGCTATTTCTAATGGATCATTTTAGTAACCTAGTAATTATAGGAAACATGTTGAGCATTTATTTCGATACCTTGCATGAATACATGACTTTATTGAGTCTCACAGTGACCTTATAACATTATCATTATTATTTATTTATTTATTTGTTTTGAGACAGAGTCTCAAGTGTTACCCTTGGTAGAGTGCTGTGGCGTCACAGCTCACAGCAACCTCAAACCCTTGGACTTAAGCGATTCTCTTGCCTCAGCCTCCCAAGTATCTGGGACTACAGGCACCTACCACAACACCTGGCTATTTTTTGATTGTAGTTGATTAGCTGGCCCGGGCCAGGTTCGAACCTGCCACCCTTGGTGTATGTGGCTGGCGCCGTAACCACCATGCTACAGGTGCCAAACCCATTATTATTATTAATCCCATTTTACATTGGAGATTATCAGAGGCACAGAAAAGACAAGTAACTTGCTTAGAATCATAGAACTAGAAAGCCAGTAAGTGATAGAGTTAGTATTTTAACCCAGGTTTTTCTGACTCCAAAACTCATAATTTTACCCAATTCTATCATGCACCTGCTACATGGGTCATTACAAAAGTTTTGAGATACACACAAATCAAGAAACGTAAAATCTTCAAGGACAGAAACAAATGAAGCCCTCCAAGCAACACGGGTGAGTCGAGCAAGTTGAAACGTTCACAGATCAATCAGAAAGGAGGCTGTTAACTGTCTTTTAGAAGAGAAATAATAGAAAATGACACAGTCTGTCTCAACACTTTCATAGTGGCTTATGTATAGTATCCAGGGTTAATAACTACCTTCTTTGTGCTCCTTGTAATTGTGTTTTTCTCTTGAAAATGCGATCTTGTTCTTATCAACAGCTTTCTTTCCCACTGTGTTGTCAGCTTCTTAAGGTTTCGGAATAATTGGGGTCTTACTCATTCCGTAACCTTTCACAGCCGGTGCTGTCCCTCTGACACGCGATCTGTGCTCTATAGCCTTTTGCTGTGTTCACCTTAGATTTACTGTCTTTCTTCTAACGACCACTTTGCCATCTCATCTCTGTTTTCTAACCAAAGTCACTACAGCCTTGGGACCACTCCAGTCCACATAATTCAGGCTCCAGATGTCAGGGAAGCACACTATGTGACAGCTCAGACAGAGACATTACAAACTGATTTCCTAGTGGCCAAAAACATGAGTAATTTCTTCATCACTATTTAAGTAAGTGAAAGTGAACTGGGTGCTATAATAACTCTGTGTGACAAATACTCTAGAATTGGGAAACCCAGAGTGGGAGCAAAGTCTGGCCTGGTGTGGGTGGGTGTGGCTGAAGGACCCACCGATAGGCAGAAAAAGGAGGAACTTCTCCCAGGAGATGCTGTGGAGACATTTCATTGAGTTGTTCCAAAGCAGGACACCAGGACCTTTGAAGATCAAAGTATAAGGCAGTTTGGGCTGATTTCACAGCATTACATGATAATTCTTTAAAAATCCCTTTTCCCATGGTGGTAGCTAGTTTCTGTCAAAACATTAAGAAATAAGGCATTTACAATAAATCGTCTTCATGCAGCCTATATTAAGCTTGATCTAGAAAACACACTCAGAAGCTTAAAATAAAATTCAACATTTTCCCCCCTCTCTATTTGCTAATCGCTTACAAAACTAGACTCCAGAGGCTCTCTTCATCTCTGGCAGCTCAGTAGATGTTAACTGAATGCATTCATGAATAAACATTATTACTAATATCAGCACTTGTTCTGCAGCTCCCTGGGACTGCAAAGGAAGCCCTTCGCATTGTTAGACCATGGGTTCTTTGTGCATGTTATTTAGACCTCAAAATTCTGGAAAGGATAGAGAGCAGAGATGGGACAAATGGTTACTTCTCCTTTTATATGTACTCTGCTTTTTTTTTTTTTTTTTTGCAAAGAAAACATTTGTGGCAAGGGTACTGGTGGAAGACAGATAGTCTGTTCCTCTAAATCCTCCTTGAAGTAATGCAGTGAGAAGCTGTGTCCTTTAAAGAGGTGAACTCAAGGTCATGCATGGCCAGGCCTTGAAGAATCTTATTCCGGGCTTTGGACGACATCCCCACCAATCATCAACATCTATTAAGGGTCAGCTAGGTATTTATTTAATTTATTCTGATTAAAGCAAATACAAACATAAACAAAAAAAAAAAGACAAAACGGTAAGGTAGCTTTTATTATTATCCTCCATTTATAAATAAGGAACTAAGCATCAGAATTTCAATAACTTTGCCTATAAGAATGGTAGGAGCAGGATTCCAGCCTACATTTGTCTGAAAATTATGCAGTAAATTGCTTCTAATATTACATATCTAGTTCCTACTGAATTAGTATAAAGGCCCAAAGAAGCTTGAGTACTTAAAAATTTTTTTGAGTTTAAAGGATGGATGTGTCTTCCTCCTTTCTACATGGGTCATGATGAATTCCACAGAACGTGACAAGTAACTCTAAGCTTCTAATATTTTTGTATACAAATGTTTTAACTAATAAAAGAAAAACACCAGTAATTTTACCCCCAATGCACTATTTACATCCTTAACTATTCTCTTTCAGAATCTGTCATTATGCAACTAAAATTGCATAATCGTATTCAAGATCAATAATTTATACTTTTAATTCCTTACTGTTGAATTAGCCAATGTTTATTTCTCCTGCCTCAGTCTCCTGGGTAGCTGGAACTGCAGCACACACCACCCCATGCCACCATGCCTCGCTAATTTTTCTATTTTTTGTCCAAGAGATAGATTCTTGCTCTTGCTCAGCTGGTCCAAAGCAACTCACCTGCCTTGACCTCCCAAAGTGCTAGAGTTACAGGCATGAGCCATGGCGCCCAGCCTGAGCTAATTCTTGCAATACATTTCTGGCTATTTTTGTAATAAAAATATATGTTCAGCCTTTTTTTCCTATTAATGAAAATTTAGGGACTCAGCATGAAAAATACACAGGTAACTTGCATTTTTAAAAATATTTTTGGAGGTTGACAAAGCAATTATCAAAATAGCCTGAGCTTCAGCTGCAGAAACTTAAATTTTTGGTCCTAAAGAAAAATTTTAACATCATGCAGCCTAAGATTAACTCTTTCCCCAAACGTATTCATAGTATATTACAAACTCTCCTCTTTCAATGGCCAGTGTACAATTCCAGCTTATTGAAAAGAAATAGCCTCTCTGTGCCCCAATTTCTACAAACTTCCTGACCCTATATATTTCTTAGAGCATATTTGTCCTAAATATGTCTAATTAACTACAAAAAGAAAGAAGTATTAAAAAATGAGATTAAAAAATGAGCATGTCTTTATAATAAAGTTTAGTTTAGCAAACACCAGTTATATATATCCTTAGAATCAATCTTCTATTTTAGGGTCTTCACGATTATTATTTGAAATGATGATATAGTGTTTTAATCTTTACTTACCTATCCCTCTATTACTGACCTTTATCTGACTTGTTTCCAGTTTTTTGTTTGTGATTAATGCTCCAATAAATTCCTTTTTTAATGGAGCTTAAATGGAATTTTACCTTCAGAATATATTCTTAAGAGTAGGAACATATTTATAACTTTTTTTTTTTTTAATGTTGGGGATTCATTGAGGGTACAATAAGCCGGGTTACACTGATTGCAATTGTTAGGTAAAGTCCCTCTTGCAATCATGTCTTGCCCCCATAAAGTGTGACACACACCAAGGCCCCAGCCCCCTCCCTCCATCCCTCTTTCTGCTTCCCCCCACCATAGCCTTGATTGTCATTAATTGTCCTCATATCAAAATTGAGTACATAGGATTCATGCTTCTCCATTCTTGTGATGCTTTACTAAGAATAATGTCTTCCACTTCCATCCAGGTTAATACGAAGGATGTAAAGTCTCCATTTTTTTTCAGTAGCTGAATAGTATTCCATGGTATACATATACCACAGCTTGTTAATCCATTCCTGGGTTGGTGGACATTTAGGCTGTTTCCACATTTTGGCGATTGTAAATTGAGCTGCAATAAACAGTCTAGTACAAGTGTCCTTATGATAAAAGGATTTCTTTCCTTCTGGGTAGATGCCCAGTAATGGGATTGCAGGATCAAATGGGAGGTCTAGCTTGAGTGCTTTGAGGTTTCTCCATACTTCCTTCCAGAAAGGTTGTACTAGTTTGCAGTCCCACCAGCAGTGTAAAAGTGTTCCCTTCTCTCCACATCCACGCCAGCATCTGCAGTTTTGAGATTTTGTGATGTGGGCCATTCTCACTGGGGTTAGATGATATCTCAGGGTTGTTTTGATTTGCATTTCTCTAATATATAGAGATGATGAACATTTTTTCATGTGTTTGTTAGCCATTCGTCTGTCATCTTTAGAGAAAGTTCTATTCATGTCTCTTGCCCATTGATATATGGGATTGTTGGCTTTTTTCATGTGGATTAATTTGAGTTCTCTATAGATCAAGCTTTTGTCTGATTGAAAATATGCAAATATCCTTTCCCATTGTGTAGGTTGTCTCTTTGCTTTGGTTATTGTCTCCTTAGCTGTACAGAAGCTTTTCAGTTTCATGAAGTCCCATTTGTTTATTTTTGTTGTTGTTGCAATTGCCATGGCAGTCTTCTTCATGAAGTCTTTCCCCAGGCCAATATCTTCCAGTGTTTTTCCTATGCTTTCTTTGAGGATTTTTATTGTTTCATGCCTTAAGTTTAAGTCCTTTATCCATCTTGAATCAATTTTTGTGAATGGGGAAAGGTGTGGGTCCAGTTTCAGTCTTTTACATGTAGACATCCAGTTCTCCCAACACCATTTATTGAATAGGGAGTCTTTCCCCCAAGGTATGTTCTTATTTGGTTTATCAAAGATTAGGTGGTTGTAAGATGTTAGTTTCATTTCTTTGTTTTCAATTCGATTCCAAGTGTCTATGTCTCTGTTTTTGTGCCAGTACCATGCTGTCTTGAGCACTATGGCTTTGTACTACAGACTAAAATCTGGTATGCTGATGCCCCCAGCTTTATTTTTATTACTAATAACTGCCTTAGCTATACGGGGTTTTTTCTGGTTCCATACAAAACGCAGAATCATTTTTTCCAAATCTTAAAAGTACGATGTTGGTTTTTTGCTAGGAATGGCATTGAATAGGTAGATAGCTTTGGGAAGTATAGACATTTTAACAATGTTGATTCTTCCCATCCATGAGCATGGTATGTTCTTCCATTTGTTAATATCCTCTGCTATTTCCTTTCTGAGGATTTCATAGTTTTCTTTATAGAGGTCCTTCACCTCCTTCGTTAAGTATATTCCTAGGTATTTCATTTTCTTTGAAACTGGAAGGGAGTTGTGTCCTTAATTAGCTTCTCATCTTCACTGTTATTGGTGTATACAAAGGCTACTGACTTGTTGACATTGATTTTATATCCTGAAACATTACTGTATTTTTTGATGACTTCTAGGAGTCTTGTGGTTGAGTCTTTGGAGTTCTCTAAGTATAAGATCATGTCGTCAGCAAAGAGGGAGAGTTTGACCTCCTCTGCTCCCATTTGGATTCCCTTTATTTCCTTGTCTTGCCTAATTGTATTGGCTAGAACTTCCAGCACTACGTTGAATAGTAAAGGTGACAGAGGACAACCTTGTCTGGTTCCAGTTCTAAGAGGAAAAGCTTTCAGTTTTACTCCATTCAGTAAAATATTAGCTGTGGGTTTGTCATAGATAGCTTCAATCAGTTTTAGAAATGTGCCACCTATGCCTATACTCTTCAGTGTTCTAATTAGAAAAGGATGCTGGATTTTATCAAATGCTTTTTCTGCATCTATTGAGAGGATCATGTGATCTTTATTTTTGCCTCTGTTAATATGGTGGATAACATTTATGGACTTGCGTATGTTAAACCAGCCTTGTATCCCTGGGATGAAGCCTTCTTGATCATGATGTATGACTTTTTTGATGATGACCTGTAATCTACTGGCTAGGATTTTGTTGAGAATTTTTGCATCTATATTCATGAGTGAGATTGGTCTGAAATTCTCCTTTTTGTTTGGGTCTTTTCCTGGTTTTGGTATCAGGGTGATGTTTGCTTCATAGAATGTGTTGGGGAAGATTCCTTCTTCCTCAATTTTTTGGAATAATTTTTGCAGTACAGGAATAAGCTCTTCCTTGAAGGTTTGATAGAATTCTGGAGTGAAGCCATCTGGACCAGGGCCTTTTTTGGTTGGAAGATTTTTTATTGTTTCTTTGATCTCAGTGCTTGAAATTGGTCTGTTCAGGAGCTCTATTTCTTCCTGGCTGAGTCTAAGGAGAGGGTGTGATTCCAATATTGATCCATTTCCTTCACATTGTCAAATTTCTGGGCATAGAGTTTCTGGTAGTATTCAGAGATGATCTCTTGTATCTCTGTGGGATCAGTTGTCATTTCCCCTTTATCATTTCTGATTGAGGTTACTAGACATTTTACTTTTCTATTCCTCGTTAGTCTGGCCAATGGTTTATCTATTTTATTTATTTTTTCAAAAAACCAACTCCTTGTTTCATTAATTTTCTGAATGATTCTTTTGCTTTCAATTTCATTGATCTCTGATTTGATTTTGGAGATTTCTTTTCATCTACTGAGTTTAGGCTTAGATTGTTCTTCTTTTTCCAATTCCATAAGATGGCTCATCTTTATAACTTTTAATAAGTATTGTGAAATTATCTTGCTGTCAAGATTGCGAATTCATCAAAGGCAAGGAAGTGGTTTCATATATGTTTACATCTCCAGCACCTGGCAGAGGTCTTGGCAGGTAAGTGTGTGCTAAAATATCAGATTGAATTTAATGAAACTGTAGGACTGCTATCAGTATGACAAGCATTGTAAAATCATTTTTTTTTTTTTCATTTTCAATAATGGAAGTGTGTTGGTACTTAGGGGCATACTGCTTGGTTATTCTTCCATTAGAGCGTCTGCATTTGTAGGCAGGCAACTGAACTGACGGATGTGCCCTGTGTAGGTTGGAAACATGCTGTAAAGGTAAGAAATGGTGCTGGAGAAAAAAGGCTTCTGAAGGAACCTTCCACCTAATGATCTCAGAACTGAGAAAAGTCATAGTCAGCCCTCCATAACTCCCTGTTTTTGATAATAGGAACTTCTTTCTGCCCTTGGCTCGCTCTCTTTTTTTTTTTTTTAAGTCTTAAAGCAGATTGTTACAGATAAGTATGTTAGCAGAAGACTTAGAAGGTCAGCGTTGAGGCAAGAAGCCAAAAATGAATTTCTTTTGCCACCCTTTATCTCCTCTGTGCTTCTTATAGAAGAGGAATGCGGGGGCCTTAAGGAGAGAAATAAATGAAAAGCCAAAACGATAAGTCCCAAAGCAAATAGTTGACATTGTTTTACACAGAATCATCTATTTTATATCTGGTAGACATAGGCAGGAATATCAGAAGGGAAAAAAAGGAGAGTAATTTGTATGGATGCCAGTAAGGCTTGAAGTGGGATTGTCTAAGAGTTTTGAAAACCAATTAAACTAATTAAACTATAGTGTAGCTATTTTTTTAATCTTAAAAATTAGATTAACAAAGAAAAATAAAGAAATTATGTAATATAATGAAGAAAAAAAATTTTTTAAGCAACAATTCATTTGGCAGCCCCATCTTGCGAGTGTGCACAAGAGAGAAAGAGAGGCTGATTTTATTGGAAGAAGATTTTAATAAGCCCTCAAAAAACTAGAAGCTCACCACTATCTAAATACTCTGCATCATAAAGAAAAGTTGGAGGAAGTAGAAAGAGGGAGTGAAAGGCTGGCAAAAAAAGGGGAGAGAGAGAGGAGGGCTCTTAAGGAATGAGAGCAAGGCTCTTCGAAGAGGGAATTTAGATAAACAGCAACAGATTGATGGAGGCTTATTCAGATGTATGCTGGGGGGTGGTCATTATAACTTCTCCTTTTTCTGTTCCTTAGAAAATCTTCAGTAAATCCTATTATGTTCCACAAAAGCTTTTGATTTCAATAACTTGTTATGGTGATTATAAAAATTAAAAAGTAGATTCTTTGATATATGTTTATTGGGTCATGCCTGGCACTGGACAAAACCATGAACTACATATGGGTTACTCTAATACTTTACCTCTAAGAATACTGAATAATGACATTACGTCTAGTATATAAAATATTAGGTATATAGTATATAAAATATTACATCTAGTATATAAAATAAAAGTCCTCAACAGAGTTGCTTTCAGGGGCTAACAATCACAAGGAGGGGTATGGGCTAAAGCATAGATAGATCCAAAACAATTAAGAAATAATTGGAAGTAATCAAAGTGTTTGAGGGAACATCTCTGACCCAGGAAAATGACATAGAGGCCTACAGGGCAGATCTCCGCCATCTCCCCAAGGCCTCTATCAGAAGTGGAGTCCTGGCTGGGTAAAGTCTTTGACCCATAAGACCATTCTGGAGTCCCAGGTTGAGATACGTAAGGACTGGAGAGATAGGAGTTTGGTTTTTGTTTATATCTTATCATTGAATAAATAACACCTACAAACAATATATAAAAAAAGCAATTCTAACAGCAAGTGAAAGGTTTGAGATATAGGATAATTGTTTAAAAGGGGAAAAAGGTAAGGGTAGCAATATATTGTTCCTGGATTACAGCCAGTTTTTTATTCCTTGATGGTGATCCTTATAAATGATGTGTTGTTGTTATAAGCTGGAATAATATCTAATGGCAGGAGTGACTCACTGAAGCAATGACGAGAAATTAGTCAACAAAGTACAGCAACTTTTGGGTAATAGATCACTTTATATCTTCTGGCTTGGGCTACTCTCTCTCTCCCTCGGCTCCTAGAATTTCACCTGGACATCCCTTTTCCACTTTATTACATCAAAGAAAGTTGATTCAACTCTGACTTTTTAAAAGCTCTTACAGGAAGCAAACCTATGAATCAAAGACTCAACGGGGGTGACCTAATCACTAGTCCAGGCTTCCTGCCATTGGCAACCCAGCCAACTCTTCACTCCTTCGGAATATTTTTTTATAGATGTTGTGAGTGCTAATTATTTGCAGCTGTTGCTGAACTTGCTGTGACAACCTGCTGGGCTCACCCTAGAAGTCTGGCAGACTGACTGGTATACATAGGGTTATTGACCAAATCTTATGAAAATCAAAAATAATGGGATTGTAGAAACTTTAAGTTGGGAAATCCTCAGAGAAATCTCAGAAAAGTCTCAGTAGACATGTATATTTGGCCTAAAAGCACCCGATTCCAGAACTGTCAGCTTTGGAGACAAAGTAGCAGCAGGGAATTGTAGCACATATAAAAAGTGATGATCAGTGAGAGAAGATTATGGGGGGCGGCGCCTGTGGCTCAGTCGGTAAGGCGCCGGCCCCATATACCGAGGGTGGCGGGTTCAAACCCAGCCCCAGCTGAACTGCAACCAAAAAATAGCCGGGCGTTGTGGCGGGCACCTGTAGTCCCAGCTACTCGGGAGGCTGAGGCAAGAGAATCGCTTAAGCCCAAGAGTTGGAGGTTGCTGTGAGCTGTGTGAGGCCACGGCACTCTACCGAGGGTGGTACAGAGAGACTCTGTCTCTACAAAAAAAAAAAAAAAAAAGAAAGGAAAAAATGAATCTCTCCCCCTCAGAGACTTGGATCTAGGAAGGTGATTGCTCCCTAGGGTGGCAGGTTGGGGGAGCAGAACACCCAGCCTTGGGAACAACTGTAGTGAGTGGAAAAGTTCCATTTAGTAGTAACTTTGACATAGGAATAACATGTTGTGGACCACAGGAAGTGACTGGGTAGAGCGCCACCTGCAGGACATTCAACCAGACATCCTGCGAGATCGCTTCTTGGCCTTTTGGCTAAGATCAAATGCAGACATCCTGCAAAAGCCATCCTTCAAGTTAGGAAAAACATGATAGTAGGTACTGCTGATGTGCTTTCTAAACAAATACAACATAGCTGTGTTTGGAGAATTAGGAAATCAACACAGGCATCTTTTTTCACTTGATATTTTTTGAGTCAAGGCTATTCGACTTAATGCCTCAGACAGTCATATTTTTATTAATAATTTTTATGACATTAATAAGCATTCTTGTATTTTTTAAAGTCTATGCATTTTCAAAAATAGAAGTTTTATAGTTCATATCAAGATAGACAATTCCAGTCATTCAGAGAGTAGATTCTTGGTCAGTTCTTGCATTGTCCATAGGAAATTAGTAAATAATTTCCTAACATTTAAAGATGCATAAGATTTACATTTTTTCAATGTGTTTATGTTGCATCAAATAATTAATTTTATATAAAATGGAGAGAGTACGCATCCTTAACTCTGGTTGGACAGCCACAGAGCTGGAAAGGCACTGTTCAGTATTACACATTGAATTGTGTCCTGAGTTTTATAATTGTGCTATCTTTCAAATCTACTGCCTTCCTCCCCTTACCAGACACCCTCTCTATTCCCTTCAGGAATCAAAATCCTGAGATCCTTCCCCTTTACCAAAACTATCCTATCAAGGCTGGGTATAGTGGTGCATGCCTGTAATCCTAGCATTCTGGGAGGCCAGGGTGGCTGGATTGCTTGAGCTCAAGAGATTGAAACCAGCCTGAGCAAGAGCAAGGCCCCTTCTCTAAAAATAGCCAGGCTGTTGTCCCCACTACCTGGAAGGCTGAGGCAAGAGAATTGCTTGAGCACAAGAGTTTGAGGTTGCTGTGAGCTGTGATGCCATAGCACTCTACTGAGGGTGACAAAATGAGACTATCTCAGTAAAAACAAAGCAAAACAAAACTATCCTGTCAAAAGCTGGTCTCTTAAAAGGAATGAGTAAATTCAACAATGTGACAGATAAAGATTTAAGTGTCACCTGTCCCTAGTTAAATTTGAATTTTAATAAAAATTACCTAGTCTATTTAAAAATATATCTTTAAAGCAATTTCTCAGACAAAATCATTATAAGGAGTCAAAATCTTATTTCAAGACTGCTACAAGGGAAAAGTCAACTGAGAAAACCAATTGAGTGTTGGTAGAGACCTACTATGAAAGATGAGAGCATAAACTCATTATTATTAGATCGGATAGGGAAATAAAAGAATGTACTCTAAGATCATTAGACTCAATGAGGTACCAAGGGTTACAGATTGCTTCAGGGATGAAAGACAAGAGACAGGATTCACAGAGGTGCCTCTTAATCTTATAAAAATCTGTCAAGTAGGAATTCTAATCTCTTCGCAGAAGGGGCAGCTAACTAATCGTGTCAGATCATGAACTTCTGCCCAAGCTCAGAACTACAACAATTTTGTTTTTCTCATATGTGATCTGAAAATTTTTTGGTACTTTTTCATTAATTTGCTTTTTTAGACATTAACGAATGTCCAAATAAGGAAGACAAAACTAGAATACTTAAAAGCAAAAGATGGAAACTCATAACTACAATTACAGCAACTTTTATCATTGCTTCTTCATCTGAGTGTATTTTAAAAAGTAAGCTTTAGGCCGGGTACGGTGGCTCATGTCTGTAATCCTACCACTCTGGGTGGCCCAGGCGGGTGGATTTTGAGCTCATGAATTTGGGACCAGGCTGAGCAAGAGTGAGACCCCTGTCTCTACTAAAAATAGGAAGAAAAATAGTGGGGCATGGTGGCACATGCCCAGCTACTCAGGAGGCTGAGGCAAGAGGATCTCTTGAGCCCGAGAGTTGAAGTTGCTGTGTGCTGTCATGCCCTGGCACTCTACCCAGGGCAACAGAGTGAGACTGTGTATCAGAAAAAGAAAGAAAAAAATTGAAAAGCACTCCCATCTCTGGTGAGTAATTTTATGAAGGAAGGAAGGAAGGATGGAAGGAAGGAAGGAAATAAATAAATAAATAAATCACATCTTGATTTTAAACTTAGGAAAAAGAGCTATGTGTAAAGATCCACACGGGTTAATGCATATAAATCACTTTGACCAATATTAGCTACATAAAGTACATTCAGTAAAAGGTAGCTTTAATTATCATTGTTATTTTATTAGATGAGTTTGAGTTATTTGATGTGACATAAAATTCCATGATAAAGAGACCCTTTTCAGAGATTTAGCAGATTATCATATGGAACAGTACCACACTTTCTAATAGAAAATGAGTTAAAAGTAGAGAAAGAAAGTATGTTGGAATCCCAACAGTTCACTTGCACATTGCATGATTTTATCACAGAATCTCATCTAGATTCTCCCCATTCCTCCATCCCATCCATGGGTCAAACCTCGAGGTGAAGCTCAAGTCCAATGTTTTTTCACAAAAAAGTATAATCTGTAGGGTGGTGCCTGTGGCTCAAAGGGATAGGGCGCCAGCCCCATACGCCAGAGGTGGTGGATTCAAACACAGCCCCGGCTAGAAACTGCAAAAGAAAAAAAAATGTATATATATATATATACGTATATATAATCTGTATACATGGTGTTTTTATTTTTGTTAGTTTTTGTGACAATTTCACAGGTTGTAGAAAGAGGATTCTTTCTTTTGTTCAGTAACTCCTCTGCCAACCCAATGGCTCTCACCTCCATTCTCCATAGCCTTCCCAAATATTTTATGACAGTGGTTATGATAACAAGTAATTAGGATCCACATGTGATAAAATAATACTTAACTATTCACATTGGTCATTATAAAGTTTATAGCTATATTTATGGCTTAGATATTACAAGAGTCTCTGGAGACACATAATTGTCCTATAAAGTGGCATGTAATTCAAATGCTTCAATAAAATAAATTCTCTGTTAAGAAATAGACAAGACATAGGAGGTATATACAAACAGGTTTCATAAACACCACTCATTTTCTTATCTGCCATATAAAATTAGTATGAATCATAGTTTTTGAGAAAGGAAGTGTAATGGACTGAATATTGTGCCTCCTATCAAATTTATATGCTGAAATCCTCACTCCCAATCTAATGGCATTAGGAGGTGGGTGGGGTCTTTGGGAGAGTAATTTAGGTTGTGAGGATGGAACTGTCATTGATGGAATTAGTGCCCCCCACTAATGAAAGAGACCCCAAGACCTCTCTAGCCCTGCTTTTGCCTTTGACAGATACAATGAGAGGACAGAAGTCTGCAGCTTGGAAGCAGAGGGTCTTTCACCAGACCCCAGCTGTGCCGGCACCCTGATCTCAAGCTTCCAGCCTCCAGAAATAAATGTCTGTTTTGTATAAACCACCCAGTGTATGGCTCTTTGTTATAGCCCTGAACAAAGGCAGTGAGTATATTAACATGTTTGTGATATGAATGTGAAAGTCACGACACCACCTGCTCAATATCCATGATAGCCTATAACCAATCCTAAGGGCGGAAGGGTACTCCAAAAACTGTCACGGAAACGTTACGGAAATAAACAAAAATGTGGGATCAGTTAGTTCAAGTCTTCACATGGAATGTGGGGAAGAGAAGACGTCTCTTCTTCTTGGGAACACAGTTGGATTGGATTTACCAGCATCCTTTACAGCTGGAGGGGGGGCCTGGGTAATTATGTAATTATATGTAATTAGGAGCAGAAATGATGTCATTGTGGACAAAGTGGTGGACTCCAATGCCCAGGCTGATGGCAGAGCTATTCCTTGGAAGAGGCCTGGATCCCTGAATGAATGTGGATCAAAGTTCTGCCTCTCCTCCTCTTTCCTACACGAAACTATGTTATGAATGGTAAATAAACTTTAATTATGTTATAAAATGTTGGCAAGACTTTTTTTTTTTTTCCTGTAGAGACAGAGTCTCACTTTATGGCCCTCGGTAGAGTGCCATGGCCTCACACAGCTCACAGCAACCTCCAACTCCTGGGCTTAGGCGATTCTCTTGCCTCAGCCTCCCGAGTAGCTGGGACTACAGGCGCCCACCACAACACCCGGCTATTTTTTGGTTGCAGTTTGGCAGGGGCCGGGTTTGAACCCGCCACCCTCGGTATATGGGGCCGGCGCCTTACCGACTGAGCCGGAGGCGCCGCCCAAGACTTTTTTTTTTTAATACCAGTTAGCATAGCCTGACTAATACAAAAAAACCCTTACAAAACTGATAAAATGTAAACTTATTTTTCTTCTGGTAAAGTAGAGTGCACCCTTGAGATAAAATTGAAAAGCACTCCCATCTCTGGTGAGTAATTTTATGAAGTGCTTCTGGCAATGGGTGAAAAAGAGGCAGAATGGAAAATCCCCTTGCATCAAGCTGTGAGTGGTGTTGTCTTTTCAGCTTGGCCACCCAAAATTGGTCCCTAGCTTCTCCGTTCTGGAAACCTCAAAATATGGTAACCGGTTGCAATTACACCATTCCACAAGAAATTATGCTTTTTAAAGCGTTATTCATTCAACCATTATTTTTGTAAGGACATAGAGGATATTGACTTGCCACAAATTCCTAGACACAGAGGCAGGAGTCGATTCCTAACACAAGGGGAAAGACCTGGGGATAGAGTCTTTGAGAACTAGTGTTCCAAGTGGAAGAATCTTCCATAAGTCAATCTGCTTTGGTCTCCACCAGGGAATATATCTAATCGTTGGAGTTCTTCACAGGATTCAGCAAGTTGAGATAACCTTCTTTATCCATGGGCCAGCACAGTGAGAAGGAAGTTGCTATGACAGAAGGTCCAAAAGCAAAACTGAAAACCACTAAAGATTCATAAACTGAAATAAAAAATTCTCTGTAAAGTCAGGCCCCTGGATGCTCAAAATAATGTCCAAATGTCCCAGTATAGACCATAGGCACTTCATGTACTGGGATTTTTCTTTTTTTGTAGCAAAGTCTCACTCTGTTGCTCAGGTTAGAGTGCCGTGGTGTCAGCCTCGCTCCCAGTAACTTCTGGGTTCAAGCAATCCTCCTGCCTCAGCCTCCCCAGTAACTGGGACTACAGGGGCCCACCATACCCGGCTAGTTTTTCTATTTTTAGTAGAGACAGAGTCTCACTCTTGCTCAGGCTGGTCTCAAACTCCTGAGGTAGGCGATCCACCCTCCTCGGCCTCTCAGAGTGTTAGGATTACAGGCATGAGCCACCGCACCCCACAGGTCTTATTCTGCTGTTTGTTGACCCTGTGGCCTCAATTCCCTCAAAGTTGCCCAAATGGCAACTTCTATAGCTTCTTCAAGTGTTCCTACTCTTTCTCAACTACTGTTTTCTTTGTACATGGTGTTTCCCTTTCCACAGCTGCTGAAGATCTCTCCTACTTACTCCACCACGGGTTAATTGAAACGAGATTCCAGAAGGCAGCTGCTTGTGACAAAGAGAATTGTACTGAGAGGATTCAAAGAAATATGTTCAGTAATGTTGACCTTCCCGTCCGTCCTCTGCTTGGGTGTCCTTTCCACCTGGAAGCCATCGATTGGGTCAGTGGCTCCATCTCTGTCCTCCAGTGGTCCTGTGTGTGCCGGCGTCCCCTGGTTCATTGTGGTCCATCCCGAGAGTATCTACCCTTCACCGATCCCAGGACACACACATACACACCCGAGAGCTTCTTGAGAACAGTGTTCAAGTCTTGTTGGTCCCGGTTCTCTCTCAGGCCTCAGTGCCCAGGAATTTGCTGAGAGATTAAACAAACGCACTTACCCCCATTACCAAAATAAGTAGCCAAAACAAGCTCACAGTGCCACTTTCTGCTCCAGGCTAAATGATACTTTTTTGGTGATATCTTGTCTTTTTGATGCTGCCTTTAATGGTCACTTAAAGTTTATGTCTTCTGTATTAAAATGCATAAGGAAGGGCGGTGCCTGTGGCTCAAAGGAGTAGGGT
The DNA here is from genome assembly GCF_027406575.1 of Nycticebus coucang. Taxonomy (NCBI): domain Eukaryota; kingdom Metazoa; phylum Chordata; class Mammalia; order Primates; family Lorisidae; genus Nycticebus; species Nycticebus coucang. Next base: position 75,766,909 of record NC_069789.1, read on the forward strand.
GCCAGCCCCATATGCCGGAAAACTGCAAAAAAAAGCGTAAGGAAATGGAATATATGCTGTATTTTATTTACAAGATTCTTTTCTGGCCCTGGGGGCTGCACATTGACTATAACAATGACAAACCTTCTTTTCTTCCTCCCCTTTCTCTTCTCCTCCCCTCCCCTCCCCTCCTCTCCCCTCTCCTTTCCTTTCCTTTCTGACAAGGCCTTAGGCTGGAGTGCTGGAGTTCAGTGGCTCAGTCATAGCTCACTGTAACCTCAAATTCCTGGACTCAAATGATCCTCCCACCTCAGCATCCCTAGTAGCTGGAACTATAGGCACCCACCACCAACCCTAGCTAATTTTTAAAACAATTTTTTTTTTTTTTTTTTTTTGTAGATGCAAGGGCCAGCTGTGTTGCCCAGGCTAGTCTCAAACTCCTGGGTTCAAGTGGTCCTCCTGCCTTGGCTTCCCAAAGTGATGGGATTATAGGTGTCAGTCACACCTGGCTCTCCTTTTTCTTTTTTTTAATCATGAAGGCAATTTAGAAAAAAAAAATTGAAATCATGATAATTTGCATTTTTGAATTAAAAATAAAAAAAATTTCCTCTATTGAATAAAATGGTATATTCATATAAGTCAAATAACTTTCAAAGAGGATTATCAATAAAAGGGAATTACTTTCAAAATGTATCAAATTCAGACTCACAAAAAGTTGCAACATTGTACAGTGATTTCTCATATATTTTTACCCAGATAGCCTAAATAGTACACCACCATAATTTTCAAAATCAATAAATTTTTATTGTTACAATAGTAGTACTATAACTATTTTATGGACTTTACTTCAAATTTCACCACCTGTTTCACTGATGTCCTTTTTCTGGCTCTGGCTCTAACCCAGCATCACACTTTGCATTTAGATGTCATACATCCTTATTCTCTATTTTTGAAAAGCTCTTCGGTTATTTTGTCTTTAATGACATGGAAGATTATTTTCCTCATGATGAAGTTCAGATGATGGATTTTCGTGTTAAGAACACCTTAAAAGTAGTGTTGTAGTCTTCTCATTACATCATATCAGGAGGCACTTGTTACCAATTTGATCACTTGGTTAAGTATCGTGCACATTTCTCCACTGTAAAGTTACTGTTTATTTTCCTTTGCAACTAATAGATAGCGTGTAGAGAGACAATTGAGGGCTATAAAACGTTCTGTTTCTCATTATACTTTCATCCTCTAAGGTCAGCGTCCATCAAAGATCTCTGCCTAAAACAGTCATTACGATGGTGCTTGACAAACAGTACTTTTTTATTTCCTTCTTTTTACATTTATTGGTTGAATTCTTCTGAAAAGAAGGGTTTTCTTACTTAGTTATGCATAATGGATTCATGGATTATTTTAATAAATGGGTTAAACTCCCTACTACCATTATTTACGTATTGTTCAAACTGCTCCAGGTTTGAGGTTAAATGTGATATCATCATTTTGTATATCCGTAGCACCTTCCACAGGGCGGACACAGTGGAGGCTCAAAAAACTAAGCCATAAAGGATGCTAAAAGGGAAAAAAGAGAACTTTATTGTTATTTGTGTATAATAATAAAGATGAGAATACGAATTAACTTTTATTGATAGATTGTTTTTAGAAAATTTAAAGCAGCATGGTCAGAGACATATGATAAAAAGTGTAATATAAATGAGAAGATTGATGCAAAGAAAACATTGAAGTGGGAATACATAATGAAAATGAGAAGAAAGCTAGAGCTCAGAACATTGCTTGATGATCTATATGTTTGCTGAGAATAGAAAGCAGTTTTATTTGCTTAACAGTTCAATCATGGTGACAATAATGTAATCAGGATTGCTCACATTCAAGGTCAGTTTGAGACTGAGGTTTCAAACCTGGGGGTGGGAATAAGTTTAATTTTTTTATTTCTAAAAGGCGTTATAAGGATCTTCACTCTTAAATGGCTTTCCTAATTTTCAACAGCTGTTTAAAGGGAACAATGGAAATCTGATGTAAAACAAAAGGAGACTATCATACAAATAATGAGAGAAAGCAAGAGAGAGAACATTGCCCTCTTGGCTTCTTTTGGCCCTTTTAGAATATTGCTAATGAGCCCCATCTGTGCCAGCTTCTGAGTCTTTGCAACTTGATTCTGGTTAGACTCACAGCTCTGCTTCTCTTTTATGAAAAACAGCAGTCTCAAATCAAGCCATGCCACAGGGAAAGGTTGCCAAGCCATCTGGGGGTCCCTCTGGGGACAGAACAGTTTACCATATTCCATTAGAGGGAGGCAGATGTGCCCTACATGAGACCAATAGCTGCCTAGCTAGGCAAAAAGAGAAAGCAAGTGATCATGAAAAATAATTTTCTCTGCTCTGCTTAAAGGAAAAATAGATTTTTTTTCTCTTCATACTGAAGGTACTGTATCACCAGGAAAGCAACGCATCACCCAGGGGCAGGGTGATGCCCTGCTTTAGCTCTGAATTCTCATGCTTTCCTCAATTTCTACTTGGAGCCTTTAACAGAGTGTTGATGAAGGGATAACATGACTTCCTGAAAGGGAAAGAGCTTGATTTTTAGCCTTTAGCCTGAAAAAACCTGAGTTAATAATTTTTCCATTATCTCATATTCACATTTTTCATGTACTTATTGATCATTTCTATACCTTCTTTGCAGAATGATTATCCAAGTCTTTTGCCCATTTTAAAAATGGATTATTTCTCTTTTTGTTGTAGAGCTGTAAAAGTTCTTCATAAACTCTCCCTGTATTTTTGCAAGCCTTGTTAATTTGAAGAGCTCTAAAATGGTTGATTTTATAGTTTTTTGCTCATAACTTTTATTTTCAGAGCTTCTTATTCTGCCATTCCAGAGGTGTTTATCAGGTCCTCATTTACAGATCACATAAGCCTTTCATTTTTCTAAACATTTTTTTAACTGTGGAATTGTGAGTAAAGTTTTTCTCTGAATATAAATTATGCCCTCATTTATTAAAGCTAATTTGTCTTTTTAGTGTAGATGTGATTTGAAAGAAAGAGACCATAAAATCATATGTCTGAAAATATACCTTTCTCAACGTCCAGTGGAACCTATTGATGGGGATGTGAAAAGAAAACGCAGAATGGAGAAGATTATGCCAGAAGTATCTAAAGAGGAGCTGGGACGGTGTGAGGAGTTGGCCCCAGTTATGTACACACCCAGAAGGAGTCTGACCTGTTGAACTGGGCCAAATCGTAAAACCAGCTGCATTTGGCTTGAACTGTTTTCACTGATCCTGATCCCTAGCCTCTGGACTACCTAAACTGAATTGATCCTGATCAACTGTTTTCACTGATCCTGATCCCTAGCCTCAGACTACCTAAACTGAATTGATTATTAACCAGAGGCATTCTAAGCTTACAACAGCCATCACCAACCACAGACTGTGCTAAAATCCTTCAGGTGTGCAAACTTACAGTGGCCCTATAAGCCCCTGCTGACCTTACCTGGACAGAACACGATTTAGTTGCTTACTAGATTTGTGTTTCCCAAATTGCAACTCTCAAGACCCCAGTCAGAACACTTTTTCTTTTGCTTGCCCTCCATGGTATTGGTTTTATTTCTTATTAGTTGACAAAGAAAAGGTAAACATACATCTCAAAATTTTATGTTGATATTTTGGAGTATCTTTGTTATAATGCTACCTAGTTAAGAAAAAAATAATATTAATGTTGGTTTATACTTATTTCATATAAAGAGAGACTTGTTTTCATAAGAACAGGCCAAAAGCCAAATGTTTTGGTTTTTACTGGCAGAAAGTAAAGGTAATATAAAAATTTAATTAAGGTTGTAATTTTAATTAAGGTTCTATAAATTTATAAGTCTCACTGCCAACAAATGACACTGTGGTTTGATATTTTCTGCCCATTAAGACTATAATATTTTAAAAAATGATTTAATTATAAAAGTTCATTGAAAAGCCATCAGATTTTAAATATTAAGCCGTGTAGAGCTTTGAACAGTTCATGTTTTGCTGATAGGGACATCACAAGAGAAGACCAGAAACAGGTTTGCTAGTGTAGAGGAGAAAAATGGCTTCTCTCCACTCTTCTAAGTTCTTTGGCTGAGCTGCAAGTAAATTGACATAAAACAAACCAAAAGGAGAAAAACTATGTTTAATTACATATGTACGCACAGGAGTCCCACAAAACTAAGCGACCTGAAGAAGGGCCAGATTATTCAAGCTTACGCAGCATTTTGAGCTACAGAGAGGAATAGGACTTGGGGGTTCTGGGGAGTGGTGTAGACAAGTTACAGAGGGTAAAGGAGGAAATGTGCGGTGAACAAAGATGGTCTTACTATGTGGATCAAAAGTAGTCAGGTAATAAAATTATCTGAGACCAGCCCTCTTTATGATATAGATACTTTTACTGGTGTAGATTTCCATTCTAGATGAAAATTACTTTTACTAAAGGACGTTTTTCAGAACTTCTCTGGTTGTCTGCAGTGTCTCAGAAAATCGGCTCAAACTAAGCCAAAAAAGTATATTTTGGGGGTATCCTATTCTGGGCTCGTATAGTCATATTTTGAGGTAGTGCATGCTTAGTCCTAACGCTAGGAATATAGAAGACTCTTGAGCTTATAAACTAGCATTCTGGAGCATGTACTGTCTAGCCTCACTACATGTGACTGTTTCCAGATAGGGCCTTTAAGGAGATAATTAAAATAAAATGTCGTCACATGGGTAACCTCTAATTCAGTATGACTGGTGTCTTTACAAAAGAGATTAGGACACAGACAACACATAGATCAAGGGGTGACCGTGTGAAGACACGGTGAGAACACAGCCATCCACAAGCCAAGGAGAGAAGACGCCGAAGAAATTCACCTGCCAGCACCTTGAACTTGGGCTTCTAGCCTCCAGAAAGTAAATGTTGCTTGTATTTTCTTTTATAGCAGCCCTAGAAAAACCATGCAATGGAGCAAGAAAATCATACTTTTTTTTTTAAAGACATGTCATATAAATACTGGGAAGAAAAGCAGAAAGCAGACAGCATGACTAGAGAAGGATGAGGGTGCTATATATGTGTCAGCCTAAAATAATCAAAAGGATCAGACTCTCATCTAAGGAGTTTATTCAAGCCCAAATGAATAAAGTCCGTGTTCCAAAGTAAGAAAGTTAAGGTCTCAGTTATAGGCAGAGACAGAGGAGTTTTTAGCAGGATTATAACATTATTTAAACAAGGTTGGCACATGGTTACAGCAATTTTATCGCTTAGAAGTGGTGTTTCTTTCAGGAAGGGATCATTTAACATTTTGTGCAGAGGGTGTACCAGTCATGAGTTTTCTGTCATCTGCTCTAAGCAAAGCAGGACAACAAAGGGAAAGTTAATCTATTACAAGCGTCATTAATTAAGAAGGCAGGCAGTTTTAGGTCCCTGACATCATTTAATTTTCCTTAGTGATTGTGCAGAACAAGAAAAATGAGAAAGCAAGTTAATCTATAACCCGAGAAATAGGATTATAGCCTTCCATGATGCAGGTCACAGTCACATCTCGCGCAAGGTGTGAACTATTTTTGGTGTTCCCACAGCTTTTAATTATTTTTACATCTGACAGGGTGCTCAGGGAAGACATCTCCAAATAAGTGACATTTGGGAGACTTTCATCAAGTGAGGAAGTGGACCTTATGGACATGAGAGAAATATGGGAAAGGTAACCAGTGCCAAGGTCCTGAGGTTGAAATGTAATATCACCTAATCATGCCCCCCTAGCACTCAAAGACCGGGGAAAGCACGGATCTTTAAGAAACAGGCGAGTGTGGGTTATCTGGCTTTGAAAGCAACTCTGAGACTACTTCAGTACCTTTTAACTTACAGAGGTGACAGGCCAATGCCATTGAAAGATTTTTATCATTTACCATTCGCGAGAGGAAGGGACAAGTCTTGCCATACAGACCCATAGGGAAGCGACAGGCTTTGGTCAGAAGGAGGAAGCAGCAGCAAAGGGGAATCTAGGCATGAGTCTTCATTGGTTTTCTATTTTTGCTTTTGTGTTTTCAGGAAAGGCAAGGCAGGACAGAAGAAACAGTGTGGAAGTGGGCTGGTTTGAATAATTCCAGCAGGCTTTGGGCTATAGAGGTCTACAGTCTCTGGGCACCTGAGATTTGTTGTTTGCATCTCTTAGAATTGAGTAGCCTTGGGAGGGACAGTCTCTCTAGGCAGCAAACTTTTTCAGGTGCCCAAACTTCATAAAATATAGAAATTAAAAAATAATAATAACACAAGCAAATAGGGAAGATTTATGCAGCGACCTTTGGTAAATTGCTTTGTAACTAGATCTGACCCTTAATTCACAGGATTCATGGCTCTGAAAGTTCTTTAGTGATATTTCTATCACCACCCTCCCTCAATCATAGCCACAAAGAAATTTTAGCGCCCCTAAGGAAGTATTTGGAAGTTTTTTCCTAAAAGCTCTAAGTAAGACCAACTAGTTAAAAAACAAGGAAAATCTGTAAGTTATAAAACTGTCAACTCTGCTCTGCGCTGGCTTTCTTGCAAAAACCATAATGAAGACTCACATAATTAAAGTGAGGCAGATAAACAATATTCGTAGGATCAACAGAGTAAAATTTCATCCGATTATAAATTTCATATTTTTTTAATCACATTTTTGAAAACAATAGAGCCTTAAATAAATTTCAGATCTTTAGGGACTATTCTGAGGGTTGGTTTGTGTAATCAATGGTGTCATCTAGTGGCAATTCATTCAAATTTCAACCAAATGCTCCAGAGGGTGATGCTAAATCATTAGAGCAAGGGTCCTCAAACTATGGCCTGCAGGCCACAGGTGGCCCACAGAGGACATTTATCCAGCCCACGGGGTGTTTTTGCTACAGCTGCCTGTCCTGCTTAGTAGCTGACTTGTCCCGGGCTGCAGTGCGCATGTGTGGAATGTGCCCCACACTCTCCAATTCCCTTCCTACTCTCTGACTCAGCTCCTTCTCTCTGTCTCTCCCCGCCCCTCCTTCTGTCTGTCTCTCAACTCCGCATCTCAGTCTCTGGTGTAATCAGAGAAGTCACCAGGTTGCCTGCGCAGAGCCTGCTGCTGCCTAAGGACTAGGTAAGAACAAGTTAGGATTTTTTTTTTTTTGAAGTTAGGAGGTCTTTTTTTTTTTTTTTTCATTTTGCAGTTAGGAGCCTTTTTTTTGCAGTTAAGGGGGGCCTTTTTTTTCTGAAGTTAGGAGGTCTTTTTTTTTTTTTTGCAGATGGGGGCACCTTTTTTGAAGTTAGAAGAGCCTTTTTTTTGAAGTTAGGAAAGCCTTCTTTTTTTAAGTTGGTTAGTTGGTTGGGGGTAGTTTCTAGGAGGATTGCATTACAGTGATAACGCAAATAGCACTCAGTGCTAATGCAAATTGTCAGTGCTCAGAGGTAATGCAAATGGTCAGAGCTCAGTGGTTATGATAATTATAAGTGCTCAGTGTTAATGCAAATGGTTAGCACTCAGTATTAATGCAAATCGTCAGCAGTCAGTGTTATCGCAAATGGTCAGTGGTCAGTGTTAATGCAAATGGTCAGTGCTCAGTGTTATCGCATGGGGGCCCCAAACTAGTAATCCGTCTATGGCCCCATGGGAACTTAATCCAGCTCTGCAGACAGCTGAGGAGTAGGAAACCCAATTTAATTGCCAGTAAGTGCATTTATATTCTGATTGCTATTCAGTTGTGTATGACGTTGTATGTTGTGTGCTGTGTATGCCCCAGTTTACACTGTTGCGATCTCTGAGCAGTGCGAGTTCAGCCATATGCTTGTTGAACTCGCATTAGATTTGGAAGAAAAAAGGCATATGTGCCTACTTTTTTCCTGCAGTGGAATCTGATCACATGAGTCTTCTCACCCATGCAATCAGATTCCTGTGCGAGTTCACAGATTGCAGTGTGGTTTGCACAGGGTTGTGTGAACTGGAAAGGTGGTGGAGGAACTGGCTTGGTAATTGTGCCTGTTCCCCTACCGCACCAGTGTGAGCCTGAGGTAAAAGTGGAGTTCCACCATACGGGCACTGGCGAGGCTGAAATGATGTGGACTGGCGAGGCTGCATTGATGGACACTGATCAGACTGCTTTGATGGGAAGTGCAGTCTATATGTCTCTGTGTGGGCAAAGTTATTGCTGGTATATTGTTTTTGGAGTGTTGTATATATATATATATTGGTATTTTACTAATAGCAATTTGGAATCCCTAGGAAACAATGATATCAAGAAGGAGAAAAATTGACTCAGAGTGTAGGATATTCAAAGAACAGTGGATTTATGATTACCTTTTCATGCAGTATAAGGAAAGAGCTGTGTGTTTGATATGCCAGAATACAGTGTCTGTGTTCAAAGAATACAATTTGCGTCAACATTATCAAACTCAATATAAAGATAAATATGATAGTTTGGTAAGAGAAGTGAAAAAAGATAAAATATTAAAACTGAAATATACATTGACAACTCAGCAAATACTTTTGTGAAGCAGAAACAGCTAACTACTTTATTACTGTCAGCAAGTTTTCAAGTTGCCAAGCTAACAGCGTGCACTGGCAGACCATTCATGGAGGGAGAATTTGTTAAAGAATGCCCTTTCTGTTGCCAAAGAGATGTGTCCAGAGAAAACCGATTTATTTAGTACAGCGAGTCTTTCAGGACCCTCAATTACACAAAGGATTGAAGAAATGGGAGACAATTTGCATCAGCATTTGCAAAACTCTGCAAAAAACCTTTCCTATTTTTCCTTGGCACTTGACGACAGTAATGATGTTTGTGATTCTGCACAACTTCTAATTTTTATTCGTGGTACGAATGACTATTTCGAAGTCACAGAAGAGCTTGCTGCACTGCACAGCATCAAAGGAACAACTACAGGAGAGGATATCTATGAAAAGGTTTGCCAAACTGTGAATAGTTTGGAGCTGGACTGGGAAAAACTAGCCAGGGTGACAACTGATGGTGCTCCTAGCATGGTGGGGTCTAAGAAAGGAGTAACTGCTCGCATTAACCAAGAGATGGACAAACATAACCACTCTCATCCAATAACCATACACTGCCTCATCCACCAACAAGCGCTGTGTAGTAAATCACTGAAGTGGGACTCTGTTATGAAAACTGTGGTATCCTGTGTTAACTTCATTAGAGGTAATACACTAAACCACAGACAATTTCAGGAATTTCTGTCTGAGCTAAATGTTGCCTGTGAAGATGTTCCATACCACACAGAAGTCCATTGGCTGAGTGGAGGGAGAATTTTGAAACATTTCTATGACTTACTTCCACAGATTACAGCTTTTCTGCTTTCAAAAAACAAGTACCAGAGCTCAGTGATGCAGAATGGAAATGGCACCTTGCCTTTCTGAAAGATGTAGCAGAGCTACTCAACAATTTCAGTGTGCAACTTCAAGGAAAGGGGAAGCTCATCTGTGATATGCAATCACATGTGAAAGCATTTGAAGTAAAATTAGGCCTCCTCATCAAACAAGTGAAAGAGGAAAATTTCTGCCATCTCCCCACAACTCAAAATCTGTTAGCGGAAAATCTATTGGCTGCATTCCCAAATAAAACATGTGTGGATTCACTGGAAAAGTTGCAAAAGGAGTTCCAATTTAGATTTAAAGAGCTTCATCTCCATGAACAGGACATACAGGTTTTCCATAACCCATTTTCTATTGACATTGAACATGTGGATACGATTTACCAAATGGAACTGGCTGAACTGCAGAATTGTGACTCTGAAAGACGCATTCAAGTCAAGCAGCCTTCCTAATTTCTATGCATCTCTCCCCTCTGAGACATATCCTAATCTCAGGAACCATGCACTCAAAATGGCAACCATCTTTGGCAGCACTTATGTCTGTGAACAGACTTTTTCCAGAATGAAACATCTGAAGTCTCCAACCAGATCTAGACTAACTGATGTACACTTGCATCACTTGTTACGACTAGCAGTGACAAATGTGGAACTGAACATTGACCATCTCATTAGGCAAAAACTGGCCCATAGTTCCCATTGAAATACTGGTAAGTTTGTTGATTTAACTTTACTTGTTCTTCATTTTAAATATTGTATTTGTTCCCATTTTGTTTTTTTACTTCAAAATAAGATATGTGCAGTGTGCATAGGAATTTATTCATAGTTTTTTTTTTTTTAACTATAGTCTGGCCCTCCAATGGTCTGAGGGACAGTGAACTGGCCCCCTGTTTAAAAAGTTTGAGGACCCCTGCATTATAGAGTGTGACTAAGCACACTGTCTCCAAATTAAATGACTGCCAAATTACAGTCGCTGCATTTTTAAAATAATTACAGATTCATAAGAAGTGACAAATATAGAACAAGAAGGTCTTTGTATACTTCAACTAATTCTCCCCCCTCCCCCCGTTACAGTTAACATACAGTATCAACATATGTACAGTATCAACACCAGGAAATTAAAGTTGGTGCAATGTGTATTTATACTTCTCTGTCATGTTATCGCATGTGTAGATTTATGTAACTGCCATTATATTAACTGAAAAAATACAACGAGCTTCATAATTTGGAAAGCAGAGCTTTATTTCTCATAAAGAGTTGCAGCCTACAGGTGGCCATTTAGCACGTTGGAAAGCAGAGGCCCTGGTCAGAGGCCAGGATTATGTGTTCAAGAGAGGGACAATGGGAACAGGAATTTATGTTGAGCAGGATGGCCATATAGATATGTAACATGCTATATAGGAGTCATGAATATTCATGAAAGAAGAAATTTGCCCCCCTTGATTTTTTATGATATCCATTCAGTGACGGGGTAAAGGGAGGCTTAGGATTTTATTTTTAGTTCACAAATCACGATCAAGGTGCAGACATATTCCTTTATTCTAAATACAATTGGCCTTCTATGTCCATGAATTCTACATTCATGGATTCAACCAACCACAGATAGAAAATATTTGGAAAAAAGGTGCAGTGATACTGAACATGTACGTGCTTTTTTTTTCTTATTGTTATCACCTAAACATATGATTGCTATTTACATTGTATTAGGTTTTATAAGTAATCTAGAGACAATTTTGTTAGGCAGACAATTAGGATTCTGGCTCTTCTGGGAAAAAAGAAGGGTGGGCTGGGAGCCTACCCTTCGGTGCTGCCCTATCTTAATCCTGTTGCTGCCCTACCTTAATCCTGTCTAAAGCAACTGCCCACATCTGAGAAAGGAGGGACCCCTCTACCAATCTGCGGATCATAATTGAGTGTGCCAATTGCAAAAGAATGCAGAGGGCTCTCTCGACAGCCAAGGGGCATAAGTAAAATAGAGACACTGGAAGGTGACGTAGAACAACCTTAAAGCTAATACCGTGTCATTAGTGTAAATCCACACTGCAGTTCATGCATCCCCAGTGGGCTTTCGGAGAGGATCATGGAACATCCATCTGCATGTGCAGTAAGGTTGGGTGGAGCTAAGGTGACTTCCGAACCGCAAGATAAGCCCAATCCAGACAGTCTAAAACAGTACCCCAGGCCATAACCATAGCCTTTTTTGCCGTGACAAGGGGGCCCATTTGTCATCTATGGTGAATGTATCTTGCTCTGTAAACCTGTATCTTACTCCTGCTCTGCAAACTCATCTTTCTGTTCCTCAATAAACTTTGTTTCCTGCTTGCCTTACTTTGGGGCATCTGGTCATTCTTTAGCCAAGAGCAGGCCAAGAAATGAGAATGCAGACCACGGCCTGAGCCCCAGCAATTTCTAATATACACTAGATTTACTAGAAATTGTTAGATTATATCATAAATATCATACCTATTTATATAAGGGACTTGAGCATCCTCAGATTTTCATATTCATGGGAGGACCTGGAACTAATCCTCCAGGTGTGACTGGATCTCCCTCTACTGCCCCTTTATAGGCACACCCACTCCCCTCTTTTCTACATCTCTAATCATTAATTTTTTTCATCTTCATAATTTTGTCATTTTAAGGATGTTTTCTAAGTGAAGTCATATAGTATGTGACTCTGATATTTACTTTTTTTCCCCCCCACTTACTATAATTCTCTGGAGAGTCATGGGAGTTGCTGTTGTGAAAATAAGTCATTAAAAATCTGAGCTGTTGGGACTTTAAAATATGCTGGGCCATAATGGAATCTGATTATGTGACCTCAGTCTCATAAACAGGCAGCTATAACCTAAGCAAATGTAACCTTTGTTTCTCTGATTACAGATTAGTCTTTTTGCTGACCTACATTTTTACTTACCTACCCTAACCCTAACCTTAACCATACCATAACCCTAACATTGGTAAAATGTTGTAAATGATTAGCAGGCACCAAGGAAGACACCTTCCCTCTTAATTGTTGATCTTCGTTATAGATTAACTTCCTTCTTAACTGTCTCACAAAGACCTCATGACTATCACATTGTCTAAATGTTAAATACATTCCCTTAAATTGGATAGGAAATGAAAACAAGCTGTACAGAAAACAAAGTATAACTAAATTGCTATAACTCATAAACCAGCCTTGTATAGAAAATGTTATAATCCTACTAAATTTCTTTGTTTTCGGTCTCTATCAATGATTTTCAACTGGTGTGCCACAATTCAAATAGTTTATTGCAGTCTATACTTTGCCTTTTTATCTTAATAGTTGTCTTAATAATTGTCTTGCACAGAGTAAACATTTTGGATTTTGATGAAATGTTGATGAAATCTAATTTATCTATTATTTCTTTTATGGATTGTACTTTTAATGTCTAGTAATTCTTCACCAGCACCTACGTCCTGAAGACATTCTACTCTGTTATCTTTGGGTTGACTCCTCTTTGGGGTTCAATCATATTCTTGAATGTATAAGTTTATATATTTTGCCAAATACAGGAAGTTTTCAGACATTATTTCCTCAAATAATTTTTTAGGCCCTTGCTTTTATCTCTCTCCTTCTCAGACTCAATGACATGAATGTTAGATCTTTTGTTACAGTACCACAGGTTCCTAAGGCCCTGTTCATGTTTTGTCTGTCTATTTTCTCTGTTGTTCAGAATTTCTATTGTTCTGCTTTTGAACTTGCTGATTCTTTCCTTTATCCTTTCCATCCTGTTGTTGAGCCCATCCATTATATTTTTTATTAAAGTTCTTGTATTTTACAGTTCTAAAATTTCCCATTTTTTCATCTGACTTCCATAAAAACCTTATCAGATAATCCTAACATCTGTGTCATCTTGGTTTTGATATATGTAAGATTTTACTGGTTTTTGGAATAAGAGATTTTTGTTTGAAACCTGGACATTTTGATATTCTACTCAGAGGCTATGGATCTTACTTAAGTCATCAGTTTTAACAGGTATTCTTTGACACAACTTTAGTGGGGGAAGAGAAATGCTGCTTTATTATTGCCAGACGGAGGTGGAAGCCCAGACTCCCCACTCAACCTCCACTGACATACAGAGTGGGATAGTGTTCCTCTTTACAACTTGTTGGGAATGAATGTCTCAATACCACTAGCTTTCTACTGGCTTTACCCTGTCTTATTCCTAGGAGATGGATCAGAAAAATTATTCAAAGAAATAGTGATGAAAACTCTCCTGATATGATGAAAAACATCCAGTCACAAACCTGAGAAGTTCAATGAACTCCATGCAGAACTCAAAGCACAATAAGTATATTCTTCTTTTTACTCTTTTTTAAAAAAATCAACATAATTTAAGTGTACTGCAGTGTTGGGGATGAACCCCAAACTACACCGTGAGTTCTCTCCCAGTGACTGGTAGAGATGAGAGGATGAGGGAAAATGAAGAGTCAAAACACAAAGAGAAAGATTTTTTAGAGCAGCTAGGTCGGGGTAGCTGACCATCTCTCAAGCATGAGCACTGGTGGAGGCCCCTCACTCCAGGCTAGCTCCATTTGTATCACAGACATCACTGTTTTAATCATCGGTCTCATGGGGGAGGCTTATGTTATATTTCCTGCTGGGCTTGCATTTTCTAACCAAACTATTTCTTTAAATTACTACATTAATGAGACTGATTTACCTCTTATTATTATTGCTCTAAGTTACTTATGATGCTAACACAAACAGAGCGGGGGACACGGAACACAGTCCAGGAGCAGGACGTCAAAGCAGAGCCCAGTCAGACCACACACACAAATCACAAGAGTGGTGATTAAACCCCTAGGAAACCTTGTGCTCAGGCACACTGGTACTGCTGCCCATACCAAGATGACAGAAGAAAGGAGATATTTTTCTCCTTAAATTTCCTGAGAGACTTTTTCTCTCTTAACGTGATTTAAGCTCATCCTGTCTCTAGTGCATTCTGCATTCCCTAACTCCCCCCAAATTCCTGGCTCTCCCTGAGATGGCAGCCCCAACCTGGGGAGACTGGCCTGCTCAGTGACCTCACAGCTGGGGGAAGGGTGAAGCTCCAGCAAGACAGTCTCCTCATCTTAAAGGGTCAGGCTTCCAGGCTGTCACACTTTGCAACAGAACAGAAACCACATTTTGGTTTCTCTGATCCACTTCTCTCCTGTCTCTGTTCCGTTTTGCCCATTATCTGCAATCATTTTCTTAATTCATTTCCTAACCTACTCATAATAAACAATTGAATATTTGTTTTAAGCTTATTAAATCATTATTTCTAGCAATGCAGGCCCATCAAGTTATGACTCTACCTGTAAGTACCCACATGTGTACCCGCACTGCAGAAATTTAACTATAGGTTGAAGTGTGCTATGAGATAAAAAAGGTTGAAAAATGCTGCATTAGGGGGTGACACTATCAACATAATTTAAGTGTGCTGCAGTGTTGGGGAAAGTCCTGACTGTCCATTAGCCTTCCTCTGACCACCTCAACGGGGAGAGGAAGTAGCTCTCTTTATGCTAATTGGGGATAGAAATCAAGGTTCCCTACTCAGCCTTTGTTTATGTGGATGGGGTAAGGGTTGTATTTTTTTCCCAATGATGGGTTTGCTAGGAGTAGGGCAAATATTGTCCAATAGTTTATGTCTTGCCAGGATACTTCTTTTCTGATCCTTTGCATAGAGAAGTCTTTTCTTTAGGCATTTTTGGCTTTGTATGTATTGGAATTTCAGAGTTGCTGGCATCTCTGTTACCTGGTCTAAAATATACAAAGCAAAATGAAAGCCCAATAAATACACTACCATGTTTCTTCCCAAATCCCAAGTCCCTAGGCAGTCTGACTTTCCTCTTCTACCTTTCAGAGTATTTTTGTCTGTTTTAGACATATCACTCATGGCTCTTGTATTTAACAGAGGAAATGAGTAAAGTGTTTCTACTTCATCCCATCCAGAATGGAAGTAGAAGTCAGTCACCACTTAAAAAAATTTTTAAGGTCAAATTCACATAACATAAATGTAACCAAATAAAGTGGAAAATCCATAGATTCAGCAACAAAAAGTTAATAATGTTTAGCTTCCAATAAAAAATTACTAGACATGGGTGGCAGCTGTGGCTCAGTGGATAGGGGTGCTGGCCCCATATACCGAGGGTGGCAGGTTCAAACCTGGCCTCGGCCAAACTGCAACAACAACAACGACAAAAATTACGACGTAAGAAGAAGGAGAAAACTTGGATCTGTAAAATCAGTTGACAGAAACATAGCCAAAAATGACAGAGATGATGACTACTATGAATATGTTTAAAGATTTCAGGATAACGATAAATATAATAACTATAAAAAAGTGAAACTTCTAGAATTGAAAGATCTCCCAAATGAATTTAAGATCAGATTAGATGCTACAGAGGAAAGATTTGGGGGAAATTAAAGACAGAGCATTAGAAATGATCAAAATTGAAGTATAGACAGAAAAATAAGTGTTAAAAAGTAAACAAAGCCTTATTACCTCTGGGACAATATCAAATGGACTAACCCATGTAGAATGTAAATTCTAGAAGGAGGAGATGGATCAGAAAAAGTATTCAAAGAAATAGTGAAGAAAACTTTCCTGATTTGATGAAAAACATCAAATCACAAATCTGAGAAGTCAATGAACTCTATGTAGATTAATGCTACCACCACCACCCAAACCACCCACATGTGGAAACAAGTGGCTATTTTAATTTCTAATATCAGACAAAATAAACTTTAAGACAAAAATTGCTCCTAGATGCTGAGGAAGATATTTTATAATAAGAGGAGGGTCACATGAGGCAGATACAATAATTATAAACTTAAAAAAAAAGCCACACACAAAGGCCTAGCATAATAAAACTGCTAACGACTGTCAATAAATAGCCAATCATAAGGGCAATCTGAGAAAAAGACCCTTACAAACAAAAGATTGAAGATAAAAATTATTACTAAATTAGAGATAATACAAGCCAGAAGACAATGAAGCAACATATATTTTGCAGTTTTTGGCCGGGGCTGGGTTTGAACCCACAACCTCCAGCATATGGGGCCAGTGCCCTACTCCTTTGAGCCACAGATGCCACAACATATTTTAAAGGCATGTTGTGTTAAAAAGAAAGGGAAAAAAAAACCCCACACCCATCTAAAATTCTGTATCTACTGAAAGTATCCTTTAAAAGTAAGGTTGAAATAAAAACACTGAAACAAAAGCTGATACAAACTATCATTGACATGTCTGCCTATACTAGAAAGAATATGAAGAAAGCATTTTAGACTACAGGAAGATAGTACTAGATAGAAACTTGAATGTATGTATGTATGTATGTATTTATTTATTTATTTTGAGACAGAGCCTCACTTTGTTGCCTTAATGTAGAGTGCTCCAGTGTCATAGCTCACAGCAACCTCAAACTCTTGGGCTCAAGGATCCTCTTGCTTCAGCCTCCCAAGTAGTTGGGACTACAGGCGCCTGCCACAACACCCGGCTATTTTTAGAGATGGGGTCTCACTCTAGCTCAGGCTGATCTCAAACTCGGGAGCTCAAGTGATCACCCATCTGGCCTCCCAAAGTGCTGGGATTATAGGCATGAGCCTCTGTGCCCAGCTAGAAACTTGTATTTACATAAAGGAATGAAAAGCACTGGAAATGGTAAATATATTCTGGCATTCTGTTTTCATTGCTGTTAAGTTACTAATATTTTTACATTTTTAACTAATAAAATTAATATACTATTTCAGATTTAGATGCAAACTTAAAAGTAATCTAGTTCAATTTATTGCCTAACACAGGATTCGTTTGGTTTTTTTTTTTTTTGCAGTTTGATGTAACATTTTATTTTACAATAAAAAGTAAAAAAAGAAAAAAATCACCATAAGCAAAGTTAAAGACAAGGAATATTTACATCTCATATACAAAGGACTAAGTTTCCCAAACATAAAGAGCTCCTAGAAATTGCTAACAAGATCAACAACCCAGCAGAAAAATGAAGCAAGTTCTTGTAATAGGAAACAACTGGCCCTTCAAATGAAGAGAGGCTTGGTAAAATAAAGGCAGGGTTCTTAAAACCTGGAAGGTCAGAAGGTGTTTTCTGAGAATTCCCTTAATCTAATTCAAATATTTTTTCTAGTTCTTGGCTTAGATCCTGCCAAGGGCTGCCCATCCACTCAAGTGTTTTATTTTTATTGACTCAAATCCTATTGTCCTGGTCTGTCAGCCATTCATGGTTTTTTTCTCCTGCAAGTTCTATGTCAAAGATCTAGTAGTGAACCTGAACTACTGCCTGCCCTTTCCCACCATTGTCAGTCCAGTGTTTCATCACCCTCAAATGAAACCACAGCTGACCCATGACTTGCTGAGTAACAGGCACCTGGCCCAAAAGAGTGTGTCCTGTAAGAGCACAGACCTAGGAATGGTTTCATTGCTCAGTCACCTCTTAAAACTTCACACCTAATAAAGTTGAAAACATGCAGACCAAGGACACAGAAGAGACGTTAGCTAGGGTGGGGCGGGGCAAGGGGATGTGAAGGGAGAAGGCCTCTGATGAGGCAGCCACATCCCTGAACAGCTATGCTCGCTGCTCTGCCTCTGTGAGTGCAAGTCAGACAGCCCCAGGCTCTGGCTGCTCGGAACTGGCTTTGCCCCCAGTCGATGCGGTTCTGAAGGCTGGCTATGTCTGCAGCCAGCTGTAGGCCATCCTGGAAGCTAGCTTGGGCCTGCCGTAGACTGTGAGGAACCAGGATTCCGAACCAGTTCAGAGGGTCCTGGGGGCCCTCTGAGGACTCTTGCTCTGGAGTCTTAGTGAGGCCCTTGCGCCTGCGCAAACCTTCCTCACGGGGTCCCACCTCCTCTGGGGTCTGGGTGCCAGCTCTCACCACCCTGAACTTCTCGAGTCCATCCTGGGCCTCACTGGCATGGACGCAGACCTGGGGCTCCATACAGGAAGCATACTGCAGGGGTCCTACAGACTTGGCGCCCATGGCGTAGCGAGCCTTGGCGAGCGAGAGCCATCCCTCCTCCACCCGGGTGTTCAACGCCGCCCGCTTCACCTCTAGCTCCTCGAGGTCTCCGCGTAGCTGCAGGAGCAGCGAGTCCAGCTCTACCCTCAGACCTAGCGCAGCCATGGACACGCGTCCGGTATCAGGTGGGCCGACTGGAGCCTCCGATTCGTTTGGTTTTTAACCACTTGCAGTGAGTCAGCTACATGAAAAATAAAGTGCTATTATACAAACTATAGGCAAAAATTTATTCTCTTTCAGTTCTGGATGCCAAAAGTCTGAAGTCAAGGTGCCAGTAGCTCCATGATCTCTCTGAAGATTCTATCTAGAAGGAGTGTCCAACCGTCTTTCTTTTCTGCCACATATTGGAAGAATAAGAGTTGTCGTGGGCCACACAGTTAATACACAAACACTAATGAAAGCTGATGAGAAAAAAAAAAAAAGTGTGCATCCTTTTCATGATACCAGACACCAGAGATAAGCAACAGAAGTCCTCACAAAATCAGCTTGTGGCCTGTCGGCCACAGGTTGGACACCCTGCTTCTAGGGCTTGCCTCTTTCTAGCTGTTGACATTTGCTGGCAATCCTTTGTGTCCTTGGCTTGTGGCTGCATCACTCCAAACTCTTCCTCTGTCTTCACATGGCCATCTTCCCTATGTGTCTGTATGCAAACTTGCCTCTTTTTTTTTTTTTTTAATTGTTGGGGATTCATTGAGAGTATAAGAAATCGGGTTACACTATTTGCATTTGTTAGGTATAGTCCCTTTTATATGCCTCTTTTTATATGAGCACTGTAATCCAGTCTGTACTACTCTTATTGTGTTTACTGTACTACTCTTATTGTGTTTACATCTACAAAGATTCTATTTTCAAATAAGTCTACATTCATAGATACTGAGGGTTAGTATTATTTAACTAATTAATAGAGACAAGGTCTTGCTATATTACTCGAGCTGGCCTTGAACTCCTGTCCTGAGCCTCAGCCTTTTGAATAGCTGGGATTACAGTAACACACTTCATGTGTCTTTTTGAGAGACACAATTCAACCTACAACAGCAGTCCATTCCATTTCTGAAGCACTCTAATTACTAGAAATATCATACAAGGCACTAAGTCAGTCTTCCTACAGCTATGTATATATGAAGAACACAACTAACTTGAACCCAAAATTCAATGTTATAATCCCAACTAAGCAAGGAACTCCTCTGGGACTCTTGAGTAGTAATTTTAAGTTAGCCTCTCCTTGACCTTAACTTTTGTGATTCGTAGACTAGAGAGATTGGGCAAGGAATATTTTTTCTACTTTTCAAATTCCAAGGTCCAATAGCACTTTAACAAGACCTTGTGATATTTGAAGGCAACTATCAGACTCCTGTTGGCTTTCTTTGTGTGCTCTACTGATCTGAGTTTATTCATACACCACGGTTTCTTATCTTTCACATTACTTATTGTCCTTCCCTGGATACACTTGAAATTATGAATATGCTAAGATGTGGCAACCGGAAATGAACAAACAAATGTTCCATATGTGGCCTGGTTCCTTAAGAAAAATGATGTAGGGAGGTTGAAAAAGGAGCGACAGATAGAGAGCAAGGATGAGAGTGAGCAAGTGAGTTAATACCAGGCAAACCATACTCACAAGGAGGCAGGTAAGGAATTTAAACAAACCATTACGTTAAGGCAAGAAAGTGGGCTGGGCCTGGTGGCTCATGCCTGTAATCCTAGCATTCTGGGTGCATAAGGTGGAAGATTGCTTGAATTTAGGAGTTTGAGACCAGGCTGAGCCAACGTAAGACCCTTTCGCTATTAAAATTAGAAAAATTATCCCAGTGCTGTTTGCAGCAAGGGAGAAGGCACCAGGGAGGAACTGATTGGCTGTGGGCAAGGGGTGGAAGAGAAGGGCTTCCTATAGTCTAGGAAGTGGTTTCAAGAAGGGCTCGGGGAAGAGAAGACAAGCTCTGACTGGCTGGTGTCTAGAAGCAACTCTTTGGTCTGTCAGTAATCCTTCCCCTTTCTCACCTAAATAGCTCCAGAGTTCAAACTTGTACAAAACCTTTTGCTGCACTTACCGAGTCTGAGCCTCATAACTACTCTCTGAAGCTCCTGTCTGTTTCCTTCTGCTGATTTTCATTCATATGATATAGTCCTTTTATATGACTTTTTCCTGATTTTTTTTTTAATACACTAGACTTTGAGTTTGGAAAATTATAAAAACAATTAAATTCCTAGGAAGATGTCATCTTCCTCTAGAGTGGATGGATATTTGCTTTTGTCTGGTTCCTTTGTATTATTCCAGCTTTAGACATTGAGATAATTTGAAGCTGAGCTTTAGTTGTGTGAGGGAACATCCACTTCCAGTTCACCCTAGGGTGCATCTCTCTCTGTCTGAAATTGAAAGAAGAAGGTTCATTAAACACTCTTTTTGGAAATTCTGGATCTCATTTCCTGTTCTCCAATCCTGTGAATCTGTTAAAAGTACTGTTCCCACCCCCAGCCTCCTCTTCTGGGACTGGCAAATGAACCCTCCAGGACGGCAGACATTTGCAGAGGAAAAGTGACCTCAAACTCCAGGCTCCCTCTCCCCTCTCCTATGTCCTTCCCTGGCTATCGGCAATCATTCTTTATTATTTTGTTAGCTCTATAAGTCTATCAAGCGGTTAAAAAATTTCTTTTTGCCCAGTTGTCTTCAGTGGCAATCTTGGTCTGCCATTCCTGGAAGCACAAGTCCCTACCATATATAATTTTAAAAAATTAATTCTATTTTATTATCTTTAAAGTTTTTGCATTAAAGTAGCAATGTAGGTGTGGCATATTTATAAACTATTTATTATTAAGAGTAAGTCATTATCCAATGTCACTCTCCCAAACCATGTTGGACAACAAAATTAATTTGGCTTTCTGAAGAGTAGTTTACATTTTCTTTTAAAGATAGAGCGTACTAGAAACATGTTTTATATCCCAATGCTTCACAGTCCATTTGTCCAGTTCTGTTATCTCCTACTGGGTCCTTTTTAATTTAGAACAAAGCTCTCAGTTAATCACACATGAAGGCACTCATGAGGAAAAGTACCACTTATAAGCCTCTACAAATTGAAGTCATACATTTATTCACTTAGCCTTTGCTTTTGTAAGAATTGCCACCAAAGAAGGTAGAATGTCAATGGTAATTTTGGAGACATTACTTCATTACGAATGGCTCTGAGAATATAATTAGCTTCCTTTTCCTAAACCATGTGTATCATGCACATCTGTTAAAAAGAAGGGTTGTTCGCAGAGTCAGTACAATTTTGCCATTACAAAAATCTGCAAAGGGACTCAGTGGAGGACTCTCTCTTCCAAACTTACTGTTTAAATGTAATATATTTCTTTATCCACTTTCCTGCTGAAGTTAATTTAAATTTAAATAAGCTAAAGGATGTTTATAGTTTAAAGGAAAATGCCCAGAGGGAACCCCCCGGGGGCTGAGGTAGCAGGGATGAAATCTTTCCCATCTGAAATCATTTCGTAGTATGATTTAATGGTGACAAAATAGGAGTTCCCAGAAAAATATAATTTCCATTTCCCTCGCTGCAAGTGTTCATCAAGTTTGAATTGTTAATATCCCTGAAACTAGACCAACATCAGGAAGTGTTCTGAAAATAATTGATTTTCCAGTTATTTTCCCTCAAAGTGGCCTGCAAAAGTGCAACAAAATAGAAATGGGTACAATCTGTACTAAATGTCTTGAGTGTCTTGTGGAAGGCCAGTAGTACTATTAGAGATTGCAGAGTGTACATTTAAGAATACTAGATAAATGTGACATGGATGGGAATGTTAGTGGCCATTTTCACCACTGTGGAAGCTTGTCAAAGATGCAGATTCTAAATAATATTAACCAAAAAAAGACATTAACTGTGGAAATCTGTCAAAACAATAAGTTAGAAAACAGGAAAGGAACTGGTGGTGAAATTGGTTATATTTTTGCCTCTTGCAATTAAAGACACACACACAACAAAAACACTTTATTTTTGCAAGTGTCTTTGGTCACTCTAAACTCCAGAAAGGGGAACTGAATTACCAACTAGAAATCACATCTGTTCTCCAGCATAGAGTCCTTCCTGATTGCTGTTTGCCTGGTCTCTACACTGTTTCTGGGAAACTAGTCCATCATTCCTTCCCTTCTTTGGGTAAGCGTGCCAGGCAAACACCAGCAACCTTTTGAAGGTTGGGTGATGGGTCTAAAATATATGATTTTTATACAGTCTTTATTATCCTGCCCTATGAACAGAGCTAATTAAGAGTGCATTATCCCATAGTCAAAATTTTCTCTTTAAAAATTGTGAAATGAATCAATTTCAGTAATGAGCCTTGTTAAAAGTGCTAAGGAAAGCAATCACAATGTAACACTTTTAAATGGCAGGATGTTCTATTCAGTCTTTTGTAAGGGCTCCGGTATTTAGTATGTATGTCATGTTCCCATAGAAAGGTATTTGATTTTGACTCATGGATCTACTTGAAGACATGTTTCTTAAAAAAAAAAAAAAAAAAGTTGATACTGGTTTGCTATATATTAGTGATCTCTATGGTCACCAAAGTTTGCATAAATGACCAATTTAATACTCTCTTAGGTGGCTATATAGCATATTTCTGCTGTGCTAATCTCATGGTATGGGTGGCTGGTGTATTAATTTCCTATTGCTGTAGTAATGTATTACCACAGATTCAGTGACATAAAAGAACACAAATGTATTGTCCTACAATTTTGGAGATCAGAAGTCTAGAATGGGACTCATGGGGCTAGGGTCCAGGTCAGCAGGGCTGTGAGAGCCGTTTCCCTGCCTCCCGCAGTTTCTGGAGGCTGCCTCCATCCCTCAGTGGCCGCACCACACTGACCTCTGCTTCTGCTATCACATCTTCTCTCCCTGACTTTCCTGCCTTTCTGTTATAAGGTTTCTCATGATTTTATATTGAACCTGCTGTTAGAAATAAACACAGCTGGACATTAGTTAAAGCATCGCTGATTTTATTCAGTTCGGGGGAAAGAGCCAAACACCATACTGATTTGCGCAGAGGTGACTGGGCGTCGTCCTGTCGTCAAAAGACTCTACCTTCAGGTGTTAGCTGGAATCAATAGTAAATTCTTCTGGCAGTCTTGAGTTTTCTAGAGGAAGAGGGGAGATGATGATTTGCAGGGAGTGTTCTATGACTTTGTCACATGACATGTCATTAAAATTTTTCTCTATTTGAATTTAAGGAGTGCAGCTTATTTCCCCAGGTACTTCATCAGATTTGCTTATTTGATATTGATCAGACATAATAACCTAGGTTGTCATTTAACAATATCAAGGGAATCTACCAATAACTAGCTAAGAAAATTATTAGGTGTGTTATATTAAATTAAAACATTTGGTGATGACCCCTTATCTCCTAGATTATTCTCTCACCTTCAAAGGAAAAAGGTGCTTTTGCATAGTTTATCCATCATCCAGGTGCAGGCAATGATGGTGGGTAATTCCAAGGAGACCTGGAATCCTTGTTAAAAATGTATGCAAATAGCCAGCCAGCATGGTGACTGGGGCAGGCAGATTGCTTGAGATCAGGAGTGCAGAGTTCGAGACCAGCCTGAGCAAAAGTGCAATCCTGTTTCTACTAAAAATAG
Source organism: Nycticebus coucang (assembly GCF_027406575.1). Taxonomy (NCBI): domain Eukaryota; kingdom Metazoa; phylum Chordata; class Mammalia; order Primates; family Lorisidae; genus Nycticebus; species Nycticebus coucang. The sequence continues at coordinate 75,790,871 of NC_069789.1, forward strand.
AAAAATTAGCCTTCTCTACTAAAAATAGAAGAATTATCCTGGTGTTGTGGTGGGCATCTGGGGAGGCTGAGGCTAAGATGCTGCCACTGCACTCTACCCAGGGCAATAGAGTAAGACTATCTCAAAAAAAAGTATGCAAATAGTAAAATGAATTTGATTAAGATATCCTATACAGGATAGGTGGTGGCTCATGCCTGTAATCCTAGCACTTTGGGAGGCTGAGGAGAGTGGATTGCCTGAGCTCAGGAATTTGAGATCAGCCTGAGCAAGAGTGAGATCCTGTGTCCAGAAAACAGCCAGGCATTGTGGCAGATGCCTATAGTCCCAGCTACTTGGGAGGCTGAGGCAAGAGGATCTCATGAGCCTCAGAGTTTGAAGTTGCTGTAAGCTATGACACTACCAAGGATGAAAGAGAGAGAAAGAGAGAGAGAAAGATCTATAAAAAAGATATAAAAAGCCTTTTAAAAGCTTCCACACCTAATTCAGCATCTGAGGTGAAGTAAGAAAAATCTTCTAAAATTTACAAAGAATTATAGAATCAGGAAATCCTTCAATATTCCAAGTCATTTTCTCTGGTAAATAGTGTTTACCTCATTAACACAAAAATTTCATAATGTAAAATTTTTTATTTTTCATGGCTTGGAGAAAAATGGGAATTTACTGGCTCTTCACAGTCTATATCAGCTGTGACAACACTTTTCCTTCATGTACGTATTTCACACTTACTACTGGAACAATAACCTCTCAAGGCCTTTGGCTCCCTTGCAGTACTTTCTTCCTCTTCACTAAATGACATCGTATTCTCAGTTTCTAAGACAATCTTGAGTCCTCTCTTCCCGTCACACCTCACATCTACATCAGCAGGACTTTTTTCTTGTTTATTTTCTGTCTGCTCTCATTGAATGTAAGCTCTGAGTGAGGAGGGATCTTGTTAATCCTGTTCATAAACAAATCCTCAGCGTCTAGACAGAGTAGGCATTACACGCATATTTATTTAATGAATTAATAAAAACATTATAGCATCTTTTTGGTATAAAATATGCATTCTCTTAGGTCAGACTTTCTTTTGATAGACTATTTGGGGGAAGGGGCAGTTGTAGGTGCACAACAAAATTGAGAGGAAAATATAGAGATTTCCCATATCCCCTCTTCCTCCCTCAACACAGTCTTCTCATTATCAACATCCCCACTAGCATGGCACACATGTCTCACAGCTGACGAACCTGCACTGAAACATTGTCACTGAGAGTCCACGGCTTATGGTAGGGTTCCCTCTGGGTGCTGTACTTTCTGAGGATTTACACAAGTTTATAATGACGTGTACCCACCTGTATAGTATTGTACGGAGTGGCTGCACTGCTCTGAGAATGCTCTCTGCTCCGCCTGCTCATCACACCCTCTCCTTTAACCCCTGGCAACCACAGACCTTTTTACTATCCCCTTAGTTTTGTCTTTTTCAGAATGTCATAGAGTTGGATTCAAACATGATGTAGCCATTTCAGAGTTACTTCTTTCATTTGGTAATGTTTAAGGCTCCTCATGTCTTTTCATGGCTTGGTAGCTCCTTTTTAATGCTGAATAATATCCGATTGTCTAGATGTGCCAGTTGATCTGTCCATGCACCTGGCAAAGGCATCTTAGTGACTTCCAAGTTTTGTCAAGTAGGAAGAAAGCTGCTATTAACATCCAAGGATACCTTTTTGTGGGACATATTTTCATCGCTTTTGGGTAAACATCAAGGAGTTTGCTTGACTGTACCCTAAGAGTATGTTTAATTTTGAGAGAAACCAGAATCGTGTCTTCCCATGGGCCCATGTAATTTTCTACCATTCATTCTCATCAGCAGCGAATGAGAATTCCTATTATTATTCCACATTCTCTTTGGTGTTTGGTGTTGTCGCTATTCTCGGTTTTGGCCATTTCAGTTTTTGGCCGGGGCTGGGTTTGAACCTGCCACCTTCGGCATATGGGGCCGGTGCCCTACTCCATTGAGCCACAGGCGGGCGGTGCTTTTGGCCATTTCAGTAGCTGTATACTATCTCAGTGAGTAAAGTCAGTCTTTTATTCTTTTCATTTTTTCCTAATATCCATTTTCTGGTCTAGGATCACAGGCAGGATACCACATTCCATATCATATCATGGACTCCTCTGATCTGTGACAGTATCTGTGACTTTCATTGTTTTATGACCTGATAGTTTTGGGGAGCACTGGTCAGGTATTTTGTACAATGTCAATTTCATTGTGTCTGATGTTTTCCCAATGATTAGACTAGGGTCACTGATTTCAGGAGGAAGATTGCAGAGGTCAAGTACCATTTTCTTTCTTTCTTTTTTTGAGCCTCTGTCTCACTATGTCACCTTCGGTAGAGTGTCGCTGCGTCACAGCTCATAGCAACCTCAACTCTTGGGCTTAAGTGATTTTCCTTCCAAGTAGTTGGGACTACAGATGCCTGCTACAATGCCCGGCTATTTTTTTGTTGCAGTTGTCATTGTTGTTTAGCAGGCCCAGACCGGGCTCGAACCTGACAGCTTCGGTGTACGTGGCCGGCGTCCTACTCACTGAGCTATGGGTGCCAAGCCAGTGAAGTACCATTTTCAACATATTGTATCAGGAGTATACTACTACCAATATGAATTGCCACTGATATTAATCTTTATCACTGGGCTGAGGTACTGTTTACTATATTTTTGCCATTGTAAAGTTACTTTTCTTTTCTTTCCATTCTCTTTAGAAACAACTCACTAAGCATAACTCACATTCATGGGGTGAGAAGTTATATTCCACCCCCTTGAGGTAGGAGCATCTACATAAACTATTTTGAATTCTGCATTGGAAATTTGTCTCTTTTCCCTCACTTAGCTATAATACTTATTCAATCACATATTTGTGGATGGTATGTACTCACAGATACTCGTTTTATATATCTTTATTTATTTACGTTATACTTATGCACTGCATTTAACTAATTATAGTTAGTATATTTACATACATTGATTTTTTTGCCTGTAATTATATTAAGTTCATAGATTATTAGAGGGGAAATTGACAATATGTTGAATCCTCTTATCCATAAACATGGTATGGCTCTTTTAAGTCTTTTTATTGTCTTTGAATAAAGATTTTTTCTCTCCATTCCAGAAAGATCTTGCACATATGTTTTTAAATTAATTATCAGATTTTTAAAAAAATTTTTGTTCTTATGTGTATCAGTCAGGGTTCACACAGATAAAAGAAATCATATATGTAATTTTAAAAGAGAACATATAACATAAAGAATTATCTGGTAAAAGGTAATTCTTGAAAGAATAAAAGATAAATAATATAGAAATAGTAAATGTAAGCAGCAGTTACTACCTCTAAGGCTTAGGGAAATACAGCCAAGGGGAGAACACATTTGGAAAAGCTTTCCTAAGACTGAGAATCAGATCCCATTGGGAGAGTGTGTCTGTGGCTCACTGGAATGGTGGAGAAATTCAAGGAGATGCTGCAGGTCTGAGCAGGTCATGCAGGTCCCAGCAGGCTGGGCCTGCAAAACAGGAATCTATCTGCTGAAGTACAAGTGAAATTGACTGGTGGGTGTGCAATCTTCCACCTCCTGCATATCACTGGCAGGAGCTTCCTCCGGCAGCAGCAAAACTCAAGGAAAGGTGGTTACCATTGAGTCTTTTGCATCACTGGCAGTCACATTGTAGGGAATGAAGCAAGACACACCAAAACCAGACAGAAAAGCTTTTTTTCTCTGTTATGCTTTGCAGTGTCCCATTAGTGCTCTCTAATGACAAATTCTGATGTTGTTCCAGCTGTCAGGGGTGGGCAACCTGTGCCCATGGGCCATATGCAGACCATGCAAAGACTTTTTTGCTTATTTGTGGTGGCAGGTATCACAAAAATTATGCATATACCCTTTTTTGTTTGTTTATTCATCAGCTCTTGTTAGTACTTGTGTATTTAATGTGTGGTCCAAGACGACTCTTCTTCCAAAGTGGTACAGACAATCTAAAAAATTGGACACTTAGGCTGGGACTGGTAGATCATGCCTGAAATCCTAGCACTCTGGGAGGATGAGGTAGGTGGATTGCTTGAGCTCAGGAGTTGGAGACCAGCCTGAGCAAGAGTGAGACCCTTTCTCTAGAAATAGCTGGGCACTGTGGTGGGCTCCTAGAATCCCAACTATTCAGGAGGCTGAGGCAAGAGGATCACTTGAGTCCAAGAGTTTGAGGTTGCTGTGAGTTATGACACCACAGCACTCTAGTAAGGGCAAGAAACGGAGATTCTGTCTCAAAAAAAAAAAAAAAATTTGGACACCCCTGGATGGTTCAGATTCAGAAATACAAAATAAGATGGAGAACAGTAAATTTGGCACACTATCACACAGTACTTTTTTTCTAATGGAATGTTTTTGTTACTGCTGGTACATGGAATTGCCATGAAGTTTTGCCTATCGATATTAGCAACTTTGACAAATTCCTTTATGAATTCTACACTTAATCTCAGCCAGAAAGTCAAAAAGCAATTTTTATTAGTTTTAGCTTATCTGTGATTCCTGGTTTTCTATGTTATTATATCACCTGTGAATAATAACCATTTTGTTCCCTAGACAAAGGATCCAACGAGACTTCCAACTTGGGTCTTCCCTTTTGCCAGAAGCTCTGGTGCTTTTTTACTGCTTCTGTATTCCTTTCTGTCTAATAAAATCCTATCTTACCACTGGAAAAAAAATAACCATTTTGTTTCCTCTTTATAATCCTTACACAGATTGTCTCCCCCTTTTGCTTGGCTTCTTGACCCTAACAGGACTTAACAGGACTCAACAGGACACTGTTAAGCAGAAGTGGAATTAATGGCATACTTGACATGGTCCTGAATCTGAAGTGAATGATTTAATGTTTTACTTCAGTATAATATTTTCCACAGGGGTTTTAATGGTAGATAAACAATATAGCTTTAAGAAATTTTCTCTCTGTTCCAAATTTAAGAAATTCTAACTATTAGAGTGACTATTTTATTTTAATAGCTCCCCTAATGCTGTGCAGCTTCAGGGTAAGGGCAGGTCTGGGGTACATTTTTTTTAAAGCGTATTTTCATTAATATTATAGGTAGACTTTAATTTTAGGTTTTCTAAATTTATTTGTGCTTATTAGAAACAAAATATAGTTAATAATATTAATAATATTTTCCATTGAATATCTTATAACTCATGGAAATTCCTGCTATGTGTTGGCTATTTGAGCCATATGACAATCATTTAAGGCAGAAGGAGAAGTTGTGATAAAAATTGCTGCTTGTTTTCTAAAATCCCTTCTTCCTTTATTCCATAATCCTGAAATTACTTTTGAAATTACACGATCAAAGTAAAGATAGGTTTCTCTTTGCAATGAGTGTGTATATGCTACTTTGTTCTGGCCAATGGGATGTAAGCAGAAGTATCACATGGCATTTTCTTTTCTTTTTCTTTTTTTGTAGAGACAGAGTTTCACTTTATCGCCCTTGGTAGAGTGCCGTGGCATCACACAGCTCACGGCAACCTCCAACTCCTGGGCCTAGGTGATTCTCCTGCCTCAGCCTCCCAAGTAGCTGGGACTACAGGCGCCCGCCACAATGCCCGGCTATTTTATTTTTTTGTTGCAGTTTGGCTGGAGTCGGGTTTGAACCCGCCACCCTCAGTATATGGGGCTGGCGCCCTGCTCACTGAGCCACAGGCGCCACCCGGCATTTTCACAAGAATTTTTTCTTTCACAAGAATTTTTTAAAAGATATTGTTGATGTGTACTCTTTGACATTTTTCTTCACTCACTCTTTCATCCATAATGCTGCTTGGAACATGGATAATACAATCTTGGGCCATAAGCAGGGGGACCACCTCTTTTAGTAGAATGTCAAAGCAAGGAACTGGGAGGACCTGAGTTCCTTAGGATTCGAGAGCAGAATAACTGTGCCAAGTCATTTATGTACTTTTATGTGAGATAAAGAAATCAATTTTCTATCTTGTTTAATAATCTATTTCACTTGTCCTATTCATAGTTGCTTCATTTATTCAAGAAAGAGGGGAAAGATTAATATACAAGTATGTATTTTCTAATATTCAATATATGGTAGGTTAACTATATGGTAGGATAAACCATAAAACTTAAAACCATGGTTACCAATGGGGATCTAGAAGGAATATGGTAGATGGAATAGGAACAAAATATAGACTTACTTGAATAGACTTTGTGTAGATTTTCTCTTGGAACCCTGCAAATATTTTATAAGCTTATAAACTTAAATTTAATTTAAAAATCCTAAATAAAAAAGCAAAATAAAACAATTAAATGTTGTATATTGAGTTGCTGGTATAACCTAAGAAGGAAGGAATATTTCAAAAGACTTTGTAACATCAATTTATCTGTGGTTCTACATTGTGATGTACTCTAAGAACAAAAAGAATTGCAAAGATATCTTAAAATGTATTCAACTTGTCTTAGTACTGTTGGCAGAGTTGGTATCATTATAGATGCAATTGTATGTAATTGTGGGGTAAACTTAATGAGTTATTTATGTTGGCATTGCTTGGAATAAGGATTTTTTTCATGAGAGAAAGAAAATCTGAATTAAGACTGATGAAGTTAAATAAATAAGCTCCAGTTCTAATTTGAACTAGAGTTAAAAATATGGATTCATGATGTGTTTTATCTTGAAAAGAAATGTCTTATTTACAGAGTAGAATAAGTAGTTTTCAGAGGTACCAAAGAGGGGGTGGGGGATAAAATGGAGATGGTTAATGGATACAAAAATAAAGTTAGATAATTAGGTAGAACAAACAGCATTTGATTATACAACAAAGTCACTATAATCAACAGTAAGTTAGAGTGTACATTAAAATAATTAAAAGATTAGAATTGAAATGTGTCTAATGTCTGAGGTGTTGGATACCGCAATTACACTGATTTGATTAATTCACATTGTATGCCTGTATTAAAACAGCACACACACTCTATACAGATTACAGCTATTATGTACTCATAACAATTCAAACAGAAAAGGAAAAAAAAGAATAAAGAAGGGTCATTTAGTTCTGATCACTGAAATGTCCTGAAACATTGACCAACATAGTAATATTGAACACTGCTAGTGGCAAAAGTCTTCTAAATATACTTTCACTTTAAATAGCTGGGCATTGTGGCGGGCACCTGTCATCCTAGCTATTCAGGAGGCTGAGGCAAGAGGATCCCATGGGCGCAAGAGTTTGAGATTGCTGTGAGGGATGATGCCAAAGCACTCTACCAAGGGTGACAAAGTGAGAGTCTGTCTCCACACACACAAAACAAGTTACGGTTGATTTCAGGGCTGGGAGAGAAAAATGTATAAGATGAGACTGGCATGTCTAATAATTCTGGAAAGCAAAATAGTACTACTGTCAAATACAACTAGGGTTATACCAAAAAGAAGCCCCAATTAACCCTGAGAGACTCCTACTGGTGAAAGATGGTATTATTTTACCTATAGAGTAATAGTTGTGTTTAAAGGCATAATGATGGGGGCAGCGCCTGTGGCTCAAAGGAGTAGGGCACTGGCCCCGTATGCTGGAGGTGGCGGGTTCAAGCCCAGGCCTGGCCAAAAACTGCAAAAAAAAAAAAAAAAAAAAAAAGGCATAATGATGCCAAAAGATAAAATAAGACTTTGGCCACCTTTGGAAGTTGTTTATGATATAACTCTTTATTTAAAGGGACTACATAAAGGGAAAGAAGTATTTATCTTGCTTTTTCTGTGTGAAATATTCCTCAAGGTAACCACGTAGTTAATAAAGGGAAATATCTCTTTATAGAAGTATCACCGTTAATGATTATGGAAGAATGATATAATTAGCATATTACCATTTGTAATACCAATTGAATTAGTGGATCTAGGTATGGTTATTAATAGCAAGCATCATAAAAAGGGAAAGCCAGACATATCTTCACCACATCACCTATGCAGTATTCTTACAAAGAATTAAAGCTGAATCCAAATAAAGTTATTTATCTTTTTTCTGATAGTTAGAAATAGAGGGGGCAGGGAAGCATATTGACAGGTATTACCAGGATGCAAGCAGCAAAATCCAGACTGTGGGAAACTCTACAACAATCTGGTGTTTTGGGGACAAGAATTAAAAGAACAAAAGAGAATGATGGAATTAGGACTATGGGTTATTTATTTAACTTTGTTTGTCCTCCCATGGAAAAAAAATCCTTATTCTAAGCATCACCAACAAGTTGGGGGCCAGCTGCCACACAGCCTATGGGTATCCCTCAGTGCTTGGCAGTGATGAAAGAATGAAAGAAAGAAAGACAAGAGACAAAGTAGGATTTAAAAAGGGTGGGCCTAGGGGGCCACCACCACCTTTGTGAGGAATAGCGAACGCCCTTTGTTCCAGGTTAACTCAGTATTTATTAGATACATTGTCTTCAAATCAACCAATAAGCAATCACCAGGAAAAGCAAAAACTTTTTGAACTATACAAAGTACTATACATCCTCACTTTTGTGGTGCTTAGAACTTCAGCTAAGCTACTCTTTAACCAAATTCAATTTATAAAACAAAGAACTAAGATGCAATCTATCGAATAAGGGACAAGACTTAGAAGCAGGATGGGAGAATAGACACAAGTTCGACTACGCACACAGTTTCCAAGGGAGGCAATTAAGTCTCCTGGTCCTGGCAGGCAGGCTGACATCATCACTATATTGGGAGCTGGGGAGAAACAAGTTGTTCCTCTTATCTCGATCCCAAGAGGTTGCTCCTTTGGGAGAGCTCACTGCACTTACCGTTCCCAGCACATCTCACAATCGCTCACTGCCCTTAGAGCCTTCTGTTCAGGCTCTCTGTGGTGGAAAGTTCAGGCTTCAGCAAGACATTTTTTGTCCTTTTTGCCAAGGCCTGTGCTGCCACGTCCAGCAGATTTTGGGGGCTCCTGATACCCATTGTGGTCTCTCTACATGCATACTCTCTTCAGTATCCATTTCTTATAATCTGTATTTCATATAAAATCCAATTTATGTAGATACTTCAAAGGGTGCCTCGTCTGCCTCTACTCCCTCAGACTTGTCCTCCCGCATTTCCACCCACACCAACACAAATAACCCACTAAGTTTATCTCACGATTACACGCAACTGCATCTATAACAATACCAATACATTTTAAAAACTCGTAAGTTAGGAGAATCTTAAAGAAATACACCTACTGATTAAAATGCATAGATCTTATTTTAAAAAAATCTGTGAATGATTTGGTAAATTTGAACTCTGGACACCTGGCAATATTAAGGAATTAGGGTTAATATTCTTATAATGGTATTGTGGTTTAGTTTTTTTGAAGAGTTCCTATTTTTTTAGAGATACATACTGAAATAATTACAGATGAAATAACATGATGTCTAGAAATTGTTTAAAAATCATCTGGAGGTGGAGAAAGAAGTAAGCTGGGGTACAGATGAAGCAAGACTGTGCGAGAGTTGATAACTGATTAAAGAGGATGATTCTCTAGTATTAAACTATACTCAAGTTCCTCATACGCTTGAAATTTTTTTTAATGGAAACAAAATACTGATGCCTTGACTTCACCCCAGATTCCAGTTTAAATGAAATTAGGTAGTGATAGATGCTTGACAAAACCAAATCTTGTTGGGCCGTGCCTGTGGCTCAAAGGGTTAGGGTGCCAGCCCCATATGCTGGAGGTGGCGGGTTCAAACCCAGCCCTGGCCAAAAACTGCAAAAAAAAAAAAAAAAAAAAAAAAACAAAAAAAAACAAATCTTGTTTAGTTGAAATTTAACAGGAAATCCAGAGCTGCAGTTTCTGGTAGGCAGGGCGTATCGAAAGTACTCTGCTGTTTGTAGGAAGAGCACTGTAGGAGGCAGGAGGATGGGATTCTATATCCCATCTCACCAGTGGATAAAACTAGACAAGTGACTTCATCTCTATGGGCCTATATTTCTTCACTTGTAAAGTGTGGGTTTAGAAGATTTAATACCTCATGTTCTTTTCAGCTTTTGCAGCATTTTGAGAGAGAGAAGTGAACCAGGGCTGAGTACATGGAGATGGTCAATCTCACACCATCACTGCATTTTCTTTTTTCCGACCAAATGATAGCTTTGACCTTTCAAATAAATTTATTTACTTCTCATTGGAACCTAAAAGAACCCCCTCTCCTAACTGTTCCCCCTTAGCTGTTCACTGTGAGGCTGGCATTGTCTTTAGCACCGACCTTCTGCTCTTTCCTTGTACATTTAACACATCCTAGCCTAGTTAAGAAAAGCTGTCAGAAATGGAAGCAAAGCATCTTTTTAAAAAAGCAATTGGGATTTTTGTCCTTACAGAATTCATGATTATGATGTGAAGAATTATATCAACATAAACGCCATGCAGTGAGGTGACTGTGTCAAATGTACAAAGCGTGGATGCTTAGAACGGTAGTAGGTTTTAGAGTTTTGTTAACATGGACATGACAAGATTATTTTGTTATATTTGAAGTATCTTTGTGGCAACAGTGTGATGCAATATGCGTTCAAAGAGGCAACCCAACCCAGCCTGGCGATTAGGGGAATGGGCTCCTGAGCACTGCTTCTTGACCATGTCACTGAGGCCTGTTAACTCCACTGTGCCCCAGATCCCTCATCTGTAAAGGGGAGATCATTTTCTTAATTTTCCATAGCCCTGCCTTGAGGAATAAATAAGTTAATAAATGTAAAGCACTTAGAATAGTGCCTGTCTCAGGGTAAGCATGATGTTGTTATATAACATGTGACAAATTGTTATTATTGTTAATTTATGGCATAAAAACACTTCAACTAGTTTGAAGTATTTCAACTGGCACACTTTTGAGGATGGTAGATTTATTGTCAGAATTCTGTGTAAAAATTACAGGAGGATATGTCTTCCTTATTTATGAAGAGGTGTAAAATAGGGAGGATGTCAGAGCAAATAGTTCTAAACATTAAATGAAACAAGTGTAATAAATTATACAAATGCATCTGAAGGGAATTCACATTAGGTTGAAAATTATGATGACTAATTTAATTTGACATATTTTTATCAAATGCCCTGCATTGAAAGCCATCGGTAAATGTACCCCGAGGAAATCTTGTCGGCTGGAAACACATAGAAATATAATAGTAAAACAAACATTTTTCTTTATTTTCAAAAAACAGAAGTCCTAAGTTTTGAAAGTCTTTATTTGTGTCAATATATGAAAATTATGAAGATTGTTCCTTCCTTATGTGAATAGAAGTCTGTTTCACCGAAAGAAATATGGCTTGCCTGGTTTGCATTTGGGAGGGCACTCTCAGATGGCCGGATCTTAAAAACATGGGACACATATTTTAGGAGGTTAAATTTTGCCCTAATTAAATAGAGGTCACCACATGCTCAGCCAGTCATAACAAACACATGTGGCAAAATATTTGCAATGGAGAGAAAACATGTTCCTGGGGTACCCTGAGGACTTTTCAGGGTCACAGAAGAGGCGTTTTAGAGGAAAGCAAATGTTCTTTGGCTCTTACTAGATAATTGAAGCCTTAATTATACTAAATAAATCAGTGGTTGGGTTGGTGGTGGTGATGAAAACTGTTAGTGTCTTTGGCCTTACATTTAGAGGATGTTTTTTCTTTTAGGGTAACTTGTCAGAGAAGTATATGTAATTAACTTCGCAAAAGTTGCTGGTAAAAACACACAGCCACTGATTCACTGTGGCAAATGTAAACAAAAAGGCCATTTCCCTTGTCCACCCTGGGATACTTCACTCATGCTTTCTGTTTTTCCTCTTTTTTTTTGGTTTATTTTGATTGTTTTATTTCATCACGTATAGAGAAGATAAAGTCGGGATTTCATTAAGTACTTGGAAGGTCCTCAATCAAGAATTCCTTTATTCATGTATGGTTTCTTAGCTTAACAACCTGAATTTTAATGATCTGTGAAAATTCAAGCTCCCCCCTTCTGTTTCCTCCCCGATCTCTGTAGTCATCTAGAAGGTTTCAGCACATCGAGGAACATCTTGTACCTTACTACTGAAGAGGAATATGATTTAAAAATTACACCTGAGCTTGTACCCTGCGATTTATTTATTTAGTTTAGTTTTTTTTTTTTTTTTTTTTGGCCAAACAACAAGACTCCAACAGGAGCTCATAGAATGTGGTTTGATTTGTGGGTGCTGGGGAAAGTGGCTGGGTCATGAAGAATGTTTCATTCTTTCATAGAATTTCATATTAAAATACATACACACACACCATACCAAGAATGAGAAGAGTTGTTGACTAGTCCTGTCTTTTAGATCAGTCAAACAGCGAAGTATTAATAGCTGTGAAAACAGGACCCTGGGAAGGGATCTGTCAGAGGTCAAGGATGAAGGTGCTAAAAATGTAAGTAGAATGTTTAATTCACAGGTTAATCAAGAGCCCAGCTGATTTTCTAAGTGCATTCTTTTTTTTTTTTTTTTTTTGTAGAGACAGAGTCTCACTTTATGGCCCTCGGTAGAGTGCTGTGGCCTCACACAGCTCACAGCAACCTCCAACTCCTGGGCTTTAAGTGATTCTCTTGCCTCAGCCTGCCGGGGCTGGGTTTGAACCCACCACCCTCGGCATATGGGGCCGGCACCCTACCGACTGAGCCACAGGCGCCGCCCTCTAAGTGCGTTCTTTTCTGCTTTTTGTCACCTGCCTTCATTTCCATATTCGTCATTTGCATCACAAGTCACTTAATTTGGTTAGTTAGCTTCCTGCCACACATATTTCCTTACCTGGTATTTGAACGGTGATCAGGTGTCCTGCTGTTGCTAATTTGTGTTCACACCCCAGGTGGGCTGTGGTTAGCCCATGCTGAGGACCATTTGAGTATAGGAGCTGTCTTCTAGACTGTCCTTTAAGCGATGTGGACTCCCTGGCCCAGAAACCTGGGCAGTAGACCCATTTCACACAGTAGCCTGGTGATAATATTAAGACAATGCTTGGTGTTTTAGTTAAGATAATGCTTTCTACCCATGCAGATCTGTGCACCTGTTTTTATTTCTCTGCATACAGTCGGGGGTAGGAGATTTAGACTCGAAGTGTCCACTAGAGTAAAGCAAGGCAGAAATGGCTCTGGATTAGCTGAGGATAGGTCCTTTAGTTCTGAGAACTCTAGCATTTTGACAATTAAAAAAAAAAAATGATGGTTCATCTCTGAGAGGTTGCACACATTAGATCTAATCCAGATGAATTCTCTTGGGGTGACATGCTCAGGCACATGGCTGTGTAAGTGAACTAAGTGAACTTATTGCAAGGAGCTATATTAAGAATGAGTGCTCTGGCTTGGCACCTATAGCTCAAGTGGCTAAGGCACAAGCCACATACACCAGAGCTGGTGGGTTCGAATCCAGCCCGGGCCTGCCAAACAATAATGACAACTACAATCAAATAATAATAATAATAATAATAATAATAATGATAGCTGGGTGTTGTGGCAGGCATCTATAGTCCCAGCTACTTGGGAGGCTGAGGCAAGAAAATCGCTTCAGCCCAGGAGTTGGAGGTTTCTGTGAACTGTGATGCCATAGCACTCTACCCAGGGTGACAGCTTGAGCCTCTGTCAGGAAGAAAAAAAAAAAGTGAGTGCTCAGATCCAATATAGAAAGTGGGTCCAAAGTACAGGAGATTTCTTTTCTCAAAGCATCATGGAAAAAGAGAACTGCCTCAGCACCCATAACAGTAGCTGTGGCAGAGGATTACCCCCAAGCTCTACATGAAACATGTAAACAAGCCTTGTTGGCAGAGAACATTTCCCTTCCCAGCATCTTCCATCCTGTGTCTTCTGAAAAAGCAGCTCCACTGTGTCACCTGGTTCCACCACCGCCAAAATTCCTGCAACTTCACACCTGCAGGGAAACTGGAAATTCAAAGAACTTCCGTCAACAGTACCTAGTATTTTAGTTAAGATAATACAAGCGTCTGCAACAGACTCCAACTGTAAAATGATTCAAACAACATAGGAGTTTTTGCTTAGCCCCTAAAATGTTAATTCAGGAAGTGGTGATTTGGGGTTCTAGGCTCCTTCTATTTCTGGTTGTACCATCTCAACACCAGAGTAGCATATCCATCTGCATCCAGCTGAAGGTGGGTAAAGAGCATGGAGGATCAGGTGGTGCCCATAGCTCAGTGGGTAGGGCGCTGGCCAACATACTCTAAGGCCAGTGGGTTCGAACCTGGCCCAGACCAGTTAAAACAACAATGACAACTGCAACAAAAATAAAATAGCTGGGCATTGTGGCAGATGCCTATAGTCCCAGCTACTTGGGAGGCTGAGGCAAGAGAATCGCTTAAGCCCAAAAGTTTGAGGTTGCTGTGTGCTGGGATGCCATGACACTCTACAGAGGGCAACATAATGAGACTCTGTCTCAAAAAAAAAAAAAAAAAAAGGCATGGAGGGTCATGTGGGGAAGACTTTCATCATCCAGTCCTGAAAGTGGTATATTCCACTTTCACCTTCATTCCAGAGGCTGGGATTCATTTATATGGCATAATGGTTAATTTCTTGTGTTAACTTGATCAGGCCACAGGGTGTTCAGATATCTGGTCAAACATGAATCTGGATGCTTCTGTGAAGATGTTTTAGGATGAGATTATCACTTCAGTATGTAGAATAAGTAAAGCAGATTATCCTGTGTGACGTGCGTGGGTCTCGTTCAATCAGTTGAAAGTCTGAGGAGAAGAGCATCCAGCCTGGTTCAGGGCTGCCTGGTGTGTCTAAATTTCTTGGACCAGCACCATGTTCTTCTCATGGCAAAAGGCAGGAGTCAGGTAAGGTGGGGAAGGCTCCAGAATAGCCTGGGTAAATCGGTGTGTGGTGATGCCGTTCTGTAAATCAGAAAAGAAGGTAGATCTGGGAGAAGTTGGAAACAGAAATGATGAGCTTAACTTCAAACCTGTAAGAGGTTTGGGACATCCAAGAGCAGATACACCATGACACACAAACAGAGAGTACGTTATTCTTACACATTTCTAACCCACAATCGGTGCTTAGCACATTTCAGTTCTGGGTGCCCTCTCCTGTACACCAGGAATTTTCCATGTGGGTATAATTGGGATTTCCTTAAAAAATATGGGGGAAAAATACAGTCCAAGCCTATAATATCTTTATGAGACTAGATAAGATGAAGTTTGATTTCTTTTATTTTTTAATATTTCTTTGTTTATTTTATTTTATTTTTTTGAGACAGAGTCTCACTACATTCCCCTTGGTAGAGTGCTGTGGAGTCACAGCTCATAGCAACCTCAAATTCTAGGGCTTAAGTGATTCTCTTGCCTTAGCCTCCTGAGTAGCTGGGACTACAGGCACCCGCTACAATCCCCAGCTATCTTTTGGTTGGAATTGTCATTGTTGTTTAGCAGGCCGGGGCCGGGCTCAAACCCACCAACCTTGGAGTATGTGGCCAGGGCCCTACTCACTGACCTATGGGCTACGTGCCTGAAGTTTGATTTCAAATATCTACATAACAGTTCTGGGTGAACTGAGATCTCAAAACTTGACAAAAGTAGGATTAAGATGGAAAGAATAAATGTAAGGGTGCAAGATAAAATACCAGATGCCTGGTTAAATGAGTTATAGATAAAAACCAAATAAATTTTTGGCATATCACCAATATTGCACGGTATATACTTAAAGCAAATAGTTCTTTGTTTAAATGAAATTTAAACTGAATGGCGTGCTCTGTATTACTGTTTGCTAACATTGGAAAACCCTATATAGATACTATTACTCCAAAAAAAAAATGTTAAACTGAACATATAAAACACAGTGGCTACATCAGTTTTCCATTGGTGCTATCATAAATTGCCACAAACTTAGTGGCTTAAAACGATAGAAATTCATTAAATAGGTTGGTGCAAAAGTAATTGTGGGTTTTGGATTGCTGAAATTTGCTATTTGATACTGAAATACATTTTTAATAATGTGTTTAGGTTATACATCATTTTAATGTACTTTCTCATTTTATGTTTTTTTTGCTAATGATTTATCACTTGAAATTTATTTCATATTTATTTTAGACTATGGAAATGATGGTAGACAAAAAGCAAATGCGAGCTATTATCTTAAATGGGTTGTAAAGCAGTGGAGACAACTGGTGATATTTACAACACATTTGGTCCAGAAACTGCTAACAAATGTACAGTGCAGTGGTGGTTCCAAGAATTTTGCAAAGAGACGAGAGCCTTGAAGATGAGAAGCATAGGGGCCAGCCATCAGAGGTTGACACCGACCAATAGAAGTAAATTAATCATCAAAGCTGATTCTCTGATAACTACAGCTGCGGAAAAGGTCAACATTGAGCATTCCACGGTCCTTGGGCATTTGAAGCAAACTGGAAAGGTGAAAAAGCTTGAGAAGCTGAGTGCCGCATGAGCTGCAAAAATCAGAGCAATTGTCATTTTTAAGTGTTGTCTTCTGTTACTCAATGCCACAACAGTGAACCATTTCTCAATTGGATTGTGATGTGTTATGAAAAGTGGATTTTATATGACCACCGGCGATGACCAGCTCAGTGACTGCACCAAGAAGAGCTCCCAAAGCACTCCACAACACCAAACTGGCACCTGTAAAAGGTCAGGGTCGCTGCTTGATGGTCTGCTGCCAGTTGGATCCACTACAGTTTTCTGAATCCTCGCAAAACTATGAGTGTGCTCAGCAAATCAATGAGATACACTAAAAACTGCAATGCCAGAAGCCAGCGTTGGTCAACAAAAAGAGTCCAATTCTTCTCCAAGATAACATCCAACCACATGTAACCCAACCAATGCTTCACAAGGTGAACGAATTGGGCTATGAAGTTTTGCCTCATCCACCATATTCACCCAACCTCTCACCAACCATTTGCTACTTCTTCAAGCATCTTGATGACTTTTTGCAGGGAAAATGCTTCCACAACCAGCAGGATGCAGAAAATGCTTTCCAAGAGTTCGTCAAATACCCAAACATGGATTGTTTACACTACAAGAAGAAGCAAACTTACTTATAGTTGGCAGCAGTGTGTTGATTGTAATGGTTCCTACTTTGGTTAATAAATATGTGTTTGAGCCTAGTTATAATGATTTAAAATTCATGGTCCAAAACCACAATTACTTTTGCATCAACCAAAATAATTTCTTAGGCAGGCAGTGGTTTAATAGCAGAAAGACATGAATTATGCTATAGTCATGTGACAAAACAACAATTCTGGAGGTGAGAAATCCAAAATGGACTACACTGAGCTAAAATCCAAGCCTGCGCACCAGCTGAAGGCTCTCAGGGAGAATGTGTTCCTGCGTCTTTTTCAGCTTTTATAAGCCTTCCGTGTTCCTTGACTCACAGCCCTCTTATCTAACGTCTTCAAAGCCATCAGCACTTCATCTTCCAGTCTTGTTTCTGACCCTTCTTCCTTCCTCATAAGGATTCTGTGAATATGGTGCACTCATCTGCATAGTTCAGGATAAGACCCCATGGCAAGATCCTTAATTTAATAACATGCAAAGTTTCTTCACTATGTAAAGGAACATCTTCACAGGTTGTAGGGATTTGGGCCTGAGTAACTTTGCAGGGCTATTGTTCTGTCCCCACAGCCAAAAAGATCAGACTTATGAATATCAACTCTATAAGGGACTAATTCCTGTGTGATATGCCACCTTCAGTTTCTTGAGGGTTTTTTAAAATCAGTTTTGTGCGCCAACCTGAAGCCAAGATTCTAGGAAGTGACTGGCCTACTAGCAATGCTGTAACACACTTCAAATCCTGCTGGGCTGGGTGTGGGGAAACCCAACTCTTCCAACTGGGCACAAGAGTGTCTTGAGTTCTAACCAGATGACAATGGGGTTAGGGGAGAGCACGTTATTTAAAATATGTCAAACTCCTGCTAGGATGCTGCTGATGTTATGGAAATGAGTAGAAGGAATTTTGAAAAGATAATTCTCTCTCTTTTTTTAAAACTTAACCTTTTCTTCAAAGAAGAAGCACCAACGAAGAATGCAGACAAATGAATCAAAAGGCTGAGTCAGAATGATGCTAAGGCAACTGATGAACTTGGCCGTTTCAAACAACTGGAAATACAGCACACTTACGTTGTCAGAGAGAAAAAGAAAAAAACCAGTTCTTTGCTTTTACAGTTCTTTTGTTTAATTATGAGGATTCTATTGTAAAAGTCCTATTAACTACCTATTACATCCTAGGTACTGTGCCAGAAAATTTTACTTTCATTATTTTCTTTACAACTCATGACAATCCTTCAAGGTAGGTGTTATTTTCGCCATCTTATACCACCAGAAAAGAGCAAGGAGATTAGCTTGCCTGTGCAAGATACAACAGTTCAGTGCCTAGAGTTGGAATTTAAATGCAGCTTGTCTTAACCCCAAGATGCTTTCATCTTCTGGGAAATGTTTCTAGGATGTCGTCACACATTGTTTTAAAGCTGCAAAAAGAGATGCTGAGATGCCAGTTGTGAAAGTTTTATTTGTACCTTGTTCTTCTGTCGGGGAAGAGTCCTGTTGGTCCTGTACAAATTTCCTTTAGCTGGATGAAAATAGCCAGGTAACAATTACTTAACAAGCATAATTATGTCTTTCTTTAGAGCAGTACAGCCACCTTGTTTTCAACCCCTTCTTTCCCCCTGCAGTTTAATATTTGCTTCATAAGATTATACTGAGGTAATACATTCTGAGTGCCGAGGCATATTTTGGCTTTCTCAGGAGAACACATGAATTTCTGGCCTTCCTTAATATTCCTCTTTTGTTCTTTGTACAGTGGAGTTCCAGGGGAGTTTTCTATTTTTTTCCACCAGAATTTTACTGTCTCAAGGCACCCAGGGATTGGAAACCCAAAGCACTGATGAGCCAGGAAGAGGCGTCGGCCCCTGGTCAGACCCAACCCAATGACATAAGCTGAGACAATCTCGCTCTGCCAGATTTGGTTTCTCTGCCATGCTCTGCTGCAAATATGTTTTTCTGAACACACCCAAATCCCAAAGATTTTCATCTTCTCTGGGCTCCCCAACATCCGCTTTGTCAAATAACAAGCGATTACACAACGGACCCAGTCTGGATTTCCAGCCAGACTCCGATTAGGAACCATGTCCCTTCTTAGAACAGAATATCAAGAGGCAAAGATTTCAGAAATCATTTGGTTCTGTTGAGTAATACAGAGGAAGAGAAACAGGTAAAATGTTCTACCTTGGCAACGCCAAGATCCTTTAGTGGCAAATCCTTTAGTGGCAAATACACCATGTATTTCTCTTAAGTGTTTCGAAAGCAAATTCAGGAATTTCTTTCTTATTGTTGACTTGAGAGTTTTCTCTGATCAGTGGCTGCATGATTCGCTGTCAGGGAGGGACTGTAGGTTTGCAACTTACACATCTATCGATGTAGAGAAAAGCCCAATGCCAGCAAGTCAGGCAAGCACGGGTCCAGTCCCAGCTCTGCCTCTTCCCAGTGGTGTCAGCCGAGATGATTGAGCTGCCTTCTTAGATTCTCAACTTTCTCACTGGTGGAATAGCTGAAGCTAAATAATATACCTCTCAGGATGCTGCTATGAGGATTCAATGCAATGATGTATTTAAAATGCCTTGGTTCACAAAAAGAGCTCAATAAGTGGTAGCTACTATTATCTTTTTCTTTTTGCTTCCTTAACACCCTGAACATCATTGGCCTTTAATGAATTTTTCTGGGGAAGAAAGGAAAAAAGGAAGCAAGGAAGAAGAGGTCTAAGGTCATGGAAGCATTTTTTTCTCTTCTTCAAGGCGCCTTTTCTCATTTCCAAGGAATCACTGAACTCTGTGCTCTCTCCCCTTTGCACATGCTGACCCTTTGCTGTTACTACCCACCCAATCTTTACCTCCTGATTACCATAAGTCAACAAACAGTCCCGGAACTCCGTCTATGTACCAGTCACTCAGCTAGCTATGATGGAGAATATAAAAATAAACAGGACAAAGATTCTCCCTCCAAATCACTTTTTGCTTACTGTTCAATAAAAGATCTAAGACAAAACACAGCAATATGTGTATAAGACAGAAAAAGAAAGTCCTGTGTCGTAGAAACATCTACTAATGTGCTTTGGGAGCAAGATAGGGAAGGGCTTCAGGTAGGCAACAGAGGTGATACTTATCCTAAGTGACATTTGGACCTGCAGAGGGGAGCTTGAGGATACCTGGGAGAGGAGACAGCATAAACAAATGGCTGTTAAATGCAAAGGGTAAAAAATCATCATAATCACTGTTAATCGAGCACTCATAATGTGTCAGGTATTATTCTAAGTGCTTTACATGAGCTATTTCTCTTGATTATCAAAATGAACTGTGGAGATAAGTTGATGTAGGCTCAAAATACTTTTGTTTCAGTCTTGATTTAAAGGAAGATGAGCCCAGGGGGTGTAAGCCCCAACACTGGGAGCAGTAAAAGTCTTAGAACACTAAAGCTACTGACACAATGCTTTGAAAATATAGGACATTGACTCACCTTAACTTCATTTTTCAATAATAAATGTAAGAAAAAAAAGTAGAGAATATTCACCTGTCAGGTAGTGTGAAGATTGGAAATGTATAAAACCAACTTTTTTTTTTTCCAAAACTTCTAAATCTTTATTATTGATTAGGAGAAACACAAACAGCTATGACAGTGGCTGACAATGAGAAGAAAGAGGCCTAAAGGAAGGCCTCCCTGCTTCAGGCAGGTCTGTGCAGGGCCAGCTCCAAGCTGGGCCAGCGTGACCGACCCTGGCAGCACAGGCGTGACCTTGGCCTGTGGAGAATATTCTCCAAGAAAAGAATATTCACCTGTCAGGTAGTTTGAAGATTGGAAATGTAGAAAACCGAGACCTGAAGGGATGAAGACCATCTTTTCAAGTCTACACTCACTCCAGATCTCCTCATCATAAAACTGGGTGGTTTATTTTATAAGAAGCCTCTTGGGGAAATCATCTACTCTAACTATAATAATCTTCACCTTTCCATCTGTGATACTTTTAAAAATTAAATTGTATTCATTGTTTGGCAGAGAAGACTGAATATACCTCATCAATCTTATGATAACAACTGATTTCATTATTAACTTAAGCTGTGTAGAAGACTATCCTATGCTCTTGAGGTTGTAGAAAAAAATACCTGCTTCCTTCCTGTAAAATCATGCAAGTAAAAGCTAACTGGTGATTCTATTAGAATCATCTTGAACAGACAATCTAGGATCTTC
This sequence comes from Nycticebus coucang, assembly GCF_027406575.1. NCBI lineage: Eukaryota > Metazoa > Chordata > Mammalia > Primates > Lorisidae > Nycticebus > Nycticebus coucang. The sequence goes on from NC_069789.1 coordinate 75,812,061, forward strand.
ACTGGCACATGATTTTAGCATCACATTATCCCCATCTGTAGGTTAAAGAAACCAAGATTTAAAGAGGCTCAGTGTGGAAGCTGTAAGGACTTGCCTTGCAGAACTCCAACTAACTCCAGCTTTGTTCTAAAACCTCCTCAGCGTCAGCTGCTTGAACCAAGACCATGCGTTTCAGTGGAGGCTCCCAGCCAGGAAGTGAGAGCTAAGGAGCGCGAAGGCAGGCCCGTTCCGGGAAGACAAGGGGATTCTCTGAGAGCTGGATTTGCTGAACCTTCCTTGCCTTCCCGTCACTTCCCCTGGCTTTGCTGAACCTTCCTTACCTTCCCACCCCCTCAACCCCCAACCTCTCTATCCATTCACTTGGGGTCTGACTTGCACTATGGTCTGATAGCTCCTTCAGGATTTTCCAGCTCACACCCAGTCTCTCTCACAGACGCTGACCCTTACATAATCCTTGGTCATTTAATCCTGCGATGGCATCTACAGGAAGCCAAAAAAGGGGACCTAGACTTACATGTGCAGTGACTTGCCCAAAGTCACATAACAACAAAGCAGCAAAGCTAGCACTCATGCTGGGGTTTGCACCGGGCAGTGCTGTGAGGAGTGGGAGACAAGGTTGGAACACTGGTTACCTGGAGCAAAAATACTGTCTAGATTTTCTTGTGAAGGAGTCAGTTGCGTTGCAGTCAGTAGTTCCCAAAGCATAGAGAAGATAGTAAGTAAAACTGTTTGGGTTTTCAGTCTTTATGAGTTCTCTTTTGGAAGGTAAATACCAGTTTGGTATTCTTAAGTCTACTCATGCACTTTAGCTGGCAAACAGGAGTGAGTAAAACCTTGCCACAATTGGTCAGATAATTGATATTTGGGGGTTGGGAGTTTGTAAACGCAGAGAAAAAGAATCTCAAAGAAAAGAGGAGGGTCATTCATGTCATTGTTGGGCCTCAGGTGAGCCCCAAGGAGCCAGAACTGATTCCTGCAGAAGCATTAAGAGTTTATGAGCTTAAAGTTAATGCTAGCTCCTTAAAAGGGGCTTTGAGACTAAAAATATGAAAGTCAAGAGCCCACAGTCAAATTATAATGCATACTGATTACCCTGAGAATTACAAGACTGAGCCAGCCAGCTCTAGACAGGAATGCAAAGTCAGTGAAATTGCTCATAAGCATGCCCTACCTGCCTTTTTGTGTGTTCCTTCTAATCGGTGATGATTAGACTGGCTGGCAATCAGATTCTGGTTCTGCTTTTATTAGCTGTGTGACCCTGTATGATCTACTAAGACTTTTTGAATTTCAGGTTAAGGTAAGATGGCTAAGTGTGAGGTTAAAAAAATTAAGACAAACATAGAAAAAAAAGGGAAAAAAATGCTACTGTTGTACTTCTCCCCATCTTCCCCCATTCCCTATCTTGTTCTGCTCCCGTCCACACCAGTCACCCTCCTCTTCCTCACATTACTCAGCCCCTTGGTGCCCTGGGGACTTTATACACACCTACTGTGTTGCTTGGAATATTCTTCCCCGTATCTTTGCAAGCTTCCTCTTTCCCACCCTTCAGGTTGCTGGTAAGATTTGCCCTGAGAGTAGCCTTCTTAAACTTTCCAGTATGAAATAGGGATGATTCACCTTTCACTGTTTGTCTCTTTAGTTTAATTTCTACTTTCTTCATAGCACTCGCCATGAAAAGAAATTATATAATTTACGTATTTATCTACTTATTTAACTAGCCCACCCACTAGGCTGAGGGTACCAAGAGGGTAGGGTTTTTTGTTTGTGTGTTTGTTTTTATGGCTGAATCCTCGCGGCATAGGAGAGCACATGGTGGAGGTTCAGTAAATATTTTTTAATGAATGAACAAATAAATGAATAAATTGAATGTGCTTAACTCAAAGTAGATCTTGTGAAAATGTTAGCTTTTTTTCCTTTCTGGTTTCTCTTTGAAGACTACCAGTGCTTTTTAGTTCAATAGCTTTCCAAGAATATGTGCATTTAAAAGAGGATATGTGAGAGGAAGGTGGAGCAAGATGGCGGCCAAGTAACAGCTTCCATGCAACTGGGTACAGTGAGTCTGGGGAGATAAGACTCCAGGCATCTCTGGCTGGTGGGATCTGCCTATAATCATCCCTTTGAGGATACAGGGAGTCAGCAAGGGACTTCTGGGCCCCCAGAGGACGACAAAAATGGTGGAAAACTGGCAAGTGGTTGCGTGTGTTCAATCGATCTAATCCTGCCAGCAGCCATAAGTACAAGCAGCAGTGAGACTGCAAACCAGAAAGGCTTTACCTGTGAACTGTTTTGGTGTTTTTGGACTTGGCACTCAGTTGAACTGCCTTGGGAAGAGCTTGAGAAGGAGTGCAGAGAACTCTGGGCATTGTCTAGGGCCCCAGACTGAGTTGCTGAGCTGGACGGAGCTAATAGTGTTGGGCTGTGGGCCACAGGGAGCCATTGTGAGAGAACTGCCTTGGCAAGCTCCGCCCTCAGGGTCCCAGGGCAAGGATCAGGAGGGAGCTAGTAACCTAGTGACTGAGCAGTCTAAAGGTGGGGACTGAGCTGCCTTACAGCCTTAACCCTCAGGGGCAGAGTGAGACTGGTTTTGGCACACTGGAGCCTCAGGCTGTTGGCTTGCGTAGAGTGCCATGGTGTCACAGCTCATACTAACCTCAAACTCCTGGGCTTGGCGCTGCCCGGACCTCCAGAAGAGTTGTGCCGCGACACCCAACCCTGCGACCTGCGCCCACTGGGCCTCCGCATGCCCTGTCCAGGAACTGTGGGAGCCGCGTAACCCTGCGTCCTCCCTCCTCTACCCTCCCTGCCTCCATACAGGCCCGCTCTTCTGGCCCGGGACTCTGGTAGCCGCATGCCCTCCGGAGCCATCCCTGCCTCTGTGCAGAGCCCTTCTCCTGGCCAGAGACTGCTGGAGACTAGAGCTCTCTGTGCCACAGTCAATGGGTGCCAGGCACTCCCAGAACCATGCTCGCCACCTTCCACCCTATTGCTGGATCTAGGTGTGTCACACTACGGAGCTGCTTCCACAAACAGAACTCCCTGGCTGGGGTACCCCAGAGGAACTACACAGGGTCACTCCCTACAAAGATCCAGCAACAATAGAGTGATCCCGCTGGGGTCTAATCTTGGAGAGACACCTCCCCAACTCTGAGGACGGCCAGGGGCAATGGTGAAAAACAATCATGAGGTGAAATCAACAGAAAAACTTTGGCAATATGAATAATCAGAGTAGATCAACTCCCCCAAGGATCAATGGGGCAGACACAGCATGAGATCCCATCCCCAAACTAATAGCTGAGATGTCAGAAATCGAAATCAGAATCTGGATAGCAAATAAGATCGAATTAGAATTCCAAGCAGTAACCCAAAAGATGTCTCAAGAATTCGACAAATTCAAAGACCAAATGACCAAAGATTTTGACACATTGAGACAAGAAGTTGCAGCTCTCAAAGATCTGAGAAACACAGTAGAATACCTCAGAAACAGAATGGCGCAAGCAGAAGAAAGGATTTCTGACATTGAAGACAAAGCTTTCAAACGCTCCCAAACTCTCAAAAAGGAAAAAAAATGGAGGGCAAAAACAGATCACTCTCTCAGAGAGCTCTGGGATCATTTGAAGAAAACAAATATTCGTCTTATAGGGATCCCCAAAAGCGACGAAGTGCCTTCACAAGGCACAGAGTCTCTTCTCCATGAGATTATGAAGGAGAACTTTCCAGACATGCCAAGAGATTCTGAAATTCAGATAGCAGACAGTTTCAGAATACCAGCACAACTCAACCCAAATAAGACATCCCCCAGACATATGATAATTAATTTCACTAAAGTTAATATGAAGGAGAAAATTCTGAAAGCTGCCAGATGAAAGAAAACCATTACCTACAAGGGGACGAATATTAGAATAACTGCAGATCTCTCTGCTGAAACCTTTCAAGCTAGAAGAGGATGGTCATCGAATTTTAATCTCCTAAAACAAAATAACTTTCAACCCAGGATCCTGTACCCAGCTAAACTGAGTTTCATTTATGACAGAGAAATTAAACACTTCAATGACATTCACATGTCAAATAAATTTGCCATAACTAAACCAGCTCTCCAGGATATTCTCAGACCTATCCTTCATAAAGACCAGCATAATTCTCCACCACAAAAGTAAACCCATCCAGAAAATTTTGATCTAATTCCAACTTCCACAGTCGCAAAAGGATTAAAAATGTCCACCTGACCCTCGAAAGGCTTATCAATATTCTCAATTAATGTGAATGGTTTAAACTGTCCTCTAAAGAGGCACAGGTTGGCTGACTGGATACAAAAACTCAAGCCAGATATCTGCTGCATACAAGAATTGCATCTTACATTAAAAGATAAATATAGACTCAAGGTGAAGGGATGGTCATCTATACTCCAGGCAAATGGAAAGCAGAAAAAAGCAGATGTTGCAATCCTGTTCGCAGATGCAATAGGCTTTAAACCAACCAGAATAATTAAGGATAAGGATGGACACTTCATATTTGTTAAAGGTAATACTCAATATGATGAGATCTCAATTATTAATATTTATGCATCCAACCACAATGCACCTCAATTTATAAGAGAAACTCTTACTGACATGAGCAACTCGATTTCCTCCAGTTCCATAGTAGTTGGAGATTTTAACACCCCTTTAGCAGTGCTGGATAGATCCTCCCAAAAGAAGCTAAGCAAAGAAATTTTAGATTTAAACCTAACCATTCAACATCTGGACTTAACAGACATCTACAGAACATTTCATCCCAGCAAAACTGAATGCACATTCTTCTCATTAGCCCATGGAACATACTCCAAAATCGACCACAACCTAGGCCACAAATCTAACCTCAGCAAATTTAAAAATATAGAAATTATTCCTTGCATCTTCTCAGACTATCATGGAATAAAAGTTGAACTCAATAACAACAGGAACCTACATACCCATACAAAAACATGGAAGCTAAACAACCTTATGCTGAAGGATAGATGGGTTATAGACGAGATTAAGAAGGAAATCACCAAATTTTTGGAACAAAACAACAATCAAGACACGAATCACCAGAACCTCTGGGATACTGCAAAGGCTGTCCTAAGAGGGAAGTTTATAGCACTGCAAGCCTTCCTCAAGAAAATGGAAAGAGAAGAAGTTAATAACTTAATGGCACATCTCAAGCAACTGAAGAAGGAAGAACACTCCAAACCCAAACCCAGCAGAAGAAAAGAAATAACCAAAATCAGAGCAGAATTAAATGAAATTGAAAACAAAAGAATTATACAACAGATCAATAAATCCAAAAGTTGGTTTTTTGAAAAGATCAATAAAATAGATAAACCTTTGGCCAACCTAACCAGGAAAAAAAAAAGAGTAAAATAATTTCATCAATCAGAAATGGTAACGATGAAATAACAACAGACCCCTCAGAAATTCAAAAAATCCTTAATGAATAATACAAGAAACTTCTACTCTCAGCAATATGAAAATCTGAAAGAAATTGACCAATACCTGGAAGTACGCCACCACCAAGACTTAGCCAGAATGAAGTGGAAATGTTGAACAGGCCTATATCAAGTTCTGAAATAGCATCAACTATACAAAGTCTCCCTAAAAAGAAAAGCCCAGGACCAGATGGTTTTACTTCAGAATTCTACCAAACCTTTAAAGAAGAACTAGTACCTATATTACTAAACCACTTCCAAAGTATAGAAAAAGAAGGAATATTACCCAACACATTCTACAAAGCAAACATCACCTTGATCCCCAAACCAGGGAAAGACCCAACAAGAAAAGAAAATTATAGACCAATATCATTAATGAATATTGATGCTAAAATACTCAATAAGATCCTAACAAACAGAATCCAGCAACACATCAAAAAAATTATACACCACGACCAAGTGGGATTTATCCCAGGGTCTCAAGGCTGGTTCAATATACATAAATGTATAAATGTAATTCAGTACATAAACAAACTAAGAAATAAGGACCATATGATTCTTTCAATTGATGCAGAAAAAGCTTTTGATAATATCCAGCATCCCTTCATGATCAGAACACTTAAGAAAACTGGTATAGAAGGGACATTTCTTAAACTAACAGAGGCCATCTACAACAAACCCACAGCCAATATTGTATTGAATGAAGTTCAATTGAAATCATTTCCACTTAGATCAGAAACCAGGCAAGGTTGAACATTGTCTCCATTGCTCTTTAACATTGCAATGGAAGTTTTAGCCATTGCAATTAGGGAAGAAAAGGCAGTCAAGGGTATCCACATAGGATCAGAAGAGATCAAACTTTCACTCTTCACAGATGATATGATCATATATCTGGAAAACACTAGGGATTCTACTGCAAAACTTTTAGAAGTGATCAAGGAATACAGCAATGTCTCTGGCTACAAAATCAACACCCATAAATCTGTAGCCTTCATATATACCAACAATAACCAAGCCAAAAAAAACAATCAAGGACTCTATTCCTTTCACAGTAGTGCCAAAGAAGATGAAATATTTGGGAGTATACCTAACAAAGGACGTGAAAGATCTCTACAAAGAGAACTATGAAACTTTAAGAAAAGAATAGGTGAAGATGTTAATGAATGGAAAAACATACCATGCTCATGGCTGGGAAGAATCAACATTGTTAAAATGTCTATACTACTCAAAGCAATATATAATTTTAATGCAATTCCTATTAAAACTCCATTGTCATATTTTAAAGATCTTGAAAAAATAATACTTCGTTCTATATGAAATCAGAAAAAACCTTGAATAGCCAAAACATTACTCAGCAATAAAAACACAGCAGGAGGAATCACGCTACCAGACCTAAGAGTGTACTATAAATCGATAGTGATCAAAACAGCATGATATTGGCACAAAAACAGAGAAGTAGATGTCTGGAACAGAATAGAGAACCAAGAGATGAATCCAGCTACTTACCGTTATTTGATCTTTGACAAGCCAATTAAAAACATTCAGTGGGAAAAAGATTCCCTATTTAACAAATGGTGCTGGGTGAACTGGCTGGCAACCTGTAGAAGATCGAAACTGGACCCACACCTTTCAACATTAACTAAGATAGACTCTCCCTGGATAAATGATTTAAACTTAAGACATGAAACTATAAAAATACTTGAATAAAGTGCAGGGAAAACTCTTGAAGGAATTGGCCTGGGTGAATATTTTATGAGGAGGCCTCCCCAGGCAATTGAAGCAGTATCAAAAATACACTACTGGGACCTGATCAAACTAAAAAGCTTCTGCACATCCAAGAATATAGTGAGTAAAGCAAGCAGACAGCCCTCAGAATGGGAGAAAATATTTGCAGGTTATACCTCCGATAAAGGTTTAATAACCAGAATCCACAGAGAACTCAAACGTATGAGCAAGAGAACACATGATCCCATCTCAGGGTGGGCAAGGGACTTGAAGAGAAACTTCTCTAAAGAAGACAGATGCATGATCTACAAACACATGAAAAAAATCTCATCATCCTTAATCATCAGAGAAAGGCAAATCAAAACTACTTTGAGATATCACCTAACCCCAGTAAGTGTAGCCCACATAACAAAATCCTCAAACCAGAGATGTTGGCGTGGATGTGGAGAAAAGGGCACACTTCTACACTGCTGGTGGGAATGCACACTAATACGTTCCTTCTGGAAGGATGTTTGGAGAATACTTAGAGACCTAAAACTAGACCTGCCATTCGATCCCATAATTCCTTTACTAGGTTTATATTCAGAAGACAAAACATCACAATATAACAAAGACATCTGTACCAGAATGTTTATTGCAGCCCAATTCATAATTGCTAAGTCATGGAAAAAGCCCAAGTGCCCATCAACCCACGAATGGACTAGCAAATTGTGGTACATGTATACCATGGAATATTATGCAGCCTTAAAGAAAGATGGAGACTTTACCTCTTTCATGTTTACATGGATGAAGCTGGAACATATTCTTCTTAGCAAAGTATCTCAGGAATGGAAGAAAAAATATCCAATGTACTCAGCCCTACTATGAAGCTAAATTATAGCTTTCACATGAAGGCTGTAACCCAACTATAGCACAAGACTATGAGGAAAGGGCCAAGGAAGGGGAAGGGAGGGGGGAGGTTAGGGTGGATGGAGGGTAATGGGTGGGGCCACACCTACCGTGCATCTTAGAATAGGTACAGGCGAAACTTACTAAAGGCAGAATACAAATGTCTACATATAATAACTAAGAAAGTGCCATGAAGGCTACGTTGAACAGTTTGATGAGAATATTTCAGATTGTGTATGAAACCAGCACATTGTATCCCTTGATTGCACTAATGTACACAGCTATGAGTTAACAATAAAAAAAAAATACAAACCTTAAAAAAATAATAAAATAAAAGAAGATATGTGAAGTGGCAGTGTCATCACCCAGCAGGATGTGCATCAAATGCTGGCAGTTCTGAGCCTATGCCTAACAGTCCAAGCCTAGTTTTTGAGCCAGGGTATTTACTTTTGTCCTCACATATGCACTAGCTGTTTAGATGGGTTAGCACCCCATGTGATAAAAGATGGCTGGGGTGAATTTCAGCTGATCCTGAAAAACAGTGAAGGTTAAGAAATCCTCCCACCCTGAGTATTTGGACAAAAGCTTACTGCAAAAACCACCCTTGCTCAGATGACTTAGTTAAGACTCATGAACGCTTTCCTTGCTTACCTATGACAAGGCCAGACACAGATTTTCCAAACTCCCATTCTTTTTCCTCATAAATAATTAGCTGAACTGCTCATTCCCACTGATCCATGAGAACGAAATGCTTGTTAACCACACTTTGGGTTGTGCTCCCCACCCCACCCCCACCCTTCCCGCACTTTGCCTCACCCAACCCAGCATTCAGCCCCGCCTGAGAATAAGCCAGCCTTGGGGACCACAGCCTCTCCTCTGCTGTCTGATCACGCCACCCCTTCATCCCACTTCTCCATGCTTGGTTCCCTCTAGCCTGCTTATGACTCTCAGAAAGGAAACCCCCTTTTATCCAACTTCTGAGACTCCTGAAGATCTTGTGGTCACAGTGCTCTCCTTACTGCAAAAGTTCCCCCTTCCTTCCCTTCCTTTATAATAATCTTTTTCCAATAAAGTTCTTTCTTTCAAAGTCTGGATTTGTTTTTATTTGACAAAGAACAACAATGTTGGTTTTCGATGGTTGGTATGGGGGGAAGGACTTTGGACAAACACTAAGGAGTCATAATCTAATCACGTCTATGATTTTATCTTTGGAGTTTGTGTTTATTTCTGCGTCTCCGCTGCTCCTGTTCATCCCCACTGGATGGCAGTGATGACTCACTCACTGACCTTATATTTGTTTTTGCCCCAGCCTAGTCTCCATACTCTACCTAAAGTGATCGTTCTAAAAAGCACATCTGAGCTTGTAGCTGTGTTGTTCAAATCCTCAGTGGCAATATAAATTTTTCCGAGTATAATGCAGCATTCTCATTACAGGTTTTTTTTCCTTTCCTTTTTTCCATTTGAATGGGAAGCCAGCTCTTGGCTTTCTTGCCTGGAGGAAGTTTGTGGCATGGCTCCTTGTATTTTTATTTTTATTTTTCCAAAAGTTCCATAGAAGAGATTCTGTGAAGTATTTTGGCAGCTTTAAGGACAGAGGGAGTGTTTACGAGGGAAACTTGGTGAGGAATTTTCCTCCCTGGGTAGAATAAAATTTAATAAATAATTCTGGGAGAGGGGACAGTGTTCTGTGGATTCCAACATCCATGGGGCACTTAAGCTTGGCTTCATAGCAGATACTGGAATCAAAGGGCTCTGACCCAGTGAGCAAAGCCCAGGCCAGCAGGGGAGGACAGGGCAGCTGCAACAGGCAAACGGTGCCCCGCAAAGAGTACATGGGTTCAGAAAGGCTTAAGTTCCAGCTCAGCTCTAAAATTCTTATTTTACCTCTTTTCAACTTCTTCACAAGGAAATAGACATAATGATAAAAAATTAAACTTACTATATAAGAAAGTTATGAGAAACAAACATAACTTGGTGTTTGACGTGAACTAGGCACTCAATAAACACAAACATCACTTCCTCTATCAAGAACGCAGTTGTGGGGGCAGCGCCTGTGGCTCAGTGGATAGGGTGCCGACCGCATATACTGGGGGTGGTGGGTTCAAACCCGGTCCCGGCCAAACTGCAACAAAAAAATAGCCGGGCGTTGTGGCGGGCGCCTGTAGTCCCAGGTACTCTGGAGGCTGAGGCAAGAGAATCACCTAAGCCCAGGAGTTGGAGGTTGCTGTGACACCACAGCACTCTACTGAGGGCGACAAAGTGAAACTCTGTCTCAAAAAAAAATAAATAAATAAAGAATGCAGTGTGGTTTAAATAAATGTGAGCATGGCTGTGTCCCACTGAGCGTGTCAGAGGAAAGTCCTGATGGAACAGATTTTCTCCATAGAAGTGAGGACGAGGCTCTATCTGTGCTATTTGTAAACAATTGTGTATTTAACGTTCCAAGGGGAGACCAAGGCACCCACCAGCTGTATGAGTCTATAAGGACACGTATGTCTTTGATGTTGAATCTTCTACAGTATCATTTTTCTGGGCTTTTCTCTCAGACAAGTATTTTTGGGACTGAGTGTTCATTTATTTCAGGCTTTTATTACTCCCTAAGTCCCCCAATTTTTAATGCCTTTGGAACACGTAGGCACAACTTTTTAATTTTTTTTATTAAATCATAATTGTAAATTAATGCAATCATGGGGTACAATGTGCTGGTTTTATATACAATTTGAAATATTTTCATTGAACTGGTTAACATAGCCTTCATGGTATTTTCTTAGTTATTATGTTCATGGAAGCTTTAGCATTATTCACATAACATATCCTTGTTCAAATTATGACTTCAATTGGAAGGTTGCTGTATTTGTTTGTCAGGCAAGCATGGACTTACTGCACTGAATTTACATCAGCTAAATACAGCAGCCTCTTACATTTTTTTCTTTCTTTCTTTCCTTTTTTTTTAAACCAAGTCTCACTCTAAGTGCCGTGGCATCATAGCTCACCACAACCTCAAACTCTTGGGCTCAAGCAATCCTCTTGTCTCAGCTTCCCAAGTAGCTGGGACTACAAACACCAGCCGTAACTTCCAGCTATTTTATTTTTTAGTTATTTATTTTTAATTAATTTATTTTTATTAAATCATAGCTGTGTACATTAATGCGATCATGGGGCACCATACACTGGTTTTATAGACTGTTTGACACATTTTCATCACAATGGTTAACATAGCCTCTGGCATTTTCTTAGTTATTGTTTTAAGACATTTATATTCTACATTTACTAAGTTTCATATGTACCCTTGTAAGATGCACCACAGGTGTAATCCCACCAATCACCCTCCCTCTGCCCATCCTCCCCCCTCCCTCCCCTTCCACTCCCCCATCCCCATATTCTTAGGTTATAACTGGGTTATAGCTTTCATATGAAAACCATAAATTAGTTTCATAGTAGGGCTGAGTACATTGGATACTTTTTCTTCCATTCTTGAGATACTTTACAAAGAAGAATATGTTCCAGCTCCATCCGTGTAAACATGAAAGAGGTAAAGTCTTCATCTTTCTTTAAGGCTGCATAATATTCCATGGTGTACATATGCCACAATTTATTAATCCATTCGTGGATCAATGGGCACTTGGGCTTTTTCCATGACTTAGCAAATATGAATTGGGCTGCAATAAACATTCTGGTACAAATATCTTTGTTATAATGTGATTTTTGGTCTTCTGGGTATATACCTACTAGAGGAATTATAGGATTGAATGGCAGATCTATTTTTAGATCTCTAAGTGTTCTCCAAACATCTTTCTAAAAGGAACGTATTAATTTGCATTCCCACCAGCAAATTAGTGTAGAAGTGTTCCTTTTTCTCCACATCCACACAAACATCTCTGGTCTTGGGATTTTGTGATATGGGCTAATCTTACTGGAGTTAGATGATATCTCAAAGTAGTTTTGATTTGCATTTCTCTGATGATTAAGGATGATAAGCATTTTTTCACATGTCTGTAGGCCGTACGCCTGTCTTCTTCAGAGAAGTTTCTCTTCAAGTCCCTTGCCCAGCCTGCGATGGGATCACTTGTTCTTTTCTTGCTTAAACGTTTGAGTTCTCTGTGGATTCTGTTATTAAACCTTTGTTGCAGACATAACCTGCAAATATCTTGTCCCATTCTGAGGGCTGTCTGCTTGCTTTACTTACTGTGTTCTTGGCTGTGCAGAAGCTTTTTAGTTTGATCAGGTCCCAGTGGTATATTTTTGAAGCTGCTTCAATTGCCCGGGGGTCCTCCTCATAAAATACTTGCCCAGTCTGATTTCTTCAAGGGTTTTCTCTACACTCTCTTCTAGTATTTTTATAGTTTCATGTCATAAGTTTAAATCTTTAATCCAATGAGAGTCTATCTTAGTTAATGGTGAAAGGTATGGGATGCCAGCCAGTTCACCCAGCACCATTTGTTAAATAGGAAATCTTCTCCCCACTGAATGTTTTTAATTGGCTTGTCAAAGATCAAAGACCAGTAAGTAGCTGGATTAATCTCTTGGTTCTCTATTCTGTTCCAGACATCTACTTCTCTGTTTTTGTGCCAATACCATGCTGTTTTTATCACTATCAATTTATAGTACAGTCTCAGGTCCAGTAGCATGATTCCTCCTGCTTTGTTTTTATTTCTGAGTAATGTCTTGGTTATTTGAGGTTTTTTCTGATTCCATATAAAATGAAGTATTATTTTTTCAAGATCTTTACAGTATGACAGTGGAGCTTTAATAGGGATTGCATTAAAATTGTATATTGCTTTGGGTATTATGGACATTTTAACAATGTTGATTCTTCCCAGTCATGAGCATTGTATGTTTTTCCATTTGTTAATATTTTCAGCTATTTCTTTTCTTAGAGTTTCATAGTTCTCTTTATAGAGATCTTTCACATCCTTTGGTAGATAAACTCCCAAATATTTCATCTTCTTTGGTACTCCTGTGAATGGGATAGAGTCCTTAACTGTTTTTTCAGCCTGACTATTGTTGGTATATAAAAAAGCTACTGATTTATGAATGTTGATTTTGTATCCTGAGATACTGCTGTATTCCTTGATCACTTCTAAGAGTTTTGTAGTAGAATCCCTGGTGTTTTCCAGATATACAATCATATCATCTGTGAAGAGTGAAAGTTTGATCTCTTCTGACTCTATATGGATACCCTTGATCACCTTTTCTTCCCTGATTACAATGGCTAAAACTTCCATTACAATGTTAAAGGGCAGTGGAGACAATGGGCAGCCTTGTCTGGTTCCTGATCTGAGTGGAAATGATTTCAATTTAACTCCATTCAATATGATATTGGCTGTGGACTTGCTGTAGATGGCCTCTATCAGTTTAAGAAATGTCCCTTCTATACCAATTTTCTTAAGTGTTCTGATCATGAAGGGATGCTGGATATTATCAAAAGTTTTTTCTGCATCAATTCAGAGAATCATATGGTCTTTGTTTTTTAATTTGTTTATGTGTTGAATTATACTTATAGATTTAAGTATATTGGATGAGCCTTGAGACCTTGGGATAAAACTGACTTGGTCATGATGTATAATTTGTTTGATGTGTTCCTGGATTCTGTCTGTTAGGATCTTGTTGAATATTTTTGCATCTATATTCATTAGTGATATTGGTCTATAATTTTCTTTTCTTGTTGGGTGTTTTCCTGGTTTGGGGATCAGGATGATGTTTGCTTCATAGAACGTGTTGAGTAGACTTCCTTTCTTTTTCAACCTTTGGAACAGGTTGAGTAATATAGGTACTAGTTCCTCTTTAAAGGTTTGGTAGAATTCTGATGTGAAGCCATCTGGTTCCGGGCTTTTCTTTTTAGGGAGATTTCGTATGGTTGATGCTATTTCAGAAGTTGATATTGGCCTGTTCGACATTTCCACTTGATTCTGGCTAAGTCTTGGAAGGTGACGTACTTCCAAGTATTGGTCAATTTCCTTCAGATTTTCATATTTCTGAGAATAAAGTTTCTTATTATATTCATTAAGAATTTTTTTGAATTTCTGAGGAGTCTGTTGTTATTTCCTTCTTAATCTCATCTCTGACACAGCTATCATTCAGCATAAAGTTATTTAACTTCCATGTTTTTGTATGAGTATGCAGATTCCTGTTGTTACTGAGTTCAACTTTTATTCCATGGTGGTCCGAGAAGATGCAAGGAATAATTTCTATTCCTTTAAATTTACTTAGGTTAGACTTGTGACCTAATATGTGATCAATTTTGTATATGTTCTGTGGGCTGATGAGAAGTATGTGTATTCAGTTTTGTTGGTATGAAATGTTCTATAGATGTCTGCTAAATCCAAATGTTGGATGGTTAGGTTTAAATGTAAAATTTCTTTGCTCAGCTTCTTATTAGAGGATCTATCCAATACTGCCAAAGCAGTGTTGAAATCTCTGACTATTATGGAGCTGGAGGACAGCAAGTTGCTCATGTCTGTTAGAGTTTCTCTTATAAATTGAGGTACATTCTTGTTGGGTGTATAAATATTAACAATTGAAATCTCATTATATTGAGTATTATGCTTAACAAATATGAAGTGACCATTCTTATCCTTCCTTACTTTTGTTGGTTTAAAGCCTATTGTGTCTGCAAATAGAATTGGAACACCTGCTTTTTTCTGATTACCATTTGCCTGAAATATGGACGACCATCCTTTCACCCTGACTCTATATTTGTCTTTTAAGGTAAGATGTGATTCTTGTATGCAGCAAATATCTGGCCTGAATTTTTGTATCCAGTCAGCCAACCTGTGCCTCTTTAGAGGACAATTTAAACCATTCACATTAATGGAGAATATTGATAAGTCTGGTAAAATTTTGAGTATTGAGTTTTTTGAAAGTCCAGTGGACATTTTTAATCCTTTCACCACTGTGGAAGTTGGAGTTTGATCAAAAGTTTCTGAGTGAGTTTACTTTTGTGGTAGAGGATTGACCTGGTCATTATGGAGGATAGGTCTGAGAATATCCTGAAGAGCTGGTTTGGTTATGGCAAATTTCTTCAACATATGAATATCATTAAAGTATTTAATTTCTCTATCATAAATGAAACTCAGTTTAGCTGGATACAGGATCTGGGGTTGAAAGTTATTTTGCTTTAGGAGGTTAAAAGTCAATGACCACCCTCTTCTGGCTTGAAAAGTTTCAGCAGAGAGATCTGCAGTCATTCTAATATTCTTCCCTTTGTGGGTAATGGATTTCTTATGTCTGGCTGCTTTCAGAATTTTCTCCTTCATATTAACACTAGTGAAGTTAATTATGATATGCCTGGGGGATGTCTTATTCGGGTTGAGTTGTGCTGGGGTTCTGATACTGTCTGCTATCTGAATTTCAGAATCTTTTGGCCTGTCTGGAAAATTCTTTTTCGGAATTTCATGGAGAAGGGCCTCGGTGCCTTGCGAAGCCACTTCATCAGTTTCAGGGATTCCAGTGAGGCAGATATTAGCCTTCTTTGAATTATCCCAGAGCTCTCTGAGAGAATGATCCCTTTTTGCTCTCCATTTCTCTTCCTCTTTGAGAGTTTGGGAGTGTTCAAAAGCTTCATCTTCAATGTCAGAAATCCTTTCTTCTGCTTGCTGCACTCTGTTACTGAGGGATTCTACTGTATTTTTCAGATCTTTGAGGGCTGCAAATTCTTGCTTCAGTGTGTCAAAATCTTTGGTGGTTTTGTCTTTAAATTTGTTTAATTCTTGGGACAACTTTTGAATTTCTCCTTGAATTTCTAATTCCGACTTTCAAATCACTCCTCGAATTTCTAATTCCATATTTTCCTCCATTCTATTAATCTTGTTTGCAATCCAAATTCTGAATTCAATTTCTGACATCTCGGCCAGCTGTTTATGAATGGGATCTTCAGTTACATCTGCCATATCTTTCCTTGGGGAGGTTGATCTATTCTGGTTATTCATGTTACCAGAGTTTTTCCGCTGATTCTGCCCCATGATTATTTTACACCGTTTGTCTTTTCCCCTGGAGCTTTGTCGAGGACCTGTACAGTGCTATGGCCTGAGAAACTGGGGACCTGTTTGGTGTCGTGGGGCTAAGTGGCTCTGTCTTATTTTCAGCTGGTCTCTGTCTGACCCTAGTGAAACAGTTATTCTGGGTTGAAGTCTCAGCTGTGGAGAAATACCAGCAATTAAGTCACCCCGCCCTCCACAGGTAACAATTGGTAATGGAAAATCAAACCTTCCTACAACCACACACCCAGGGCACCACATGGATAGTCCTTGGTGATTGGCTCAGTTCAAAAGGTCCAAATCAATTGTCTCAGTCAGTACCTGTCTCAGGTGGGAGAGTTTAAAAGGTCTCTGGCAACTGGATCGCAGGGGTCTGGTGATTACTCTGATATGGCTTGCTCCAGTGCTCCGTGGAGTCAGGAGGACCCACCCAGCAAATAGATCAGTATGGGAAGGTTGATGCCTCCTTCCCCACCTTGCACCTCTGTCAAACCCAGTCACTGATAACACCACAGGGCTGTGACCCAGTTGCCTGCAATGAGCTGATACTCCAGGGGTTTGCACCTGCCTGAATCACAAGGAAATCTATGTCTGCTCAGCCAGGCTGCTGCTCTCTGCCTCTATCCAGCAGGGGGAGGTGAGGCCTGACAACCTCGGGTGCTTGATGGAGGCTGGGGGGTGTTCACTCAGTTCCAGTCCCCTCCCCTCACCCGATTGATGTTACTGATAGAACAGAACAACTTTGCGGGAATTTGTTTCTGTCCCTGCTAAATTCCCCTGCAGAAGAGAAGCTGTTTTGAGTTCCCAGAACCTGTGCCTCAGGCCCTGCCTGTGCTGCTGCATGGTCTCAGGTGTTTGTTTTCGCAGCACGGTTACCTGTCAGATCCAGCCTCTGCCTGCCCTCCTTTGTTTAAGCTGAATTTCTTCTGGGGGCCGGGTGCATCTTAGGCTCAGCGAACACCCCCCAGCCTTCTGAGTCAGCCCTGCCCTCGGAATCTCCCAGCTCTGTGCTGCATTTTCTAGTTCCCATGCTCCACCCAGGCTGGTACTGCCTCAGGCAAACCCTTTACTCACGGGGCCTGCGGTTTCATCCCAGATCTGTTCTGTGGTGGTTGCCACCTGAGAAGATGCCCGGCCTCCTCTGGTTGCCCAGAGAGACAGGGGGTGTGACTTTGGAATATCCGGGGGTAAGCCCTATGGTTGCCAAAAACAGCTGCTGCTCTGTGCCTTGGGGCACTGACACTCCAGCATGGTTCCCTCTCAGCCAACTGTCCTCTCCTCACTCCCATGCTGCAGAATCAGCACTGACCAGCTGCAGTCCAGGCCCTGTCCACACCCCTTGAGAAATCCCCCAAGAATCTGGACTCCTGGGGAACAGGCCTCCAGACCTCAGAGTAAGAGTGGAGGGGAGTGCTGGGAGCTCAGAATTGCAGGTAGAGAATATATACAGTTTTATACAGTTTTATGCCTTGCAGGAGAATGCCACAGCACCCTACAGGGAAGGTAGGTCCAGTTTTTATAGGGTCTTTCCCATGGAATATAGTAGGGGACCTTAAACTCTGCTCGTTTGTGCCGCATTCTGAGCCGTTCTCATGGGGGGAAGGGACTCCCATCCACTTGGTGATGGATTTTGTACCTTTTGTTTGTATCCTTGGGGTTGCAGCTCGCCTCAGCGGGGTTGATGTGCGTTCTTCAACCTTCTCTCTTGGTGCAGCTCTAATCCACCAGGTTACTTGCTAAATTTCTGTCCTTTAACTCTCCTTCTGGATGGGAGCCTCTGTGGAAAGCTGGCTTCAGTCAGGTATCTTTTCTCTGCCTTTTTTTTTTTTTCCAAAGAGACAGAGTCTTGCTCTTGCTGAAGCTGGTCTCCAAATCCTGAGCTCAAGCAATCCACCTGCCTCGGCCCTCCAGAGTGCTGGGATTACAGGTGTGAGCCACTGCAGGGAGGCAGCACCTTACATTTTCATGGCCAGCATTCTGATATTTAGCAATTGATTCATATGAACCTTCTGAGAAGACTATAAGATTATTTGTTTTATTTTTAAGAATTTAGTTTCCATTAGTAATAGTTTTTAATGTGGAACAAAAACCAGTGATTGATTTAGTCACACATATTGTGCATAAGTTACTGTATTTATATTCTAAAAATAACAAACTCAATACTTTGATCAGATTCCGGAGGAATCATAATTAGTTTATGGAGTCCATTGTCCAGACTGTTTCAACTCAAGGTAAACAAAAGGCAACTATTCCATCAGCGTAATTAAATCACGCTAATTCACAGATAGGCAGATTTCACTGTATAGGCTGGGGTTTCTAAAGCTTTTCCTTGGATACTCCTATGAATCCTCCATACTTAGCGACAGATTACCAAACAGGATGATATCGCATTACCTTAAACAGTCACATATTTGCAAATGGTTGACAGTATATTATTGATCTGTCATGTGATTTTCTGAAAGCTGACTTTATAAAGTGAATATAATAGAAAGAATTAGTTAAACACAGATTTTAAATTAAGCATAGGCAGTTTCCACGTTACAAGCATCAACTTACATACAACTCTAATGGAGGGTATTATAGTAAATCCCCGAGTTCCAATTTACATGCAAATTCAACTTATGATCAAACCTATAGAACCCATTTTTTTTGTAACCCAGGGACTGGATGTATTCAGAGACTAGAAGACTATAGCTAGCATTTAACTGCATGCAAATACTGTGTGAAAGTTGTGCTTGGATTCACATTTTTTTTTTTTTTTATACTCTGGGAGGTTGATGTGGCAGGATCGCTTGAGCTCAGGAATTCAAGACCACCCTGAGCAAGAGTGAGACCCCCCCATCTCTACTAAAAAATAGAAAAATTAGCCAGGCATTGTGGCACATGCCTGTAGTTCCAGCTACTGAGAGGCTGAGGCAAGACGATTGCATGAGCCCAAGAGCTTGAAGCTGCTGTGAGCTAGGCTGATGCCACAGCACTGTACCCAGAGCAACAATGTGAGACTGTCTCAAAAAATATATTTTTATAAGAACTAAACTTCCTTTGATTAATCAATTAAGAGTTGCTATTTGACCCACTAACTGTGTGAAGAGAGTTTTTAAATAGTCAAAAGTGAAGGAGACCCCAGAGACACATTCCACTGCTGTTAAGAGTCCTGACCTAAATGAACAGAATGTCCCCTTGAAGAACTTCTGAAGCCTCCAAGATCATTTATTGTAGTAGTGCCAGAGAAGGCTGGGTGGGAAGCTCTGCTCGTGGCCACCATGTATGTAGTTGTGCTTTGTGTAAATGGAGGGTGCAGGTTCAGATTCCAGCTTCCCAAAGTCATGAGCTCACTGAATCTGATGTTTAATTCCAAGGTTTAATTTAAAAAGCCTGGGCCTCCAGCATTGGTCTCCAACTACTCATGCTAAAATGATACTTGCTTTTGGTGTGAGGGCATCGGAGGGATTCAGGGGTGTGAGGGCATCGGAGGGATTCAGGCAGATATTGAGGTTAGTGAAGAATTTGGGTTTTTCCCAGAATGTAAATGGCTTTTTTAACCCAATGTAAATGGCTTTTTTAATAATTTTCCATTATTCCCTACATGATCCCTCATTAGGTGAAATGAAGTGCTCATGTTACTATTCCATATGACTGGGAGTTTATTTTCTTAATTATTATTTGGGCATCAGATGAGAATCGATCTATTAATTTAGCCAAATAAGCCAACATTGGCCTTAGCTATAGTTTCAAAAAATAAATAACTGACATTTAAATAAAACAGCTTGCAAAATAACTCTGTGTTTGTATCATGTTTTGCTTTGTCTTGTGTCTATTTAAACTGGAACAATGCTTCCCAGAATTTCCTTCCATGCAGAGTTCCACGTTGGTGCAGGGCATGAGAGACACTTTGCACATGATTTGGCAGGTGAGAATACACAAGATGGTTGGTGCAGGTCACACACACACACACACACACACACACACACACACACACACACACACACACACGGCTCTGGATCTGTTGGCTCATTTTGTTGCCATGGACAGCAGCTGGGTGGCGCCCATCCTTCAGCTTCTCCTTCTGGGCCAAGTTCATGTTTCGTTCCACAATGAAAGGTACCAGCTCCTCCTGTGAGACTTACATTGTCGGAGTCGGAGGCTAGTGGACTGGGAGAGAACAACAGGGCTGCGCTTGTCCTTGGGGTTCCAGTTTGTCATTGGTCTCCCTCGCCCCACAACTACCACCTTGTTTTCCTGAGTGCCTGCCTTGCTGCCTTGAGGCCCAGCAAGAAGCAGAGCAACAACAGCAGAAAGTATTTGACCAACTCTCACTGTGGCGTGAGTTCAAATCTCTCTAATAATCTTCCCATTACACACATAACTTCCTAGTGGTTTGCTTCTCTGATTGAGCCAAGATTGATTCCACTGGTGTCTGTTTTGGTGCTCAAGAGCACATAAGCCAGAATTTCTTTTCCTAGGAAAGGTTAGCGCATGGGAGTTGCAAACTGAAGACTTCTATTGATGTAACAAGTCTGATAATTAGTGGAGCTGGCAGAAAACTTAATATGAATCTGAGATTAAAGAAATAAATGCTTTTCCAATGCTGCTGACTTTCAAGATTACTTTTCCTATGTGTTTAGAATCTAAATAGGTCTGGTGGTAGTTTTACGGAGGAATAGTTTCACAGGGATAGAAATTCTCTACTAAAACTGTGATAGATACATCCTTTTAAAACACAAACCAAGTCTAGAAAACCTGGAAAAACGATACACATTGCCCTTGATCTATCAGCTATGCCAATGAATTGTACTAGGTGGTATTGGAAGTTCAGGTTTTGGAATCATGCCAAATTGGATTGAGACATTCATTGTTGTGTAACCACAGATGTGTCATTTAATCTCCCTGGAGTTTGGTTTTTCTATATGCAAAATTCTTCTGAAAATACCATAAAAGTTTCAATATTCTAAAGTTATGAGAATTAAATAAACATTTCAAGAGTAGACAAATGTACAGATGGCTGCAAGATCTGCAGGTACCACCACATCCACTAGTTACCCCACCTCTTCTTTTTCATTTCAAAGCCCTCAAAGGTGGAACTATTCTTTTCCCATCATTGTTCTGAATACCGTATACGGTGTTCAGTAACTGTCATGTACGTGGCTCATGTTCAATAGCATTTGTGATACAAATGAGTGGATTCCAGGGGCACATCTTTATTGTGGATGCAGCGTACCTAGACCTGGTATTTAGTATATATCCTCTTCTGGGATTCCATGTAAACACACTGATCATTTTCTTTAGAAATGAAGGCATATGGGCTGGATGAATTTCTGAGAACCACTATGTCTAGTATAATGCTCAAGGTTAAGAATTTCTCATTTCAAGATCTTGGGCGGCTCAATAACTGCAGTTATAACAGTATACCACTGGATGTCACCCTTGGAACATGCAAATGCGCTCTTGTGCCTTCTCTGAGGCCAGGCAGATGCTCCATAGATTTTTGCTTCTTTCCCTGGAGTAGTGTGGGAAATGATGTTGGTCTCCAGATGCCATCTGTCATCCTAGAGCCCTCCTCGCTACATCTTCATCTAAGGGGAGAGAGAAGAATTATAGAAAACTTGGGAAAGTATGTTTTTTTATCTATAGGAATGGTGTCCGTTGATTGATGGAATTTGGAAAATGTTTCCTAGTGAATTGATATCATTAAAAAAATGGCATCCAGCTATAGTATTAGTTGCCTCTAGGGAAGGAAAGCAGGGGACTCAGGCATGGGAACTGGAAGGAGATTTACTTTCCACTCCTGCATTATTGTTTGTTGTTTTGTTGTACTTTGTTAACAAATCACTCATTTAGGAGTAAAGATTAGATCAACTGTTGTCTGGCAAAATCTTGATAGTGTACTTTTTTTCTTGAATTGTTTTCCTATTACTTACTGACTAAGGGAATTCCTATCTTGAAAAAAAGTGCTGATAACATTCTCTGCAAAGGTACTGATTTTTGTTCCTCCAACGGATTTCTCATTCAGATTTTAATTCATATCTTCATATTTATCACATACTTAACACGTTAGGTGTTACATGTGTATACAGGTTCTGGGACAGCGTGGTGTGTCAAATATACACAATTTTTAAAAAGAGAAATAATAGGAACTAGAGTTTGACCATGAACTAATAAGAAATGTGCTAGCTTTGAAATTACATGTGTCTGGTTTCTAGCACAGGTAGATATCTGTTTAAGTAAATTTACAATAAAGACATACAATTTATAATTTTATAAGAGTAAAAATTATTATGAAGTTGACAAAATAAAGTCCTTTTTACCTGAGAATGTAAATTGCTATGACCTATTCCAGGAGCAATTATTTGATATGTCTCTGAAACCTCAAGGGTCCTCATAATTTTTGACCTGGAAGTTCCGCATCTAGAAATCACTTTTTGGTGATAAAGATGTAATTAAAAAAAAAAGAAACAGGTTCAGAAGGTACAAAGATGTATTTTAAAGGTATGTACAAGAGACTTTTTTTTTTTATTGTGTTAAGACATTTGTATTCTACATTTGGTAAATTTAACATGCACCCTTGTAAAATGCACCATGGGTGTGGTCCCACCAATTACCCTCCCTCCACCCATTCTTCCCCCTCGTCTCCTCTCCCTTTCCTCTTTCCCCTTCTTCTTGGACTATAGTTGGGCTATAGCTTTCATAAGAAAGCTATAAATTGGTTTCATAGTAGAGCTGAGTACATTGGATACTTTTTCTTCCATTCTTGAGATACGTTGCTAAGAAGAATATGTTCCAGCTCCATCCATGTAAACATGAAAGAGGTAAAGTCTCCATCTTTCTTTTTTTTTTTTTTTATTGTTGGGGATTCATTGAGGGTACAATAAGCCAGGTTACACTGATTGCAATTGTTAGGTAAAGTCCCTCTTGCAATCATGTCTTGCCCCCATAAAGTGTGACACACACCAAGGCCCCACCCACCTCCCTCCTTCCCTCTTTCTGTCCCCCCCATAATCATAATTGTCATTAATTATCCTCATATCAAAATTGAGTACATAGGATTCATGCTTCTCCATTCTTGTGATGCTTTACTAAGAATAATGTCTTCCACGTCCATCCAGGTTAATACGAAGGATGTAAAGTCTCCATTTTTTTTAATGGCTGAATAGTATTCCATGGTATACATATACCACAGCTTGTTAATCCATTCCTGGGTTGGTGGGTATTTAGGCTGTTTCCACATTTTGGCGATTGTAAATTGAGCTGCAATAAACAGTCTAGTACAAGTGTCCTTATGATAAAAGGATTTTTTCCTTCTGGGTAGATGCCCAGTAATGGGATTGCAGGATCAAATGGGAGGTCTAGCTTGAGTGCTTTGAGGTTTCTCCAGTGTAAAAGTGTTCCCTTTTCTCCACATCCACGCCAGCATCTGCAGTTTTGAGATTTTGTGATGTGGGCCATTCTCACTGGGGTTAGATGATATCTCAGGGTTGTTTTGATTTCATTTCTCTAATATATAGAGATGATGAACATTTTCTCATGTGTTTGTTAGCCATTCGTCTGTCGTCTTTAGAGAAAGTTCTATTCATGTCCCTTGCCCATTGATATAAGGGATTGTTGGCTTTTTTCATGTGGATGAATTTGAGTTCTCTATAGATCCTAGTTATCAAGCTTTTGTCTGATTGAAAATATGCAAATATCCTTTCCCATTGTGTAGGTTGTCTCTTTGCTTTGGTTATTGTCTCCTTAGCTGTACAGAAGCTTTTCAGTTTAATGAAGTCCCATTTGTTTACTTTTGTTGTTGTTGCAATTGCCATGGCAGTCTTCTTCATGAAGTCTTTCCCCAGGCCAATATCTTCCAGTGTTTTTCCTATGCTTTCTTGGAGGATTTTTATTGTTTCATGCCTTAAATTTAAGTCCTTTATCCATCTTGAGTCAATTTTTGTGAGTGGGGAAAGGTGTGGGTCCAGTTTCAGTCTTTTACATGTAGACATCCAGTTCTCCCAACACCATTTATTGAATAGGGAGTCTTTCCCCCAAGGTATGTTCTTGTTTGGTTTATCGAAGATAAGGTGGTTGTAAAATGTTAGTTTCATTTCTTGGTTTTCAATTCGATTCCAAGTGTCTATGTCTCTGTTTTTGTGCCAGTACCATGCTGTCTTGAGCACTATGGCTTTGTAGTACAGACTAAAATCTGGTATGCTGATGCCCCCAGCTTTATTTTTGTTACAGAGAACTGCCTTAGCTATACGGGGTTTTTTCCGGTTCCATACAAAACGCAGAATCATTTTTTCCAAATCTTGAAAGTACAATGTTGGTATTTTGATAGGAATGGCATTGAATAGGTAGATTGCTTTGGGAAGTATAGACATTTTAACAATGTTGATTCTTCCCATCCATGAGCATGGTATGTTCTTCCATTTGTTAATATCCTCTGCTATTTCCTTTCTGAGGATTTCATAGTTTTCTTTATAGAGGTCTTTCACCTCCTTCGTTAGGTATATTCCTAGGTATTTCATTTTCTTTGAGACTATGGTGAAGGGAGTTGTGTCCTTAATTAGCTTCTCATCTTGACTGTTATTGGTGTACACAAAGGCTACTGACTTGTGGACATTGATTTTATATCCTGAAACATTACCGTATTTTTTGATGACTTCTAGGAGTCTTGTGGTTGAGTCTTTGGGGTTCTCTAAGTATAAGATCATGTCGTCAGCAAAGAGGGAGAGTTTGACCTCCTCTGCTCCCATTTGGATTCCCTTTATTTCCTTGTCTTGCCTAATTGTATTGGCTAGAACTTCCAGCACTACGTTGAATAGTAAAGGTGACAGAGGACAACCTTGTCTGGTTCCAGTTCTAAGAGGAAAAGCTTTCAGTTTTACTCCATTCAGTAAAATATTGGCTGTGGGTTTGTCATAGATAGCTTCAATCAGTTTTAGAAATGTGCCACCTATGCCTATACTCTTCAGTGTTCTAATTAGAAAAGGATGCTGGTTTTTATCAAATGCTTTTTCTGCATCTATTGAGAGGATCATGTGATCTTTATTTTTGCCTCTGTTAATATGGCGGATAACGTTTATAGACTTGCGTATGTTAAACCAGCCTTGCATCCCTGGGATGAAGCCTACTTGATCATGATGAATGACTTTTTTGATGATAACTGTAATCTATCGGCTAGGATTTTGTTGAGAATTTTTGTGTCTATGTTCATGAGTGAGATTGGTCTGAAATTCTCCTTTTTGTTTGGGTCTTTTCCTGGTTTTGGTATCAGGGTGATGTTTGCTTCATAGAATGTGTTGGGGAAGATTACTTCTTCCTCAATTTTTTGGAATAATTTCTGCAGTACAGGAATAAGCTCTTCCTTGAAGGTTTGATAGAATTCTGGAGTGAAGCCATCTGGACCAGGGCATTTTTTGGTTGGAAGATTTTTTATTGTTCTTTGATCTCAGTGCTTGAAATTAGTCTGTTCAGGAGCTCTATTTCTTCCTGGCTGAGTCTCGGGAGAGGGTGTGATTCCAAATATTGATCCATTTCTTTCACATTGTCAAATTTCTGGTTATAGAGTTTCTGGTAGTATTCAGAGATGATCTCTTGTATCTCTGTGGAATCAGTTGTTATTTCCCCTTTATCATTTCTGATTGAGGTTACTAGAGATTTTACTTTTCTATTTCTCGTTAGTCTGGCCAATGGTTTATCTATTTTATTTATTTTTTCAAAAAACCAACTCCTTGTTTCATTAATTTTCTGAATGATTCTTTTGTTTTCAATTTCATTGATCTCTGATTTGATTTTGGATATTTCTTTTCTTCTACTGAGTTTAGGCTTAGATTGTTCTTCTTTTTCCAATTCCATAAGATCTCTTGTGAGATTGTTGATGTGCTCTCTTTCTGTTTTTCGAATGTAGGCATCTAAAGCGATGAATTTTCCTCTCAAAACTGCTTTTGCAGTATCCCACAGGTTTTGGTAGCTTGTGTCTTCATTGTTGTTATGCTCAAGGAAGTTAATGATTTCCTGTTTTATTTCTTCCTTCACCCATCTGTTATTCAACAGAAGATTGTTTAGTTTCCATGCCTTTGGGTGGGGTCGAGCATTTTTGTTAGAGTTGAGTTCCACCTTTAGTGCCTTATGGTCTGAGAAGATACAAGGTAAAATTTCAATTCTTTTGATTCTGTTGATATTTGTTTTATGTCCCAGGATATGATCAATTTTGGAGAATGTTCCATGGGGTGATGAGAAGAATGTATATTCTTTATCTTTGGGATGGAGTGTTCTACATGCATCTATCAAGCACAGTTGTTCTAGGGTCTCATTTAAGTCTCTTATATCCTTGTTTAATTTCTGTTTAGAGGATCTGTCCAGCTCTGTAAGAGGAGTGTTAAGGTCCCCTGTTATTATGGTATTATCAGATATCATATTGCTCAGACTGAGTAAGGTCTGTTTCAAGAATCTGGGAGCATTTAAATTGGGTGCATAGATATTTAGAATTGAAATGTCTTCTTGTTGTATTTTTCCCTTGACCAATATAAAGTGACCGTCTTTGTCTTTTTTGACTTTAGTTGCTTTAAATCCTCATGTATCTGAAAATAAGATTGCAACTCCTCTTTTCTTCTGAATTCCATTTGCCTGAAAAATTGTCTTCCAACCCTTGACTCGGAGCTTTAATTTGTCTTTTGAAGCCAGGTGTGTTTCTTGCAGACAGCAAATGGATGGCTTGTGTTTTTTAATCCAGTCAACCAATCTATGTCTCTTCAGTGGGGAATTCAAGCCATTAACATTTATTGAGATAATTGATAAGTGTGGTAGTATTCTATTCGTGTTATTTTGTGAGAGTCCATTGCTTAGTTTTATCTTTTGCATCAGTGTGGAGGTTTGGTTTTGTCCTTTAATTTCTGAGTTCTTACTTTGATGCTGATCCATTGTGGTGGTCAGTGTGCAGAACAGGTTGAAGTATTTCCTGTAGAGCTGGTCTTGTTGTGGCGAATTTCCTCAATGTTTGTATATCCGTAAATGATTTGATTTCTCCATCAATTTTGAAGCTTAGCTTAGCAGGGTACAGAATTCTGGGCTGGAAATTGTTCTGTTTAAGTACATTAAAGGTAGATGACCATTGTCTTCTTGCTTGGAAAGTTTCATTAGAGAAGTCTGCGGTCACTCTGATGGATTTGCCCCTGTAGGTCAACTGGCGCTTACTCCTGGCAGCTTGCAGAATCTTTTCTTTTGTCTTGACTTTGGACAGGTTCATCACAATGTGTCTTGGAGAAGCTCGGTTAGAGTTGAGGCGACCTGGGGTCCGATATCCCTCTGAAAGCAGTGTGTCAGAATCTTTGGTGATATTTGGGAAATTTTCTTTTATAATATTCTCTAGTATGGCTTCCATTCCTCTGGGGCATTCTTCTTCCCCTTCTGGAATTCCTATAACTCGTATGTTGGAACGCTTCATAAAGTCCCATAATTCTGACAGTGAACGTTCTGCTTTCTCTCTCTTCTTTTCTGCCTCTTTTACTATCTGAGTTATCTCAAAAACTTTGTCTTCTACCTCTGAAATTCTTTCTTCTGCATGGTCTAACCTGTTGCTGATACTTTCCATTGCATCTTTAAGTTCCCTGATTGACTGTTTCATTTCCTTCAGCTCTGTTATATCCTTTTTATATTCTTCATATCGTTCATCTCTGATTTGATTCTGTTTTTGGATTTCCTTTTGGTTACTTTCCACTTTATTAGCAGTTTCCTTCATTGTTTCCATCATTTCTTTCATTGTTTTCAACATGTGTATTCTAAATTCCCTTTCTGTCATTCCTAACATTTCTGTATAGGTGGAATCCTCTGCAGTAGCTACCTCATGGTCCCTTGGCGGGGTTGTTCTGGGCTGGTTCTTCATGTTGCCTGGAGTTTTCTGCTGATTCTTCCTCATGGGTGATTTCTTTTATCTGTTTCCTTGCCCTAATTTTCCTTTCACTTCCTCTTGCTCTTTAAGTTCTCGTGCCTGTGGAAGTTGCGGGCGGGTTTAGTCGGATTGAACACATGTGACCACTTGCCGGTTTTCCACTGTTTTAGTCCTCCTCTTGGGGTCCAGAAGTCTCTCGCTGACTCCCTGTATCCTCACAGGGGTGATGATAGGCAGATCCCACCAGCCAGAGATGCCTGGAGTCCTATATCCCCAGACTCACGGTGCCCAGATGCAAGGAAGCTGTTACTCGGCTGCCATCTTACTCCGCCTTTGTACAAGAGACTTTTGTTGAAAACTATTTATGTTGGAGAAAAATCAGAAGCAAGAAAGAGGAAGTAATAATCACCCTCCTTAGCAAAAATGTGGCAGGGATGCAGGGTTGCCAGAGAGCAAAGACAATGCAATCTCAACCACCCTTTTGCCCTTCTGTTGCTTTGGGTCACTTGTACTCTGTGTAAGGTCCCAGGTAGGAAGGTGGCAAGAAATGGGTTCTCTTTACTTTGACTTTGGGTGGAGGGGGAGTGAACAAGGTGGACAGGAGATATCATACACAATGCAAGGTGCCCCACAGTAGAAGCGTAGATTTGTGTATTAGGCAAAAAACTAACAAAAGTCCACTGTTGGACTTTATTGGTTGTCAAAGGGGAGTGGAACTTCCCCAAACAAATCTCACTGGTTTGAATTCTATTGACAGGAATGCACTTCAGGTTAAAGAAGATAAACATTATCAAGATGAAACTACCATGTAAAGGTGGCCGAGATGCACCTGGCTGTCCTGAATGAGCTCAAGTCTCTAGGACTAGACAGGTTCTGTAAGAGTAGAGAGGTGCCAGGAAATTGAGCACAGATAACTCTCTGTTGGAGTAGACATATTATTTCTTTTTCCTTCCTTCTTTCCCTTCCTCCCTTTCTCCTCCCTCCCTTCCTTCCTTTCCTCCCTCCCTCATCCTTCCTTCCTTCCCTTCTTCCCTTCCTTCGTTCCTTCCTTCCTTCCTTTACACCCTCCCTCTTCCTTCCTTCTTTCCTTTCTTCCTTCTTCCTTTCTTCCCTGGGAGTGGAGAAGGAACAAAGGAACCTGTAATGGCTCATGATCAATTAGTTGTAAACACCACTGCAGTCTTCCTTGTTTTTTACTTACACTTCCAGGTTTGTTCAACTCCCATATCTGAAGCAATCTCCAACAAACAGATGGAGGAACTGTAAAGACAGCAGTTAAAAAGATTCTATCAGGCAAACAGTCCAGTGCGATCTGGATTTGGTCATTGTTTCCACTAGATATCAAAAGATGCCTATTTTCATCTCATTTCATATTACATGTTGTCAAAGAGGTAATAGTAAGGAAGTGGTATTCTGCAAAGGATCAGCTCCCACCTCCAATGCTTGTCTTTCTTTGATTTCTCTGAGCCAGATAATGATTACTGCAGTGCTGAGACCGCAATGACAGAAGGCAAACCACCACCGCAGCGTTTTAGATGGGCATGTGGCAGCTGAGGACCCACACATGTGCCTCTTCTAACTGGAGGGTAAGAAGGCTTATTTTATTTGTTCAGAATCCAGATGTAGCAGGTGGTACTCAGAAATCCGTTTATAGATTGGAAGCTCCCTAAGTGTGAGAAAGATTAGTCTATGGAATGATGCAGCCCGGTAGGCAGGAAGCTGAATGGATGCATGGAAGCATTCCTTCTTGTTTATTCTCATTCGCATCCGCATCTGTTTTGAATGAAAGCTTGTGTGTGTGTGTGTCTGTGTGTTACCTGGAAATTGAGAAGGGACTCAAAGAAAGGGGCTTCAAGGAGGGATGGCAGGGAAGCCTGGCCTGCTGAACCAGGAAATCTGGAGGGCTCTTAAGAATATGGCTAAGAGGGCTCAGCGCCTGTAGCTGAAGCGGCTAGGGCACCAGCCACATAGAGCTGGAGGCTTCGAATCCAGCCCGGGCCCACCAAACAGCAATGACAACTACAACCAATCAACCAACCAAACAAACAAGAACAACAACAACAAAAATAGCTGAGCGCTGTGGCAGGCACCTGTGGTCCCAGCTACTTGGGAGGCTGAGACAAGAGAATCACTTAAGCCCAAGAGTTGGAGGTTGCTGTGAGCTGTGACCCTATAGCACTCTACCAAGGGCAACATAGTGAGACTCTGTCTCAAAAAAAAAAAAAAAAAAAAAAAGAATATGGCTAAGAGGTAACCTAGGTAACCAATGACCAATAGGAAGAGATAATCCCTGACCCATGGAAAAGGGCAATACTACCTGGAGGCACAGAGAGGCCAATGACAGACTTGCAACCAATTTCAAACTGAGAGAAGGAGGGTGTTTACACCCCGCAAGCCTTTGCAGTCTCATCTCTCTCACCTTCTCTCCATCATGAGAGGGACCCACTTCCAACTCCCTTTGAAATTGCTCTAAACTTTCTCTTTGTTCTTCCTAAATAAAATTTCCCTTTGTTACCACGAAACTTGGGCAGGTTATTTTGCACTCCATTCCTGCTGCCTGGGCTGCTCCAGTTTGATTTTCTGTTTCCATTTATGTTTGCTTTCAATTACCACCTTGCCTCTGTTGAACTTTCTAGTTCAGCCAGGTAGTCTAACCAGGTCAACAGGGTTTGGGGAAAGGGACCCCTGGCCCCCAACAGGAGTAAAGCTACTTAGTTTTATTTTCTTCAAGAAATACTTTTTCCTAGAGGGCAATCAGATAATTACTTTGTGGTTTACTTCAAAGTGAAATAAAAATTGCAAGGAAGACAGAACACTACTTAGCTTGGTAATGTCAGTTTTGGAAGTTTTATCCTTGCTTTTAATTTTACTTAATAACCAGGACTTCCTTTTAATTTTACATAATAACAAGGACTTAGGAATACCTATTGTAATGGCATTCTGAATGCTGCCCAGTGTTCTCTTTCCTTCCACAGTTCTTCTGTAATTGTTGGTAGAAAGAGCTCAGGCCAGAAATAAGAATTGTTATGGTGACAAACACCCCAAGAGTCAGCTCTCGCCTGGCCCATGCTGGCCTTTCAGAGGCCAGACTCAGGCTTTGCTTGAGAAATGATGGTTAACCGATATCAATTCCCCACAAAAATCACACTCTGCACCTCTGGTCTCCAGGACCCCATTGCTAAGCGTCCTGGTACATTCTCATTTAGAAGGGATGAGCTAAAAATAAGCAGACTTCATCATCTAGATTTAAGGGTATTTGCTCATTTTGCCTATGGAAAATAAATGAACTCTTATCCAACAATCTGTGCCTAAGTTTCCTATAACATTCTTCAGTTTGGGATGAGGATCAACTTCTCAGGGTCGATCTCATTGACTTCAGCCCTTCAGGAGCTCTCAAAACACATTCTGTTTCACATTACTCTGGAAATAAAGTCACAACTCCCTAAAGGAATTTATGGGACTCTTCATATTTCGGCATCTGCTTTACTCTCTAGCCTTTTAGTCCTATGCCTCTTCATCTAATGATCCCTTTGGAGAATGACTTTTTTCCATCTTTCTGCCCCTTCCCCCTCATTGCCCCTGGGAACACTTGGCTATTCATTGGGCTGTGGAGCACAGAGGCTAAGAGCCAAAGGCAAACTGGTTTTATATCCAGCCTTTGACATTTACCATGCATATTAGGTTTGGGGAGATGACCTCCCTATTATGGCTCTGTTTATTTGCTATAAACTGGGTAACTGCAGCACCTATTTTAAGAGGTTGTTAAGTGTTCATTAGCTAGGTTATGTAATATACATAAATCACGTAGAATTGTGCATGTCTCAGAAAGTATTAGCTAATATTATTATGATTCAGGTTTTATCTGGGCTGCTGAAGTTCCCTACCCCTGTTAGGCCTGGTTTAGCGTTCCTATGTGTGCCCTCCTTATATGCTGTTCTTTTCCTTATTGAATCACTTTATCATACTGTATATGGGGAAGAAGTCTATGCTGAGATACACTAGAGCAGTTTGTAGAATGCTATACACTCACCATAGAGTATCTGTACTTAATTTCTCTTCTCTTCTCTTCTCTTCTCTTCTCTTCTCTTCTTTCTCTCTCTCTCTCTCTCTCTTTCTTTTTCTTTCTTTCTCCTTCCCTCCTTCTTTCTTACAAACTATCACTATGCAAAAAGGATAGGATGGCTTGGGGAGTTCATTATGGTGGAATTTTACCTGTGTTGCTTGCTGTAGATCTGTTTCCAGCACAGCTACAGGCGCAGTGGTAAGTATTCAGAAGTTTCTAACAGACAAACACATAAGTCTCTTCACATCTTTTGCTGTTGCTTCTAATACCACTGTCCATATGCTGGAAATGCCACCGGATACACATAAAATCTTGTTCTTTTAGCAGCAATAATCACTTGATACTAGTAAAGCACTGTTTCTCAGGCTTTGGGCTTTCTGGCAGTCGAGGGATAAGCAGCTCAACTGCCTGAACACACAAAAGGAACAGGGGAGAGAGAGGAAGCATCCAGCTACTTTCCCGAACACTTGCAGATATCGGGGAGTGAAGTTTTGTGTAGACCAAACATCTGGGAAAATTGACTTAATTTTTCATTTGCCATCCAGATGTCTTTATGCACAGCCCCCATCTCTTTAATCTCATTTTGTCTCCGTGGCAACAAAATAGCTTATCCCTTTAGTAACTACCCTTCCCTTCCTTTCACTAAATTTTTCATTTAGTCTTACTTTGTACTCCCAAGCTTCTCCTGCCCATTCCTTTACTTGTTAACTCACCAAACGTTTCTGATATTGTAGTCCATGTGTAAGTGAGCACAAAAAGATAAAATCAATATATTATAGCAAGGCAGTAAGTGGGCATTTTTAATCTCATTAGAGGTAACTTCAGGGACCTTTGATGTTGGAGTCAAAGATTCTATCATAATGAGCTTCTGAGCAATTTTCAAGTGTCTTTACATTAATCCTCATTACATGTAGTAGAAGGTTTTATCCTTCAACCTAAAGCTGGACAAATCAATAAAACTCTCCTCAGTGACCACAACTGTATTAGCCACATTTATCAAACATTCATCCAGACTATTAATTGCCAGCCACTGTGCTAAGTGCAGAAGGTACGTTATCAACAAATGCACTGATATGAACTTGGAAGAAACATGTACACAGATAGTTCCTATATACCATTGCTATAGGCTGAATTATGTCCCCTCAAAAGTCATATATTGAACCCCTAACCCTGACACCTCAAAATGTGATTATATTTGGAGATAGTGTCTTTAAAGAGGGTAATTAATGAAAATGAGACTGTGAGGGCAAGCCTGTATTTGATCTGACTGACGTCCTTATAAAATAAAAGACTTTGGGCATGCAAAGGGACACCAGGGACTTGTGTGCACAAAAGGACATCCTCTGCCTCTGGAAGCCAAAGAGAGAGGCCTCAGAAGAAAGCAAACCTGCTGGCACCTTGATTTTGGCTTCCAGCCTCCGGAACTGTGACAAAAACAATTTCTGTCATTGAAGCCACCGAGATTTTTGTTACAGCAGCCATTGCAAACTAATACAACTGTTGATAAGTACTGGTTCCTATGTAAATACAGAGAAGGGGAAGCTAACCTAGGTGGAGTTGGAGAGAGATTTCTGGAGAGAAAGGAGAAGGTAGTACTTCATCTAAACATTTAGGACTATGTTTATAAGCAGCATGTACATTTCATAAAGGCCCTTTCTATCAGGTACCCTGCATTGCAGAATACATTCATATTGAATGAGAATCCTACAGTATGTGTGTTTCCAGTATTTTGCTACAAACACACAAAAATGTCTGGAGTACTTGTTTTAAATCTTTTAAAGGAAATGTCCAACTTTGCTTTTAACTGATGTACACATGGCCTCAACACTGAAAGTGGATTTTGGATTCACCCATTGCAGTGGGTGTTAGAGCCCAAGAACCATCCACTTAGCCTTACTCCCTAAAATAAGTCACAAGTTATGTTTGGATTCCCCAAGGGTCTAAGGGAAGTTATTGATCTGGATAGCACAGGGCAGACAACTCCCCATGCCAAGGTTAGAACCCAGCTCAATTGCAGAGAGAGACTGAAGTTCTTCCTCCAAACCAGAACAGCTCTCGTGTCAGAAGTGGCCTTCTATGGGTGCTGAGCATTCTGTAGGACAGTGGGGACCTGCCTGGCCAGGGCTGCAGATGTGATTTAGAACAAAGAAATAAAAGGAGGATGAGAGGGGGAAAAAAAGAGTCACTTACTGCCACTTTTGGGCCAAGGGTTTCATCAATACCATTTTTATTGCCACTTTTCCACTAGAATATGTTCCCAGAAGAATAAGTGTTGAGTAGAGATTGAAACTACATTTATCAGAAAAAAGTACAGTGGGAATTCTAGTTAGGGGAAATGAATAAAATAATTAAAAATAGCTGACAGGTGTTAAACAATGGATTGGGGTATAAATTAGCTTGGAGGTCACCTCTACATAGATCTTTAAAAGGAGACAAAGGCTTTTGAGCAAATAAAGCCAATTACTAGAGATCTTCAAAACCTCACTGAGGATTTTTCATTATCAATCCTAAGTATTTGCTATTTCCCTAGATTTTTGGACCTCGGACATTTTATTGAGCTGTGGAATGTGTTTTTTCTTCTCCTCTGGTGGTTTGGTTTTGCACCGACCTTTACATTTTATATATACACTGAGTCCTGGCCTGTTAATCCTGATGCTAAGTCTTCTTATAAGCTTTGGTTGTGTGTCCGTCCTCCTATTCTAATTTAACTACCAGTTAGTTGGCTTGACCACTAGGACCCTCAGCTTTTCTGTCAATCTTATGTGCTCTTATTCTTGACCTCTAAGCTCTTCTTCTTCTTCTTCTTTTTTTTTTTTGCAGTTTTTGGCTGGGGCTGGGTTTGAACCCGCCACCTCTGGCATATGGTGCCAGTGCCCCACTCTGTTGAGCCACAGGCACCACCCCGACCTCTAAGGTCTTCTAAGTGCTTCACCTCTTCTCTCCCCCCCAGCTCCGCCTTGCAGAGAGAGGATTGCTGGTGAGAATGGTCGAGGGCAAGGATGCTAGGGAGGCTGGTGGTTAAGCTTTGGGATATCAAATGGGATGAGCAGAAAGACCCACAGTTCATGTTTCTCTCTACTGTATTTTCTCTCTTTCTTTGAGCTTTCTCCTTTGAGAGTCACAGTCTCTCTTGAATTCTGCGTCTGCCTTCTGTGTAACTGTAGGACACACACTTCCCTGGAAAGGGCCAGGAAAAAGAAACTGAAAACACCCCTTCGTTTGATTTTGGTGAGGATCTTTGTCCATAATCTAAGCAGAAGGTGTGCTCCAGTTCAAGAAGAGCCTATATCATCAATTAGGGGAAAAACACCTAGCCAGCAATATAGAATGTGCATTTGCCTTACCTTTGTATATCTCTCCACATAAACGGATTGAGGTTTGGTGCTAAACAGTTAGTTGAGGATCCTGGCTGCTAGCTTAAGATATTAATAAATGTCTTAACACAATAAGTAAGTGAGGTGAAGTCTATGTTAATCAGTTTGATGTAAGCACTTCAAATTGTATATAAAATCAGCACATTGTACCACATAAATGCATTGATGTATACAGTTATGATTTAATAAAAATTAAAACAAGCATCTAAGAGAGAAAAAAGATATTAATATCTTCTTCATATCACTGGCAAGTATCACTGCAGGTTCCAAGAAAGACAAAGAAAAGATGATGCTGTTACTGAGTGCAGGCTGCTGTGAAAGCAGAGAGAACTCACGAAGATGGAAGCAAGCTGACGCAGCTAAGGTGGGGAAGGCCAACATGAGGGCTGAGGGGGTGGAAATGGGGATGGGGAGGAGCTCATGCAGAAAACACTGTGAAGAACTTCCAAATTCCCAGGCTGCTCCTTGGAGAGTAGAAAATTTGAAACAGAGTCTTGGCAGAGCATGGAGATTGGGAAACTTCAATAGCTCTGACCATTTCCATGTTCTACTGCTGCTCCAGCCTGGCCGTGATCTTTCTGACTCAGTAGAGAGGTGATCACACACTGACAATTTGGCCTCAGCTTGTCCCCTTCCAAGGACCCCTGGAACACTGCAGTTAATAAGCAGGCTGGTCATCAAGGGTCACTTGACATTTGGAAAATGTGTTTTTGATACCTGGGAAAGTCTGCCGATACATTCTTTCAGGGTCCCTGCAGAGCTGGAGCAGCCCAGGGCCAGCGGGACCAGTCTGGCACTGCCCCACACATGGAACCATTTTGTGCTTCACGAGCTGGGGCCAGAGCACAATGAGCTCATCTCCATCCTGTTGTCTGACTCAGAGGTAGAGAGACTGGAAACACCAGGACACTGAAGATTACAGGCTTGAAAGTCAGACACACTGGGGCCTGCAAACCAAGAGGATGACCACAAAGGACCTCAATGCACACATGCAGCTCCCTAGCACCAGAAAATAATGTGAGAACTAAAGACTTTCTATTTGCCCCAGTTGTTCCCTGCAGGACACTGGGAAAGCAATTGTTCCACTGGGTCAAAGAACACTGTTAT
Source organism: Nycticebus coucang (assembly GCF_027406575.1). Taxonomy (NCBI): domain Eukaryota; kingdom Metazoa; phylum Chordata; class Mammalia; order Primates; family Lorisidae; genus Nycticebus; species Nycticebus coucang. The sequence goes on from NC_069789.1 coordinate 75,848,500, forward strand.
CATCTGGGCCAGTTGGGGCTGGAGTTAAACAACATCTCTCTTCACTCATCTGTGGGTACATTATTACTGTGTGTAAGCAAATAAAAATGAGCATAAGTCTTGAAGAGAAAAAATATCTCAACAAGAGAGGGAGATGGGGCAATAGCCATCTCTTCCAATTTTTCCTTACAATTAGTGAGGAGAGTTTGTGTGTTGATTGAATAAATATAAAGCCAAGGGCATTGGGGATCTTGTTTTTGTTTTTGTTTTTGATTTGTTTTAAGGTAGCTGATAACATCTATCATCTTTCCTTCCATGTGTCTTCCTTCTAGGACAATCTTCCCCCTCCCCCACCAACACAAAGGCTACTTTCTTATCCCTTATGCAGCCAGGACAAGAAAAAAACAGCATCCAGGGCATTCCCACTCTTTCACAAAGAATTCTTCAACTTGGAACTCTTTTTTTCTCTAGCGCCTACTGAATTCCTGGCACAGGATAAGAAATGACAATGTGATCATAATACCTAACACAAAGTTAGGCAATTAGGAGGTCATTACATGGCTTAGTAGGCAATAAGTGGGTCATTACGAAAGTTTAGAGATACATGGAAATCAAGAAATGTAAAATCTGCACATGTGAAAACAAATGAATACCTCCCAGAAACACAGATAAACCCAGCAAGTCACATCCGAAGGGACCCTGTTGACTGTGTGCCTTGGAAGTGAAATGATGGATGGTAACACAGACTGTCTCAAAACTTCTATAGTGACCTAGGTGTATCTTTTGATTTGAAATAAAAGCAGGTATTATTAATAACCCCATTTTAAAGAGGGGGAAACTGAATTTTAGTAGATTTAGAGAGATTATTGACCAAAAATTATGATATTAGGAGGTGTATATGATATTAGCTAGTTGTGAATTCAGGGCACCTGACTCCCAATCCTATGCTTGCAACCATTTTCCCCATGATTCAGAAATAACTTTTATCTTCCCAAGTTGATCTACACATTGAATAAAATTTCTCTTAAAAATCTCACAATCTCTTTTGCAGAAATTGATAGCTGATCCTAAAATTTATGTGGGAATATAAAAGACCCACTAAGGCCAAAATTATCTTGAAAAAGAAGAAAAACTTTAGAGGACTTACACTTCCTGATTATACTGTGCTCTACAACTATAGTAATCAATTTATGATCAACAGATTTTTGACAAATATACCAAGGCAATTCAATGGGACAATTCTGGGACAATTGGATAGACATAGGAAATATGACGAATTTTGACCCTTCATATCATACATAAAAATCAAATCAAAATGTATCATAAACTTAAACATAAAGGTTTCTTAAAAACTTTTGGGAGAAAACATAAAAGAACAATCTTTGTGACCTTGGATTAGACAAGTATTTCTTAGCTAGAACATAAAATGTATAATCTATTAAAGAAAAGAACTGATAAATTGGACTTAAAATTTTTACACTTCAAAAGACACCTTCAAGAAAATTAAAAGACCTTGGGTAGTTTATTTAACCCCAATTGCCTGATTGATACAACAAAAAGGAAGGAAGGAAGGAAGGAAAGAAAGAAGGGAGGGAGGGAGAGAGGGAGGACAAAGGAAGGAAGGAGGGAGGGAGGAAAGGAAATGAGAGGATCAGTCACAGACTGGGAAAAAATACTTGCAGGTCATATATCTACTAAAGAACTTACAATTAGTGAGGAGAGAGTTTGTGTGTTGATTGAATAAATATAAAGCCAAGGGCTTTATTTATATTTATAAATTTATAAATTTATTTATAAATTTTATTTATATTTATGTATCTAGAACATGTAAATAACTGTTACAAAACAATATCAAAAAGATAAATAACCCAATTTAAAATGGCCAGATTCGTGTAGATATCCAGACGGCCAATAGCACATAAAAAGATATAAAACATCACTAGTCATTGGGGAATGCAAATTAAAATGAGATACCACACTATATAAACTAGAATAGCTGTCTTTAAAAAGAGAGACACCAAGTGTTGGTGAGCATAAGGAGAAAGTGGACCCTTCGTATATGTGAATTACTGACGAGAATATGAGTGGTGCCTCGCTCTGAAAAACAGTTCGGCAATTACAAATTTAAATGTAAATTTACTAAAGAGCTCAGAAATTTTACTCCTAGTTATCTATGAAAGAGAAATGAAAAGATACATCCACACAAAAACTTACATGTGAAGCTTTGTAGCAATGTTACTTGTAATAGCTAAAAACTGGAAAAAACTCAAATGTCCATCATCTAAGGTATGGATAAAAAGGTATTGTGTGGTATATACACCGCACAATAGAACACTATCCAGCAACAAAAAGAAATGAAATAATGATAATTTGGATGACTCTCAAGAACATTATGCTAATTGAAATAGTTAAATACAAAGGATCATGTATTGCTTGATTCCATTTATATGGTAAATTCAGTAAGGGTAAATCTATAGAGATGGAAAATAGATCAGAGGTTGTCTAGGACTGGAGGTGAAATCAAGGAATGGCTGCAAATGCACATGAGGGATCTTTCTGGAGAAATGGAAACATTCTAAAATTAGACTGTGGTGATAGACAACTGCAAATTTACTAAAATCATTGACTTTTACACTTAAAGTGGATAAATCACGTGGCTTCCAAATTATACACACAATTAACGAACTGTTTAAAAAAGAAGAGAGATCGTTTTCGAATAGGTAAATGTAATATCTGGATAAAGAAACTTCACCACCCAGCCTACTGACAAAAAGTGACAGTACCATGAATACAGATTCTGCAGACATCTTCAGGCTGTTGTTTGCTTTTTGGTCTATTATTCATGTGGGGTTGGAAAGTAGAGCATTCCAATAGGTAAAAATAGAAGAAAAACTGGATTATGGAAGGAATGTGGTGCCATCACATGGAAAGCAGAGCACATATCAGAGAGTGTTAGGACAGAAACATGGTGAAAGGAAGCTGGGGTCCAGGCAGGGGAAACCTGGGTTCAGCTCCAGTAATGGGGAGAGCCGCTGCAGGTGATCTTCTATGAAGGCTAGGATGTCTTGGGCCTGACACCTTTTCGGTAAGTAGCCAATTGGTTAAGTTGCTAGCCTTTCTCTTTGATTTAATTGACCTAACCATGATTGTAATACCTTGACCTTCTGCATCAAGAAGGTAAAATGATGAATTTTCATAGTGGCATAAAATTGCATTATTTCAGACTCATCAGAGGAGGTCAGCTAGCGTTAATGAAATGTCAGATCAGAACCAGAGTATTCATAGCTGAATTCCAGCTGATGGTTTTCAAGGATGGGTGATACCTGCAACCACAATAACCTCCAGAGTTCATGACTCACTTTATGGGGAGGCGTGAAGGTACTTTATCAGAGCACTAGCCTGAGCAGGTATGGTTCACGTTTACACTGCAGTTACAATGCTGGATGCAGGCAGATGTTTTTGAGGAGGGGAGTTTCTTTATCTGGATTACTGGCAAGTGTTATGGTTTTGTAGTCAGGGAACTTGGGTCCTAACTCTGCACATCCTGTTAGTAATGTGACTCTGAAGCAAGGCATTTCATCTCTTTGAGCTACAGCTTCCTCCTCTGTGAAATACTGGCTGAGAATTTTTAGCTTATGGTGGTGCGCATTGCAGGGTTTTCCAAACTAGCTGCGGTAATTTTTTTTAAAGTTACAATCCATTGCAGATCCAATTAATTTTTGTTTAAAGTTCCAATTTATAGCAGATGATTACTTTCATAAAATAGAATAAAAATGCATTACTAGAAAATGAAATAAAAATATATGTATAATATAAGCTTCATTAAAAACTTTCATTTGTTGTTTTTATTAGATTCTGCAGACATGAGAGTCCGACTGTAGGTCTAGAATCAATGAGAAGGGCTGGGGGTAGGTCCTGGGAAAAGTCATCATCTCTTGCAAAGAATTCAGGGCAGGCCCATAATAGGTGATTTAGGCTGGGATGGCTAACCTCAGCAGACAGAAAAGAAAGTATGTTTCTGTTGCCCAAAAAACCCATATCAGATTCGGGTTTTAAGGTTTCCAGCTTCATGAAAATCTTTGTTAAGTCTCCAGCCCAAATTTTAGGGCCACACTTCTTTTTTTAATGTATCTTAACATTAACATGAAAGACCTCATGAGGTTGGGGATGTAATTTGAGCTGTAATTCAGCTGCTCTCAGGATTAGACTTTTATTTGATTTTTAGAAATGTTGGCTCTGTAATTACAAGAGATAAGGGTTTCCTTTAAGCTGTCATTCAAATTCATATCCTTTTTGTAGATCTTTAGCTGGGAATAAAGCCTTTAACTCATTATTTTCTTTCTCCAAATTCTCCAGTGCACTTAGAAGCAAGCAAGCAACGCTATTACACTCTCAGTTTTCATTAAAATTCTCTGTAGAAGGAAGCAGAAGCCCACAAATATGAGTTGGAGTTCAGGGAGATGGATGGAGCCTGTGTCAGTGTCTGTATAAATCAGCTCCAGCCACCTAAACAAAACAACATAGATTACGGATCTTGGACAGTAGAAATTTATTTTCTCATGGGTCTGGAGGCTGGAAAGTTCAAGATCAAGGTCCAGCAGGGTTTGGTTTCTGGTGGGAATTCGCTTTCTGGCTCATAGATATCTGACTTCTTGTGTATCTTTGTATGGTGGAATTGGGAGAGACAGACTGTTGGTGTCTCCTCTCATCAAGACACTAATCCTACGAGGTTATGACCTCATCTAACCTTAGTTACTTCTGTATAGGTTTTATCTCCAGCTGCAGTGACTTGGGGGGGGGGTTTGGCCTTGAGCATGTGAATTTGGGGGGAGACAATTCAGTCCATAGCAATCATTCATCATCTTTAATTTTCCAACTTCGATAATGTAGGTCTCATGAAGGAAAAGCTGGGATCTTTGTCACAAGAACAGACACATATCTGGCCCAGGGGCTGTAGAAACTCAAGAAGGATCCCGTGGGAGACAAAATGGCTATTGGCCTACCACTGTCTTGCACCAACAAGAGGAGCTGGCAGACTGTGAGAAGGTCCCTAACCTGCAGCAGCACCTGGCACCTGCAGTGACATTCCAAGTGGAGAAACAAGATGATATCTGTAGCTGTAGCTAACTGTGCAGAGATAGGAAATGTAGTCTCAGTGTGTCTAAGCTGACACAGCAGGGGGAAACCAGTTCATCTAACACCTTTAGGCTGTGAAACGGGAATGTAAAGTCACAGATGGACAGGTGTGCTCCCACCTAATGGGCACAGTGTAAGGGTACATGGCACACCTCCTGGGTGCAGGACACAACTACAACAAGGACCGTACCTAACAAATGCAAACATTGTACCCTAATCATTTCTACCCTCACATTAACCTGAAATTAAAAAGTAAATAAATCAAGTCACTGATGGAATGGCATGATTTGATACATGTTTGTAAAAGACCAGTCTTGTAGAAAATGGAGTGCAGCAGAGCAGGAGTGGGAAGGGACCAGTTAGGAGTGGATGGTCTGGGACCGTGGTGGCCTTGCTCAGGATGGAGCAGTGGGGCTGGAGAGTCTATTTGGATGGACTGAATGAGGTTTCAGCTGGAGTGACTGGATGAGTGACAGTGCCATGAATACAGCTGGGAGGAACTAGGGGAGGAAAGAAGGCCGAAGTTCTGGGGGTGGTTATTCTGCTGCTCACAGAGTGGTTTAGCGATGTCACCTAAGGTTTCCGGCTCATGTTCCCTGCCTGCCTTCCTCCTCCTTTCTTCCGCCCTCCCTCCCTGCCTTCTTATTTCACATTTAGGCTTTCAGAGGTTTTGCCTCATCGTTAAGATGCTCCATCTTTGTCCATGTCCTGAGCATGAAAAGATGACAAAAGGCAAAAGACCAAACTGGCATGCCACCAAGATCACCCCTTTTAAAGCGATTTCCCTAAAGCCCCCCAAGTGACTTCTGCTGACATCTTTTTGGACAAAACGGTGTCACATGGCCACTGTAATGAGAAGGTCAGTAGGGAGTAGGAGACACATGGATGGTGTTTGAGTAAACCATATGTGGGACGTATATGTTTGACTTAGCTGTGGAGACCATGTGAAAGTGTCAAGCAGTCAGTCGGACATGAGCTTTACCATGGGAGTATCGTATCTTTGGTCTAGTTGGCTCACCCAGGTGAAGTATAATATAAAATGTTCCGTTCTATAGTGTGCTGATGTCTCACCCTGCACAGCATGTTCCCGTGTGTGTGTGTGTGTGTGTGTGTGCACGCGTGTATGGAGAGTGGGGTTTGAACACGCCCCAGTGTAACAGCTAAGTCTGCAGCCTGGGCTGACATACAGGATGAGAGTGGATTGTAGGGATGCAGCAGGATTGCACACACAGAAGACAGGATCCTGCTACAAGACTCATCAGAGCCAGTGCCTGTCACTCTGCTGCTTAGATTGGGCTGTCACAAATGATAACAAGAATCATACTCATTTTGCAGATCAGAAATATAAACTGTGATCTCCAGGCCAAATCCATCCAAATTTTGTAAATAATGTGTTACGGGAGCACAGGTGTATTGGTGGTCTAGGGCTGCTTTCATGCTAAACTGCAGAGTTGAATAGTAGCAACAGAGCCCATCTGGTCTAAAATACAGTATTTATATGTGTTAATAATATTTTCCCTTTACAGAAAAAATATTTGTTGATCCCTGTTGTAGATCATACTTCTATTTATGCTAACATCAGATTACTTAACTAATTCATTGAGGGAGACTTCATATTACGTGTAAGTGATTGTAGACATTTGAGTGTAATATTACTCATTAGGTCTCCCATTGGTTCCTCTTAGTCTCCTTCCTTTGGAGAGCTCCCCCTTTCTGCTACTTGTCCTATCTGTAGTATTTGTGGGATTTGCAGGCTCAGTAGACTGTGATACAGGCTTGCTCCTCCCAGCTCTGCTAGCTGCCTTGAAGGAGAGCTTCACCACCCAGCCTACTGACAAAAAGGGACTGTCCCATTTGATGACTGACCTCATTGCCTACCTCTGCCCAACCAGAGGGGTGCCTACGGGAAGTTTCAGGAAACTTTTGTTAAAAGTGCTTGGTTATGTATACCATGGAATATTATTCAGCCACTAAAAAAGATGGAGACTTTACATCTTTTGTATTAACCTGGATGGAGGTGGAACACATTATTCTTAGTAAAGCATCATAAGAATGGAGAAGCAAGAATCCTATGTACTCCATTCTGATATGAGGACAGTTAAGGTCCTAGTACACAGTGGGGTGGGGGATGGGGAGAGCAGAGAGAGGGAAGGACAGAGGGGGTGGGGGGACAAGGGGTGTGGTGCACCTTTTGGGGGCGGGACACAATTACAAGAGGATCCCTATCTAACAAAAGCAATCAATGTAACCTGGCTCTCTGTACCTTCAATGAATCCTCAACAATAAAAAAAAAAGTGCTAGGTTAAAGTCAAGATTCTAGCAAGATCTTCTGGCACCAAATGGAAATTTCTAAATCAAATCTTGTAGTAACTCAGAGTCTGTCCCTACAAATGATTGTGCAGTAGCTCAGGGCTGCTCACTGCCCTGTCAGTCTCTAACCCCGCAGAGCACTGGAGAGAGGAAATGAGCAAAACTCATTTCGTTTTACAAAGAAGCTCCAGGGTCAGGTTTGTGTGCTGGAATTGTTTACTAATATTTGTTATCAAATATCTTTTCAAAGGATTGAGGAGTGAAACAGATGTATCACACCAGCATTTCCCCAAGCATTCAGTGAAATAATATTAGGGCAAAAAAAGTTTGTAATAAAGTCCTTCAGAAAATGTTGGCTTGAACAAATTAAATCTGTTTACTACTGAACTTCTAAGACTTGTTAAGTGTCCGAGTTCATGATAAATTTTTAATAGGAGAACATATTATGCAGTGTTTTTCAAACTTGTTTGATCATGAAACTCTTGATTTAAAGTACCTTTACTGGTCTAGTGTTCTACAGAATACTTTTGTTAAACACTGATTTAGACATCTGCCTGACTAGGTAATTTTTTCAGGTTTCTTTAAAGACTGTGATTGCAGGGCAGTGCCTGTGGCTCAAAGGAGTAGGGCGCCAGCCCCATATGCAGGAGGTGGCAGGTCCAAACCCAGCCCTGGCCAAAAACTGCAAAAAAAAAAAAAAAAAAAAGAAAAAGAATGTGATTGCAGATAAAAATCCTTCAATTATAGGCCATGATTAGGCCTCTAATAGATGTCACAGGTAAGAGATGAATTCCCTTGAGCTGACCTGTAAGAAAGCTTTTCAGGTGGATGATAAAATGTCATACCATCACGTAGAGAAGATGTCATTTGACTTGGAATCAAAGTAGCTAGAGGGTACGACATTTCTGCCACTACCTACCTATGTCATCTTAAGGAAGTTACGTAAGTTACCTGTGTTCCAGGATCCTGACCTAAAATATGTGAAAAATAACACTGCCCTTCTCCAAGGCTCTTGTGGTGTGTGTGTGTTTATGTGTATGACTATAAACTTTTAACATCTATCATAGCTGTCAAGAAACAAATTTTAGGTTCTCAAAAAAGGTAAGAAAAAGGATGTGACACATTTATTTAGGCGGATCTTACTGTAACTTTTTTATACAATAATTTTATAAAAGAGTCCTATCAAGATATTATATAGAAAATACAAACTAAGGTAATAGATACACACTTCATAAAAATAGAATACATCTTGGCAATTGTTTGCAGAGTCTGTTACCAACATGTACAGTGTACTGACATTTAACATCTGTGCTAATTTGAACATATGATATATATTTTTCAAAAACAAAGAAATCTGTTCCATTGGCATTTTAGAAATTGTTTTCATTGATATGACAATAAAAAATAATTCTGCAATAGAAAAGTTAATGGAGCTGACTGGATAGAAAGTGATGTTAAAATGTTAGAGCAAAGATTCATGCCATGAACGATTTTCTGAAAATTTTTTCCATTATTATAAGTGTCCCAGCTGATTTCACAAAATCACTGAAAATAATACCCTTGTTCTGAATGTTCAATCAAGCTGAGCAGCATTTGGGAGCCAACAAACCTTCTTATACCTGTACTACATTTCGAAAATGAGTGGTGTTTCTTTTATTCCTTAAGATGAAGATAAGTCCTGTTATAAAGGATCCAAACTTAAAAAAATCTTCATAAATTATTTTATAGGCATTGCTCACGACCTGTAGCAATTAGTTTATTTTAAAAATAGTCAAATGCTCCAAAATCAGTTGTTTTTGCTTGGTTTGAAGGAAAATGACCTTCGCTACTAAGCTATTATAAAACAGCACTGACATGTCTTGTTAGGTGTTCAGAATGATCTTTGGGAAGTAACTCCTCCAGTGTAATAAATAAAGAAAGGGACTTTTCTAAAAGATCTGACCATGGCGGGATCAGGAGAATACTTCGGCAGTACCCCAGAAGGCACACACAACAGAGTAGAGCACCATTTTCAGGTTGCCAAGACGGCAACTGTTCCACTGTAATCTGGAAGGGGAGTCTTTTGCCATGATTAATGCGGTTTAAACATGTGGAATAGGGGTTGCAGAATTTCTTAGTATGGATAGGCAGACACAGCGATATAGACTATGAATGTGGTTTGATACTCAATGGTCCCATTGCCGCTGTAGGACAAGGCTCGAACCCTCATGCGGTAAGTCTCTGGTTCCCGCAGCGGTCGTGTGGTGTACACCACTCCTTTCAGGTTTTCACCCCTCAAGGCAAAAGGAGCAGTATGTCCCTCATCTGCCATGAGGAACGTCGTCCTGGGGTGCATCACTCCATCCTGCGTGTATGCAACCAGCCGTATCAAATCTTGATTGGCAGCTATTCCAAATGGGAGGGAGACGAGTTTGTATTCCAAGGCATATGGGCTCAAGGCACATTCCAAATCGTTGGGGGGACAGTTCTTGAGGCAGAACCTAAGGATGAACAAACACGAGGAATGCACATCGTTATCTGGAAGCAGGGGAGGGCAGAGCGCAGGTGATTGTGACCCACCGGGACTTTCAGGCACGCCATACAGGAGACAGTGTGGCTGCAAGGGCCATGAGACTCAGCCCGGGCGCTGTGTCACTAACTCAAACCAGATGCCTGAGGGCTGTGGGCATCTGCTGGGGTGGAGTCAAACATCTATGTCTCTGCTCCATTAAAATCAGGGGCGCTGGAGCCACTGAAGGAAGCCTGAATACCACAAGAGGTCTTTCTTTAAAATGAAAAGTTGGTTTTGGAAATAGAAGCATCAGCACATATACCGGAAACACGCACTTCATAAAGACAAGGATGCAAGCTATTTTAAAATTATAACATCTATTCTAACACTGTTGGAGAGCTTAAAGAGAATGCATTGACGTTTGGTTTAGTTTTCTAAAAACAGTAAAAGGTCAGTTAGGATTCCTGGAGGGGAGAACTTCCTTTTGTAATTATCTTTTACATTAGATTAGAAAACTATATTTTCTTTTCCCAGAGCCTACACTGACTTGTCTTTTGAGTCGTCATGACTTCTAAATTGTGTGCCAGAAATCACTGGTCATAAAGAGGGAAAAAAAAAATGCAGAGGGGAGCACATTATGAAGACACAAATTCTTCCGTTAGAATCTTTAGAAGTTTCATAAGTCTACATTTTTAATTTTCTCCCTTCTCTTCCCATTCCCATCAGACCCATCACAGACAGGTTTGGTGGCCTGTGGGCAGTTCCCCGGGAGGTGTGCCACTCTGGAGGCATTACCAAGAGGAAAACAAGCGTCCACTCCAGGGAGCATGTGTTTTCAGAAACTCTTGTTATAGGAGGGGCCGTCCAACAAGACTTCACTGCTTGTTTTCAAGCACCCAGTTAACATAGTACCTGGAAAGAATATGGTATTTCTGTAAGGAGGAGCAAATAGAAAAATAGTTTATTCAGAACCCAGACAAGGACTGTTTCAGACAGCAGGAAATGTAAGCCGGTGAGAGAGGAAGGGGCAGATGACTGACTCATCCTTGCTCATCACCGTCCTCTGGTGGCAGGGTCAGCACTCCAGGACAGGTGCTTGTTGCAGTTTCCTCCATGCTGAAGGCCCTTACAATCCCCAGGCAGGACAAGTGGAAACCAGAGGCAAGGGAAGGCAGGCTCCCTCACCCCATAAAATGCTCACAGTGGAGGCAGAATTAACTTTAGAGGCAAGAGGCAGCTTGCTGGGGAGGCTGCCGCAGGAAGTGCTGGTAGCAGAGAGGAGGTTTAGGCTGCACGGCTGCTGGGGATGAGTTCACTTCTGGCCCATTTGCTGAGGAAGGAACATGCTGCAACCCCACATCCTTCCAGTTACTGATTTCCTTTGCATTCAACATGCCTACAGACAAGGTTTACGTCGGTCAAGGAGAAAGAGAAGGGATTTTCAAAGGAACGTCTGGGACGAGAAGGGAAGACATACCCTGAAACAGGATCCCGCTGGTAGTCGGGTGGGCAGGGCGTGTCGAGGCACCGGTAGCCTCCCCTCATGTTGAAGCACATGCGGTTGGGTCCACAGCGGATGTTCTGCTCCAGACACTCATCCACATCTAGGGACGGCATGAAGGGCACGCAGGGTCAGCAGAGAGGGTCAGAACTGCCCAATCAGAGCAGGAATCCGTCTCATGCACAAACTCAGCCCTCACACCTGAGCTTCTTCAACCACAAAAGGGGACTAGGACACCTGGCTTATTTCCCAGATTGTGGTGAGCCTGTTTCTTTAACACACATACAAAGCCATTGCAAAGTAAGAGCCCTTAAAAGCAGAAGGGGAGCTATTAAGAGTCCTCTGGTGTCTTTTATATAGGGACGAGAGAGAGTGCATTTGAGTTTTATAAAGCAAATGATATTTTTAATGGACAGATTAAAAACGTAAATGACATTAGTGAATATTTTTGCAAAGTGAAGAATTTCCTTAAAACCTGAGTGACTCTTCCCTGGTGTTCTGTTTGTAAGTTCAAATTGTTGAGAAGGAGGTAGGGTAGCAGAAATTAAAGGAGTCATGTTGTAAATTCAGGGAAAATGTATAAGTCAGTCAGATGGTTGGAGGTTATGGTAGTGAGATGCCGTGCTTAGGTAATCACAGTACCCTGGGGGAAACGTGCAAATAAAATACTGTATTTTCTTGTTGTCTACACAAAGTCGTTAACTAGAAACATATTTACATGGTTTTTGATAATGAGTGTTTTTGAGGTCTGATTCTTAACTTGGGGTCTGTGTTTGAGCATTAGGGGATCTGTGAATGAAAATGTTTGTATGCATGTGTACATGTTTGTGTGTGTGTGTGTGTGTGTGTGTGTGAGAGAGAGAGAGAGAGAGAAAGAGTTGGAGAAAAAGAGAGGGAAAGAGAGAAAGAGAAAGAGGGGGAAGAGAGAGAAAAGGAGAAAAAGAAGGTGAGAGAGTGAGACAGGGGCAGAGAAGGGGAGAGAGGAAGAGAGGGGGAGAGGGGGAGAGAGACAGAGACCTACAGATAAAGTAAAGCCTAGAACAGATTGCTGCACGGATGGACCTTCTGGAAGGAAGGTCCATAGATTTCAACAAAACCTTTAACAGATTTTGAAACTGCAAGTTAAGAATCATATTTTAGAGCAATAGTTTTCAAACTGGGGCAGTCACATCCCTCTGGATGTTTAGGGATGAAAGGAGGTAAAGGGGCTACAAGGAGGTGGGAGAGAATTGTGATCTTCTGGACAAGAAAGTTGGAAAAGGCTCTGAATCAAAACATGGAATTTTGGATGTGTGTGACCTAGTTAACTGAGTATGCACTGTTCCTGTAAAATAGCCTGTGACTCATGACCTCTAGTACATGAATGAGCCCCCCATAAAACAAAGATAAGAATCCCCATCACAGAACAACGCCACCATAACTGCACAAACAGCACAAGCAAAATAACAGTTACTAATTATTGATGCAGAGTAAAGAAAACTGGATTTATGTGACAACTGAGGTAATCCACAACAATGAAGCCAGGACAGCATGCCTGGAAGCCTAAAGGGAGCCAAGGGAATTCTTATGGATGCAGGCAGGAGAATCAGGAGAAGTGTGCATGCTGGGGTACTGCCTTTGTGTAGCATCTCAAGGGGAGTCCTTTTCCACTCTTCTGGAAAAGTCTGTGCTTATCCATGCCTTACTTTAAATACAATATATTCATTTTCTTTACTTTAAATAATCTTTGCTGCTCATGAATCCTACGTACTCAATTTTGATATGAGGACAATTAATGACAATTAAGGTCACAGTGGGGGTGGGGGAAGGCGGGAGCAGAGAGAGAAAGAAGAAGGGAGGGGTGGGGAAAAGGAAGAGCAGAGAGAGGGAAGGGGGGAGGGAGGTGGGGCCTTGGTGTGTGCCACACCTTTTGGGGGCAAGACATGATTGTAAGAGGGACTTAACCTAACAAATGCAATCAGTGTAACCTGGCTTATTGTACCCTCAATGAATCCCCAACAATAAATACATAAATAAACAAACTTTGCTTTTGTTCTGCTATATTGGAGTCCCAGCTGCCTCATTTTCCACTCTCCCAGTTTCTTACTCTCCTTTTGACTCAACTGAACTTGCTAGTTCTGCTGGTAAGTTGAACCAGGTCCACTGAACAGTTCAGAGGTGAATTCTCACCTCCACCAGGATGGTGCTCAAAGGCTTCTTTCTAGCCCTAGAGGGCTGGCAAATATTTCAGGAAATCAATGTTCATATTCTCACTTTCTACAAGTTCTCTTTCCCCAAATCAACCTGCCTGAGAACTTCTTGTGGTCCCTTTCCATCCTTCTTTGGTTTTACCAAAAAAGGTCTCCACTAATCTCAAGGCACAGACAAGGGGTGAGAACACTGGTAATAAATACTGTTGGAGGTAGGACTTATTTTATCATAGCTACAAGCCAATGGCTTTAGCTCTCTGTTTTAAATTAGATTTCACAAGTGAGTTGCCATGGGAACAGCTACTAACACTCCTGTGAGAACCGAAAAATCACCTTCAACTATTGTCCAGTAGTCAATCTGATTGGTTTGACATTGAATATAAACTTTTAAATCATACAGTGGTCATTTTCTATTAATGGAGGAAGTTAAAACTTAGCAGTGCTGAAGTTTCAATCACAATATATTTAAAGCATGTGCATATTAAATAACAATGATAGCATTCACATCCTTTGCAACTGTTTAAACTTACCTTACGTTAGAAGTTAATTTTTAAAAGTATGAGGGAATATGGGGTTTTCAAAGTCTAAGTTAATTAGCTGCATAGAAGCACACGTGCCACTCTGCCTTCTTTAGCATTTGAATAAACACAGATCCTGAAGCTCAGCAGGGAACAATTATAATTAAAGGAATTCAAGTGGTTGGTCCTGAAGGTCAAAAGCACTTCTATCTTGGCATCCCTTCTAAGACAAATGGGCATGTGTAACTGTTATTTCACAGTAGCAGGTAATTTGGGCCTTCACTGGACTTGGGTTAAAGCTGCGAAGTTCTTTTGAGAACTCTCAAATATTTTGGAATGTAGCTATGAAAGAAAGAGAAAGGAGAGAAGAAATTCCAAGAGACAATCTGTTATGTACAAGAAATGTCAGTTTTTATTTCTGAATTATTTGCCATTTGTGTTTTGTATCAAAAGTGAGTTTTTTTGATATAGTTCCAAGTATATTGTGTTTTCTAAGGAAACCACAGATGATGTGATTATTTAAACTTAACAATGGTCTGTACAAAGTAAAAGATATGATGCTACAATGATATAGAGTAACTCATTTAGTTGGCTTTTTGGGTTTTTAAGCTGGGTGGGAGGAAAACCTGGCCTGCTGAACCAGGAAGTCTGGAGGGCCAATAAGAATGTGGGGATGAAGTATCCTAGGTGAACCAATGACCAACAGAAAGAGACAATCACTGACCAATAGAAAAGGACAATACTGGCTAGAAGTGCAGAGAGGCCAATGAAAGACTTGTAGCCAATTTCAAATGAAGAATTTAATTCAACCCCCTGCAGGCCTTTGTCTCTGTCTTTCTCTCTCTTGCCTTCTCTCTGCCTTCAGAGGGACCCACTT
Source organism: Nycticebus coucang (assembly GCF_027406575.1). Lineage (NCBI taxonomy): Eukaryota > Metazoa > Chordata > Mammalia > Primates > Lorisidae > Nycticebus > Nycticebus coucang. Next base: position 75,863,501 of record NC_069789.1, read on the forward strand.
CCAACTCTTTGCTCTAAACTTTCTTTGTTCTTCTTAAATAAAATCTCTGTTACCCTGAAACTTGTGTAAGTTACTTGTGCTTTCCATCTACACCGCTTGTGACCCTCCACTTTTACTTTCTGTTTCCACCCATTTTTGCTCTCTTTTACCACCCTGCCTTGGTTGAACTTTCTAGCTCAGCTGAGTAATTGAACCAGGTCAACAGGGTTTGGGGAAATCGGGATGCCCAACCTCCAACACTTTCTATTCGTAGTTTCATGTTAGGACTAGTTTTCCAACCGGAATGAAACACAGTGTGAAAAAAATTTTTGTTTCAGTTAAGTGTTGCCTATTGTGTCTGTGAAACAATTTCTAATTATGATTTCATCTCTCAGAAATGCTTTGCCTCCTGGACAAAATGAGATCGTCCCAGAGCAGAGTGAAAAGCCCCTGGAAAAATGTGAAAGAAATTCAATTAGCCTTATCTTCCTCCTCTCATGAAAAATATTTTTCTTTATGTTCATTCTCCAAATTTCATTTCACCTCTAATTTTATAGTGAACTCATGTAGAAATATGGAGGCCAGTGGGCTACAGGGTCCCAGGCTTGAAGACAACATCTGGATACATATCTGTGTGCGTAAGAGCAGCTACCTTACCACAGATTTTCATTGGCTGAATATGAATCTATAAAGAAACATCAGAATCTACTATACAAAGTGTTTGTCCTTAGTCCATAAGAATGTATGCTTTCCATAGAAAAGGTTTCCTAAGTAGTGAGTGGCTGGGCAGGTGGGTCTTGGTGGCTCTTTGGTCTGTTACTAGCTACTCAGGATCAAGCACCTTCAGGAACTCAGTATTCACCACACTCACTCACTCTGCTGTTCTTAACAAAAGGAGAGAAAAACTGTGGCATTGTCTTTTGATGATGAACAATTTGGTGATGTCTGGTTTTTATTAAATATTATAACAATATTATGATAGAAATTAAAGTATAGGCATTTTATAACTTAAGTTTTATTGTTACAAGAAAAGAATCTCAAACTGAGCTGAGAAGCTTTTCTTAATAGCTTTAGAACATACAAATACATTTAACCCAGTGCTTCTGAATACTTTAAAAAAATAATTTAGGATAAACATATTTGAAACATCTGTCTTATAGAAAGTATAAGTAATTCAGATTCTTGATAAACACTATAGATTTTCTAAAAACAGGGGTAAATAAGAACTGCAATGCTTATATAACGTTTCCAAATCTTCGGAATTAGATTAGTGGTGCATAAAGTTAACCTAAGGATCTTACAGTTTTCTCCTCTCTGCTTCTTAGGCAATTCTTGATTGGTCACGCTTTTTGTTTTTCATTTTGTAGTCTGGTAACTTTCACTTTTGATCAAAGTCAAATTCACTTTAATTTCCCTTTTATTACTGACATTTCTAGCACTAATGTATACAGCTTTAAAAAAATCATATGTGAATGAAAGGCAGTCTTTTGTTCCTCATAAATGCCTCAAACACTTTCTAAAACTATAAAAAGACTCCAAGTTATTCTTTAAAGACCTCTTTAAAAGGCATAATTGTTTTCTCTCATGTCTCTTTAAAACCACAAAAATATGAAACCCATTTAAATTGCAAACATTCCAGATGACACCTGTTTCTGATTTGTTTGCATTATTTTCCACCCTGAAGCACAACTGAAAGCTGAAAAATGTTTTGAATTCAATGAGTGACAAGGGCAATTAAAAACTAAACTGGCATAATACAGAAAAGATAAAAAAACATTCTCTAATGAGAAGACAACCCTTTAAAATCTGGCTCGGGTTTTACTTTTGTGTGGTTATGCTAAATGTTTCTGTATCCATCCACCCTGTTTCCTTCCCTGGTGCCTAGGGCACCTGCGGGCCCTGTAGTTTTAGTGTGGGGCACTGCCACTCCCTTAGGAAGATTCTTGGGTTGGAGAAGAGGGGAAGTTACAAAACATGGACAACGTACTCTGGCCACATCCTGCTACCACAGTGCAGGGCCTGTGTTGCTCACAGCGTCCTAGGAGACACACAAGACTGTTCTAGAAGCGTGAGATCTAAGGTCAAGTCCTACCTCTGCTCTTGATTATTCTAGTGCTTTGAGGCTCGTATATCAGTGTGAGAATTAGTTTTATTTATTTTTTTTATTGTTAAATCATAGCTGTGTACATTAGTGCAATTGCCTGTACCCATTCTAAGATGCACCATAGATGTGGCCCCACCCATTACCCTCCTTCCACCAAAACCTCCCCCCTCCCTTCCCCTTTCTTGGCCCTTTCCCCATAGTCTTGTGCTATAGTTGGGTTATAGTCTTCATGTGAAAGCTATAATTTAGCTTCATAGTGGGCTAAGTACATTGGATACTTTTTCTTCCATTCCTGAGATACTTTGCTAAGAAGTATATGTTTCAGCTCCATCCATGTAAACATTAGTTTTAGAATGGGTACAAATCATCTGATGGGTATCATGAGCATGGGTACAAATTATTGCCCTTGACATATCTGTACTTCTGATTAAAATGACATAATAGTTCTTTTGGAAAAATATAATACCATGATATAAATGTAAGGTCAGACAATTAAGTTCAGGAACTCATCCTAGGAAAAATGTTACAAACCTCACTGCTGAGTATCACTGTGCTCACCTTTGAAACACTCCCCTTGACCATCTGGTGACCATGGTGATATTCAGCAATGAGGTATACAACACTTTGTCTAGGAGTAGTTTGAGACCTTAATTGTCAGACTCCATATGATAGCCGCTCTGATGGCCATTCCTCAAAACCAGTTCCAAATGCTTTGAAAAGTGCACTAGGCCCTGGCATCAGTGCATAATTTCCCAAGGGGTGTATTTCTAAGGTGATTTAATAGTGATATTCAGCAGTGAGGTATGTAGCACTTTTTCTGTGATGAGTTTGTGAACTTAATTGTCTGAACTCGTTAAGTTATTCTAGTACTTCAAGTATCAGTAAAATGTTCTGCATAGGGTAAGTTCTTTTTTTTTTCAGGATTCTCATTTTATTTCTTTTATGAGCTGATTATATACATTAAGAATATAGGCAACCCGTATTTTCATCATTCTCACTATAAAAATTAAATTAATAGATTTTCAGCACAGACTCTATTCCTTCTCTGTTCTCAAACATCTTCCTTCCCCCGTGCCCTTCCAAATCCTACTAGCCCAGATTCCACTGGACTGCTGTTTTTTTGTTTTTGTTTTTTTGATGTGTTGTTGGATTCTGTTTGTTAGGATCTTATTGAGTATTTTAGCATCTATATTCATTAGTGATATTGGTCTATAATTTTATTTTCTTGTTGGGTTTTTCCCTGGTTTGGGGATCAAGGTGATGTTTGCTTTGTAGAATGTGCTGGGTAATATTCCTCCTTTTTCTTTTTTCTTTTATTTTTTATTGTTGGGGATTCATTGAGGGTACAATAAGCCAGGTTACACTGATTGCATTTGTTAGGTAAAGTCCCTCTTGCAATCATGTCTTGCCCCCATAAAGTGTGACACACACCAAGGCCCCATCCCCCTCCCTCTGTCCCTCTTTCTGCTTTTCCTCCCCCCCATAACCTTAATTGTCATTAATTGTCTTCATATCAAAATTGAGTACATAGGATTCATGCTTCTCCATTCTTGAGATGCTTTACTAAGAATAATGTCTTCCACTTCCATCCAGGTTAATACGAAGGATGTAAAGTCACCATTTTTTTTAATAGCTGAATAGTATTCCATGGTATACATATACCACAGCTTGTTAATCCATTCCTGGGTTGGTGAAATCCTCAGAAAGGACATAACAGAGGATATTAACAAATGGAAGAACATACCATGCTCATGGATGGGAAGAATCAACATTGTTAAAATGTCTATACTTCCCAAAGCAATCTACCTATTCAATGCCATTCCTATCAAAATACCAACATCGTACTTTCAAGATTTGGAGAAAACTATTCTGCATTTTGTATGAAACTGGAAAAAACTCTGTATAGCTAAGGCAGTTCTTAGTAATAAAAATAAAGCTGGGGGAATCAGCATACCAGACTTTAGTCTGTACTACAAAGCCATAGTGGTCAAGACAGCATGGTACTGGCACAAAAACAGAGACATAGACACTTGGAATCGAATTGAACACCAAGAAATGAAACTAACATCTTACAACCACCTAATCTTCGATAAACCAAACAAGAACATACCTCGGGGGAAAGATTCCCTATTCAATAAATGGTGTTGGGAGAACTGGATGTCTACATGTAAAAGACTGAAACTGGACCCACACCTTTCCCTACTCACAAAAATTGATTCAAGATGGATAAAGGACTTAAATTTAAGGCATGAAACAATAAAAATCCTCCAAGAAAGCATAGGAAAAACACTGGAAGATATTGGCCTGGGGAAAGACTTCATGAAGAAGACTGCCATGGCAATTGCAACAACAACAAAAATAAACAAATGGGACTTCATTAAACTGAAAAGCTTCTGTACAGCTAAGGAGACAATAACCAAAGCAAAGAGACAACCTACACAATGGGAAAGGATATTTGCATATTTTCAATCAGACAAAAGCTTGATAACTAGGATCTATAGAGAACTCAAATTCATCCACATGAAAAAAGCCAACAATCCCATATATCAATGGGCAAGAGACATGAATAGAACCTTCTCTAAAGATGACAGACGAATGGCTAACAAACACATGAAAAAATGTTCATCATCTCTGTATATTAGAGAAATGCAAATCAAAACAACCCTGAGATATCATCTAACCCCAGTGAGAATGGCCCACATCACAGAATCTCAAAACTGCAGATGCTGGCATGGATGTGGAGAGAAGGGAACACTTTTACACTGCTGGTGGGACTGAAAACTAGTACAACCTTTCTGGAAGGAAGTATGGAGAAACCTCAAAGCACTCAAGCTAAACCTCCCATTTGATCCCGCAATCCCATTACTGGGCATCTACCCAGAAGGAAAAAAATCCTTTTATCATAAGGACACTTGTACTAGACTGTTTATTGCAGCTCAATTTACAATTGCCAAAATGTGGAAACAGCATAGGGTAAGTTCTTAACGAACGTTGAGTGACTGAAGCAAGGGTGAACTGAGTTCACATTCCCGCTCCGCTTACTCAATCAATGAGGGCTCTCAAGGAGTGTGCCTGGGTCAAAGTGCTGGGGGGGGGGGTTACTAAGGAGATGCCATCATCCACCCTGTCCTGCCTCCTGGAACACATTTTCCACCAGCTATATACTAGCAAATCTTTTGGGAATCCTATGAAGAGGAAAAATTCAATTCAAATTTGCTGCTGAAAAAGCACTCTTTTGGAGATTTTGTTATTCTTTACAAAAGGATATAGTTTCTCCATGACAGAAATTAGTAAAATTCAGAAACTTATTAATCCCTACACAATACTAGATTTTGTCCACAAAACTGACGGGTTTTCATAGAATAAAGAGTTTTAGAAGTGCTCACTTCTTTTTCATTTCAGTACATGTTGCAATATTCTAAACCTCATCAAATTACACTGCTCCTTTCATATTTTTGTGTAAAAAGAGAACTACTGAGATTCACATTGTTTTCCTTTCTGTCACTGCTGTTGTAATACCTATGAACTAGATTTTGATTTATTCATGTCTTGTCTTGACTTGACTGTAAAAACTTAAGGGGAAGGACTGAATCTTATTTATTAAAACCTTTTGCATCCTCTAATGCTAGCACATAATTGTCCTATACCACAAGTAAAGTCAATGAATGAATCATTTAACTGATAAAGATAAATCTAATGAGGCTTGGTGCCCATGGCACAGCAGTTACGGCGATGCCACATACACCAGGGCTGGCCCGGGCTAACTAACTAACAAGGATAACTGCAACAAAAAAATAGCCGGGCATTGTGGCAGGTGCCTGTAGTCCCAGTTACCTGGGAGGCTGAGGCAAAAGAATCTCTTAAGCCCAAGAGTTGGAGGTTGCTGTGAGCTGTGATGCCACAGCACTCTACCTGGGCTGATAAAGTAAGATTCTGTCTCAAAAAAAAAAACAAATAAATAAAAATAAATCTAATGAGACAAATATGAAATAATGCCTAACACAGAAGTAAGTTTACTGAGTACTCTTCTGATTTCCCTTTCCACCTGAGCTGAATAGTGAGAGAGAAGAGATCTATTCCCCTTAAGTTTTAAAGGTATGTAATATTAATTTGTTCAGGCGTGCTTGCTCCCAGTAAGATCATACAAAAAATGTCCCTCAACTCTTTTCCTTTTAATTGCTCTCACTGCTTTTCCTGCTACAGTTTCCGGCAGTTCTCAACTTGTGGGTTGCTACCTACAGGAACTGTATTAAAGGGCTGCAGCATTAGGAAGGTTGAGAACCACTGGTTTAAACAGAAGCCTGCCCTATAGGAATGGGGAGAAGGGGGAAGACAAGAGGAGAATGCTTGTTCAAAGACACTTTCATCCTCTCCTATGCTGGTTTTAATTGAAGTTGCAGGCGATCAGCATCCCCGAGTTTTCTTACCTTGGCACGTCTTCCCACTGAGTGAGAGTTGGTAGCCAGGTGGGCAGAGGCACTGATAGCTTCCAAAAGTGTTCTTACACTCATGCTGGCAGGTGTCTGCATTTTCACATTCATCAATATCTGTTCAGAAAGAAAGCAGCGAGGCATCACCATTTAAGATAAAGGCAGACACCGCGACAGCCAGCTGTCAGCAAATTGTTGATACACGACAGAAAAACATCTGGGTGATTTACACTCGTGTTTAACAAGGCTCAGAGCTGGTTGACATCAGAATCTGTTTTTAACAATATAAAAATATTAAATATAATACAAAATACACAGTACTGTGTTATAACATATGAACATTTCTTCTGTGTGGAAGTGTATATAATCCAAAGGTCTACACTAGTCAATTTTCACGTTAAAGAAGTTAGACTGAAATAACAGAGGAAACAGATTTGTGCAATACCTTAAGCCACCAAAGTGGTGGTAGCATGGTAGAAATAATTTAAAAGGTAAAGTTTCTATTAAGGTTAATTAAAACAAGAAGTATTCGTTTTTATTTTCTTTAAACTTTGGCTGTCTCCCTCCCTGCATCTCTTCCATTAACACCCAGGCAAAGCTTTCCCATGCACAGGTACCATCCAATGAAAATGGTTTCATTTTCGTGATATAAATATTCATCAACTTTTCATACAACTGTAAAGTACTAACGGCAAGCATACATACATGCTTCTTATTTATCTGTTTAAACCTTTTGCATCTCTAATGCTAGCACATCATTGCTCTACACCATATGGAAAGTCAATGAATGGATCATTTAACTGGTTAAAAATGATCGTGCTAAAGATAAATGTAATGAGACAAAAATATAAACTAATATTATTTGCTATATAATTAAATAACTGTAGATATAGTTGTTGTGCTACCTTTGACAGGCCATTTAACTTCTCGAGATCTCAGTCCATTCTTCTGCCAAAAGGGAACATTGAGACCATCCACCCTACTTCACAAGTTTGTTGAAGTTTCATATACAGTAATACATGAGAAAGTGTTTTATAAACTATAAGGGCCATCTGCTATTATTAAATAAGGCTAAGGAAATAGTAATAAAAATGAGAGTGAGAATAGATGGTAATTCAAAATTAATTAGTATTTGTTTTAAGGATAAGGGATGTGATTTGGAAGGCCTGAAATTTCTTGTGACTAAGATTAAAATTTGCTCACCATCCCTGAGCACACTAAGCAGTAGGAGACTCAGGGAATGTGACATGAAATGGCACCGGGAGTGCCATGGGGCAGAACTAAGAAGACAGAGGGAAATCTGGGAGGTGACTCAGAGCAAAAGGATCTGTTCATTTTGCATATTTTGCACATGCTGAAAGTGTAACTGCAATGATTCAAAATCTGCTAATGATAAACACTCATCAAATATTTGTTAATGTTTTTGCATTACTTTAAACAAAGTGTTCATTCCATGACTTGTATGAGTTATTTTTACTTTTTTCCTTTAAAATCTGCTTTAACTTAAAATAGCAAGAGAAATTTAAAAGCTGTTGAACTCCAACTAGTTAACATAGAACTTTCCAAAGTATAAATCTTAAAGTGGCCCCAAGTGTGATTTCTGTGTTCAGAAAGAATGCAATGTTCTGTTATGTTTCGGGATCCTTCAAAAGCTAATTTTTAATTTAAGTCTAACAAGATTTCATAGTGTTAATTTGAATCTTTTGTAATTTGAAACACCAAATTGAAAGCATTTGGTGCTTACTGCAAGTTGTTCTTGTTATATAATTCCAAAGCTGTCTGCAATTTTGGTGTAAATTTCTTTATTAGTACCAATACTGTATAATACATACTTACCATATTTTAAGAAATGTTTAAACCTATTAATTTCCACAAATAAACTTAAGGATCCAGAAATTGAATAGCTAGAGGAGTTTGCTTTAGATTTTCTGGAATTGATCCTCACTGCCTCAAATAGTGAATGACTGCCTAAGGAACATGATTTTGATAATAGAACATTGGTTTAATATAAATAGAAAGACAGACTCTACAATGATGTAAGTGCAGGCATAGATAGGGATGAAGAGATAGAGAATGGGGCTATTAGTCAGGAATTCTTCTTAAAATAACTTGGACATTCAGATAACTTAGAAACAGCCAAGTAGTAGCATATAGTGTGGAAATAGTGTGGTCCAATTCATTTGTCACATCATAAAGATTTGGGGGCAGGAAGGTAAAGGTAAAACAGAAATAAGAGGTTGTCTAAAATAAAGGCCGAGAGTGGGGTGGCTATAGGGCACACGCCCTCAAACTGCGGCCCGAGGGTCACATGAAGCGGTGTGAATTTTATCTGTTCCTGTTTTGTTTTTTACTTCAAAATAAGATATGTGCAGTGTGCATAGAACTGCATTGTTCATTGTTTTTTTTTTTTTTAAAACTATAGTCCGACCCTCCAACGGTCTGAGGGACAGTGAATTGGCCCCCTGTTTAAAAAGTTTGAGGATGCCTGCCATAGGGTATGAAATCTCTCTAGTGGGAATGACTAGTTGGAAGAAACTTTGAAAGACAAAAGGTCAGATGCTAATTCTCTCAATAAAATAATAGTGAAAGGTTTTAATGGAGAGTCAGGTCAAAACTGTGGGCATAAAAAATAGTCAACACTCAGAATGGTTTATTAGCAGGTTGAGAGTGGTTTTTAATATAATAAAAAGAAGGGCAGAGCCCACAGACTCAAATTAAGTGGTATTTAACCACTTGGGACAAAATGTAGACAGCTGTTAATGAACGCATTAATGTTTGATGAGTAGAAGAAACTAGAATTGTTCACAGTTTGGGAAGCTGAACACAAATGGCAAGTTTCCATATCCCTTATATTAAGCCTCAGGTACATCAGGATAACCAGACAGAATAGTTCTGAAAAATATAAACATGAAAAACCAGGTGTAAAGGTTGCGCATCCAGAGGAATTGAGGATCTACTTAGAGAGGAGAAGCTGGATCCACCTACTGTTGACCAGAAGACACAACATGTAAGTAGATAATGATACAGGAACAGGGCTTGGAGAAAAGCAGAAAAAGAGACGGCAAATAGAAGTTTGAAGGAGAAAAAAAAAATTTAAATGGTCAAAAGAAATGTTTAACAGAAAGCACATTTAGAAGAGAATTAAGATAAATTTTAAAAAATGAGGTTGGCAGAGTGGTCTGTGAATTAAACAGAATTCTTTTCTTCTCTCCCTTTTTACTTCCTTTCTCCCTTCCTCGCTTTCTTTTTCCACTTAACAAATAGTGAAGCTAAGTCCTGTCTGCTCTTTCCCCTTGGTTCCTTCAGTGACGTGCACACTGGGGCTACTCACAGAAATTGAGTTAAATGAATGACAGATGGTAATGTTTGCAACTTAACTGAAAACAAGGTCTCAGCACTTAAATTGGAAATTACACTTCACTTTTGCAAACAAATAAAATTACAGACTTGAAAGTTTAAATACAAATAGTCAGAGCACATATTTTAGAGTGACTGAAGCAACTTCATCTTGTCCTGGCTCACGTTATATTTTCAGTGACATAAAAAAATACAAAATAATCAAAGAGGGAAATTCCATGGGGAGTGTGTGGCAGCAGTAATAGGCTGTTCGTTGTCCTATAAGCATTTGATTGTGTAGCTATAACTTTCAGTTCTAAACCAATGCTTTTGCATCAATGAGATACAGCCAACATCTGATGGTATTGTATTATGTGGCAGTCTGTATATCCTTGTTAAAGAAAAAAATATCCTGGATGCCCCTAAAATTTATTTTTATACAGCATTAAATTTAGTCATGCTTTCAGGAGTGATCAAAAAAGAAACTTAATATAACACAATACATTTTTAAAGTGCACACATGCAAATACATCATTTATTTGAATAAAATTGGTAATAGTTTTAGGTGCCAGAATAAATGTCTTGAAATTTTGAGTCATTCCAGGCTTGAGATCAGATGTACGTCACTACCCCCAAACAATCCCAGGGGCTGTGCGCATGCTTTGACTCTGATGAGTAAGTGAGCCCACAGAAAGGAAATGGAACATGGCCGACATTTACCTACACATGTGTCATGCTTTGCCTCAGAGCCTTCAGGGCAAGTTTTCCTAATAGTCCTTCTAGTCCTGGAGAGAGATGTTCTGCTGTTTCTATACTCTGAGTAGGAGCTGTAGAGATGTGAGTACTGTCTGTAATGCTGCTGAGGTTGATAGTTGTTTCTCACAGGGGAGAACCGTGCAAGGTTATAGCTACTGTACTGAATGCCATAATTTGGCAGCCTCTCCAATCCAGCGCAAGATTTCCCGTCCCCTAATAAATGTTGTCCTGGGGGACAGGTGCACTTGAAGCTGCCGGGGGTGTTGGAGCACTGATGTGCACAAGGTTTAGGCACTTGTTCACATTCGTTAATGTCTGCTCGTGTGCCATGATACATAAAAGGAGAGAAAAAAAACACACACACATACACACACAAACACAGGAATAAAGAATCAGTCTGGGAAACAAACCAAAGATGTTATGTTACCCTCCAAAAGCCGGGAATATAGTAATTTCTCCCCAACCGTTATAAACAACTGAGAAAGCTTTAATCATTCAGTTAGGAACATACAGAAAGATTCTGTAACTCTCCCTAAACATGGTTGCACATACACACATTTTTTTGAACCTTCACATTGGAGCAGATGACTCAGAAATCCAGAAACTAGTTCTGGGCATCTATCCTGTTTTTACTTTCAGTTGTGATGGACTCAAGACCTAAGGAACTCTGTTTCCAGTCTTGTCTCCTTGACTAAAAAAACCAACTTGATGTTGCATCAGTTGGGCTAATTCGTCATACATTTTTATATGTAATTGTGAAACATTGACATTTAAAATAGATAGAGATATGCTAAATTGTTACAAATCTGTATTTCTTTCTCTGGGAAAAAAGAAGCAAAAGGATGTGGAATCACAAGCTAAGACAATTTTCATGAAACTATAATTATAAAAAGGTCTCAGGAGTATGTCTTAAGACAATCAAATGTGCACATTTTCAAAACGTACTTCTTTTTTTTTTTTTTTTTGTAGAGACAGAGTCTCACTTTATGGCCCTCGGTAGAGTGCCGTGGCCTCACACAGCTCACAGCAACCTCCAACTCCTGGGCCTAAGCGATTCTCCTGCCTCAGCCTCCCGAGCAGCTGGGACCACAGGCACCCGCCACAACGCCCGGCTATTTTTTGGTTGCAGTTCTTTAACCTTCTCTTTCTCTCTTTTGACAAAATAGATCCTTCAGATGGACTTTGGATCTTTCTAATTGGTTGCCAACATTGGAAACAATTTGTCTAGACATAGTTTTTCTAAGAATGTAACTACCTTTTAAAGTTTTTATGCCAGTCACTTGGTTTTTCTGCATCCGTCTTTGCCCTGCTATGTTTTATGACATCAGCAGAATGACATTTTCCAAATGTTAATTGCATCATATTGCTTGTCTGATTGCTCAAGATCTTTGTCTTTCCTTCATGTATTTAAAAGAAAATATGAATTCTTTTTCGTGGGTTCTTTACCCTTTGCCTCACTTTGCTTCAACAGGACTGGCCCTTTGGTTGTACCTGACTATGACAAGTGCATTTCTGTTTGAAGGACTTTGCCCTCAGCCTGGAGTGTACATGCTCAGACTTTTATAAGGCAGTGGCTCCTTAATTGTGTTCAGTCTCTCAGAGAGATTGCCTGGGCCATAGTGCTACCACCCTCCCTAATCTGGGTCACTCCTTCCCCTTACCCTGTTTCTAATTTTTCTGAGTGCTTATCACTATCTGACATAGTATTATATGCTTGTTTTGTGGTTTTTTCTTTCCATGGACAATAAACCCCATGAGGACAGAACCTGGTCGGCCCTGGTTAGCATTATAATCTCACAACCTACAACACAGTCTTGCACAAATTAGATGCTCAATAAAACAATTTTGTTGAATTAATGCAAGAATGAGCTTGACATCATGTGCCAAATCAAGCCACTAGCCACAGAAACAAAAATGGTCAAATGGGAAAATGTGGTCTTGAATACCGAGAAACCAGAGTTTCAAAGGTAATGTAGATCTAATTCTATTGGTGGAGGGAAAAATGAAATTGTATCTCTAGTTTGTATTTACTTGTAATGTTGATCACTAGGGTCTCTAATCTTACATACACTTACAAGTTTCAGGTATATGAATATTGCTGTAACTATAGACTTTTAAATTTTCTTTTGCTTTTTCTGAATTTTTAATTTTGAATTAATGATGGAGGCAAGCAGGTTTTCCCCCAAAATTAAAATGAAGGCAACAAAGACACAGAATCATTTCTTACTAAGATATAAACTCAACAATTTTTTAAAAAGTTATTTTTAGTTTTATTTCTAGGTAAGTACGTGCAGTCTACACTCACAACTCTTCCTGCAAATCGGAAAAGTGAATGAAAACCCGGGATGAAAACCAAATTCATAAATCTAATACCATAGTGACATTTAAAAAAGCAACATAAAAAGGTAGAATAAAAATAGAAATTTTGTTTTAAAAACTACTGTAGTAGGAAAAAATTACAATTAATATTTTTAATCTTATTGAGGCAATAATCCTACCTTCTATCTTGTTTTATTCTCCAACCTAATGTCTGACATTTAAGTTCTGGTCAAAGCAGTAGATAAATAAACACATTTCATTCTGAAAAGTCACTGATCAAGATGTTAAATTATATGTAAATTGTAACAGCTAAATAAAAGACTAAAATGATATGCCATATATTCCTGCTACTAAAAGGCATCTCTAATTTTAAAAGAGTTTCTAGTGATGCTCTGAGTTTGAACATTAGCTATGTGAAGAGTCCTATGATAGGGACTGCATAAAGACAGAAGTAAGTCTTTTTTGGAAAATTTGCTGTAAATAATTGTTCAGCAGGTAACCAAGGTAACCAATTTGAAAAACATAACATGAAAAACTCAGGTGGTAGAATTTAACAGCTCACACTATTTTCAGCATGTAAATATTCTAAGAAAGAATATAGTTTGGTAGATCAGTTTCTTGATTACAAATGCATTTATCTTTTTAAAAGTATGTAGTTACCTTCTTACAGGTTTTGTCTTATCTGTCTTACTTTATATTCAATTTTAACTAAAACAGGAAACAAGCAGGTGGGACAGATGAATGAAATATTTATAGCAAAGAAAACTGCACATAATAAGCACTAAATATATGGTAAGTAAAGAAATTATTACCAATAGGCTTAAATTGGGATTCATATTTAATCTCTTATATCCAAACTTTCACTCTACACACAGATACACTTTATATTTAAATAAAATGTATCTATGCAAACATTTATGTTGTGTGCAGAGATATCATTTATGAGATTGTTTTGATAATTAAGTTGTCACTGCAATGATATTAGAACCTCATTGTTACATGCATGATATATAGAAAGCATTCACTAAGTGATTATTGCCACACGAAATATCACTGTAAATTGAACTCAATATGAAGTCTCCAAATAATAAGAATAAACAATAAGAAGTATCCAAATTATACTGTGAAGTACTTAACCCAAGTTATATATACCTTTTAACCATAGCAAGAGATCATTTGAGGATAGAGAGATTGGTCCTAAGCAAATTGGTAAGACTAGGTAACTATATTAGCAGCTTTACTACTCAGCGTTCCTGTTAACTTACCCATACAGGGTCTTCCAACTCCTTGAGACCGATAACCTCTTGGGCATACACAACGATAGCTGCCTCTTTTATTTTCACATATCTGGTTATATCGGCACTGATGGGTCCCATCTTTACATTCATCAATATCTACAGATGTGGAGGCAATAAAAAGTAGTAACATTTTTCAAACTCAAAGTCATCGTATTTAAAATTAACACTCCGACCCAGCACAGTGGCTTAGTCAGGAGGATGGATCCCATGAGCTTAGGAGTTTGCGATCAGCCTGAGCAAGAGCGAGACTGTGTCGCTACTAAAAACTGAAAAACTAGCCAGGCATCATGGCAGGGAGGCCGAGGCAAGAGGATCATTTGAGCCCAGGAATTTGAGGTTTCTGTGAGCTATGATGCCATGGCACTCCAGTCTGGGGTGACAGAGTCAGACTCTGTCTCAAAAAAATAAAAAGCATTCCACAGAACTGCCAAAGGCTGCAATTCTCACCATGTGGTTGAGACTTGGAGTCAGAAATCTTGAGTTCAAGTTCCACCTCTGCTCCTTTTCTTCTCCCTGCTTCCAACTATGGAAAGGGTTTTGGTTGCAGCTTTTTTCTCCTTCTCTATATCCCTTCCTCCTTCACCATTTATTTATACCAGTGATTATTGTTCAGGCAGATTGAGACCAAGAGTGCTGCATCGCTTCTGATCCCCAGTCGCACATTTCCAGCTGCTAGCTGAACGTCTTCATCTCTCTGTTTTACCAGTGCTTCAAGCCAAGCATGGCCCCAGTGTCCTACCTTTACTCCCTTATTTAGGGCAGCAGCACTTCTTCCTGCCTTCCCAGTCCTCCAGCTATTGCCAGAATAATTGTTAACTTAATTCCCTCAATCAGTTGACAAAATGGGGTAATTCTATTTCCTTCACTCAAACCTTGTATTTCCACATTTCCAGCCCCTCTTAGCTGTATTTTTGCTATAGCTTCTTAAACGGTCTTCTGATCTTTCAACTCATCTCATGCAGAATTAAGGAGTCAATAATCCTAAAAATATTTGCAGTTGCATGTAACTGTACCTGATGCTATAATTTGGCTGCTACTTTTAGTAATTAAGAAAAATATTTACCTATATCCATAGTGTTAAGAGTCTTTAAAATCTGATAGTCCAACCCAGCACCATACTTTTTTAAAAGTGTACTTAACTTTCATGTATCTTTTTGTTTTTTATCGTTGAGGATTCATTGAGGGTACACAGAACTAGATTACATTGATTGCTTTTGTTAGATAAGGAGCCTCTTATAATTATGTCCTGCCCCTAAAAGGTGTACCACACACATCCCCCCACCCTTCCTTCCTTCTCTTTCTCAGTTCTCCTCGTCCTCCACCCCACACCTTAATTGTACTACGACCTTAGTTGTTCTCATATCAGAATTGAGTATATAAGATTCTTGTTTCTCCATTCTTGTGATGCTTTACTAAGAATAATGTGCTCCACATCTATCCAGGTTAATACAAAAGATGTTAAGTCTCCATCTTTTTTAGTGGCTGAAGACTATTCCATGGTATACATATCTGTGTCCATATCTCTACCCCTCCCTGGTATTATATTGTTTTGAGACAAATCTAAGACATACTGTAATGTCATTAGTAAATATTTCAGAATAAACATTTGCAAGAAAAACTCTGATATTTTTGCAATGAAAAACTCAAATTTCTGTGTGATCATAAAACTTGTTCAAGGTTAGATAGCTGTAAAGAAGGAAAGATGAATTTTAACACCTTATTGTTAAGTCCAGCTCTTTCTGTCTCATTCAGGGCTTTCTTGCTTTCCTTTTTCTATCACTTCCATCTATTAAAATTCCATTTAAGCCTATATCTAAATGTGATCACTTCCATGACCCCCTGATGGTCACTCTTATAAAATATGATCCCTCTCTTGGGTACTGTTGTATAATTTTATCTGTACCTCTTTGGAGGTATTTTATTCTGCCTTGTACTCTAGTGTTTTTATTTCTCCCCCCTTTGGTGGAGGGAGTAGAGAAGGCTAATTTAACTCATAAATCATTCTCTCCTCTTGTGTATTTTAATCCAGTAGATTGTCAATACATGAGATCAGAAATGGAATCTTTATTTATTTAGTTTTTGGACAGAGTCTCACTTTGTCGCCCTCAAAGTGTTGTGGTGTCATAGTTCAAAGCAACCTCAAACTCTTGGGTTCAAGCAATCCTCTTGCCCTAACCTCCCAAGTAGTTGAGGACTATAGGTGCCTACCACAATGCCTGGCTATTTTTTTAGAGACAGGGTCTCGTTCTTGCTCAGGCTGGTCTCAAACTCTTGAGCTCAAGTAATCCACCTGCCTTGGCCTCCCAGAGTGTTAGGATTACAGGTGGGAGCCACTGTGCCTGGCCTGTTTTATTTTTGTAAATCCTGCAGTTTCTAGGTCTGCTAACTCAAGTAGGGTGGTGACAGAAGGCGTACAAACAACAAACTTAGGGAAAAATATAATTTCTTTATTGTCTGGTCACTGATTTGACATCTACTAACTCAGCAGGTTGATGCAGAATAAACTTAGGATGAAATATAATTTATTTTATTGTCTAATCATTGATTTGACATTTAAGGAATACTTAATTTTAAAGTAATTGTATTTTGAACTTTTAATAATTCTCTACAAACATAATTTTTCTTATCCTCTATGAAATTCTAAACATATATGCTAAATTTCATATTAGAAATGATGTGAGATAATATTAACTCATGTATATATTAAACTATATAAACCAAATGTGCAATGGATGGGAGCTCAAAATGATCCTAAGTGCCCACAGTGAGCGTCCATTTCCTGGTCTAATTGTGACCCTAGGACTCCAGAGTTCAACTATACTAGAAGTTGGGTACCTATGGAAAAAGAAAAATTACTTTGTTATCTGAAATCATTACTCTAATCATTAATTTTGAAATCATTAGTTTAAAAATTAAGATGCCTTACTTGAGTTATTGATGGTAAACAGATCTCAGGCACTGAAATAGCCAGCAACTCACCAATGCACGTTCCATTTTCTGCCTTGGTCATTCCATCTGGACAAAGATCAATGCACTTGTAGCCACCACGGGTGTTCTTACAGTGCTGATCTGGTCTGCATACATTCTGTCGACACTCATTCACATCTTGATCAAAGAACAGATGTAATACAGATTGAGAAAATGATTTATTCCACTTTTCCAGAGAAACCATACTTTTGAATTTTAAGGACATTATACAATACTGTAATATAGATGTTCATTGTGTAATCACTGTGTAAAGTTTAAGTGTTTAAATCCAACGAAGTATGTAACATAACATACTAGACATAACATTCTGGGCAAACTGACAGAATAATAAAAAAACAAAAGCAAAATATTGTTTCACAGAGCTGGTAATCATGTTAACCATTCTCCTCCTGGAAAAATGACACAAACTTCATTCACAAATACATATGGATATATATTTTATTACTTTTGTTGGAAAATTCAGTAAATGGAGGAATTGTTAAAAATAATGATTATATAATCAGAAAGTGAAACCCATAAAATATCACACGTCACCATTTTGTTTTTGTATAGATGACGCACGTGATGCATGACTAATTCTCTGTATGTGAATCAGTCCCAAGACACAGCATATGTGTTTAGGTCACACAGCATTAAGAAATTACAGAGACATAATTTTTCTGAATTCAAAGGCCTTTTCATACCCATGCATTTTCTGCCTTTGAGCTGATACCCAGGTTCACATCCACAGTGGAAACTTCCTATGGTATTGAAACAGCGCTGGTGACAGGGGCTGGATTCTTGACATTCGTTAATATCTGTTAAATGTAAACAAAACTTTCATTATATGTGGTTAGAAAACCTGAGTTAATTTATCCCTAATGTTTAACATTTTAATGACCTTGATCATTACCTTGTTGGGGATCGTCTCTAAAATAAGACGAATACATTGGCTCTTCTATGATCTGCTAAATAATTGGTAGAATTAACAGTTAAAGAGAGTATCTGTCTTCTTACTACTTACAAGTAGACATTGCTAATGATTAAGAACTATGTCAATGAAACACTCCTCTATTTAAGCATTTTACCATATGGCTCCCACTCCTGCTTCTAGGATGTATTAGCCCTGGAATGTAGGAATGTAGTTGACAGATGGGGATGCTGAAGACAGAGAGAAAAAAAAAAGCACTGTCCTTTGCAATATCTTTTGCCATTTTTCTTTCCCATTCTTGCTGCTATTACTCAATGTAGGTCTTTATCACCCTTGTGCCTGATTGACTACAGCAAAATCAGCTTTTCTTCTTGTCTACAGACTTTGCAAATTAAATTTTCCAAATACTTCCTGAGTCATAGTTTAACAGAAAAGAATGTTTGTATGAATTCCCCAAACTCAAGTGCACTTGGCCTGTGTTTTGTACTTTTTTCCTCTTTCACTCCAATCCCAAAGGAAGACAGATGTCTTCTTCCATTAAAGAAAAGTCCTTCTATTTGAGCTTTGAGCTCTGCAGCCCACCTTCCTCTTCCTCACCAAGATGAGGAGTGTGGTCCATCAATTCCCTCTTCTAGTACATTTTTAAAGTCCTTTCTCATTACTGTCCTCTTTCTCATAAACTGGACAGAGAACCCAGAAATAAAGCTATATCTACAGCCAACTAATTGGTAACAAAGTTGACAAGAAAATACTCTGGGGGAAAGGATAACCTTTTCAATAAATAGTGCTGGGAAAATTTGATTGCTGTATGTAGAAGAATGAACTGGACTCCTATCTCCCACCATGTATAAAAATAAACTCACGATGGATTAAAGACTTAAACGTAAGGTCTAAAACTATAAAGATCCTAGAAGAATAGAAAACTCTTGGACATTGATCTAAGCAAAGGATTCATGACTAAGACCTCAAAAGCACAGGCAACAAAACCAAAAATAGACAGATGGGACTTAATTAAACTACAAAGCTATTGCGCAGCAAAATAAATAATCACAAGGTTGAAGAAACAACCTGAAGAATGGGAGAAAATATTTGTGAACTACATATCCAACAGGGGACTAATATTGGAATTTACAAAGAACCCAAACAACTCAACAATAAAAAAATAAATAATTCCATTAAAAAATGGGTAAAGGACATGAACAGAGATTTTTCAAAGGAAGACATATGAATGCCCAGAAAGCATATGAAAAAGTGCTCAACATTACCAATCATCTGAGAAATGCAAATTAAAACCACAATGAGATGTCATTTTATAACATATATATGTACCAGTCAGAATGGTAAAGTAAAAAAATAACAGGTTTTGGTAAGGATATAGAGAAAGGGAAATACTTATATGTTATTGACAGGAATGTGTATTATGACTATTATTATTATTATTTTTGCAGTTTTTGGCAGGGGCTGGGTTTGAACCTGCCACCTCCAGCATATGGTGCCGGTGCCCTACTCCTTTAAGCCACAGGCGCCGCCTGGGAATGTGTATAATTACAACCTCTGTGGAAAATAGTATGGAGATTTATCAAAGAACTAAAAATAGAATTACTATTTAATTCAGCAATTCCACTACTGGGTATCTAACCAATGGAAAAGAACCCACTGTATCAAAAAGATACCTACACTCATATGTTTACTGAAGCACTATACTGCATAGCAAAGATATGGAATGAACATAAGTGCCCATCAGTAGATAACTAGATAAAGAAAATGTAGAATATATATACAGTGGAATATTATGCAACCCTAAAAAATCAAACCATGTCTTCTGCAGCAACATGAATGGAATTGGAGGCCATTATCTTAAAGTGAAACAACCTATCCACAGAAAGACAGATATCTCATGTTCTCACTTTTAAGAAGGAGGTAAATAATGTGTACACATTAGCATGGAGTGGCATGAAAAACAATGGAGACCCAGAAGAATGGGAGGTAGGAGGGGGTGAATGATGAAAAATTACTCCATGGCACAATGTACGTTATTAAAGAGATGGATACACTAGCAGCCCTGACTTTACCACTATGCAATATACTCATGTAACAAAATTATACTTTACCCTCTAAATTTTTGCAAATAAACATTCCCCCCCCAAAGCATAAAACCAAAATCCTTCCCTTAGGTCTACACTGATCTCAAGCTCCCACCACTTCTCTATTGTTCTATTCCAAACCCTTCAAAAGAAAAATCAGTATATTTAGGCTCTTCACTTCAGTACAGTCTTTTAAAAACTTCCTGTAATAGGGGTGGTGCCTGTGGCTCAAAGAGTAGGACGCCAGCCCATATACTGGAGGTGGTGGGTTCAAACCCGGCCACAGTCAAAAAAACTGCAAAAAAAAAAAAAAATATTCCTGCAATAAACATTCTGGTAGTCTTATGCAACAGGATTTAATGAAATAGACTATTAGATTGTGCTGTATAATCTCCACTCTCAAATGGTAACAGGCAAATGTTATTTAGACACTGTGCTACAAATATTTCAAATAGCTGTGGAATATTCTATCTAATTAAGATCGTATCAGGAACTTGACCTTACAGAACATATGAAATGAAGTCCTGGTTTAAACTCTCTTGAGGGACTAGAGTCCCCAGTCCTTCTTCCTTACAGTCTCGACCCAAGGAAGACCTTTTCTGTTTGTTGCCAAGGTGTGGGCAGAGGTAGCAGGAAAAAAGAGGATGGGTTTACTGAACTTTTAGCTTTTTACTTGATATTTCCTCATTCTCCTTTTCATCTGGTCCCTCCCCATTGGAGTTTCCTGAAAGAAACTTTACTTTAAGCTTCAAAGAATCCTTTCTATTAAAGGATTTAAAAGGGAGGCTAATTCTTTGTGTCATGAACATAAAAAATAAAGGCTTCCAGTACTGTACCTTGACAACTCAGCCCATCAGAAGTTCTTCGAAAGCCTGTTCCGCAACGGACCACACAGCGATAGGACCCAATAGTATTGTCGCAGTCCTGACCACCATGGCAGGTGTGTCCACCCAAAGCACACTCATCAATATCTGTAACAGAGAATCATTCAAGTGGGTGAGTCAAAGGAAATCCAACCTAAGAGCCCTCTGTGAAATATGGGATAGGAAAAGCAATGAATGATGCCTGTAAAACAGAAAACCGCTAGAAGGATTGGATTTTTTTTGTTGTTGTTGAGTCTTTTCAGGTGGGTTGAATAGCTGGTGAATTCACAGTAGCATGCTGGAATATCTTCACTGACTGACCGATTGGTTAGACCACTTATATAAACTATGTGACTTTCATAGTTACCTCTCCTTTCTGAGATGGTGAGTGAGTCACCCCCGGCATCCCTGCTTTGAGAGTTCCCCACAGGAAGGGAGTGCATGAGTATTCCTTCTTCCTTACAGCCTCAACCCAAGGAAGACCTTTTCTGTTTGTTGCCAAGGTGTGGGCAGAGGTAGCAGGAAAAAAGAGGATGGGTTTACTGTACTTTTCCTACTCAAAGATAGCCCTGACCATGGCTTAAATTGTCTATCAGATTTCACTATGCGAATACCTTGGCAAGTTCTTCCATCTGCAGCTATGGTGAGGCCTTTAGGGCAGGAGCAGTAGTAAGTCCCCACGGCATTATGGCAGCTATGGGAGCAGGGATTCCCTGCTACACACTCATCCTCATCTGAGAGAAGGAAAAACAGAGGTTAGTATGCAAACCCTTACTTTCTAGGAGTTATTAAAGCTAGTGAAAGTAATTGCTTATAGAGGCCAATGAGTTTAATTGAATATAACAGAAAATGCTCTAAGTGCCACAAAATGAAATTACTAAATAAAAATTAATTTGGGGTCTCCAAGTTATCTTTGATAGTAAATACATGTTTCAATATATTCTAAAACAACAGTAGTGATAGTTAAACTTTATTGACTATAATGATCTAAATGCTTTCTGCCTGCCCTAACTCACTCTTCACAGCATTCTTCTTTCTTTCTTTCTTTTTTTTTTTTAGAGATAGTTTCTCACTTTGTTGCCCTTGGTAGAGTGCCGTGGCATCACAGCTTACAGCAACCTCTAGCTCTTGGGCTTAAGTGATTCTCTTGCCTCAGCCTCCCAAGTAGCTGGGACTACAGGTGCCGCCATCTTCACAGCATTCTTAGGACATAGGTATTTTCATTTTGCTGGACAAAATTAAGGGTAAAAGAGGTTACTGGTGTTATTGGCAGAGCTGAGATTTGAGCCTGAGCAGTCTCAAAAGCATCTGGGCAGTCTAAAGACCACCTTTTAATTGTTAGACTACATGGCATGGCCTATCAGTGAAAGAAAAGTACTGTGTGTGTAAATTTGAGCTCCTTGAGCCATTTACTTAGCTGTGTACTTATCTGTGACTCTATTACACTGGTCCTGCAAGTAATCATTAGTCCTAGGTCTATAATCCTGCCCTATCCTCTGAGCTATTCCAAGGTCAGGTGACTTAGCATGGATGTATTGCTACGTCACACCCATTGTAACCATGTTGCTGGTTGGAGTTCAACGCTGTTTCTCTGATCACCTCATCTCTGTCCTTGGTTACTATCTCTGACACAGCTGGCTCTGGCCAAATTGAGAGAGTGTGGGCTTTGCGATGGAACTTAAATTCAAATCTAGCTCTGCCACCTGATGCTGTGTGATTTTAGACAGTTTATTTAACTTCTCTACATCTCAATTTCCTCAATTGTCAAATGGGACATTTAAAAGACTCTTGCGATGATTAAATTCCTAGTAAAAGGGCAACATGTGTCCATTGAACAATATCCCTTACTGGTAGTTTTATAATAATAGGAGTGCTTTATTCATTCTCGTACTTACCAGCACAGAACGGTCCAGCTGTGTCTAAGGTGAACCCAGAGGGGCACTGATTACTGCGATCTCCTGCCACAGAGAAGAAAGCAAAGTTAACCAGCTCATTAGAGCATCAACCCCAGTTGGTTTCTAGTGCCATCTTCCCTGGGAAGATAGGCTAACACTGAGAGAAATGAGACACGTCAGGCAAAAATTCAACAGGCCAGAAAGGAAAACTTCCTGTTTCTCAACCAAGAACTGAAGAAATCCTACTCTAGAGATCGCTGGCAAGCTGCCACCTGAGACAGATTTCCTGGGTAAGTTGTTTACATCAACCAAAAGAAAATTAAATAAAATTACTCCGTGATAACTAAAGAGGGTCCAAGTTAAATGTGTATACCAGGCATAACCATGGGCAGAGTCCTATTCCTCCAGCCGTTACTATTCTGTTTCATTCTAGGAGGAGGAATGGTGTTTTCAAGCAACTTAAAATAATGTGTGTCAGTTAAAAATACAAACTCTATGAAGAAGCCCCCTCCTCCATTTGCAATGTTGAACTTTTGGGTCAAAATCCTCCTCCTGTGACTAAGTGTCTTCCCTCCCTATGTAGTTGACGAACAGGGAAATAGGCATATTGTGATAGAATAGATTTAAGTCAGATGTCAGGAAAAAAACACACTAACGAGAAAGGTTAGTTAAGAAATCTCTTTCCTGAGAGCACCCTGGTCTTCCCGCATGTGCAAAGGAATGGGAACAGATGGGACAGAAATGTCTAGGGGATATTGCTGAACAATCACTGCATGGTGACCATGCGTGTCACACGGGGTGCTGTGAGCTTTGTACATTTTATTTCATTTAAACCTCACCACTTCCTGCTGTCACGTTATCTAATTTTTAGACAAAGAATTTGAGACTAAGGTTATGTAAGTTGCCTAAGGTCAAAGAGTTAGTATGTGCCGAAAGAAGATTTACACGCACATCTGCTTGACCTTCAACCACTGAACTCAACGCACCTCAGGTGGTGATTATAATTTATGTCCCATTAAGTCATTTCTTCATACATTCCTTAATCCACCCAGTATGTTGTTGGGGGCACTATACTGGGGATATAATTGTGGAAAAAACATCATATAAACATAGTAAGTTATCTGAGAACAGCTTTTGATTTCTGGTGGCATTTTTTTTTTTTAGTATTTTTTTTAATGTCATATACACATAGATCATGAATACATGTATGCATATGTGGGGACAATGTGTTGATTTGGTGGCATTTTGGAAGGTTTTTTTGGGGTGCTTTAGTTGTCATGATGATAAGATGGACTGTTAAAATGTAACGACTGGGCAGATGCTGGGGCAGGTTTTATAACAATGCAATGTGAGGAGAGTCTTGCAAGATGATTTGTCCCTTGCCCTATAGATTTTCATGAAAGTAAGAAAGCTGTAGTTGCTTAAGTTTTGAACTTGTCTGCCATGTACTAAACATTTCCCACATGATTTAAGTATATAGTGAACTTTCCAGGAGTGCAGCTGTCATATAAATTGATAGCTCATTGTTCTTTGTTTTATTTAGGACATTACTAAGAATTTCTTAATGTTCTAAGAAAAAAAAATCACCTTGAGATTCTATATGTATGTTTAGGCATATGACTACTCTGTGTCTGAAGATTTTTATATTAAAAATACATAATATTTTATTATGAATTATTTTCCTTTTACTTATTTTTAATATTAAAGTTAAAGTCTGAGTTAAAGTGTGTTATTTTGAATTCTGAACATTAGAAACTTTAAAAAGCATAAAACTCCCCATAATCTTGTCACTTTTAATAAATTATTGCTGAGATTTTGATGTTTTTTCCTTCCATTTTTACACACCCCTGATTAAGTTAATACAAAGATTAATAATTGCCAAGCTTTATTAATCATAAAAATGAGTTGGAAAGCTTATTAAAAATATAGATCCCTTGGTCCTATTTCTATAAAAATTGGCAAGAAAGAGACCTGGAAATCTGTGCTTCTAAGCAGTATAAAGATTTCCTTATAATCACTCAGCTATGTGTGACCCAGGTTTGAATCATGTTGTACCCTGCCTTTCAGTTATTATTGTCATGAACATTCTCCTTTGTCACTTGTTTACACTTATATTGTCAATTGTTCTAGGTACTGAACAGTGTCTCAATGAGTGTTTGTTACATGAAAAAATAATTTCTAAAAAATTATTTTAATGGTTGTTTAATAGTTTATCATATAGCTGTGCCATAATTCACCTATTTACTTCTTTATAGCCATGTGTTAATTATTTACCTATTATTTATAGCACTAGTGGAAGCTTTCTGAACATTCATCTTTGGCTATCTCTATGGTTTTCTCAGAGCAGACTCCCAGAATGAGATAACTGAAAAGATTTAAACATTTGAAAAACTACTGAAACGTACCACCTTCTAGAAATATGGAACCAATGTATTCCCCTACTAGCAGATTGGAAGAGTGTTTGTTTCCCAATATCTCTTTAACATTAGCCAGTTATTACACTTGTTAATCTCTGACAGTGATAGTTAAAGATGACGCTTCATTGCTTTATTTTACATTTTACTGCCTATTTATGAGGGTAAACAGTTTCTTCAGATTTGTTTGTCATGATGAGTTTGTGAATTTCCTTTATGCATTTTTCTATTCAGAATATTTGGCTCTTTCATGCTGTTTTTTAATAGCCTTGTATGTAGCAAGGTTAATTACAGGGGTCAATAATATGTATTGCAAATATTTCTTCTTTGTGCACATTTTACCTTCTCATTTTGCCTTTTTATCCTGCTGTGTAGAAGTTGTAAAAAAATTATTTATACCTAAATGTATTTATCTCTTTCTCTATAGTTTCTCCTGATTGATTTGTAAAATAGAAACATACTTTATAATTATATATTTTTAAAAATCTATTTGATTTTAAAGACATTAATATTTTTTTGAATGAGATTGATTTATAGGTATGAGTTATCTTGACAACTAGTTTCCAAAAACCAGTGTGCAGACCAGATATGTTAGAATCATTTAGGGTCTGTGTTAAAAATACAGAATCCCAGGCCCTTTGGTTAGACTTGTTAAACCAAAAACTCTTTGTGCTCCATCAAGCTCTCTAGATAACTCTAATTGCACTGTAACCATATCTAGCTCTAGTCCAGACCCACCATAAAAGACAATTTGCTGGTTAAGCTCCCAAGAATGCAAGCTTGCCCTCTGGTGGTCACTCAAAAACAAATCACAGGTTCACAATTAAAATTCATAAGAACAGTGTCAACAATTAATAGCATATGTATCAGATATAATAAATAGAATCACAGTGTCCAAAAATAGTAAGGTCCTTAAAGGTCTTACACTGTGTTTATTCATATCGTAGGACTCAGATCCTTCGACAGCACATCTAGATCAACACAAAGACCCTTCAGGCAGTTTCAGGCTTAGAAGATTTATATGACTGGGTTGAAAGGGTACGTGACTACTCAAAATAATAATTTTAATTCCTTTAGTCCCAGATGGAATAAATATTTATAACCAATGTCTTGTGCCTAGTTACCTTTTTTTTTTCAGAGTACTGAAAATAGTGGAAACAGAGGTTAGATCTGAAAAGCAAGGCATAACAGGGAAGAGAAACGTAACTCTTCATTCCAGCATCTCTTTTCTTTTATGCAAGTGGCTGAACACTCATGGCAGTGGTAAAATGAGGGGGTGGTGGAGATATCATGGGTGGAGAAAATGGGGGCTCTGGGCCTCACTGGCTATGAGACTTTATAAAGTGTATAAGTGTGTACTCATATGCCCAGGTTACTATGGTCTAAAAGTTGATGAAGTGGTTCTAATACATGTTGAAGAAGAAATGGTCCTACGCACAACCAAAGCAAGAGTGAACACTGAGTGTCTAGTTGATCCGCTAAACACATTAGAACAAAATGGGCATGTTTAAAAATAGACTTGGGCCTATGAAAGGAAAGTCAGCACAAAGCAAAACACACACATTCACAAGGCCAGTGTGAATCCCTAGAAGTGCACTCACGGAAGGCTAACGCCATGCAAATAGTGCATGTCCACAGCATAACCCATGTAAGTGTCTTCTCGCGCCCAAACCTCACAAATATGAGATGCTAATTGTTGTGCTGGCTGTTATAATTGAGAAGGAAATCTCAGGGACTAGACACATCAGAGTACCACAGAGCAAGGGGGGCTGTTTAAATTTAAGGGGTGCAGAACTATGCTTCAAAAATTATAATTTTCAGAAGTAAGAGATGACAGTTGGAACCCTGTTTGAAAATTGAAATAGGGTTTGAACCCTATAATTCAAAAATTATAATTTTCAGAAGAGATGACAGTTGGAACCCTGTTTATTGGTACATAGTTTTTAAACATTGCTTTTAAAATAAGAAAATTTTCTTTCTTTTTTTTTTTTACCAATTTAAGATACAGCTTTACATTATGCTTCAGGATTTAAAACAATGCTTTAACAAATATGAGATTCAGAACAATAAAAAATGGATTTTGTTACTCTCAGAAAAATCAGATAGCTTATATATTGTTAATCCTCTCTGTGTATGTGGAACAGAAGAAGAGAAATGTCCCGATAGCATGAAGAAGCATATTAATAAAATAAATTTACTAGAACTCCAATTTGGCTAGCTTTACTGCTGGGCTTTACAGACAACAAAACAGATAATACACATGACAAACCTTATAGTCAATGCAATTTTTTTTTTACTGTTTTAGGAAAAATTAGATGCCATAAAGATATAATTCTCCTCTAATCAAATTACCTTTGGAAATTGAAGCATGGATTTTAAAACCCAATGTCTCTTCTAACTGGTTATAGTCAGATTCTACAGAGGATGCATGAAGCGTTTCTACCAGGAAAGGCATTCCTCCCCGAGTGTGATCATAAAAGATGGTGTGGTTCCATGTGTACGGGACGCTGATGCCATCGATGGTGAACAGCCGGGTGGAGGCGGCATACAGCTGCCCGGGACCTGTTTGGATGTAGTCCTCTGTGTAATCCTGAGGAGAATAGGAATTTGAAGATCAACATGGCTCATACCATTTTTTTTTTCCTTTAAGCACTATGAGATGCAGAATGAGGAGCAGTGGCAAAAGATTTAGGGGCTAAAACTCACTAGTTCTGTACTGTAATGTACAGCAGTGTTCAGGAAATAACTTGAGGTTTGAACCTTTTAATTGTAACCATATTGGTTTCATAAATTTACTGTCATAAATTTCAGTTTAGTAAGAGACTCAAAGTTGTTGGTAGAGAATAAAGAAAGATGTGAAAGGTGACTGTTATTCTTTTTTTTTTTTTTTGTAGAGACAGAGTCTCACTTTATGGCCCTCGGTAGAGTGCCGTGGCCTCACACAGCTCACAGCAACCTCCAACTCCTGGGCTCAAGCGATTCTCTTGCCTCAGCCTCCCGAGTAGCTGGGACTACAGGCGCCTGCCACAACACCTGGCTATTTTTTGGTTGCAGTTTGGCCGGGGCCGGGTTTGAACCCGTCACCCTCGGTGGATAGGGCCGGCGCCTCACTGACTGAGCCACAGGCACTGCCTGGTGACTGTTATTCCTTAATTTCTGAACTACTTCTGTGGATGATACACAAAATCTTTTATGCAAGAATTACTATTCCCTTTGCCTGGAGAAAATTAAACAAAGGGTTTAAATCAACACAACAGTGATTTGGGTCCTGATAAGCAGGGTAACAAAACCACTAAAAGACTTTGTAAAGACTTGTTTCTGAAGATTTTTTAAACAAAGACCAGATAATCATTTATAACCTCTGGTAAGGCATTTACTCTCCAAAATGAAGAGAAAATACACAAGTTCTCTGCGCTCTTTCTATGGATCTTTGATTCACATGCTTGTCATTACCTGAAGGCACAGTGAAGACAAATTATCCTGGCATCATACCTTCACAGCGACTTCAGCAGGTGACTGGAGCTGCAGCACATAGCCACTCACAACAATATCGAGCAACAAAGCTCCGTCAGGATCCAGGCCCCGGGCAATATGAGTCATCCGCAAAATTTCTCCTGGGAATTACAAGGCATCCATTTGGACAGTAAAAAAATATAGGGTTTGTGTAAGCACAGAGCAGACTTACCTTACGTATCAGTTCAGCTATGTTATTTTTAGTTTAAACTTGAATGAGCACAGATAATAAAAGAATTGAATTAGATTTAACCTCCCAATTGAAGAGTTAGGCTTATTGAATGAAGTTTCTTCTAAACTTTCTTCTTATGTGGCCAAAATGTAGCATATGATTATGTGAAGAATCCCATATTTTAAACTCACGAGCAGTAACAAGGCAGTTCTACAAAAATGGATTGAGAATGGAGGAAGAGCTTCACCAGGGAGACTGGCAAGAAGCACAAGTCTGGCCACAAGGCATTTCTTTTTTTCTGATGCTTTGGAGAAAAGCAGCAAAGGGCTTGTCAGTAAGTGGATGACCATGGAGAGATCTATGTCTCTTCTTGGCTGATTAATGCTTTTTAGAGATAAGCCTTCCATCATCTCTTCTTCCTTAAAGGTCACTGCTATAGAGACTGACCAACTTTTGAAGTGGCTTGAAATGGAGCTCCATAAAAACCTGCGTGTACCTCAAAATGGCATGAATAGCTAACACATACTCCTTAAGACTATGGATAAGTGAAAGCTTTTAGATTTGCTTGTTTTTATTTTCATCTTTTTGATAAAGAATTTCTATAAGTTGTGCTAAATGAATCTCGAATTAAAGCCAAAAGTCTTTAATAACAATGATTCATTTTCCTTTCTTTGGCCTTTAAAACATTCTCTAAAGATTTAGAGAGAAAAGTTACAGAAAAAATGAGAAAAAAACTTTTGGACTATACAAATTACTATACTACTTGAGAACACGTGGCCTCTTATGCCCTTGGGTCAGTACAAGCTTACAGGAAAATATGAAAATGTTTTTATATTATTTCTGATAAGATTGCACCAAAAACTTTATAATTATTCTCTATGGAAATATATAACATATTTTTTATTAACACCCAATCTTTATGTAAATTGTATTTTTTTAGAATGTTAATACTAACCAGTTGCAAATTCTACTTGGGTTTCCCTTTTGAAGACTGCATTGGTAAGAGTAAAGCCATTAACGGCTTCTCCGATTTCCTTTGCTGTTGTCCAATAAATAGGATTTAAAATAGAAGCTATCTTTTTCATTGCTGAACCTAATGAAGAAAGGATAAAGAAGATGACAATAAATATTTACAATCTTTTATTATTGTCTTCATAGCATGTTTTCACATGGATAAATACTATAATTCTGAAGAACACACAAGAAAATACCTATACCTCATGTATCTTTAAGAGGCTACTTTAGAATAGAGGTAAGGGTTATAACATTTTCATTTAGTGGTAGTATCTTCTTCAAACTTCAAAGGGAAATAATAAGATGAAAAAGAATCTGTATATTTTTAAAAGGAGGCTTATGAACAACTCTCATAAGCTAATAGACTTACCAAGACTACGCGGTACATTGGTAATTTTGGCGTGTATTACTCTAGTATCA
This sequence comes from Nycticebus coucang, assembly GCF_027406575.1. Taxonomy (NCBI): domain Eukaryota; kingdom Metazoa; phylum Chordata; class Mammalia; order Primates; family Lorisidae; genus Nycticebus; species Nycticebus coucang. The sequence continues at coordinate 75,893,996 of NC_069789.1, forward strand.
GAGCTAGGGCTATCTGTTACTGTGGCATTAAGGAAAGCAATTCCAAATTCAACATCATTAATATTTCCAATAACACTTCCTCTGGCTCTCTGGGGCCCACCTATTGGGAAAAGAAAAAACATTCCTGGATAAGGAAGCAATTCCATCAACATTACATGGGAGACAAGAAGGCCAATGTTCAGAGATGTTGCAAATCTTCTCTCAAATATCAAAAAGGTTGGATGACATCGGAATTTAAAAGCGAAATAAATAAGCTTTTAAAACATTCAACTTTCATGTAATACCCGTCATCTCTCATAAATCTAGGATCCTTCCAATCTATGTTCATCATCATATTACTTCACAAGCCAAAGAATACAATCAGCATCCAGTTCCCAAACTAAAATAAAGTATGTTTGTTGGTGGTGATAGAATGATGATGACAATGAGTTTATTAAGCAAGTCATGCACAACAGTAAACAATGTATTAACTCTTTTAATCTTATTAGCAATTGTACAAGATGATTTTAAATAGCCATGGTTTGCAGATTAGGGAAATAAAGTTCATAGAAATTAAGCAATTTTCTCATTATTATACAGCTAGAAAGTGGTGAAATGAAGATTGGAATGTGAGTCCTTTTGGCTTCAAAACTGATGTTCTGTTATTTATTGCTTCCTTCATGAGAACATAGAGTGAAAGAGCTCACCAGCAAAACAGCCTCTAAGCCTCATTACAGGTCAGTGTCAACATGAATGTGGAGTATCCCAGGGACGTTGTTCAGTCTTCAGCTTTAAATCAAGGGTTTACCAAGCTCTTCATTTTACTTATATACTGGAAAATGCGCAACTTGAGAAAAATTTTGAGAAAGGTATTGTATGTTTGATGGTGTAAAATTCATACCAAAAGAGTTCGATTGACAAAAATATTATAAATTAAAAAAGAAATGTCTTTATAGTGACTTCATGCCTTCTTGTTATGAAAACAAAATTACTGGGTACTGGCACAGTATAGGTGGTTAGTGAATTAATTTCATGCTTAACAAGAGGAGCCAACATAGTTGAAAGAGGCTCATAGTGAAATTTATAAACCATCATTATTTTATATCTTTTAATATACTTAAAAGCAATGACTAGGTATTTGAGATGCTGTTATTGCATACATGCACACCTCATTTTATTGTACTTCACTTTATTGCAGTTCATGGAAGTTGCATTTTTTTACACATTGAAGGTTTGTGGCAACTCTGATAAGTGAGTCTACTGGCGTCACTTTTCCAACAGTGCATGGCTCACTTTGTCTCTGTGTCACAGTTTGGCAATTTTAGCAATTCTTACAATATTTCCAACTTTTTCATTATTACTGTATCTGTTATGGTGATCCACGATTGGTTATTTTTGTTGTTACTACTGTAATTGTTTTGGGGCACCACACTGCCCATCTAAGATGAACCTTCTCAACACCATGTTTTCATGTCTCCACCAACTGACCAGTTACTCCCCCATCTCTCTCTCTCAAGCCTCCCTAATTCCTGAGACACAATATTGAAATTAGGCCAATTATTTACATTATAGCCTCTAAGTGTTTAAGTGTACATCTCTCCCTTGAAATAAAGTTAGAAATGATTAAGCTTAGTTAGGAAGGGATGTTGAAAGCCGAGAAAGTCCAAAAGCTAGACCTCTTACAATAATTACATAAGTTGTGAATGCAAGAGAAGACAATTCAAAGTGCTACTCCAGGAAACACACAAACGTAAGACAGTGAAATAGCCTTATTGTTGATAATGGAGCAAATTTTACTGGTCTGGATAGAAAATCAAGCCAGCCACAACATTCTCTGAAGCCAACGCCCAATACAGAGAAAGACCCTTACTCTCTTTAATTCTATGAAAGCTGAAAGTGCAGAGGAAGCTATAGAAGAAAAGAGGTTGGTTTGTGAGGCTTGAAGATAAAAACCATCTCGGTAAGATAAAAATTCAAGATGAAGCATTAAATGCTCATAGAGAAGCTGCAGCAAGTTACTTAGAAGATCTAGCTAAGTAATTGACCAAGGTGGCTACAGTAATCAACAGATTTTCAATGTAGACAAAACAGCCTTATATTGGAAGATGACACCATCTTGGACTGTCATAGCTAGAGAGGAGAAGTCAATGCCAGCTTCAGGGACTAGTGCAGCTGGTGACTTCATTGGCCTTGCATTAAGTGGAGGTCAATGGTCATTTACCATTTCAAGAATCCCAGGACCCTTAAGAGTTATGCTAAATCTATATTGCCCGTGCTCTATAAATGAAACAACAAAGCTTGGATGACAGCACATCTGTTTATAGTATGGTTTATGATAGCATGCTATTGAGACCTATTGCTGAGAAAAAAAGATTTCTTTCAAAATGTTACTTCTTGACAATGCACCTAGACACCCAACAGCTCTGATGGAGACGCACGGTGCAACAAGACCGACGTTGTTTCATGCCTGCTAATGTAACATCTATTCTGCAGCCCAGGAATCAAGGAGTAATTTTGACTTTCAAGCCTTTTTATTTAAGAAATACACTTCAAGGGGAAAAGGAGGGGAGGAGGGAAGAGGGTAATTGGTGGGACCACACCTACAGTGCATCTTATAAAGGTACATGTGAAACTTACTAAATCTAGAATATAATTGTCTTAACACAATAACTAAGGAAATGCCATGAAGGCTATATTAACCAGTTTGATGAAAATATTTCAAATTGTATATAAAACCAGCACATTGTACCCCATGACTGTATTAATGTACACAGCTACGATTTAATAAAAAAAGAAAAAAGAAAGAAATACACTTCATAAGGGGACAGCTACCATAGATAATGACTCCTCTGATGGATCTGGAAAAATTATACTGAATACCATATGGATAGGATGCATCATTCTGTGGATGCCACTAAAAACTTTTGTAAGTCAGGGGAGGAGGTCAAAATAGTAACATTAACAAGAGTTTGAATGAAAGAAGCTGATTCCAACCCTCATGGATGATATTAGGGGTTCAAAATTTCAGTCTTGGGACTAACTGCAGACATTGTCTAAATAATTGCAAGAGAACTAGAATTAGAAGTAGAGCCTGAAGATGTGACCGAATTGCTGCAATGTCATGATATAACTTGAATAGATAGTAAGTTGCACTTGGTGCATGAGCAAAGAAAGATTCCATCCTTGAGATGTAGTCTGCTCCTGGTGAAGACGCTGTAAACGTTACTGAAATTGAGGACAAAGGCTTTAGAATATTGTATAAACTTAGTTGATAAGTCAACCTTCAGGGTTTGAGAGGATCGACTTCAATTTGAATGAAGTTTTATTGTGGTAAATGTCATTTTTGACTCATTGTAAGAAATTGCTAGTCATCTCAACCTTTAGCAACCATCATCTCAACAGTTAGCAGCCATCAGCATCAAGGCAGGACTCCACCAGCAAGATTACAGATCACTCAAGGTTCAGGTGATAAAACCACTAACAAGTACTTTTAAATTACCTTAAATTTGCTGGTTTTTTTTTTTTTAAATATAATGCAATTACACATTTAACTGACTACAATATAGAGTAAAGAGGACTTTTCTATGCATTCAGGAAACAAAAAATGTATATGAATTGCTTTATTGCAATGGTCTGGAACTGAATCCCAATATGTCCAAGGGATGCCTATATGATGTACTGAAGAAAAATGTAATTGTATTCAGGCTCAGAAAAACTAGTAAGTGTAGCACTTCGTCACTTTAATTATTTGCATTCCTTTGATCGTTAGTGAGAGAAAACATCCTTTTCACATCGATTCAGAATGCATGTTCTGGACTACAATGATTTGTCAAGTATTGAAGGGAAAAAATGTTAAGAATAAAGAAAGATATGAGACCTGCTTTTGAAGAGTTTACATCTGAATACACACAGACATTAATCAGAATTCCACAAATAATGTAACGTTGAAATGTACTAATGTACATGTTATATTCGACTCAATTGGGCCTGAGAAGGAAGCAAAAACAAAGAGGAGATCAAAGAGAGTTTAGGTCTTTACTAAGCCAGGGAGGGTGAAAGCCTTTCTGGGTAGAGGAAAGAGCATGCGTCACCCTTTTAGGGGTAGGTGGGTATTACTTTGCCACATCTGAGAAACGAAAAAGAGCACAGGGCTTAGAGAGTGGTGGGACATGTAGAAGATGATGCAGACGTGGACAGCAGGTGGACACAAGACCTGGTATGGCCTATTGGTCCTTATCCTTAGTTCTAAGCAGGGAAAATGGAATAATGGGACTGCTACTACTCTGTCATCACTGACCATCGAGGCCTCTCAAGGTGACCCTGGTTCCTATAGAGGAGCTTGAGTTCCAGGGCTCAGTAGACGTCTCCTAATTCTGGCTGCCTGCCTAGGATCCTGAAATCCTTTGCCAGACTCTGTAACCCAAATTGTCCACCTATTTGGACTTCCTGTTGCCACTGGGGCCCTGTCACCACCAGAGGCTGAGCTAAGAAATGCCTCAACTGAAAGCTGAACTGGAGCTCAGAGTGGAGCCTCCAATCCTTGGCATCAGTTGGTCCATTGAGCAGATTCACTGAATAGCTGACTTGTAGCCACTTACCCTTTTAGGTTGGCTCAGCCTTACAAATCTTTTCATGTAAGGCTCTCACTCTGTCAGATGATTCTTCTTGATTTTTAGGGAAATTTTATTTCTAAAACCGTAAAGCTTTGGAAAGCTTAATAGCATCCTGACACTTTAACAGTCTGAAATGGTTATTGTTGGTCTTCTTACGGCCTTTAGAAATTCTGTCCCTTGAGAAAAGGGATTTGTTATTATCCACCGTTTCTTGGACAACCAGCAAACTTTCTAAGGTCCATGATTTCTACAGGGTGTTGCAAAGATTGCCCCTAAAGTCACCATACATTAGGAAAAGGGGAATTTGTAGCTAAACATACCTTTATTTACAAACTATTCATTACAAAATTTTATAAAATATTTACAAAATTTTCTTTACATGTTGTAAAATTTTATAAGAATAGTTTGTAAATAAAGGTACATTTAGCTACATTCCCATTTTTCCTTTGTATGGTAACTTTAGGAACTACCTTTGGGCCACCCTGTGGAATTCTAAATTTTTTTTTTTTTTTTTTGAGACAGAGTCTTCCTATGTCACCCTTCATGGAGTGCTGTGGCATCACAGCTCACAGCAACCTTAAACTCTTGAGGTAAAGCAATTCTCTTGCCTCAGCCTCCCAACTAGCTGGGACTACAGGTGCCCACCACAATGTCTGGCTATTTTTTGGTTATAGTTATCATTACTTTTTTTTTTTTTTTTTTGTAGAGACAGAGTTTCACTTTATCGCTCTTGGTAGAGTGCCGTGGCATCACACAGCTCACAGCAACCTCCAACTCCTGGGCTTAGGCGATTCTCCTGCCTCAGCCTCCCGAGTAGCTGGGACTGCAGGCGCCCACCACAACACCCGGCTATTTTTTGGTTGCAGTTTGGCTGGGGCTGGGTTTGAACCCGCCACCCTCGGCATATGGGGCCGGCACCCTGCTCACTGAGCCACAGGCGCTGCCTGTTTGGCAGGCTGGGCTGGATTTGAACATGCCAGCTCTGGTATATGTGGCCGGCACCCTAGCTGCTTAGTGATAGGTGCCAAGCCGGAATTCTAAATTTTTACCTCACTTATATACCCAGCTGTGATGTGTGACTTGGGTAATGGTACTTGAACTTCCTCTATTCTTTCTCCTTGAACTGAACTGACCTTTATTTTACTTTGCACATATCCCTAACCATGAATGAACAGATTCTACTTATATATTTAGTCACTGCCCACCCTCATCTTTGGCCTGGAGTCTCAGCCCACCCTCCCCCACTCTGTGTCACCCTTTAACCTATTAAGCCTAGGACTACCATTTATGGCTGTGATGATTGTGCCTTTTTATCAGGAAGCCTGGAAGGGGCAAGCAGAGGCTACTACCCAGTCCTGAATATTGATACAAAGTTTAATCAACTAAGGGGGAAAAAGCACATTTTTTCTAATTCCTCCTCCCTGACCTGGCATTGTATTATTATTTGTAGCATTGTTTCACAATTTGCACAGAGGCTGTGAATGTGCCCAGCAACGATCCTTCGAAAGCCCAGTTTTGCTGCTTACCTGGACATGCCTGTGTATTGCATCTGGACACCTGAGTAGCATCTCCTGGACAGGGACGGCCACCTTTAGCTGGCACTGGACTGTCACACAGCCGCTTCCGAGTCTTTTCACCTCCTCCACAAGAGACAGAACACGGACTCCAACTATGCCAGTTTCCCCAGCTTCCATCCACTGTAAATGTGAGTGGAGTGGTCAATGCCAACAAATTGGTTTTCAAGTGTTCACTTAGGGTGCCCTGGCCTAGACAACTTTCTTTTTAGGTCTAAAACGATGGAAAGGCTACCATGAGCACTAAATGAAAAGCTCTACTTGTTTTACCGCCAGGAAGGGAGCTGCTCACCAGGACACATGTCAGAGTTGCATCTCTGGATCTGGGAGTCGGGCCCCCCACAGGCTCTCCCGCCATTGGCAGGACGCGGGTTGTCGCACGTGCGGTACCGCCTCATCTGGCCTCCGTTGCACGTCCGGCTGCACGTTCCCCAGCCACTCCAAGGGCTCCAGTGTCCATGGGCTGTAACACAGAACTATCTGACATGAAAATAGCTTTAAGAATGAGAAGGGCTGACACTGACATTCATCTAAAAAGCGTGGAAAAGCCTCTCCCCAGGAACTGACATGTAACTCTGCCAACAGGCAACTTCCAAAGGAAGATGGTTTGGTTGCTATTTTGACTAGAAACTGGGTGTAATTTCCAGCAATTGTGTGATTCCACGTAACACACATTTATTAAGTCTTAACATATTCCAGGTGCTGGGGGTGGGCATGAAAGATACAGGGTCTCTGCTTTTGATAAGCCAAGGTGGTAACATTCAGGATACAGTATAACTCAGATTTCCAGACATCAAGTTGCTGTTGGAGTCTAAAAATCTAGCTTGATGATGGCATTAAGGGAGAGAGCTGCCTCCATGCCTCCATAAAAGACTCATAAGCATCACTGAGACTTAAATGTAAGGGTGTTTCCATCCTCACACTCTGCAGTCAGTCCTATGCAGTCAAAGAGGACACAGCCCTGGCCTTACGAATCAAAGACATATATGGTATGATTCTGACGTACCATACAATGCTTTGACATTCAAGTGCAAAGGCTGCAGAACGAATTAACAGAATACTGTAACTTTAGAAAGAATTTTAAGAAAGTATAATGTTGACTCACTATTTCCAACACTCACTTGGACAAGGGTCACTATTGCAAAAATCACTCTGGATATCGCTTCCTTCACATTTGCTTCCTCCATGCTGGGGGGCAGGGTCAGAGCAGTCCCTCGTTCTATGCCTGACACCCCCTCCACAGGAGACTGAACAGGTGCTCCAACTGGCCCATGTCGCCCACTTGCCATGCACTGCAGTAAGGAAAAAAATGCATGTGATTTGTTACTACATAAAAATCATCAGGTTAAACTCTGGGTATTTTTAGTTTGACTGATGTTCTTGTGGGTATAGGCAGAATGGGACAGAGTTTTACTGACATGCTACTGGGCTAAGATAGGTAGATGTTAATTTATTAAAGACCCAAACAGTGTACTTCTCTTACCTGGACAGTGTCTTTCAATGCAAACTTGAACCTGTGTTTCTGCTCCATCACAGAAGGACCCACCTAGTGATGGTGGTGGGTTATTGCAAAGTCTTGTCCTTGTCTGGGTACCTTTCCCACAACTTTCGCTGCATGGACCCCAAGGCTGCCAAGTACTCCATGCTCCATGAACTATAAACACCCCAAGAGACAGAGTTTCAAGTCAAAGAGCTATGTTCGTTTAAAAAACAAAATCATACAAAAAACCCAGTAATGAGTTGTTTAGCCCACAATTGTAAATAATTTAAATTGAACGGAAGGAAACATAATAAATGATGTTCTTCCTTCCAGTTATTTTTTTCAGAGGAATTTGTTTCTAAAGAGAAATTCAGAAGGCCTACTGAATGCCAAAATAAATGCTTATAATCACCCGAATGGGCTATTTCATTAAAATTAAATTTATTCAAACTACCATATGCGAACATAACCTGAGTGCTTATACCCTAACTATTTGTCCATGTTCTATGCTCTGGGGAAAGTAGAAGGAACTTGGAGCTTATGAACAAGACTGTATAATAGATCTAGATATGGTTATCGACAATACAATGATAATTTGGAGCCCAGACTGGGAGACCACATCCTGACTGAGCTTCAGAGTTACAAATGTGTCTTCCAACAACACAATGATTTGCACAGTTTTTAAGTCTTTGAAAAAGTTTTCTCCATTACATAATGTTCATGAATTAAAAGTTCTGGATGACATACTCACCTGCTTCCTAAACAACAGAAAAAAGCTGACCAGTAGTTTCCAAAGAGCGATATTAAGGGCTTCCTTTTGGTCACTAACATATTACACCATCTGACGACAAGACTGGAACAACCTTACGTTTCCTACCAGGTGCATGGGCTGAGGATCAACATTCTGATTTCCCTCATGTAAAGTCAGTCTCAGGGCATATTTTTTGTTTTAGGGGAACTTTCTAGATATGAGGGTCATTATGTTTCTTGGTCACCCAGTTTAACCAAAATACGAGCAGGATATTAAGGTTTGAGTCAAAATATTCTCTTAGTATAACCTGTAAGATACCAAAAGAGAAAGTTGAAAACCAAGTAATAAAACTATAATTTGGTTAGAAAATACTTTAAAACACATTTCGCATTTCTTATAATTGGTGAATTTCTAATTGAGTTGCCTATTTATCTTTGTGCTTTGTAGATACAGACAAACATATTCACACAGATCTATTTTAACCAATAAGAATTTGCACTGAATATGATTTGGCTAAACCTCAGAGGAAGAAGAAAACCTTTAAGTACACGGCAGGTATCGAAAGCTGTTCTATTACTTCAAGCTGAAGATGCTCACAGTCCTCATAGACAGACTCTATGATTTCAGAAACCTACAGTTTCAATTTAATACATTCTGTTTTCAAGGCTTTGGTTAATAAGAGCCCCAATCTCTTACAATATAGAGCTAGACAGTGCAGAGGCCCATTTTTATTGGAGGATGATTGGGTAACATTTATTTATTTAATATCTGTGTCATTTCCACTGCATGTAAGTATGGGTTTTCAGCTGAAAACCTATTTATTTTTATTTTTTAATCAACGCAGAAAATCTTAACCACTGAGGAAGGCATAAAACTTCATGGTATCGAGATGGTATAAAAACTACGGAGAAATTAATATATAGGAAAAATGCAGAATATGATGGTTGAATCTACTGTTGCACTTCACTGCAATTCTGATTACGAAAGCACAGTGGGGGTCAGTGCTGCGTGCAGGGAGTAACGGAGTAACTGCTCTGCTCTGACCACCTGTGTGACCCTGACACACTGCTGGGCTTCTGTGTGCCTGGTCATCATCTGCAGCAAGTGGGTAATAAAAGAACATATCTTCTTGGGGTTGGGAGTGAGGAATAATGAGTTTATAAATGAAAAGTGTTTGGAACAGTGTAGAAAACACAGCAAATCCTCCGTAAGTGTGAGCTATGAGCTACAATAAGCTTCACTCAGAGTTCTCAACAGTTTTCATGAAGACACATGAAAAATGCTCTTTTTTTTAGAAATTTGTAACTATATATATGTATAGTTGTATACAAATATATGTATTTAATCACAGTAACTCTCAAATGGCAGGATGTTGCCACCACAAAAGATACGGATGGTTTTTTTTGTTTGAGACAGGATCTCACTTTGTCACTCTCAGTAGAGTGCTGTGCTGTCACAGCTCATAGCAATCTCCAAACTCTTGGGCTCAAGGGATTCTCTAGCCTTAGCCTCCCGAGTAGCTAAGACTACAGGCTCCAAACATAATGCCCAGCTATTTTTTTGTTGACAGGGTCTTGCTCTTGCTCAGCCTGATCTAGAACCTGTGAGCTCAGACAATCCACCTGCCTAGGCCTCCCAGAGTGCTAGGATTACAGGTGTGAGCCACTGTGCCTTGCCGTTATCAACGTTTTTTAGGAGGAAGATTACCAGTTTAAAAATACTCTTCTAACTGGGGCAGGGAAAGTGTAAGATCAGCCTGAAATATCTATTTGTAAAACAATGAAGGGAGCATTCAGTGAATCATGGGACACTGCAAATTAACACTGAAGCGAGCCTGAAGGGGACTTCCTCCACTAAGCAAATCTCGGATAATTTGAGCATCACCACGAATGATGATAGTGCATAGTAAACCATTGCATGGTATCTTAGCACCACAACATTGAAAAATACACGCGTTCTTACCGATATAAATCAAGAAGTAAACAAATAAGAAAGGTCTTTGTTACAGTGTAAAGTGAGACAGATATGATAGTTAGAAAATAACTATTTTGCAAAGATCATAGTAGTAACTATTCAAGTAAGAATCATAAATGGATGCTAAAACTCGTGTATGAAAGATCGATAAGAAGAGGTTTATATAATCTCAAAATTCCCCTACAAAATACTTATGGCTCATTAAAGTAAAAATGGTAACTATGTACACTGTGACAGATAAAACCTTAACCAAGTGAAGAAAGTTACCATCACCAGCACCCGTGATGAAATAACTCGCTGAGAAGGACACAAAGTCATTTCTGTAGGATTCCTAAGATACAAAACCTAAATGTAATCATGAGGAAATACATCTGACAAAGCCAAGCTGACAATCCTTACAGTATATAAAATGGCTGTACACTTCCAAAATATCAATGTCATGATAAACAAAAAGAGACAGAAATTTTTCCAATTACAAAAGACTAAGGAGATGTGACAAATAAGTGTGAGTGTGTCCTGGGTGAGATCTTGATAGAGGGAAAAGAGTTATAAAGGGTATTACGGGGACAACTGACAATATTTGAATGTGGACTGTGGATTAGATAATGGGATCAAATAATAAGATTGGATAACAGTATATCGATGTCGAATTTCCCAATTTTGACCACTGGACTTATGAAAGAGAATTCCTTGTTTTAGGAAATATATGCAATTGGTGAATCTGGGTAAAAGTTATAGAAGAATTCTTTGTACTAGTCTTGCAACTTATCTCTAAGTTTCACATTATTAAAAGTACATTTGTACTAGCAACAAATATCTTTTGCCCCTAAGATTTTTACGTACTCTTGGATGAGTAATGCTATCTTGAGCTATCGCCCCATTTTACAGTGCTGGGCTGAAAAATATTAACAACCAGCTCTCTGCGGGTGGGGAGGGAAAGTGACTTATAGCATCTGCTAATTTTTGTGGTATGGATACTCCCACTAGGGCTGCAGCACACCCACCAATACGGCATCACTATAACTCTCACACATGCTCCTACTGGGAAGAGAGGTAGGCTCTTAGTGACTGGTGCCAGGACACCACTGGCATTATGCCAAAACAATAGCTAAATTCAATTGGTTCGGGGTTGGTGACATAACAAGAGAAAACCTAAAAAACAGTAAGCCAACAGAACAGTGAACAAAACAACGGTAAGGAAGCAAATAGTTACTAACACGAAGAGAAAAAACTGACTTTTATTTTAAGATGTTTATCACTTAGTTTTTCATTCCATAGTTATCATAGCTGACAAGTTGTACACAAAGTGCTCCCATTGGGTATGTCTGGGTCTTTTTACTTTAGAACATGATGCTATTACAATTAGCTCTATTAATTCTTTGTGACTAGATAAATCTGCCTTTTAATTATTTTCTTTAAGATTTTAGGACAGTACTTTATTTTTATAATGTAATTAAAGGTCTGAACTACAGATTTAAGATACCCAGAATCTGAACAAATAGGCTTGGGAATCAGATCAACCCTGGATTAAAGTCCTTGATTCACTTTTTATTAGCGAACCTTAGTGTATGTAACCTTAGTGAATTACTTAGCATTTTCTGGATCTTTCCTCATATGCACAGTAGGATGCAATACCTAATGTAGTAGATACCAGTCTCTTTTTGGCTTGTCCACATCCTTTTCTTTGACCATTCCAGATAAGCTGGCTCTTCCAGTTGCACTCTATTACTTTAACTCTGAGTTTGTTTACCATACTATCAATATTTGGAAGACCTTGTCTGTTTATCATTCTAACTCCATCCACTAGATTCACTTAGAAGAGTACCCAGTTACAACCTAAGAATATGGGGAAGGGGAAGAGGGAGGGGAGGGAGGGGGTAGGATGGGCAGAGGGAGGGTGATTGGTGGGATTACACCTACGGTGCACCTTACAAGGGTATGTGCGAAACTTAGTAAATGTAGAATATAAATGTCTTAACACAGTAAGTAAGAAAATGCCAGGAAGGATATGTTAACCAGTGTGATGAAAATATGTCAAGTGGTCTATAAAACCAGTGTATGGTGCCCCATGATCACATTAATGTACACAGCTATGATTTAATAATTAAAAAAAAATTAAAAAAAAAAAAAAGAAGACGACTGCCTGGAGCACTTCGCGGGGTGAATAAAGGAATAAATGAATGAAAAGTCCTTCCTTGACTGTATAGATGTCTTTCAGGCTGCCAAATAAGGATCTCTGCCCATTTTCACACGAGGTGGGCGAGCCCCGTAAGCTAGCTATTAGAGTATCCTCTTCTGCACTCAGTCCAGGGGTGAGCAGATGACCCAAACAAAATCACACCGAGTTCTCTCCCAGAGGCTGATAGGAATTCTGAGAGGCAGAGGTACTTAGATGATAAGGCCCCTGTGAGCCAGAACCTACCAGCAATCATTCTTTCCAACGTAGCAAGAGAACAAAGCCAAAGAGAAAGGGAAGAAGAGATTAGAGACAGAAAACATGCAGGTAGAAACACTGTCCAAATCCTTGGTTTCAGTTATACCCGCAGGGTTTCTGTCTCATTAATCTGAAAGAGCCCAAAAATACAAAGTCAGTAACAAGATAAAGTGCCCGGCACGGCCCCTGCCCTATGATGGGTGAGGAGTGAACGGTGGCTATTGGCATTTTATCCCTCACCCGTTCTGCATTTTTGGGCAAGTCTTTAACCTCCTGAAGCTTCATTTTTCTTACCTGAAAATAGGCGGCTGCATCGGACATTCCTTTATGACTCAGCAAATACTTATATTTTCACTATATGATTAAAAATGACACAGTTTGGAGCCTTTTTCATGTTCAATTCAATCAGGTATTTTCATTGAATAATGTCATTCCTTCATAATTTGTTTCTTGAAACAGACTCTCAAGGGTAGAAGCCACAATATTTTTCGCAATGAAAACAGGAAAAGGCAATTATAATTCTCTTGTAGAAATTAAAAATATAAGAGCTGTGCTTATCCTACTGTACTCCGCGGCTTCTCACCTGGGCAAGGCCTGATGTTACACATGATTGTTTCCCCCGTGTTCCCTTCACACGGCCGCCCACCGTGCTGAGCTGATGGATTACTGCATGTCCTGGTCCTGGTTCGGTTGCCGCTCCCACAAGTCCTTGTGCATTCTTCCCAAGGACTCCATTCTGACCAGCTCCCGTCCACTATACAAAAGTGACCATTAGATCATCAGGTCTATTTCAGTAGAAAGTTCTAACACTGAGGCAAGCAGGAGGTGGGGGTACAGAAATGAATCTCCCTTAAACACAAGCCTGTCAGTTACACAAAGAGGTGTACCTGGACACAGCTTGTTGTGACAGCTTCGCATTTCGGAATCAGACCCTTGGCAAGGCTTCCCACCGTTGGCTGGATGGGGGTCATTACACATACGGCTCCTCTTCTGGATCCCTTTTCCACAGGTGACACTGCAGGATTTCCATGCAGACCACTGGGAAAACCCACCATGAACTGCAAATAAAACATTGTACTTTTGTCTCAGCCCTTGCAAATTAAAAAAAAAAAACTGTAAATCATTCATTTAAGAATGCACTAACTAAATTTACAATTGATAAAAAATAGCTTATTAAAGTTCTCCTTTAAGGTAAAACTGAAATTTTAGAGTAAGAGAAGAAATTCAGTAAACTAGAGCTTCCTGGGTGGCGCCTGTGGCTCAGTGGGCTGGGCGCCGGCCCCATATACTAAGGGTGGCAAGTTCGAACCCGGCCCAGCAAAACTGCAACAAAAAAATTGGCGTATGTTGTGGCGAGTGCCTGTAGTTCCGGCTACTCAGGAGGCTGAGGCAAGAGAATCGCCTAAGCCCAAGAGCCGGAGGTTGCTGTGAGCTGTGATGCAATAGCACTCTACCGAGGGTGTTAAAGTGAAACTCTGTCTCTACAAAAACAAAAAACAAAAAAAAAAACTAGAGCTTCCTCTTAGATCTAATCCTTTGACTCACTTAAGTGTATCTTCCAGAAGAATCAGAGACCAGGAATGTTTATATATGTTTACTTTTTGGGATATAAAAGCATCTTTAAAGAAAAATACATACAATGATTTTTGAGAATAAATGCTATTTAGTCTTGAATCAAAAACTTAGTTGGGGATTTTGAATTATTAACCTGATATTTTGAAGTTCCAATCTGTATTGTTTTAGTCCCTTCAGTCTATAAATTGCAAGGTGATTTTTGCTCTATTTCCACCATCTATAAGTATCTTAAGATCAAAGGAGATTGGAATTAAAATGCTGAATAATGTTTACGCTTTGGGTCACCTCAGCTACTATTTAATATGAATATCCCAGTAATCACACTCACCCTGTACTGTGACAGGCACTCTGACAAGGACTGAACCCATTAAGTTGCGAGCCACACATTCATAGTCAGAGGTATCTTCTCTTCGGGCACCAGTGATCCGTAATGAGTTGTTGGATAACACCTTAACTCGGTCATCCCAGGGAATAGACTGGCCCTGACGGGACCATGTAATGGTTGGATGAGGCTCTCCAGCTGCCTGACAATTCAGTATGATGTTCCCACCAGCATTGACAATAGTTTCCACCGGCTCAAGAGTGATAATAGGAGGACCTATGGAAAAAAGCACATAATGTTTCTTAATTTTTGTGGAGCTGTAACATTTTTATCATGCATTATGCAGTGACATTATTCTTTTAAAAACGTAGGCTGATTTATTTATTAAACACTGTTGCTTCCCAGCTCCTGAAGTGGTAGGTTGTAATTGCCATTAATACGATTTTCATAGCTCTGTTTTATTATCTTTAATACAGGTCAAAAGTGTTAATCCCCTAATAGGTCAGCCTATGAATCAGACTCTACAATTATGCTTTCTGGACTAAAATTCCACCTTTGCTCCTTACTACGTCTCTGAGCCTCTGTATCCTAAAAATAGTGCCTACTTCAGAAGATTCCTATTAAGACTCACTTAAGATGAAGTAAGCACAACTTTTAAACAGGGTAAGCCCACAATACTCTTAGTTACCATTGTTATTGTGGTCGGTGTTTTACATATTCCTTTCTTTCCTTTGATGATTTCTGAGACAAAGAGTCATCATTAACTCATTCTTCTGTCGCTGATCATCATTCGTTTAATAAAACCGTACTGAGAGCCTATTATTCATACTTGCCGGGCATTGTGCTAAGCACTAAGAATGCCAAGAAAATAGATATGATTTCTAGTCTCAAGGAGCTCACAGTCCACTGGAAAAGCTAGACAAGTAACTAATCATTCATGGGGGCCAGAGTATCTCTGTACAAGAGGCAGATGTGTGCTAATGCAGCATCATAAACAATAGTAACTTAATAGATCAAATAAACGCATGCCACTGGAAGTGAAAGGAAGACATATTCGACAATTGAAAAAGCAATTGTCACGGAGTGGTATGGACTAACGGGGAGAACTGGTGACAACAAGGCTCTGATTTGGACGGCATGGTATCTGCTTGGCAATTCAAAAGCACATAGCAGGAAAGACAGACAGATTTGTGGGAAGAAGTAAGGAATGATGATTTGCATCCATTTATGACTACTGAGCTTGAAGTGTCCATGGGCCATTCACACAGAGATGTCTAGACGGCAGTTAGATTTTCATATATGGAGGTCTGAATAGAGACATGGGAAAGGAATGCAGGGGCAAAGCCAAAGACAAAAACTGATGTATTATTTAAGAGATGGACAGAAAACAAGCTTATAAATGATATTAAGAACTGAACACTGGAGGAGAAATAAAATCAGGAGAAAAATGGTATCCTGGCAACCACGGGAAGGACTTTTAAGAAGAGAGAGGATAACGGTATCTCTGGTAGATGACAGGTGCTCAAGTCAAGTCTTGGAGAGAAGGCAGAGGGAGATGTATGCAGCTGTTGTCAGGATGTTTCTCTTTACATTGGTCTATAGTACCAACAAAAACTCCCTGGGGAAAAGAGACTCGAACTGAATTTTTAAAAATGAGTATAATTATATGGACGGAGAAGAGAGGGGACACCACTCGGAGAGAAAGATGCAGGATGAAAGATGGATTTAGCTTTTCTTTTCTTTTTTCTTAGACAATGAAAATAGAAAAGATGATTTACCTGGAAGAGTAACAGCAAATAAAGATTGAAACACTGGTTGAAATCTTGAAGGAAAATCAGAAGGGTTTACATTTAGTAGGAAAGCAAAGGGGGTGTGTGTGCATTCCTGAGAAAATGTATGATGGGATTGAGAGCAGTGTTTTTGTGGGATTTAGTTGAAAGAGGGAATGATTTGCTGAATGAGAGGTCATGAAAATCAGGCATTATCAGGGTGGTGACTGCATATTTGAGATGGGGAAGTATATCTGTAATAAATAGCATATAAATAAAATAAAAATGTAAGTAAAATGTGTTTTCATGCAATAGTAACATGCTACTGTTTTCTGTAAAACAGATTTGACTCTCTCACCAAGTGTTACCTGATGCACTATTCTCATACCTGCCCAGCAGCACCCTGCACTATCACCTCCTAACTGTGTACTAACCTCACTCTAGAAACTCTCTGGATCAGCATTTTTATTTTTCTTTTAGAACTCGGATTGCATCACCTACTCAATAAACCACTGTCGAATAAAGAAAATATCATTCAAAACTAAATGGCAATGTAATGACTAAATTATCTTATTCGCTCATATTATTATGACAAAAGAAAGTATCAGATAAGACTCTGAAATATAATTTAGATATCATATTTGGACATTTTAAATTGTGCATAAGGCTATTAGTTAACAATAAAATTCAACATGTAATTCATCTTTCAAGGCTGAATTAACCATCATTTGCATAATTATCAATCACATGCGAACATTTTACCCAAAATAAACATACTGCTTTTGGTGCTTTAATCTTAATTTGAATCAAATTACATTTTTGGGTTTTTAATGTGTCTCATTTATTGAAATGAATTTATCGTCAGTCTGTGTAGTTAAGCTGCCTCTAATGCAGCCTTCCTTTTTTTATTTTTTGCATTTTTTTTGGCCAGGGCTGAGTTTGAACCCGCCACCTCCAGTATATGAGGCTGGCGCCCTACTCCTTTGAGCCACAGGCACCGCCCAGTGCAGTCTTTCTTAAATGGGGTCAGTGAAACCCTCTGCTAGGAGATTGAGAGTGTGATGCCCTCTATATTCACCCAACACAGAGGGCAGAATGGTCATGGGAATAACATTTTATTTGAAAAATGTAATATATTATATTCTCTTCTTGTTGAGCCATAATTCACATCAATATGTTAACAGCTGCAGGAAAGAGACTTGGTACACCTAAGGCAGATCTAGGCTCATATGAGGTGTTGTTTGTATGTTTAACAAATGAATGAATTCTGTTTAATCTATTTTTTTCTCGGAGATAGTTGACTATAGAACCCTATTTTTTCCTAATAATATCCTACAACATTATCATTTGATAGATAAGTATTTTAATAAAACCATGTCTCAGAGATCTGTTAGTTAAATGTTTATCATCTATTCAAATCTTACAGAATTATAGTTTAACAAACAGCTGGCAGATTTAAAATACTGGAGAATCTCTCAATGATGAAGAAAATGTACATTTCCCTCGTTCAATATTGATGCTACTCAAAAAATAAACTGGCTTGTTCGAATTCTTAACCCAATGATGGTTCTTGGGGTGAGGCCTGAAGTGCTTCTGTGGACTCTCCAGCGGGTCTTGGAGTCTGTCATGTCTTTCTAACCATGAACTCTGCTTTCTGATGGCGCCACGTGGTGAGTGTGAGGACTCCACCCAGAACATTCAGCCATTTCAAGCACAATGACAGCATTCAGCATGGATCAGTTTTGAGCTCATTTATTTAAGTGCTTATTCTTCAGAACTATTTAAAAACTGCCACAAAAATGACATCTTTGTAAGCACTATTGCAAGAAATGTAAGGGTACCTCGCCAAGTATGTTGTAAAGAAAAGGCTCTGCCATCAATTTCAATCATACACTGCATATATTAGATAAGATAGAGGAAACTGTGCAGAAGTGTTGCCAGTTTTATACTTGATGATACCTGTTCCATGAGCAGCAGAAAACTAAATTAGACATACTCTGAGAGCTCCCACTACTGGACTTGCTACGAAGCTAAGGAAAATGAACATACTTGATTAAATAACATTTCTTAAAGCAAGTGTCTCATTGAAGTTTCATTAAGCTGCTTACTTTGCAGAGTCAGACTCATGCTGCGCTCCACGACCCCAGCTTCATTGGCAGCTATGCACGTATAGTCCCCAGCATCTTCATTCTATGGAAATAAGCAGTGTTTTTATAAAAATGTAATCTTCCAGAGCAAGGAAAATCACTTTTTTTCACCTGGATGCTGGTTTGAGATTTCATTTCTGAGAAGGCATTTTAATGGAAGTAGAAAAATATACATGTAACTAACCTCATAAATAGGTTTAAAGAAGGAGGAGGAAAAAGGGGTAGAAGAACGGGAAGGGGGAGAAAAAGAAATTCCAAGCCTATGCTTTTAAAAAAATGGCCTGTCATTGATCTCCAAGAATAATAACTCATAGGAAACATTGCCTCTGAAGGAACTGGGAAAAAGGAGCATGGAGAAGATTTTTCTATAATATGGATAAACGAAAGTGTGTCTTGTAGGAAATGTGAAAAATAGCTTGTAAAAGACAGGATGACTCTTTCACTTTTATTTATAAGGGTAGTATGGAGGTGAATTCAACCCTATCTTGAAAAAAGTGTTGCCGGCTATGAGCTTGTGCTTTACCTCTGACAAACTTGCTGATCCTTCTGTGTTTTTAAATCACAGGATCAAATTACATATCATATAGTGTAAGTCACAAATTTATACATAAAGTATAGAAAGTAAGTACTATATGAATTTAGATTTGATAAGTGGAATCACAGCTAAAGACCTTCTGAATGCAGAATTCAGGTCTCTCACCCAGACCTTCCCCTTTCCTCTCTCCAATTTCCTTCTTTTCAGGAAGTAGAGGATAAGGGAAAAATGAAAATAAATGCTGATTTGATTTGAGGTGTTGATGTATTATTCAAAGAGAAGTTTCTGGAAGGTAGCTGAAAATGGAACATGGAGTTCTAGGGTTGAAGATACTAGCGATTTAAAAATCTGAAACTGGGTGGTGAAAAAAACCATCAGTACTAGTATTAACATTGGTGGTAGAAGTACTAAGGGCTTCAGAATCAGTCATATTTGTGTAGAGGAAAAGGAGAAAAGTGGTGAGGAAGAAACCTGGAACCGTCAGCAACACTTCATGTTGAAAGTGAAATCAAAGAGAATAAAAGACTGAGAATGGTCCACTGGATCAGGAAATCAGACAGTATATTTTAATTATTATTCCTATTAATTAAACAAAGCACACAGAAGACGTCTCCCCAAACGCGATTTAACAAATTAACCATGTGCATTCTAGTTGATAACATGTTTAGATAAAATATCTCACTTCCGGGTCACTTGCACCCAAATTAGAATAATAGCCCAAATATCACCCATTTTCTGAATTACTCAAGTTTTGGAAAAGCCTGATATAGTTATTGGCTTACTGACAAAAATATACTCTATAATTTTTAACTGTTTGTAATTCTTCTATTTCCTTTTTCTAAAGCATATATGAGGAAGTTATTTCCTCATGTTAAATAACTGGTCAATGATTGCGAACAAAGTAACAAAATTATCTTACTTCCTGTACTTATTGGAAAGGACTAAAAATGTCAACTATTGTTTCTGTTTTTAAAAAGGAGTTCTTTGATTTAAATAGGAATGTAGGAGAAAGTGTTCTTATCTACGGCACTTACAGAGGGGCACTGGCTGTAGGGGATTGAATGTGCATGATTAACTCCAGTGTGACTTACTATAGTGCCATAGATGGCCAGGGAGCCATTGCCCAGCTGCCGGATTCTGTGGTTAATTTCAACGCCCACTCCCTTTCTGCTCCACTGGATGGTTGGGGTGGGGTCTCCTTTCACCTCACAGTTCAGGATTGCATTACCACCAAGTGGTTCAATCCAGTTTGAAGGGTAATCACCTTTGAAGATGGGAGGTTCTGGAAATAATATAGGAATAAAGTAAAAGTGAGCACTGATCATTTCTTTGTGATTTTTGACTTATCTAGAAAGATCATTTCATAAAGATGAGGAAAAGCCAATTTAAAACATCACAGGTTTTCCAAAATCAACTGCTTATGCTAAGTCACTAGATAATTTTGTCAATTTTAACATTCTGAGGTGATGATTCCACTTTGTGTGAAATGATCTCTTTACTTCTTACCTACTTTTGAGTTAAATGCTCATGAATTTTCATATTTGTGAAACAGGACTAAATGGATTAGTGCACTGAAGTTATATTGTATTACTATTTAATAAGGAAACAAAACACAAATAATTCATGATAAACACATCATTATAACTTAAAAATGAAGTACTTTTACCTACCTTTCACATATACAAACCCAATTGCTTTCACAAAACCAACACTGTTCTCTGCGGTGCACACGTAAGTACCTGAATCCTCTTTTGACACTCTTTCAATAACAAGTTCACTGTGTCCATTGACACTGTCATAGTGGGCTGAGGGAAACAAGTTAGGGAACAACATAAATGCCTAGGAAACATTTCATGACAGCTCAATATTTTGCATGCTAGATTTATGAGTCGGTCAGCAATTGGACCAATGAGATGACATTGGAGCAGAGAGCCTTTTCCACAGATTTCTTCCTCTGAATTATTTACTATGTGTAGTCACTTATTTGGAGAATAAAAAAACAGCAGAAGAAACAGGAAAAGAGAATGAAGAAAAATATCTTCTAAAAATTATTTTAGGTTTAGAGTACACCTTTCATCTCAATGTGTTGCTTTAAAGTTGGCTCATAATCTCCCTGGGTTTCAAAATTCTTTCATTCAGAATTATTACATTTTCCATTTCATGTATCTTACCACCCCCTTTCCTCCAAATTCACATCAAAAACATAAAAACAGTTTTAGCTTGTAATTCAACTGAGTTGTCAGGTCAGAAGGGAAATCATGAAAACATATACTAGCTAGGTAATAATGAAAACATGATCAAATTTATAATAATTAAAACTTCTTTATAAATCTTAAGTGGTAGCTATAGAAACATTTACAAAGCCAAGCATTTATTGTATAGTCTATGACATTATTATAACATTTATATTATAAACTTAAAAATTTTTAATATTTGGAACAGCATATAAGGTGATTTTGCTAATCCTCAAACAACTAACACTAAGTAAGATTCTGAGTAAACCAGATAACATCTAATTATGTTTACCTCACAAGCTTTTCCCCATCCAAGTTATTTAAAAAATTTCATACTTCTGAATATTAAGTGGAAAATTACACTTTAAAAATAGAAATAGCTAAATTAGTACATCTTCAGAAAAGAATATTGACTTTTTAGATTTCTTTTCCTTTGTGAGGTGTACTATTGCTATTATCAAGGTAACAAAGTTGATGGATTTCAGTCATTAATGTATATACAAGAGAACGTTTCCCCCAAGCTTACTACTATTTTTCAGGCAAGACACTAATTAAGTAAATGCTAATAGTGCAATACTTCAGAAGTCAATTTTGGGTTAGGATGACTTTTCAGTACTAGCAATGTCCTTATGCTGATGACAAAGTCTAACGAAGTAGATATTTATTCTCCCTGGGATGGGTGCTGCTGGGTTTCAGGCACTCCCTTAACATGTTGTGCACATTGTGACCAGACATTTTCTACATAAAGGTGATCTATACTAGAATAGAGGTCGATTCATACAGTGAGAAGGAGAAGTCATCTCCTCTGTAAAAGTAGATGAATCTTCAGGATTCCAGCATGAGCCACCTTAATCCATTTATTGATGATGGAGGAGGTCCTGGTGGCTCAGTCTAAGTGCCTATATGTGGATGCAATACTGTCTTCTCATGGGTTAGGGAGATTATTTCTGAGTTGAAAATCTACTTGTATCCCAAATATGATCCTGCGACCAACTTATCCTTTCAAAAGAATGAACACAACACATGCTAGGCAGAGGGTAAAATCCAAGCAGAGGCATACATTTCACAGAATTTAAAACAATCAGTTCCTCAGTCATTACTTTTCAAATGATTCCCACAGCTAGAATAAATGGAGATTGGTTTAGAGTTTTAGAGGGGTGGATTCATTAACTTCTTAAGAAAGAAATCGCCTACCTGGGATAATATTGTTATTAAAGGTCCATGTTAATTTGGGCAGTGGAATACCAATTGCTTTACAAATTAATCGTAGCTGTTCTCCTTTATTTAATGACACATCTCCAGGAAGCTCAGTAAAAGTGGGGAGAATATGTACAGTCAGGCTGACACTGTGTGTATCTTCACCTGCAGTATTGTTGGCAACACAGGTGTAGGTCCCAGAATCTTCCAGCTAAGATAAAAAAAAAAACCCAGCACTTAAAAAGTCATCATCTTATATCACATTAAATGAAACGCACTGCATTGTAGCTGGGTCCCCAGAGGGACATTCCTGTCTAAACAAAATTTAAATTTCCATCTGTTAGTCTAAACCATCAGATTAGCTTTTACCTGGCATGACTGAAGATGAATAGAAGTTTAAACATAAGCCCATACCTTACAGAACTATGACAATCATTTTAGGGTAGTAAGATTTCAGAACACTTTAGATTCTGAAGCAGTACCTCAAGTGGACTGCTGCTTTGCAGTGCACTAGAAAAGAACTAATATTCCCATGGGCTGATAACATCTGGACAGCATGGGTAGGCCTGAGTAATACGGTACCAAAGACCACCACCACCAAACCTGTCAGAGGGAATGGCAAGAGGAGGCGGCTAACAGCACCTGCAAGTCTAAAGTTGCCCTTGCCAGATCCAGTGACCAGCTGTCATCGCTCGTCTAACTTGGTGCACTGGCAGCATGTGACACGATTATGACTGCCTTCTGACACCCTGTCATCACTTGGTTTCCAGGACACCACACGCTTGTGGTCCAACTACAGCGGTTGCTCCTTCTTCATCTTCTTTTTCTGGCTTTCCTCAATATTCACATCTTAATGTGAGAGGGTTCGGCCTGTGGTACACTCTTCTTCTCTATACTCAATTCCTTGGTGATCTCACCCGGTGTTAAGACTTTAAATATTATCTATATGCTGATGTCCACCAGCATCTCCAGCCCAGATTGTTCTTCCAACCTCCAATTATTTATTTCTTTTTTATTAAATCATAAACACATAGATCATGTATACATTAATGCATTTATAGGGTACAATATGCTGATTTCATATAGAATTACGAATGCTTACATCACACTGGTTAATATATACCTCATCTTGTTTGCTTAATTATGGTGTTAAAACATTCATACTCTATACTAATAGATCTGACACGTACCCTTGCATTATGCACCATAGGTGTGATTCCATCATTCACCCTCCCTCGATCCAACCTCTCCCCTTCCCTCCCATCCCCCTCCTCCCTCTTTCATCTTCAGGCATAGTTGTGATCTATTCTTCATATGAAAGTATGAGTGATTGAAAATTGGTTTCAAATAGTACTGAGTACATTGGACTTTTTTTCTTCCATTCTTGAGATACTTTACTAAGTAGGATATGTTCCAGCTCCATCCATGTAAATGTAAAAGAGGTAAAGTCTCCATCTTTTTTTAAGGCTGCATAATATTCCACAATTTATTAATCCATTCATGGGTTGATGGGCATTTGGGCTTCTTCCATGACTTGGCTATTATGAATTGAGCTGCAATGAACAGTCTGGCACAAATATCTTAGTTATAAAGTGATTTTTGGTCTTTTGGATATAAACCTAGTAGAGGAATTGCAGGATCAAATGGCAGGTCAACTTTTAGATCCCTGAGTATTTTCCATACTTCTTTCCAAAAGGGAATTACTTTGAACTGTTCATTTCAATTCTCTCCTTGGATATCTCAAACTCATGCTCCAAATTGAACTCCCAATTTCTCCTTATCCTTTTCGGTGTCATCTGTAGCCTTTTACCAGTTCAGCTGATGGCGATTTCACCCTTTCAGCTGTTCATACCTTTGGTCTCAGGCATTTGAGTCTCCTTTTATGTTTTTCATTCTTATACCCTGCTTGCAATATGTCAGCAAATACTAGCTTCAAAGGGCATGAACAATCCTCCATCTTTGTACCGCTGCTCTGCAAAATCGTAACAAAATCCTGCATGATCCAGCCTCCATTTTCCTTTAACTTCCCTTTGTTCGTTTTTCAATCTCTTTCTTTGCTTTCACTGGCCTCCTGTTTCTCACATACATTAGGCATGTTCCCCTTAAAATTTTTTTTTAGATGTTTTTGAACGTTGTTGCCCACCTTAATTTCTTCGCTTTACCTATTTTCTCTGCCTGGTGTGTTTCCCATTCAGATATTTCCTTGGCTAACTCATTTCCTTCATGTTTTACTCAAATGTCACCTTCCAAGAGGTACTTATGCCAACCATCCTATTTAAAACTACAACTTGCACTGCTCCAACTCCTGATATCCTTTACTGCTCTCTTATTTTTCATACCTTTTTCCTTGTGACTTAATGTATAAATTGCTTGTTATTTGTAGTTTCTATCATCTAATTGTTCTAGAAATAAACTCCATGAGGGCAAGGATCTTTGATTTTTTTATTCCTTGTGGTATCCCCAGTGTTCAAAGTAGAGCTGGTTGTAGAGAAGGTGCTCGATAAATATTTGTTGAAATAAATGATTGAATGCTTCTGGATGCATTAAGGGACAAATTACAATATTCTTCCCCTTTTTAAACATTTAAGAATCTTCTCCATTGAATCACCAAATAATTGGAAATATAAAGTTACAATCATTCATTATAAACATAATTTTGATGCATACTATCATTTTTTTTTTTTTTTTAAAAAAGGGCAAACAAAAATAAATTGTATTGTCTGTGAAGGTCTTCCCCTACCCCATACAACTTAATTACTCTTAAATTCCCAGGTTGTGATAAATTTGGTTCAAAATCAGGTTTTTATGGAAATGAGGCATTTAAAAGTTTGGATAATACATATTTATTCACAAGCAGACTTCTATGTATTATTTACGTCTCTCATCTAGTTATTTATATGCTATCTTATTGTTGGTATTCTTTTAATGTATTTGAGTCATTCCATTCAAACTCTAAACATTTTTTTCTCATTTAATTCCTTAAGGTCTAGAAGAGTGATTGAGGGGTCAAATTCAACATTCCTCCATATGGGGTAATGCCCTCTAGAAATATTTAGCAGTTTAAACAAAAATTTATCTCTATCAATTCTAAAATTCATGTTTTTTAACTTTTAAAATCTGAGATTAGGATACACTTTAAACATTGATGGTCTGCTATAGTTTTTTTTGATTGAATTACTCCTTTCTTAGTGGTGCATAAAATCCTGGTGCATCTTTTACAATTGACTGAACCCCAGATTAAGTACACATTTTGTTGGCACATGTAATTGAGTTTGGGCCTAATGACCTAGCCTAGTCACTAAGCTATTTAGCTGGAAATCCTAGGATTTTGGCTAATTGGCTGAGATTAAACTATGAAGTAAATATGATTAATTTTGTCATTATAATTTGTTCAAATTTAATCCTATCCAATTTTGTAATGACACTTAGGGATTTTGAAGGTTTATGAAAAGGAACAAGATATGCACAGATGCTTTGAATAATTCACATTTTGAGTGTGTCTAATATTTGGTGTGAAGTGTTGATACTATTGAACCACATAACTTTTTGAAAAGTCATGTGATGTATATATGTTAATACACAGATTGTTCTTCAAGAGGCTATCATTGAAAAACTGAAATGATCCTGACAGCTGGTACTCTACAAATTTGGAAAGATTATCACCTAATAACATCCAAAAGCCTCAGTTTGCATAGATCCCTAAGATTAGCTGTCACGTTAGTGAACAGAAGGGGTAATTAAAAACCTGAAAAGAGCAAAACAATACTTTTACTATTTGCTTAGTAATACACAGTCTTACATCTTCTCTCTTCTTATTTCCATACATGTTTGCAAGCACAGAATATGGCATAGATGCTCAGAATTTTGCCTGATAAACATAGATTTTGTAGGATAATATTTAGAAATAAACATATCCTACATCAAAGCACACAAAGTGAATTCAGTGTGAGTTTAAAATGACTTGCTTTTCTTCCAGAGGCTTAAGGGACCTGGACCCCCCTGGGACACACGCAGAGTTGGTTTCCCTGGAGTTATTCCGTAAGCCATTTCTCTGAAGCTGTACACTCGGAGAAGCCTGAGATCAAAGGGCATGCTGCCCTTCTCAGAGATACAGGCCAGAGGGTTGACGTATGTTAACAACATATTGTCGGAGGTCTATAGGTGCTCTGCCCTGAGGAGAAGACACAGTCATTACTTCATACTGAGTGAATGCTTGAAGATATTCTTCCATTAACTCTGTTCCCCTGTGGCTACTTCTTCTTTATGATTTTATTTACACACCTGCCCAGAGATTAGTCAGTGTTTAGAAGAAGATGTTTACTGCAAAAGTGATTGTGTTGATGTAGTAACAGGATATTTCCTTTTTTTTTTTGTAGAGACAGAGTCTCACTTTACCACCCTCGGTAGAGAGCCATGATGTCACAGGACTCACAGCAACCTCCAGCTCTTGGGCTTTTGCGATTCTCCTGCCTCAGCCTCCCAAGAAGCTGGGACTATAGACACCCGCCACAATGCCCGGCTAAGGATATTTCCTTTTTAGTAGATTTCGGATAGGTAAATTGAGGTAATGGTGAAAATAACAGATAATAGATTAAGTGTGTACGTGACTAGAAAGGTATAAAATCAAACCCCTAAATAAAGATCTTTGCTACATGCCATCTCATCTTGTGTAGTCTGTTTCTTGACTTAATTACAGGAGCGAGTTTACACCCACGGCAAAGCTGCTGTTCGTTCGTGTCTCCAGTCACGCAACAGATTTCCACAAAAACTTAATAACAATTTTGGAGGGAAGGCATTTATGAGTTCCTACTAGCCGTTAAATACCATTCTCATTCAAAGAACACAAAATGAAATAGGTATAAAATTAATTTTGTGACCCGCATTTATAAGAATATTTTCCTTCATTTTTAAAGACTATTTTTTCAAGCTAAATTACAAAGGTAAAAAGGCAAATTCATAGTCTGGCTTAATGCATCTGTTTGTGCCCATTAAACTTACCACAACATTTTCCAAAATGAGCTCTCCATATGGTTCAGCGGTGTATTTTCCTAACAAGTTAGCTAAAAGAACATTGTCTTTTTTCCAGGTAATCGTGGGTGTTGGGATTCCATCTGCCATGCATGGGAGAATGGCTTGTGAGTTCTCATTGACTGTGTACTGTACTTCTGTATTTCGGATCCTGGGTGGTACTATGAAAAGTTTAAAAAAGATGGTCATTTGGGAAGCCAAGTTTAACAATGTATTCGTACACGTTGAAAATTAACACACAAAGGACTCTTTTAAGGACAATTGGGCTAGAGATAACAAAGAAAACTATTAAAATATTGATTTGTTTGTTGTTATGAAAGCAATTGATGTTTTTGATGCTAGCAAGAATTCTCACATATTTGAACTTACTGAATACACTTACATTCTGTTTCTGAGTAAATGACTTAGAACTATGTTGAAAATCTTTACATTTCATTTGGCTTCCTGACTTTTCCATTCTTCAGTATCTTTGACTTGTTTCAGTGAAGTAAAAGAAAAAAACAACAAAGACGAAAAATGCTCCTATGGTTGTATAACTGTTAGGTTTGTCTCACAGATATATTCTGAGAATGAACTAATAATAGTCACTATGAAACACTCGTCCAATATTGAATATAACAAAATGCTATGTAAAAAAATTTATCACAGCATTTCACGTGTTACAATGAATGTAAGTAAACCAGATCAAGACATTTAATTCAGCTTTTATGCTGTAACAGAGGAAATGTTTACAGTGATTTTGTAACAGTGCATTGTAATTCTAAATACCTCCTTTGACTCAACTTCTTTTAAAACAGAAATTTAGGCAATTTAGAGATGAACTAAGTACCTTAGTGTACTAAAAGATATCTTAGTGGACTTAGAACTCAGATATTTACTTCTAAAGGAAAGACTTGAAAATTTTTAAGAATTCTTGGCTCACAGAAAAAGTACAAATACACTGCCCTCCCACATCAATGAATTTGGGAATGATTCAAACATCAGGGAGAAATGGACCAATCAATGACATTCTTAAAAAAAGACAGGACAACATCTGGTCTTAGCAAAAGTAAAGATGCCGTATAAACGTTAAACAACTGCTTTCAGTCGGATTAAATCTGTAGTTAAATAAGTTTTTATCCTTTATGATCATATGAGGAAATACATAAACATTATATGCATTATTATATGCATAAACATTATAAATAATTTAGAAAATACAAAAATCTATGTTGCTGAATGGTGCATCATAAATTTTCAATTCATTTTCATTAATTTATGCTGGATTTTCATTATCTCCTTTACTCTGGTTCCCTTAGGGTTGCTATTTCTCTTTTCCTAGGGGTTACAGAATTGCAGCATTAGCATATTTACTTCAGTTCTTTCTTTTTCAAAATGAAAAGAACTATGGCTATGACTTCACAGTTGATTTTCGCTTTTGTCACATACTGTACACTTTGATATGTAGAGCCGTTATTTCTATTATTTTCTACATAACTCTAAAACTAAAACCATATACTTTGACTTGTTAGCTAGAGGAGTATTTTTAAGTTGCCTGGGTTTGGGGTTGTGGTATCAAAGGTTCATGACAAATTTCTAGCTTTATTGCACTTTATTGGGCAGGAATTGTGGTCTATTGTTTTTAAATTTATTAATATTTCCTTGTTCCTTTGTATATGGCCAATTTTGGTAAATTTTCTACAAATATTTTAAAAGAAAGAGTATTATTTATTTGAAGGTAAAGGCTAATGTATATTGATTAGTTGAATTATATTAAATGAAAGCAGAGGAGTTATTTGAAAAACTCATAAATGGTGATTTTTATTTTTGGCTAAATAATTTACTTATTCAATCAAAAATGGTTCCACTTGAAATTGTCACTATAACTATGAAGTTGTAGGAAATTAAAAAACACTTGGAAAATAAAAAGTCGTCACAACTTTTTGAAAAAATTAAAAAGCAGAAACTCTTAGCCTGGCATTGTGGCAGAAGCCTGTAGTCCCAGCTACTCTGGAAGCTGAGGCAAGAGAATTGCTTAAGGCGAAGAGTTTGAGGTTGCTGTGAGCTGTGATGATACGGCACTCTAGTGAGGGCACCATAGTGAGACTCTGTCTCAAAACTAAACTAAACTAAAATAAAAATAAAACAAAAAGCAGAAACTCTTCATTATAATAAAAATTACCTCTAAAAATAGGAGTTGAAGCAGTTTAATTTGTTACTGTTTCCTACCACTGATCTTAACAGGGATTCTATCTTTATAACTAAAATGTACAATAAAACTAAAACATTTTTAGATATTTAGATATTTTGTCAGTTTTGTTAATATAAGGCCCTATATATTTTTTGTTATAAAATGTACATACAAATACCACATACTTTGCTACTTGAAAATAATGATTCAACTAGACCTCCAACTCCCATTAGGCTTAAACTATATAATACAGTCATGTTGTGATTAGTCTTGAGCCAAGATGGCTTGAAGCCTGAGAAGTAAAGCAGAGAGTCACAAAATGCAACGGATTCCCGGTAAGGCAAACGCCGAGTCTAGTCATCATTATGTAAGGGGGTGATTGGCAGCACGTTAATTTCCCTGGCGGTGTTAATAAACCCTTGCTCTCTCACAGCCGTTATGTGCACACACATAAATACCGCCCACGGAGAGCAGACCTGAGGTTTGGACTTTGGCAGCCGCACACAGGCACACGCTTGGCATCACTGCGTTTGTGTGGTGTTGATTTCCATCATATTTCCCTTGCTTCTTCTCTCCCTTTGCTGTGGTCAAGTAGCACACTGAAACAATTCGTGTCAGACATCCTACCGTGGACTGTGAGCTGGGTGCTGGCGCTGCTGGACCCCGCCACGTTGGCCGCCGTGCACGTGTATTGACCCGCGTCCTCCGGCTGCGCAAACGCGATCTGCAGAGCTCCCGAGCTCAGCACGCGCCGGCGCACCGAGTCCCCAACCGCACGCGCGTCGTGACGCCAGGTGACGTCGGGTCGGGGCAGGCCGTGTGCCTCGCAGGGCAGCAGGAGGGGCTTGTCCACAGCAATCACGTGTTCCTTCGGGTGAGGGCTAATGACTGGAGGAACTGAAAGAGACAGAGTTCAAAGCTCAGCTGAAATGCGTGTGCGTCCAAATTATACACCACAGTACAGTGAAACAAAATCCCAGCTCTACAACATCATCAAAAAAGGATCACTATATAATAATTTGTTTTCATGGAAACGTAAACTTCATTGAGCCCACTGCAGAAAATGAGTCTCTTAAGTGGTTAACGAGTAAATGAAAGTGATAGTTTTAAATATACTCATGAGGGGTTGGTGTGTCTGAAAAGTTTAGGCTGTTTTAACAAAAGTATTTTCTTTAACATGCATTTATTGTGTAACTCCTTCAAGTTTTAGAAAATGTTCAACTGCTCAAAGATAATTTTACTCATGTATATCTGCCATTGCTTAGCATGCTGTATCATACACATTGGCCATATTTACTAAATTATTATTTGAGTGAATGAATAAATAAACAAATAGATCACAGATAATAATTATATAGATAAAGCTCTTCCCCCTTCATCAGAAATCTGTAAAAAGGGTTATGATAGGATTTCCCTTTCAAGTATTTACAATAAGCTGATCGCATTTAGATATAAGCCTAGATATTCTACTGAGACTTAGGTATCATTATAAAAGGGCATATGAAATAATTATGAATAATATCAGGACTCTTTACAGCAACCAAAATCATATGGTTGAATTTGTGCTTACCAGAACATACTGTATCTTTTGGGAGAAAGTCTATTCAGAATTCTTCATGCTTCTGGAGCACACAATTATCCCTGCTTGCTTTTAGAATGTTGAAATGTTTTTAGTTTAATGTGTTTTGTTGTTCCTTCATTGTTCTCATGTCAATCATTTTAACCATTTAATGAAGGAAGAAAAAAATCCTTCAAATCTTGAAGTGTTCTTTTCTTCAATGTCTACATTGCTGGAACCAGTCAATACTTCTGGGTTCTTGTCCTACTTGACTTACTTGTATTCAACATAGCTGCCCACTCCCTTCCTTCTGAAACACCACCCTCTGCTAGCCTCAATCTAGTCTTCTGACATATGGGCCCTCTCCTTTGTATTCTTTTCTAGTATTACCTCCTTTTTCAGACCTCAACCAGTGCTTTGTCCCAGGACTTTGTCCCTAGCAATCTTTTCTGCCCATATTCTTTCTCTAGGTGATCTCATTCAGTCTCATGAATTTAACACTGATTCAACTTTCCAAACTTTTATCTTAGACTCTACTTCTCCTATGAGCCCCGAATTCATACACATTCCATTCCCTATTTGACATCTCCACTGGAACTTCTAAATAGTTCCACATAGTTAATATGATCAAACAGAAATCATGGTTTCCTTCTTCCCAAAGCAATTATTCCCTTTTATATTCCCACTACCTCAAGCCTGAAGCCCAGGAAACATTAAATCTTTTGTCTTCCTACCCTCCCAATTCGTCAGCAATCCTGTTAATTACTCCTCCAAAAATATCTTAAGTCCATCACTTTTCTTCTTCACTCCAGCAATTCACACCTCCATCCCCACTTCCCGATCATAATACCTTGCCCAGACGATAGTTCTTCTAGCCCTAGTCTTGACTTTTCTCTAAACAATTATCTATATAACAGCAAAGAGGCCTTCCTAAAACCAAATCTGAGTGCTGCTAAGCCCTTCCAAAGCTTCCCTTGCACACAGAATAGAAGTTCTAAGTTCCTAATGGTATGTTGTGCAATCCAAGCATTAGTCCTACCGATTTTTCAGATGCCCCTTTTGCTTTGTTTGCCTTTAGCTTGTTTACCACTGTCTAGCCACACTGTCATACTTTCTTTCCTCATATTTCCCTATACTGGGGCCATTACATGCTGTTCTGTCTCCCTTGGACACTACCCCAACCTACCCATGGGTTATCCTACCTAGCTCATCATTCGGGTGTCAGCTGAAATGTTACCCCTCAGTGAAGCCTTTCCTAACCATTAACCTAACGTGGTCCCCACATAGCCTCATTATTCTCCATCTCAGCCTCTGATTTCCTCTAAACAGCATATATCCAAATTTATCATCATGTCATTTATTTGATAGTTTAAGTCTTTCCTTCTCCATTAGTGCTTAGGACCATAAGAGAAGGAACATGTCTGTAATGTTCAATGTATTTCCAGTTATTAATGTTCAGTAAATTTTGGAAAATACAAAGAAATTAGATTTACAATATGCAGGAAAGTGAGCTTGGCTATATCCATTAATTCATCATAGGAAAATCACATCACAAAGAAATTCAAAACCAGCTGATTCAAATTCAGTAGCTTGAAACCTATTACTAAGTCACTTATGCACAGAAGCAGTGCGTGGAAGATATGGAAATTATATCAAAGAAAATATCAGTGAAATGCAAATATATGAAGATACCCTGCTTTCTCCTGAGAATAATTTTTTCTATCAAATTAGTTTCTTTGCCGTTATTATTTTTGAAGTGAATCTTATAATCCAGTGTTTCATAATGTATCCAAGGTAGTGGTGGAAATAATAATTTGAAATATCACCTCAAATACATACTACAATGAAACAGAACATCAAACGCAAATCCATAGAAGTTCAAAATACATGGGATGCCTTGATTTTCATATACCAACAAACGCAAACAAAATAAAACACATGAAACTATCTTTTTCATATAGGTCATAAAAAAACAAATAGGTTAATGCAAACTAAGAATGTTGAGAACTATAGGGAAATAGCAACATTATCATTTTGAATAGGTGAACATTTGTTGTACATTATCACATATATCTTTGAATTGAAAACACAGAGATGAATTATTTAGGTACCTTGGACATTTAACTTGATTTTGCCCAAGGCCGTACCAGCTGGATTCTGAGCCACACACATGTAAGTGCCAGCATCCTCTCGGACAGCTCTGGAGATCTGTAAGCCACCACTAGGGAGAACCATGTGGCTTTTGCCTACATCACAGTTACAAAAGCAGAATGAAACAGTTTTTATTGTCATCGGAAAAAAATCATGCAGACTTCTGAATTATAAAATAATGAATGTGCCATGATTTTCCTGATAGAGACAATGGGTAGGTACCTGAAGTAATGACATTGATGCCGTCTTTTTGCCATGTAATGAAAGGACTGGGTGTCCCTGTTGCTTCACATGGTAGTACAATGGGATTGTTTAGAATGACGTCTAGCTCACTTGGTTGGGGCTGAATAACTGGAGGCTCTATAAAAGTTCATCAACAAAAAAAGAAGTAAAAGCATTCACTAGTTAATGGCAGGAATGTCTCTTGTAGTGACGAGTTTAAATATGCTCAAATTCATAATTACAAAATAGTAGGGATTTGACTGTCTAAGAGAAAAGTGAATATTGGCTACCCAACATTCTCTACTTCCATTGTAAGACTAGAAGCAGGAACAGCTTAGAAAAATTTGAAAGGAAAAATAATTTTGAGGTTGTTCTAAGTGGTTTTCCATCTATGTGCCTTTTTTAGTCTACTGAAAAATATTTTCTAGGCTTTTATATCCCCTAAGATATTACTGTGGTTCATAGTTCAGACAGTATCACTTGTCAAGAGCTAATGCAACCAAAAAGACCCCAAAACCAAAAGAAACCAAAACAAAACAATACCCCCAAACCCTTGAAGGTTTTAATGGATAAAACCTTCCATACCTTGAACATGAAGGGTCACGTGTCGATGTACAGAACCAGCTGAATTCCTAGCGACACAAGTATATCTTCCAGCATGGTTTAATTGGGCAGCAAATATTTCAATTGCTCCTAAAAAGAAAAAAGTTTTAAAGTATAGTGTATCCTTATTTTTCTAGTTCAATGAATTATGACTTTATCATTTTTTGCATGTGTGTGTTTTCTGTACCTTGCATGGTGGTGCTTAGCTTTTATTTATCCTTGCATCCCCTGAAGTGCCTAGCACAGTTGTTTATTATTATTCTTCACAACCATATTGACATGTAATTTACATACCATCAGAGTCACCCATTTACATGTATCATTCAGTGATTTTTAGTACCTTTACAGAGTTATGCAACTATCATCACAATCTAATTTTAGAATATTTCCATCATGCCACAAAGAAAGTACTAAGCTACTTTCTGGTTCTATGGATTTGCCTTTTCTGAACACTTCATATAAATGGAATCATGTGTGGTATTTTGTGTCTAACATCTTTTACTGTGAGCATAATGATTTTGAGATTCATATGTTGTAGCATGTGTCAATATTTTGTTCCCTTGTATTGCCAAATAGAATTTTATCGCATGGATATACCATAATTGTGTATCCATTCACCAGTACACATAAATATCAGACATTGAATTGTTTCCACTTTTCAGCTATTGTGAGTGATGCTGTAGGAACATTTGCATCCAAGTCTTTGTGTAGACATATGAGGTCTGTCCAAAAAGTATCTAGTCATGTATGTCTGTGTTTTTCATATTACGTGGCTGGATACTTTCTGCATAGCCCTTGTACATTTTCATTTCTCTTAGATAATTACCTAGGAATGGAGTTGTTGGGACTTTTGGTAACTCTGTTTAATGTTTTAAGAAAGTTCCGAACTGTTTTCTTAGCGAACTGTTTTCTTAGCTTAATAGTTTGTTCAAAACAGTAGTTAACTGATATTTTATGATTTAAATTGTTACCAATCTATATAGGTTTCTGAGAAAGCCTAAATACTTTGTATTGAAAGCCAGTTGCATCCCAAGAACAAATCTTCTATTTCCTTTCTATTAAAGCTAACAAATTCTCTTAGAATAATACATACAGACTCCCAAAGTCTCAGGATAGCAGGTGCTACTTTAGTTTATCTCTCGTGTACCTCCCCAGCACAGGACAAGTTTTCAGAAACACCAATGTGAATCGTCTATAATTTCATTTAGGTGAATTATTTCATTTTCTCCTCACTGTTATAAATTGTATATAGGATGGTTACCACCACCATAAAAAATTTTCCTTCATAGCTCTCATTACCCACCCTTGTCTTATGTGCTCAATTTTAAAAGCATTGGAAGCAAGAATCCTGTCTTAGTTTTATAGTCTCAAAAAACTTAGTAAAATATATCATTTTAGGTATTACGTGTTTGAAAAAGGAAGAGACATTATTCTTGGCCGATGAAAGACTGTGGTTCACTCACAGGTAACAAAACAGTTTGTCAAACCTTAGGTTTAGTAAGTATATGCACATAAATACCGGTGATAATGCTTATTATATTCATATCAGTTGTATTATTTATTGTTTTGTTTCCTGAGTTCTTTTTTTCTCTTCCTCTCCTTAGCTCTCTCCTTCCTACTTGAATTGGATTCATTCCAAATGCTTAAGTCCAGGAATGCACACGTATTTTATTCTTTATTCTGGTGCAACAAAAGGCCAGGTAAGGCCACCCATTCATAACCAATTTGATTAATGGATGAGACATCACTGAGCTTGGTCTTACCTGAGGACAGAATTCTATAGCCATCTCCCCTGGGAAGCAGTCTTATACCATTTTTGGTCCAGTGAATTGAGGGAAATGGAACTCCAGAAGCAGTACAGGTAATTACCGCTGGGGCGTGTTTGGTTATGAGGAACTCCGTAGGCTCATCAGCGACGGAAGGTGGAACTAAAGCAATAATAAGAACAAAAAGAAAAAAGAACTACAAGCTTCCAATCCTTCCAGATTTCCAAAGCCTTATGGTACCTTTTCCTCTTTCTGCTCACAAAGTAAATGTTAGGTAAACAGAAAAGGAACCTCTCCTGTCAAGTAGAGGTATGTGAAGTAACAGCAATATAGTAACTTTCAGTCCATGTTATAAGCCAGTTCTACCTTGGACAGTGAGGTCTATGGTTCTCTTATCTTCTCCAGCATCATTTGTCACAGTGCACTCATAAGTTGCAGTGTCATCCACAGAAGGGGAAATAATCACCAGTGAACCTGAAGAAAGAAGCCTAGGAGACAGATTTCAAAGCGTGAGATACTATGTGCATGTACATACAGGATTTCATGCATTTCTCTGGTTGGTTCACCATGGCGCCATGTTGTGAACTGACAGAAGTAGCACCTCCTCCTCCGTGTTAGAAGGAGCTTCATGTCTCTGAAGCAAACTCTGTGTGTTGGAGTTAAGTTTACATGGCAGGGTTAGCAGGGCCTCAGACTAGATATAATGACAGGAGGCAACTGGGTGGAGGGGTTGTCTGAAGAGGGAATCTTGTATTCTCTGAATGCTTATATCATGATTAACCTTGTTTTTCTGGAAGATATACAGTGTAACAAGCACAGTAATGACAGCCATTGTTTACTGAGTATTCCTGGCACCATCTCAAGTTCTTCATATAAATTATCTTTAAATTAACAATAATTTTGCAGGTTGGCATTTGATTATTTCCATTGAAAGATGGGTAACTATAGGTTTGTCTCTTGCGTTCCTTTCACTGTTTCACATGTTCCCTCGAATGTGATGGCTACCTTGGAGATGCGTTTTATACGTGCACACACACGTACACACATGTACACACACAGAAGGGTGAGGGACAGGGAGGAGTAAAGGATAAGAATGCACTCAATGAGTAAAATGAATGTATTCAGGTGATGATGTCATAAGAGCTTGACTTGACCATTATGCAATCGATGCATATAATGAGGTTGGCACTTATACTCCATACATTCATATAAATAATAATTATATATATAATGTATATATACCAATTGAAAAATAGAACAATCTGGGTCTTAGAGTAGAAAACCTACAGCCTTGGGCACATGTGACTTCTGGATCCTTGAGTGTAGCCTTTGACTAAACCCAAATTTTACAGAACAGATCCTTTTAATAAAGGGATGTGTTCTGTGAAGTCTGGTTTTGGTTGAAGGCTCACACTTGGGAATCTGGAGTGCCACATGTGGCCTCGAGGCTATAGGTTCCCCACCTCTGTGCAGCTGCCGAAGTTTAGTAGATAGATAGACATGAGGTAAAGTAAATAGAAATTAAAATGTCTATTGTCTTACTTCAAACTTTGCACTGATAGAATAGAAATGATTTGATTTCATGGAAACATTATTTGCTATGCATTTTAATCCAAGAGCATGGCACATTTCCCATAGTGTGGATACTTTCAACCGCCAAAAGATTAAAAGGATGAGAAACAGAAATGCCCGAATTTCAACTGAAGTTCTCCTAGTTTCACATTTCTCGATATGTGAGAAATGATTTTTGTCCCAGTGGACATAAGAGAGTGTCTTTAGTACTACAGCAAATCACTTTTCAGGGTAACTATCTACTAGCTCAATAGAGATATAAAAAAAAAGATGCTCACCTAAAGCATCAGACATTCTTACTGATTTAAAGTTTGAGCTTTGAAAAGCTGACATGGCCACGTGATGAGCTATGGTAGCAAAACCGGAGGAACTCAAAAAATGAGAGAAAATGCTGTTTTCCTTCCCTACATGCTGCCAAGTATCCAAATTGTATTTCAAGCTATGAAATTTGATTTTCATTTTATAACTAAAGCATGTACTTATTTTTATAGAATAGTTTTTCTTTTATATCAAATAATGTTTTTTTATCCTTTGTCTTTATACAATTATAAAAGGTAATAAATAAATCAGGATCGAAATCTCATCCTGTAGATGTCACTGACAGTCATCCACAGGGTTTCTGTATGGAAAGGTTGGACCTACAATTCAGAAAAAGGTTGAAAAACTAATTCCAAAGTAAGGAAAAAAATACTGTCTCTGTGTTAACGAATTTGTTGTACTTGATATATTTGCCCCCTATTGATAGACTTAAAATGTTGATTCTTTTAAATAATGTTTCTAAACACAGGAGAGATTTTTCAACTAATGTATCCTTACCTGTATGAATTCTGATTTTGATCCACATTAAGAAGGTGCCCATTTTTTCTCCAATGGATTGATGGTTTTGGTATCCCTGTAGCCTCACAAGCCAGAGTAGTTTGAACATTTATAGTTACAGTTATGTTGGTCAGACCCGGAGAAATAGATGGAGGAACTGAGAAAATAAGAGGAAAACACGTTTAGCAGATAGGATACCATTTGAAGTATTTCTGCCAAACTTAAATTCGTCCTCGGTAACGTGCCTCAGAGTTACGAATACAGCAAGGCTCTGAATTTTAATAGTGTTTGTGTTCACTATAGTGAAAAGCAAACGCAGAGTGGGACTGCTCATAACACATGTATAATGTAATATGCTTAATAGACGTCAATGTCAAGGTCTCCATGACATCACTAGTTTAGGCTATTAAAGAGAATTTAACACAAAGAATGTTGTTTATAAAAGTATATTTACCATGAACCTGTAAATCTATTCTCCTGCGGTCTGTTCCAGCAGCATTGGTGGCCATACACAAATACCTCCCAGTGTCGGTGACTTGTGCTGATTGAATATGAAGGAATCCATTTTCCAAGACAGAGTATCTGTGAGAAAAATCACAAGTGAAGTTTCCTGGATCAGTCTTTTCGATTGTCACATTTTGAGACAATTTTAGGGAGAAATTTTAGACTTGGTGAAATCCATTTTCACTCTTTTTCCTGTTTTGGATGACACATATTTACAATACTCTTGGAGGTAGAAAAGGATAGGAAGCAAAGGAGCCTTGCACATGGGCTTTTGCTTATGACTGGATTATAGTCATTAGTTAGACATTCTCCTTAGGAATTATGCTTTTAAAATACTAATTTTGATTCTTATATTAAGACAAAAGTCTAATTCTATACACAAGACCAAAATACAATGCATTGGAAAAAAGATACAAAGATTTATATTTCAATGCATAGAACATTTTTCATCCTTTTCCAAAATTGGTACCTTGCGTGATTCCCAGATAGAACAGCTCCATCCTTTCTCCATGTTATCCTTGGGGTTGGGATACCTTCAGCAATGCATTCCAGTACAGTTGACTTACTTAAGAGAATGATTAGACTCTGGGAGCCACCTTTTATGCTTGGAGGAACTGAACGAGAGATACCCATAAAAAAAAAAATCAGTTATACTAAATAACAAAAGAAAAAAATCAGTTATACTAAATAACATAGTCTGAACTAAGACCTTAAAGATGTAATACAAGATGGGCTTTGAGTCAAATGTATAGCTTTGTCTACACTAATCTAGGTTAATGTAAATAGAATTGAAGATTCTTCAAGTCCTGAAGTCTTACTCAAGATTCTTTGTGTATGAAAATAAAAGGTAGATGGGGAGGGGAATTTAAATCTGTGATATGGTATGTGAAATCTGGCTCTCTGTGGGAGAGGCTTAAATAAAAATCAGCTCTGGTCTGATGCAAATTAAAGATGATATTTCTTATTTCTTGTTGGCCAAATAACAGTCAGAGAATGTTAACACTGGAACCACTTCACTTTAAATAAAGAACAGAAAGTGGGCTGTTTTAACAAAAAAGCACATCTGTGATTAATCATGCAAGTCTCAGAGCATGCATTTTATTAATCACTGAGTTCATGTGGGAATAGAAAGTGTGGATTTTAATTTTAGCCTTAGAGGTTTTAGTTGTGCTCACCCAATATCCTGTATAGTTGCATAAAATTTTACTTTCATTAAAAATCCAGGGGATTATTTTTGGGGAAAAGTCTATTTAACTTTCTGAGTTTTGTCAAAGTTTGGTATTTAGATATTAAATTTGAGAACATTGTAGTCCTCCAACAGTCACCATCTAATACATAGATGCTCTCAAGCCACATTGATTAAGGTGAACCAAATGATGGGTCCTTTGTCACCCAAATTAAGTTTATTGACTTCTTCAATGTTTCTGATTTGAATGACACAAAACATCATGATAAAACTGGACATATCTTATCCTGCAAGATAATGTATCTTTAGCTATGATTTTTTTTGAGACTGAGTTAATTTACAATATAGCTCTCATACAAAAACTAAGTATCATCTTTTTCAAAAGAAGTAAGATAATCACAAGGCTTCATTTTGTATGCTCATGGAAAAAAGTATCATCTCTTTGAATAAATTTTGTAATCATGAGTGACTAATTTTTCTTACCATTTATGGCAAGTATAAATTCTCTTGTAGTCTTTCCTGCAATGTTGCTGGCAACACAGGTATAGTTGGCTGTATCACTTAGATCTGCATTGTTAATCTGCAAGTATCTCCCTCCAGACAGGATTCTCACTCGAGGGGTTGCCTGAATTCAGCAAGTAAATTTATCATGTAAATGTTGGGAAAAGAGAATAAAATATTGATTTATGGCATCAAAAGTAACTACTGTGAACTGTGGAGTTATTATCGGGTAGCATTCTTTGTCTGCTCCTCCACCCATTATGGTAGGGTCAAAAATCCTTGTGCCGTTATTAAGGGCATAAGCCTTGGCCATAATGACCCACTCAAGAATGGGCAAGTGACTTAAGTCAGGCCCATCAGAGTCCTCAGGATTTTCACTGAAAGTATAGGGGGAAGTGTGCCCTTCATCATACAATCACAGGTTGTGAGGATGACACAAGCCGGGTGGCAGTCTTATCATGTGGGGACAGCCTACCCCGAATCTAAGACAAACCAAGGACAGTTGAGATTTGGAGAAAGAACATAGATGCTTCATTACATAATTAGAGCCGCTGCAGCTAGCAATGCCTAAAGCCCAAATTCACCAATTACTGTAGCTAATAAATTTCCTTTTTTTTTCTAGTTAAGTCGGATTGAATTTAAATTCTGTTACTTACAACTGACAGCTCCCTGGCTTTGGTTAACAAACTTACTTTGGTGAATTTAGAGGAAAACATTATCTTCTTTTTTTTTTTTATAGACAGAGTATTCATTTGTGAAGTATGATATACGTACAACAAGGAATGTACAAAAGCATACATTGTTTAATATTGTTGTCAACTTTGTAAGTTGACTAAAACATACATTTTAAATGTACATTTTGATGACAAAGGTGTACACCTGAGTAGACTTCATTCCAATCAAAATATACAACATTTCTAACACCTCAGAAAGTATCCTGGTGCTTCTTTTTGCAATTTCCCAACACCTGCCTTAAGCAAGTGTGAATTTGGCAAAGCACAGTTGCATTATTGTAGACAATTTGGTAAGCCTAATTATGTGATATGTATGGATATTAGATCACCAGGTTCTCTGCCATTACAATATCTTTTCCTGTCTAGATTATTTAGGGTTTTAATAATACTTTTGGTGTGAATTTGGATGACAGTCAAATTTAGTTTAAATAATTAAGTTTTGGGATAATTTGTGGTGTAGCAAAAGCTAACTGATACAGAAACTGGCCCTGAATAAGCAGAAAAGAAAAATACTCTGGTAGATATAATCAGACCTGGGATTTGATTATGAGAAGAGATGGGCTGAGCTATAGGACAGGTTTATTCTAAAGACTACAGATACTGTCCACTGCTGTCCACGCTAAAACCAACTTTTCATTTTAAACTTCTGTCATAGAGTCGAGCCACTGTTACTAAATATTAGCAATGCTGATGGCTATATCTAATCATACCATCCTTCATTTTCATATTGCTCACTTAAGATTTGAGGTGCTAATTTTAAGAATCCAATTAGCTAATCTGAAGTCATGTACCTTGTCTTAGATGCTACAGAGGGTAGAAAAACACAGTATTCTCTCTCTTGGCTTCTGCAGGGAACACATGACCTTGACTGTCATCCAAATTCACACCAAAAGTATTATTAAAACATTATCTTCTAATATCCTTTAAAGTAAGTAAATAACTATTTGGTCTACAAACATTTGTGAAGCATTTATTTTATGTCTAGGCATGGGACCAAGAATTATGGAAATAAAGCACAATGAAACTAATCATTGCTATTAAGTGCAATTGGGGAGATAGATGTAAGCAAGTATTTTAGTATAAATTATAATGTATAAAGTTCATAATTATCGAAAAATGCCAGAAACATCAAAAACTGATTTTCTGATTGCCTAAAATGGAAGCATTTCAGGAACAGCCCAAATAGGATTTCTCCATATAGACTCTGTCCTAGATATATATTTCTAATGAAAATAATTGTTCACACTAAAATATGCAGTTCAGATCCATTTATTTTAAAAATTCATATATTTTCTCTAGGCCTTTCACTGCTATTGGAACTATTAGTGAGAAAATTATGATACCTCTGATGAGAATAAGCAATTTCTTAAATATCTATGGTAAGTTCTGTGAAATATTTTAATTTTTAACTTTTATATATGTCTAGCATTGGTTTGGCTAATAAAAACTTTCAGCGTGATTCTTACAACATCATTCTTCCATGAGTACAGTAAGTTCTATTAACTTACTGTCTTATCATGATTTTTTTCTTGTTTTCCTTCCATTTAGTACTAGAGATTCTTTCAAATTTGACTTTTCTCCTCAGTTAGACCCTCATTCTCAGCTGATGACCTTGCTTCCCGTTCTGCTGAGACCATCAAAGTCCTGTGGCTATAATTGTCTTCTCCCACCTTTGATATGAATACAACCTTCCTTTCTATTTCCCCATCTCTGCAGAAAATATATGACTCTGCTGGCTGAAGTTAATCTCTTCCCCTGTGTCCCGGGTCACACCTTGTCCTACACACCTCTCTTCTTCTTTCTTGTTTCTTCAATCTCTTTTTCAGCAAATAAACGTACACAAATTTCTTTTTTTATTTAAAGAAAAGTCCTCAGTTGTTTCTACTTCTTCTATTAACTTCCCAAATAACCATAATCTGGCTTCTATTTAATACTTTGCTCACTCTATTCAAAAAACATTGCTCAGGTCTTTAATAACCTCTGTCTATTGCCAAAGCCAATGGACACAACGTAATGTGGACAGTATGTGGCCTCTTGTCAACCCATCCCTCTACCTTGGCTTTAAGTACACCAGTGTCTCCTGCAATTAATCTTCTGAGTCTTCCTTCTCAGTCCCATTCCTCTTCTCTTCTTCCGTGGCTCATCTTGTAACTATCATGATCATCTAGCCCTTTATTCTCATTTCACTGGTCATCTCGTACTCTAAGCTTGCTGGTCAACCTCGTACAAATCTGAGTTCTTCAACTATAGTCTGCACCATGAGGATCACCACATCAAGGACTTAATTTTCTGAGGCAACATGAACTATCAAATCGAAACCTTTTGTACCAATAATTTTTAATAATTTCTAGAATCCTTTGGATAATGTAGGCATTTCAAATTAAATTATGTATAATGATTTCTAGAATCTCTCCTTGGATAATATGTAAACCTGAACTCATCCTTTTTTCCCCAT
Source organism: Nycticebus coucang (assembly GCF_027406575.1). Taxonomy (NCBI): domain Eukaryota; kingdom Metazoa; phylum Chordata; class Mammalia; order Primates; family Lorisidae; genus Nycticebus; species Nycticebus coucang. Next base: position 75,937,846 of record NC_069789.1, read on the forward strand.
CACTGGTGAACTCACCCTTTCCTAGTACCTGACATTACCTGGTCATACCTGGAATCCGCCCAGACTTGTCTGTCATGCACATTCACTCAGTCCCTACCTTTATTCCTAATGGCTCAGAGTGAAGTGCTGGAGAGGTGAGACTACAGAGACAAAGTCAGAGTTTGAAGGCCTTGTGAGCTAAGCTTGATAGTTTAACCAGAATCCTGAAATCTATGGGGAACCATAAAAGGATTTTAATCAAGGTCTACTTCAGCCGTATCAAGCTACTTGCAGTTCTGAGAATGACAGGGCTCCCTTTCTTGTGATAGCTCTGAATATGCCAATATCTGTGATTAGAATCCATTTCTTCTTTTCTCTCACCCAATACATAGCTATTCTTTAAAACTGAACTCACCATTTTTAAGGCTTCCCTGGGCTGTTCCTTACCCTCTGTCTGGGTTATTTGCTGCTTCTCTCTGTTTCTATAAAATGCTGTATATCCCTCTAGCATATGACTTACCAGTAGTATCCATTCTATAATCTCTGACTTATCTGTCTTTTCAAATAGTCTATGAGCTCCTTGAGGGTCAACACTATTCTCAGTAGCAATCACAGTGCATGGCATTATAGTGGGCACACAATAAATACAGAAACCGAAGCACAGAAATGTTAAGCAATATGCATGATGATCGATCATGTAAGTAACTCTCAGAACCCAGCCTCTCCCTACTTGGTCTTTGCGTGGTTCAGTGGTGTTGGAAGTCTTTATGCCTTAGGTGTTAGGGGACATAATCTCCTTTTATAATTAAGTGCTAGCAATACAGTATAGGTTATGATAGTGGAATAAAGAAGAAAAAATGATAACTAACTACTAGAAGAAGCACTATCAAAGCACTCAAAGCCAAGCTTTCAGCTGGTCCTAAAAGGCTACTGGGGACCTTGGGCTGTGAACTCTAGGAGAAGCTTTAGCAAGCCAGTAACTGATTCTTCAGGAATCTGCTCTCAGACATCTACTACCTATGAGTATTATACAGATCTTTGGGGTTACTCTTGAGGCCCAAGTTTAGACCAGAGAAATTCATTACAATATAGGTTCACCCTAGAGACTTGGCAGGATAGGTCAGTTATTTTGACCCTCTGATGGTTTCTTCTCTCTTAAGAAACAGCTGAGTGTTTCAAATATGTCTTTAATCCATGGGCACTAGGAAATACATATTTGGGCAAATTACCAGAGGCTCATGATCGAAATACCCTTCTTTTGACCCATAACCAACTACTAACTATCCCAGTAAAGGCTTAGAAAACAAAGCTGATTAAAAGACCCTATGTCATCCTCTGAAATGCTGAATAACTAGTATTTGGTTTGGCTACCTAGCAAAGGATCTCCAGATGATACGGCTTTTTGTCTCAAAAAGGAATCTGTGGAGCTTAGCAAAAAGATTTACCTGTAAGCGTTCTCCATTTTTGAGCCAAGTAATTACAGGTGGGGGCACTGCATCTGATTTGCATTCCAATGTCACTTGTCTATTCCTTAACACAGAGAAACCTTGGGGCTCGTCAGTTCCAGCAATATTAGGGGGAACTGGAAATGAGAACAAATCCATCACAGGATTTGAAGAAATAAGACATAAAAGGTCTAAATAGGTGTTCAACACATGTTGGTCCTGCTGTATAAACAAGAGGCATAAACTTAAGACATTATTCATTCAATTTATAATGCAGATAATTATAAACAGTGAATTTTTTTGTATCATTCAGCAGTTTCATGTACATTAAATAATGAAATTCTACATGAATTTCAACAACTACATGAATGAATAGGATCAGTAAGATAATCACATTATCACCATTTAACAGATGAAGAAATGGAGGCACAAAGAAGGGGTTCCTTGTCCAAGTTCTACAATTGGGTAATAATTTTCTTTGGAAAACGAGATGTGAAAACTATCAAAACAAGGGGTGGCCACTGTGATGTTACAGAAATGTATATATGCTATTCTTGATCTATAGAAATGTATTTTTCGTGACTCTTTTATACAGAATTTGTGTGTCAAATTAATGGCAGGTCTAATTTGTGTATGGAAATGCACGGTTATTTAAAGCCCAGACAATTTGCATTGCCTCTTCATTTATGCTATGAGAATGAAACAAAGATCCTCTGTTTAGCTTTTCAAATATTCCTCCCCTTGAGGAGTAATTCCCATTCTATGTCAAAGCAGTATTGGGTAGAGTTTAATTGGCCCAACTTTTTAAGGAAGTAATTTGGCAATAAGTTTCAAAATCCTTAAGTGTGTGTGTGTGTGTGTGCATATGCACATGTGTGCAACTGAGGAAATGTACTTACAGAAATTTCTCAAAATAAAGGAAATAGGGCAACATGTATATACCAAGGTATCAACAATAGTGTTGTTGATATTGGTGAAAATATAGAAACATCTTATCTATCCAAAAATGGAGTGTAAGATGGGATGCTATGCAATTACTAAAAATGATGTTATAAAAACATATTATTGACATGAAAACACATTCTACACACCATTAAGATGAAAAGCAAGTCCCACGATATATGTGTAGAAAATGTACATGTACGCTGTATGATCACATTTTGGAGACAAAACAGTGATGTGCAAAAAAGTCTTATCCTTGTGTAGTGAAATTACGGATTATTTTTGTTTTCCTCATCAATTTATATTCTATCATTTTGAACCAATGTAAGTGAATTATTTTTGCAGAAACAACACAAATAACTCAAAAATCAATTAACTATCCCCAAAGAACACTTGATAACATCAAATTAAGAATCAGATTTGCAAATACATCATTTCTATTTTACAAACATATCTTGTGATGTGCCATGGAGTTGACTCTAGTTTTTTAATTATGGCTTCTAATTAGGTGTGCATATGATTATAGGAAATTATTCCAAAATTACCATGCACTCTAACTAAATACTCTTTATCATCATCTCCGGCAGGACTGGATGCCAGGCATGTGTATCTTCCTGTATCCTCCACCTGCAAAACCCAAAGAAGTGGATTATATGATGTTAACATGTTAGTTTTAGTAATGAGAATAAATACCCAGCAGGGATGTATGTAAAAAGGAATAAAAACCAAGTATGTAAAACTCCTCACATAAAAGCAAGATATCATTAAACATAAAACTTTTATGTTAAAAAAATTATAAAACAAATTTTAAATTATTGTGCATATAGTTGGCATTCTTGTATTGACCATTGATTGGAATCTATAGTATATATAAACTTATGTTTTAATAAGGTTTCAGTATTTTATCTAAGATTGTTTGCAAGTTAGGGTATATTTAATGATACCAGAAAAAGTAGACATATACATATATACATACACACACATACACACACACACACATATATACTCCAAAATATATACTCTCTCTCTATATATAAACATGTATATACCAGAAAAGGTGTATCTATATGTACATGTACATATATGGACACACACATATATATATACATAAATATAAACACACATATATATGGCTTAGCACCAAATATAACAGACTACATAGTCAATGCTTAATTAAAGAAATAAATATTCATGAATTTAAATAGCACACTGAGGTTAATTGAAGCCTTCTTGAAGAAAATGAAATGTTTATTAAGTAGATAAATAAAATATCAGATATTAAAATCAGACAAATCAATGCAACATCTTGATTTTACCTTTAATATACATGGCAAAACAAAGGGGGTACATTATGTAATTTCTTATAAACAGGGTGAGGCTGACAGTAGAAACTACTGTTATGTGACTCTATAGCCAAAGTCATTTCTTTGAAAATCCCCCTGCATGTTTTCCACTGGAAGTTAGTCTTCATTTGGTTGTCTGATATTGTGTAGAAACAATCCTTGCTTAGGTACCTGGAGCATACTCTGGAAAACAGATGATCTTACTACTGTGAAAAATAAATTCTGGAAAAATATAAAAATCCTATTCTTGTTTATTTTACTATTTGAACATTCCTAGAATATTGGAATTTTTTTTTTTTGGTTTTTTGGCCAAGGCTGGGTTTGAACCCACCACCTCCGGCGTATGGGACCGGCGCCCTAGTCCTTGAGCCACAGGCGCCGCCCGAATATTGGAATTTTTAAAATTCTTACATTCAAAAGTGACTTTCTAGGTTATGGAAAAACTTATTGGTAGGTTATAAAAATTATTTTTAAAAAAAGTAAGACTAGAATGTTTGGATAAACATATAAATAAAATTTTAGAACAACTCATAGAGTCATTCAATTAAGAATTTAAAAAATGATGTACCAGGGTGATGCCTGTGGCTCAAAGGAGTAGAGCACCAGCCCCATATGCTGGAGGTGGCAGGTTCAAACCCAGCCCTGGCCAAAAACTGCAAAAAAAAAAAAAAAGTACCATTTCCTACAGAATAATTTCTGAATTTCTCACTATTTCTTTAAATCGCTAAAACTAACTTTCCCCCCCAGCTCATTTGACTTGACCTAATCAAATTTGAATCATCACTATTCTTAAATTTTGCCTACTCCAGGAGATATTTCTTGACAATTTATGGCCTCCTGGATACACACAGTCATTACTTACAGTTTCTAAAGAGTATTTTGTTACTAGGGTGTTTAAAAATTATAGGTAAGCAGGTGTCTTTAGAGTAAGATTTTATAGAGTTGACATGCATTGTGGCTTTCCAAGGAGGGCAGTGTATAGTATATAAGGTTTTCCAAACCTATTTGGTCATAAAATGGTCACCTTTTTTGGAATCCAACACAGACCTAGTGTTTGTTGAAAAGTATTTTAGGGAATTCTTTTATCTGACACACAATTTGGAATTTGCAAATCATCCACATCCACTATGTGCCAGGCGTAATGCTAGGTCCCCAAAAATACATAAAAAGACAAAGTTCTGATAAGTAAAATATAATGCTGTACATTTTGTAACAGAAGTACACACAAAATGCTATGAAAACATTATAGCAGCAGAGGAACCAAAATCAGTCTTGGGACGTGACCATATTTAATTATCTACTTCAATGTGTTTTTAATGGTTCCATTGTAGTTTCACATCTAATCATACATTTGTATACTGTATTTTCGTTTCCTCTGGACAACTGGAAACTTCTTGAATGATGAGATGTATCTTATGGATGCTCAAAAAATAGCTAGAACATCTTGGGGATGTGGCCACCATTTAACATTCTCTGAGACCTTCATCTCATTTGCCTGTAACCTAACTTTTCATTCTTGCCTTTAAGACCTGAATGTCCCTTTGAAGCTTTATATTTTGGATTTTACTCCACACACATTCTTCTCTCCGTGATGTTTCTTATGTCACAAAATTCTTTTGCTTTCTTTTTCTGTCTGTTGAAATTATATCATTCAAGAATTTTGAATTCAGTTAGTGATTTGATAGGGTTTACTCTGACCTTTTTTCTAAGTTACTGCAATATTTAAAATGGAGAAAAAAGAGGGGAATGGGAAGTGTATACTCCGTGATGCCAGAAACAAACTGTGCTGAGGACCACTGGCTAGGCTTTCAAACCAGACCTGAGATTAAGAACCAGCCCATCACTGAGCAACAGGAAGGCAAGCACTTAATCTCTCTCAGCCCCTGTCAGAGGTGTAGGATAGGGAGGGATACAGACGCTGCCCTGCAGAGCTGTCATGAGGGGTGTGGGTGTAATAGAGATCTCAGAGCTGAATGTAGCAAGGACACAGCAGATAATTTATAATCCTTTGCTCTGTTCTTCCAGCCACCTTTCTTTTCTCTTTTCTCAGTAAAAGTGCTAACAAAATAGGATTAAATAATTTATTTTTGCATTCAACGGGGATGAGGTTTATAACAGCAGCATCAACAAAAATTCTATCTAGCTCTGTTTTAAAGCATTTACTACATGCCTGTGGCACCAGTCTAAGCACAGAATGTGAAATGCTGTAAATCCCAAGGAGTACGTGTTAAGTATCATCATCATCATCATCATCATACCCTGTTTACAAATGAGAGCATTAGGCTTCAGATGGAGAATATTTGTAAATAATTATCTTCATTAGTAGAATAGAGAATTTTTAGGGCGGCGCCTGTAGCTCAAAGGAGTAGCCCCATATACCAGAGGTGGTGGGTTCAAACCCGGCTCCGGCCAAAAACAAAACAAAACAAAAAAGAATAGAGAATTTTTACAATAAGACATCCCACACAGACTTCTCTTTAATATATTCACATTTCTGATAAATTTCCTTAAACATAAACTGAAAGAAGCAGTCAATTTTATTGAATTTATTGTTTGAAAAATTGTGTCTATTCAGACTTTCATGTCTGCTAGTTCATTTTGGAGATCAAAAATTCTCTTTGAAGCCTCATTATGTTGCTTTTTACAGGTTCCATAAAGGGCTGCACAGCACAAATAAGAACTTCAGGACATATATTAACACTTACAGCACTGCAGAAGTTAATGTGAAGGTATATTGCTTTCTTTAGATTTTAGTATATTTCTTGTCTTCCTTTTAGTGAAGTCACCCACAGTTGTTTATATTATAGAACCAATCTACCCTTGCTAAAATTACTGAAATCTATGGTATATTTGTATTCAAAAACATAACTTCTTTATCAATTTTCATTATGATCAAGTGAGAAGTTTAACGTACCCTAAAATAACTGTATGAACTTTGACACTTGCCTGAGCACTAGAGATCTGAAGAATCTCTCCTCCTCCTAGAGTTTGCACTTGATCTGTCTGAGGAAGGGGCCGGCCATCTTTCATCCAGGTGATTTTAGGGGCTGGAACTCCAGAAGCAATGCAGGTAAGTTCAAGTGGGTTATTAACAATTACTGATATCTCTCCAGGTTCTTCAGATCCATTAATGTGAGGTGGTTCTATTGAACGAGAATCAAAAAGAATAACAAAATAAACCTGCTGATAATACTGCTAATTTGAAAAAATTTGAAAAGAAAACCCATCTCGAATTCACATTCATGTGATACATAAAATGAATAGAACAAGGAAACTGAATTGATAATTCCCAGATGTCATTACCATTTCTCATGGGTGACTGTTTCAACAGGGATGGCCCATGCCTATCAGAGATCATGAGGCAAATGGAAGTTCCTTACAAAGTAATTGTAGGATAATTTGGACTCAGTCAACTAGAACTGTCTTACCTAACCGTAAAGATAGGAGAATAACAACAACTAAACCTATCTTCTTTCACTTTTGTTGAAAGGAACTTAAACATATGTATGAGTGTGTTTTTATACCTTTTAAATACTGATTGTTTCTACAAAAGCAAAGGGTAAATATTATAGAATTTTGCTATCATCTTCTCTGCGCAGAAATTTGAGAGGAAACAATGACTAAGAAGCAAAAAAAGTTAGTTACATTTGGAGATAATGATTTCTGCATAAAACACATTTGTTATGTCTGGGTAGGAGTAAGTTCCTTTTTGTTACTTACACTTTTAAAATTGCTTCTCTCAAGAGAAGGTTAAAGAATCTAAGCAGCGGGAAGAAACATTAAGGTCTTCTAGTCCAACAGCCCTCAAGTTAAGTAATTCCTTTAAAACAGACTACTCTTACAAAGACCATTCAAATTTCTATGAACTTGTATTTTTTAAGTTTTTCCAGCCTACTATTTCGTAAGGCAGCTCAAATAGCTGTTGGACAGCTCCAGGGGTGATTGGGGTCCCCGGGCCCTTTCCTTCCTTTTTCTTTTCTTTTCTGTATCTTTTTCCTTTCCATTTCTCCATCTCCATCTGTTTCTCCTCCTTCCTCCCCACCCAGCTTCTCCTCAAAATCGGGCACATATCAGGAGTCCTCAAACTTTTTAAACAGGGGGCCAGTTCACTGTCTCTCAGACTGTTGGAGGGCTGGACTATAGTTAAAAAAAAAATCTATGAACAAATTCCTATGCACACCGCATATATCTTATTTTGAAGTAAAAAAACAAAATGGGAACAAATACAATCACACTGCTGCATGTGGCCTGCGGGCTGTAGTTTGAGGATCCCTGGGTAGATCAATGACTCACAGTAGATGATCTGGAGTCTGAGTGTGAATCCTGGGGCCAAACAACTTTAGGGAATTTGGGGGTGGGGGGGGGCGAATCTCTTAAACTGGTAATAGCAACATGATTCACCTTAATGGTATTGCCGTGAAGATCAGTGGTATCAACTAAAACTTTTTTCTGTGTTTCTCTGTTTTATCTTATAATTAAAAGATTTTTAAAAGGTATTGCTACAGCATCTTTACTTTAGATGTTAAAATCTGCTTCCTAAAAATTTCTGCCTATAAGCCCTCATTTCCCTTTCTGGAAAAAGATAATACTACGGATTAGATCTGTTCTCCTTTTTAGATTATAATCAAGAAGTCAGCATTTCTGAACCATGGTCCCAGGGGATCTCTTTTTTTCTCCCATTTATATTATGTATTGCTGTCAAAATACATTTTCTTAAGTTTAAGATTGATCTAAGATTTTCTTCTTAAAAGATGTTAATGAGGCCATATTGCTTACTGGATTAAATCAAAATTACTCTCTTGTGGCTTCCAAGGCTTCCACAATAAATCCATCTTTGTAACAGTACTTGCCTTCAGTGTACTTACATGTGACCTAGACTCTAAATTTGGCTACTTCTCTTCTTCAACAAATCCAGTTCTTTCCTCCTGTCCCCTAACTGAGCATGTTGATATACTATCAAGGTTACATTCATGTTATCTAGCTCCTTTATAAAAACTGTAAATCCTTGATTCTCTCAACCACCTATAAAACATCCACCCTTTATAACTCACACAGAATGTTGTTCGTACCACTTGAAAGCACTTATCTAATTCACCATTTGACACAGTCAATTTTTTATGCCCCTTACTGGTTATTTTCTATGTATCAATTAATAGGAGTACAAAATGTAATTTGTCCTGGCATTCCCCTTCAAAAGTCTATAATCACCAGATTTAAAACAGCAGCAGCAGCAACACCCACAGCAGTTATTAACATGTTCCTGACTGATTCGAAACTCCGTGTCTCCACATCTTAGATGAGCTAAGTGACTTTGACCTATTTTACTCTGTTCTCCCAAGATGTCTTATACTTGGGGCAGAGTAAGAGTTGATCACCCTCTGATGACAGGAGAATTTACATTTTCAGCCTGGATCTCTCTTCTGAGCTCCAGTTCCATAAAAGCAATTACCAGATAAACATGGATGTGTAATCACATACATCCATGTGATGGACTTAGCCCTGTATTCATAGGCTAAAGAGTCAGCCATCCTCTGTACCTTCTTTCTCATCACTCCTGTGTCCAAATCCACAACCAAGTTCTAATACTTCTGCTGCACTCACTTCTAGAACACATCTTTTCCTCTCATCTCCCTCACTCTAATCTGAGCTATAATACTATTTTCTTGAACTAATGTCTCTTTCTTCCTGGATGTAGGTGCCTACGCATTATTACTGCTTTCTTTTCTTATTAGAAGACTTAAGTTTTGTTGGTGCTGTTGATGTGCTGAAAAAATTACATTTCCTAGCCTCTTTAGCAGATAGAAGATGAAGCGGGATGTAAAGATCCTCACCAATAAGAGGTAAGTGAATACGGTTTTGTGGGGCTTCTAAGAAAGTCTCTAAAGGAGAAACTCTTTGCCCTCCCTAGTTTTCCTGCTTTATTGTTGCATCTATAAATGAAAATAGTTATATGAGGGGTGAGCAGATATTTCACTATAACTGACCAACCATAGTGGAAAGGCCAAGAGACCTGCAAAGATCTGAACCACTGAACCAAATGCAACAACTGTCTGCCTCCAGATATCTTACTCGGTGAGAAAAACTGAAGTACTTTGCCTACGCCACCATATTTAGACTCTCTGTTATTCACAGCCGAACAGAATTGCTCACCAGATGCTAGTCTCGCAAACCCATTCTTGTCCTGCTCCAAGAAGCTTTCCACTTTTAAGCCAAAGTGCTCTTTTCAAGCTGTAGCTCTGCTCGTGTTGCTCCGCTTATTAGAACTTTCAAGGATTTCTCCTTGTTATAGAATAAAAACCAAACTTCTTAATGTGCTCACCAAACTCCTTCATGGCTTGGCTCTATCAACACCCCTGCCCCCCAGCTTTATTTTGTATCATGCTGCCCTTATTTTCAGTGTTCTGGTCACATTGGACTTTTCAGAACCCCTACTATAGCATGACACTTCCTACCATGTGGACAGAATTACATTTAGAGTAGTTCCCCAAGTTAAGATGTTTGAATTCTGAGTGGTAGCGCTGCTTCAAGTGAAGAACCTTTCAGTTTAATGGAATTAATTTCTAAAAGATGCTGAAATACTGAAACTCCTCATCCGTCTGCTGGGCCAATTTTCAAATCTGTTTTAAGAGAATATTATCCTTACAAACTCTTCAACTGGGCAGGCTGTTCTTTGTGCATTACTCTAATAATATCAGTATTTTTTTTTTTCTCCTTCATTTTCTTCATCCAGAAATGGACTGTGATTCTGCTCCTGGGGGCGAGAGTAGTAGTCTTTCTCTCTCTCCCACTGCCACATGCTAGACCGGGCCCTGCATTTTAGGCCTGTAGAAATACAATAGCCTCTTCAGTCCATTCATCACTATGTCCTTAGAGGCATTTTTGGGAAGGGAAATCTGGCTATAACATATTCCTGCTGAAGATTCTTCTCTGTGGTATCACCTTTGTGATGAGGTCCAAATTTCCTCTTCATAGTTTGTCCTCTTCCCAGATCTATTTTCAGTCTTGCCTTTGGAGACTTTTTCTTTCACACTCAGTTTTGGTGACTACAGATGCCTACTATGTGACATAGGGTGTGACAGGGACTTAACCACATTACTGAGTAAGAAAGATGTTGTCTCAGCCCTCAAGTTCTTACTTGACTTGTTAATTTTTACTTACAAACAATTCAAGTTTTATCACCTCTAGTTGAGAAATGTAGACAAAGATCTCTAACTCCCTCCCCATCTCTGCAGTCCTACCCTTCAGGGTTCAGAGTTATCCTTGAACTGATCTAATCTGAAATTTACCATCCGCTCTCCATATACTTCTCATCACATTCAAAAGTAATTCTTGTTCATTGTGTCCCCACTGGATGTAGGGACTTTAGGGCTGAGACAGCATCTTTCTTATTCAATAATGCAGTTAACTCCCTGTCACACCGTATGTCACATAGTAGGCATTCATAATCACTTGTTAATAAGGACTACAAATGTGCCTGGCACAGAATGTATATTCAGTAATCAATACTTAACGAATAATGAATGTACAAAATCACATCATGTCATCTCCTATTATTCCTATATTTGGTGAATTGATATGGAATATGTTAGCTAACTCTACCCTTCACCTCCTGACACCTCCTTTTTTTGTTAAATGGGCACACAATTATTGTATGTATTTACAGGGTACACTGTGATGTTTCTGTACATGTAAACATTGTGTAATGATCAAACCAGATCAAGTGCTGGTTAGGGCTGACAACCTCTCCTGTGTGCTGGATTGCCCTGCTCCCCAGGGAGACTCTGAATGGCAGAGACAGTCTCCTCTGTTTTTCACTCTCTGAAGAATCAAAGTGTCCTTTTCAAAGTGTCTTAAGTTTTCTCACTTATTGTGTTCAACTGCTGGGTGCCTTCTTGGATGAAAGTTGAATCTCTACACAACTCTTAGCTCTTTCCAAGTGGGTGAAGAACGCTAACCAAGCCCTGAGTCGGCCATCTTCCATAGATTGGTTTTGTACACTGCAACTTTACTGAAATCTTTTATCTAAGTCCTTTGAGTTTTTTGGTGGAGTCTTTAGGGTTTCCTCTATATAAGATAATATTGTCTGCAGAGACAATTTGACTTCCTCCTTTTCAATTTAAATGCTCTTTCTTTCTTTTTTAGCCTGATTGCTCTGGCTAGGACTCCAGTACTATGTGGAAGAGGAAGGTAGAGGAAGTGACCATTTTTGTGTCACTCCGGATCTTACAGGACAAGTTTTTGCCTTTTCCCTGTTGAGTGTGATGTTCCCTGTGGGTTTTTATTATACAGTCTTCCTTATGTTGAGGTACAAACCTCTTCCACCTAATTTGTTGAGAGATTTTGGCGTGAAGGCATGTTAAATTCTGTCGAATGCTTTTTCTGCATCTTTTGAAATGATCATATAATTTTTGTCTGTTTGTTAATTTGGTGTATCACATTTATTGATTTACATAGATTAAAACATCCTTGAATCCCTGGGGTGAATCTCACTTGCTCATAGTGAATAATCTATTTAATGCACTGTTGAATTCAGTTTGTATTTTCTTGAAGATTTTTGCATCTGTGTTTAAAAGTATGTTAGCTGATAGTTTTCTTTTGCCTATAAATATCCTAGAGAACCTCTTTCACTGCCACTACTCATTCTATGGAAGTACAGAGAATTGTACTTCATTTATTTAGATATTGTTCTGATTCCCTCTACAGTTAAAACTTTTATCCATCTGGAACGTAACTAATTCAGTTTAATTCAATCCAAAAAATAAAAATTGAGTCTCTGACTAAACACAAAAAAGGGGTAAGATGGGTATTGCCTCTGCCCTCATCAAGTTTAACTAGAGATGTAGCAGATTTTAAAGGTTAAGTAAATGAATTTTAATAGGTACTCTGCAGATTACTCTAAAAACATATGCAAGCTCTATCTAACCAAGACTCTTGCTGCAATTCTCTTTACTATATTCTGTAGGATGCATTCTGTGACAGGTAAGGAGCCTGGATTCTCACCTGCATCATATCAAAATACCAAACAAAATCCAAAAATGTCTTGATTATGAAAATAATTCGTTTATTCATCTTTCCTTCCTTTCCAAGGTCAACATTTTTTTACTTCAAGGAAACGATATGTTTTATCTTTATACTATTTGTTTGCATGTAGAACATTGGAATACATATTTTATTTATCTACTTATTTGTTTGTTTATTATTTTAGATTAATATGAGGGTACAAATGATTAGTTAACATAGTTTACGTTTGTTAGGTAAAGTTCTGGTTGTAGTTCAGCCCTTCACTCGGGTGTGCTGTATACACTTACATGTGTCCATTAGGTGAAGGCCTTACCAATACCCCTTACTCCTCCCCTCTCTCTTCCCTCCACCCTGACTATGATTGTGTTTTTCTCTCATATGGGCACATAGTTATTTATTTATTGTTTTTATATTAATATTGCATACATTGGATACTTGGTTTTCCATTCTTGTGATACTTTACTAAGAAGAATGTGCTTCAGTTCCATCCAAGTTAACACCAAAGATGTAAAGTCTCCATCTTTTTTTTGAGACAGAGCCTCAAGCTGTCACCCCCTGGGTAGAGTGCTGTAGCATCACAGCCCACAGCAACCTCCAACTCCTGGACTCAAGCGATTGAGTCCTCAGCCTCCCAAGTAGCTGGGACTATAGGCACCCACCACAATGCCCGGCTATTTTTTGGTTGCAGCCATCATTGTTGTTTGGTGGGCCCGGGCTGGATTCGAACCTGCCAGCTCAGGTGTATGTGGCTGCCTTAGCTGCTTGAGCCACAGGCATGGAGCCAAGTCTCCATCTTTTTATGGCTGAATAATATTCCATGGTATACATATGCTACAGTGTATTAATCCATTCATAAGTTGATGGGAACTTGATTGATTCCATCTCTTGGTGATTACGAATTGAGCTGCAATAAACATTGTAGTGCAAATGTCCTTATGTTAAAACAATTTTTTTTCTTCTGGATAGATACCTAGTAATGGGATTGTGGGATCAAATGGAAGGCTTACCTTTAGCTGTTGAAGGATTCTCCATACTTGTTTCCATACAAGCTGTATTAATTGGCAATCCCACCAGCAGTGTCAAAGTGTTCCCTTTTCTCCACATCCATGCCAGCACCTTTGGGACTTTGTGATGTGGGCTATTCTCACTGGGTATAGGCGATATCTCAGGGTTATTCTGATTTGCATTTCTCTTATGACTAAGGATAATGAGCAATTTTTTCAAGTGTTTGTTGGCCATTCGTCTGTCTTCTTCAGAGAAAGTTCTGTTCCTTTCCCTTGTCCATTTATCAATGGGATTATTGGCTCTTTTCTTGTTGATTAATTTGAGTTCTCTATAGATTCTAGTTACTAACCCTTTGTCAGATTTGTAGCATGCAAATATCTTCTCCCATTCTCAAAGTGGCCTCTTCACTTTAGCTATTGTATCCTTAGCTGTGCAGAAGCTTTTTAGCTTGATTGTATCTCATTTATTTATTTTTGGTGTTTCTGTAATTGCCAAGGGTGTCTTCTTCATAAAATCTTTTCCCAGGCTGATATTGTCAAGAAGTTTTCTTACACTTTGTTCCAGAATTTTTATTGTTTTGTGTTTTAAATTTAAATCTTTTAACCAGTGATAATCAGTTTTTATAAGTGGCGAGAAGTGCTGGTCCAGTTTCAGTCTTCTAGATGTTTAGTATCACCACTGCTATTCAACACAGTACTGGAAGTTCTAGCTGATGCACTCAGGCCAGAGAAGGATATTCAAGGATATTCAAATGGATACAGAGGAATGTCGAACTCTCACTCTTTGCTGGAATTATACTTTAAATACTTACCTGACTATTGAAAAGGACTATTCCAACTCTAATATACATATTAGACCATTTAAAGACTGGAATATATCAATATTTTGCTTCTTCATCAATGTCTATAATCAGATGTGCTTTCAATTCTAGGAAAAAACTAAAAATCTACTTCTCAACTGGCTATAAGACTTTATTAATGAATAATGTTTTACAAGTAGGAGCTGACATCATTTCAGATAGATAAGAAGTAGAGCAATTTAAATTTAACATGATCCAGATAAGAAGAAGCCTAGGTGAATACAAAACAGAAATAAAAATACAATAAAGTTTTTACAAATTTTATCCCCTAGCTAATGATTCAAGACATTACACTTACTTACTAAGGCTTCACTGTCACTTATTTCCAAATGCTCACATACCTAGGACCTTCAGGATGAAGTGCTTGCTGACTTCTCCAGCTTCATTCGAGGCAACACAAGTGTATCTTCCTGAATCTTCAGTCTCTGCTTTGAGGAGCTGGAGGACCATTCCTTGAGCATCGATCATCAGATGATCATCAAGCCCCAGAGCAAGACCATCTCTAAGCCAGGACATGCTGGGCGTTGGGGTTCCATCAGTCATGCATGTCATAGAGGTGGAGCTGCCTTTGAGAACTGTGATTTCCTCTGTCCCCATTGCATTGTCCATATTTGGTGGTACTACAAAAAATACAAAATGGGCGAAATTTATATATCTATTGTAATTTGAGATACATTTAAATAAAAACATTTAAAAATTCTATAACGTTTCTATGGTCAATAAATATATATATTTCAAAATAGCATATAATAAATATGATTTTATTACAAAACTATCGATTAGGTGTGCGAATTATTAATCTTCCAAATATCAGCAATGAAACCTAAAAATTATTTTCTTATGGAACATACAAGTAATGTGTTTTAAATTTTGGTGATTCTTCAACTTCTTAGGTTTGTCACTTGAATTTTTTATAATGTATATAATTGTCATAGCAGTATTCTTTGAAATACTTTACATAAAATCAAATAATTTCAAGTTATAGAGTAAATTTTATATGCTTAAACCTAAATTATTTTTAGATTATAGCCAATAGTTACCTAACTATTCTGAAATGTTCTTGGGGATTAACAAATTTTTATGGGCAAACCTCAATAGTTCAGAAATGGAAAGTTTTAAGTTCTCTCTCCATAGACACAAACATAACAGAGACATATGCATGTGTATTCATCAATATATATATATTTTCTTTTGGGGGGGGTAAAAAATCTGATTACAGTCTTTAAGACTTTTATTTTTCCAATGAAGAAAACTCAATAGCATGTATCAGGCTGATAAGAATGTTGAAGAAATGTTTTGTTTTGTTTTTTAACATATACATGTGTTTATTTGGTCTCCACTTTTTGCCTTCACAAAATTAAAAAGGCTTAAAATTTAATAACAATAACAATGTTTAAGATAAGGACTAGAAACAAAAACCTCATAAAGAATGAAGATAAATACAATCAGAAAAGAAATCAGATGATTGCTGCATTGAAATATTAAGCAATAATAATAATAATGCAAAGAAAGTAACATTCACATTGTCAGGTAAGAGTATGTCTATTATAGAATGCTTTAACTCTGAGGTTCAGTATGGAGTCATCAGTTAACTTCTTATTTTTTTTCCCAAAGTCTCAAAAAATAGACAACTAATATTTATAAATAAAAGTAAAAGATAATTTCAAAAACAGATCATGCCAAATCTTATAGACAATAGAAAAAGAAGAAATACTTCAAAATCATTGAATATATTTTAAATATTCTAAATAAGCTGCTCAGATTATTAGAAAAATAGCCTTGACTTCTTTGTATAAAAAGACTGGTCTTGTGTCTGAACTGGAATGTTATTTTAAAATATTTACATTCGATTTAGCACAAGATTCCAGGTCGGTAGAGTATTTTGACAAACAGACATTATGATCCAATAATATGGACCCCTTGGGAGAAAACATATTTTTCTCTGGTTAGTAAGATCCTACTGTGCTCATTCTTTTTGACAGAGGAAAGTCATATTTCTAAATCCACAAGGAAGTCTGTTTTTAAATATAAGCCAGTTGCTTAATACTGCATGCCTAGGAAAGCAGAAGGGTCATTTCTGTAACATACCAAGTACTTGCAGATTGTAATGCTTATTATCCACCCCAGCTCTGTTGGAGGCCACACAAGTATACACAGCAACGTCAGATAGCTGAGCTCTTACGATCCTGAGAAATGGTTTGATTTAACATGTCATCATTTGATGTCATTCAACATACATAAATAAAATATTTATGATTTATAAATAGATTATAGAAGGTTATTTATGTGGGTAAATTTAATTATGAAGCTTGTAACAATCTATCACAAAAATACAGATAGCTCAAATAAAATTTATTTTTTAGAGTTGATTAGGCAGTGACTATATGCCATCACAAATACAGCACCATTTGGGAAGTGAATATTTTTCGAATACCTATTAACAGAGAATGATGCTCATAGAAAATCACATGACGTTAGCAAACATCTTCCTACTATTTTGCCATATAAATTTTTAGCTAAAATACCAGTTCATGGAAATATATTTGTAACATGTCAATGAAAGATCCATTTTATACACATTTACTAAAATATAACCATTTAAGTAAGAACAGAAAAAAATCATTTTTATGTTTGTCCTTTTATGAAAATATACGGAAAGGGGGAAAACAGTCAAAGCTTAGGAAAAAGCATTTCTTAAACACTGTTTAGAACAAGGAATAGTCTGCAATAACAGTTACTTATTTGTCTAGGAAATAACACACAGTAAACGCTGACCTGATAACCTGCCCTGCTGACAGCATCCGGATATGGGAGGAGAGAGGCAGAGGGAGTCCATTCTTCAGCCAGTTTATCTGTGGTGGGGGCATCCCTGTAGCTCTGCATTCAATATTTATTGATGTATCCACCAAAGCCATCAGTTTATCTTCTTCTTTATTACCCTTAATTGTAGGTGGAACTATTTTATGTAGAAAGTGAGAGAGAGAGAGAAAGTGGGTATGTTACTATCATTTATGCTATAATTATCCTTATTTCTGTTTTGTATCCCAAAAGGAAATAGCAGTGCCATCAGATTTAAAACTAAATGCTCCAGACATCTGCGGCTGGACCTTCATTTCTACAACAGACATGAAATCTGACAATTAAATTCATGAATTTATCCTAGAATAAGTGTTACATACCTCACTGCTGGATATCACTATGGTCCCCTTTGAAGCACTCCCCTTGGGAAGCTGTGCACTGACGCCAGCACCTAGTCCACCTTTCAAAGCAATTTTAGAACTCTTTTTCTGGAATGGCCATCAAAACTGGTATTGTATTACCTTTGATGTACTGAATGTCACCAAAATGCCTTCCTTTCAATATTTCCTTTATCTTCAGGTAAAGAAAAAAGTCATTGGGGGCCAGATGAGGTGAGTAAGGAGGGTGTTCTAATACAGTTATTCGTTTACTGGCTAAAAACTCCCTCATACGGGCGGCGCCTGTGGCTCAGTGAGTAGGGCGCCGGTCCCATATGCCGGAGGTGGTGGGTTCAAACCCAGCCCTGGCCAAAAACCACAAAAAAAAAAAAAAAAAAAAAAAACTCCCTCATACACAGTGCCATGTGAGCTGGTGCACTGTCATGATACAAGAGCCACGAGGTATTGGCCAAGTTAAAGATTTTTTTGTTTCTTTCTTGATGTTTACTTGGTCTGCTATGCTTCTCACAGTCAGCTGATGATTTTGACACACAATTCAATGAATTTTTGCAATGTTTTCATTGGTTCTGTTCATTCTTGGCTGCCCTGATCTCTCCCCATCAGTAATAATTTCTCTCCCCTCAGCAAAACATTTAATCCATTTATACACAGCCATTTTCTTCACATTTCACATATACTTGGACTAACATATTCCTGATTTCATTTCCATTCTTCCCAAGTTTAATAAGAAATCTTCAAATGTTTGTGTATTGCTCTAATCCAAGCTCCAGCATTCTTATTATAGCACACAAAAAACACAAAATAACAATGAATGCCACTCAGCAAGAAACTGTCACACATCGACACGAACATAGCTGGGAGATATTGATACACAGAAGTTGTGAAACCCAGGCCAAGTGCAGTGGCTCATGCCTGTATAACCCTAATACTCTGGGAAGCCAAGGCTCTTGGGTCGCCTGAGCTCAAGGGTTCAATTGAGACCAGCCTGAGCAAGAGGGAGACTCCATCTCTACTAAAAACAGAAAAAACTAACTGAGTGTTGTGGCAGGTATCTATATTCCTAGCTACTCAGGAGGCTAAGGCAAGAGAATCACTTGAGCCTAAGAGTCAGAAGTTGCTGTGAGCTAATACACCATGGCACTCTATCCAGGGTGACAGAGTAAGACTCTATATCAAAAAAAAAAAAATTATGGAAACGTACCAGATAGTTTGTACAGTGCTGCTAATGTAAGCACACAGTGACAAGTTCATGAACTTAACTGTCATACTTCATGCTTAAGGTAACATGGTCAAAAAGGTGATATTTCATATTTACCATAGACATTCAAGTTAAAAATTCGGTCTTCTTCTCCGGCAGGATTAGTAGCAACACATGTGTATTTCCCCACGTCGGATGTGACAGCTCCGTCAATGTTTAACGTGCTGCCATTTGCAGTCACCCTATGGAAAAGGTCAGAATGGAGGCACTGAGATGACGAACTTGAAGCTAAGATCTGGAAAACTCATTCCCAATTATTGTGTTCTTTTAAAAATACCACCATAAAATGATGCCTTCATATTGGATATATGAATATATTTCACCCAGTACATGGAAGCTTATTAAAATCAGAGTTAGTGAAGCTGATGGAGATGTCAGGCAACCAATGAAAATTCTGCATTTATAGGTCTCATATCTACCTCCTCCTTATGAGAAAAAGGAAATTAACAAAATTGCATGGGGAACTTCTATAGCTAAATCACAGGCAAGGTCATGTTTTTCTCAGAGCTAGGATCATCACTATAAGGTTTGAATTAAATAAAAGTTACAAATAATTCTGGTATGAACATTGAAGACTGTTGTAGATAATGAGAATCTGAAGAAATTAAACATCAAAAAATCTAGCTATGAGCAACTTAGTAATACTTTAATGAGAAGGAGTAGAATAGGATAATTTATTCAAACTGTGACAACAATATGGTGTCCTGTACAGATATCTTCTGCAAAAACTTTTCTATAAATTGTGAAATAAATAATACATAATAGTAAAAGATAAAAATATAATTAGGATGTCAAAGATATCTAAGTTAAGATTATTTCATTATTGCTTGTCTTCGTACTTTATTTATTTATTTTTTTCTTTTATTAAATCATAGCTGTGTACATTGATATGATCATGGGGCATCATTCACTAGCTTCACAGACCGTTTACCAAGTTTCACATATACCCTTGTAAGATGCACCGCTAGTGTAATCCCACCAATCCCCTTCCCTCTACCCACCTCCCCCTTCCCTCCCTATTCTTAGGTTGTAACTGGGTTATAGCTTTCATGTGAAAACCCTAAATTAGTCTCATAGTAGGGCTGAGTACATTGGGTACTTTTTCTTCCATTCTTGAGATACTTTACTAAGAAGAATATGTTCCAGCTTTTCATACTTTATTAATTACTAAACACATTTTCCTGGTTCATGAAGAGATTAAATTGCTATCTATAATTTTTTACACTGTCTACACTGTTTTTACAGTGATTTCATTAGAATATTCCACTGTCAAAAGTAAATACTCCATTTCTGGATTGTTCTTCCACAGGCATTTGTTATCATAAGTAGTAAGGCCTTTTACATTATTTCATCTCTGTGTGGTTTGTGGGATGGGTAACAAGTGTCAGCTGGAAACAGGATTTGGATAAACCACTATGAGGGTAATGAGGTCATTGTATCTTTTCTCAAAATCAGCCAATTAGTATGGCATGTACACAATTTGGTTTGAGTCTTTTGGAGAATGAAATTAGTTTAACATTAGTAGGAAAAAGCTGATTATTTTGCAACATGGACTTTGGTATAAACATTCTGAAACTAGAAAAATAAAAACAATAATTGTTAATTCACATTTTAAGAATGAGTGTCTGAGGAGATTTTTTTTGTTTTGTTTTGTTTTATTAAATCATAGCTGTGTACATTAATATAATCATGGGGCATCATTCACTAGCTTCACAGACCATTTACCAAGTTTCACATATACCTTTGTAAGATGCACCGCTGGTGTAATCCCACCAATCCCCTTCCCTCGATCCACCTCCCCCTGCCCTCCCCTCCCTCTGCCCCTTCCCCCTATTGTTGGGTTATAATTGGGTTATAGCTTTCATGTGAAAACCCTAAATTAGTTTCATAGTAGGGCTGAGTACATTGGGTACTTTTTCTTCCATTCTTGAGATACTTTACTAAGAAGAATATGTTCCAGCTCCATCCATGTAAACATGAAAGAGGTATAACACAGAGCTGGTGGATAAGAAACACATATATACACTTTGGAGTGATTCTTTAAGAATTTCCATATCCAGTTCTCCAAAAATTTATCTATTTTTTTGTGAATAGAATAATAGCCAAGTTCCAATGAGATGAAATTTGATATTATTATTCTTATGAAATTTGAAACATAAATCACTGTAGAAGATCTTACAATTTATAATGAAAAGATTCTCTTTACATACCGGATTCTTTCTCTTTTAGCACTAGTTAAGGGTTTTCCATCTTTCAGCCATTGAATAAGTGGGGCAGGAATGCCATTCGCTTTGCAGACCAGCTCCACATTTTCTCCTAGGAGGACACTGACATCACTTGGAATTTCAGCACCTGCCACACTTGGAGGAACTATGGAGAAATAATTAGGACATTCATTAACAAGACACAAGAATATAAATTCTAACGAATATGTCAGAATCATAGAACAATATGTCATTTCTATTTCATACGCTTAGATTATGGTTCAATATCAAACTAGTGCTATCTTCACGAATTACTTGGATATTCCCAGAGTATTTGTAAGTTGATAAAATCATTTATTTATAGGGACTGGTGACTTATCTACTTTATGAACACCCTTTCTGGGCAAATTAAATCACTTGTAGATTAAATCCTCAATAGACAGCTTAGAATAAGTACAGTTTAAGAGAAATCTGTTTTATACAACCATGGCATAATGATCTGAGGGATGTATCTAAGTTCATTATTTCTTTTTCCATTATCTAATTTAAATATTATTTATTCTGAACAACGATAGGATTATTATAGTTTCTAATAGTTTCTGTTCTCTTTTACCAGCTGTCTTGGTTTTCACTTCAATGATTTGATTGAGAAATAACATGTAATAATAATATTGACAATGGAAACATAGAGGAACACATTAGAATTCCTATTCTATATAACTACGTGAAGGAGATAGCTCACAACAGCTCACAAGAGCCAATTTTGCACGTCCTTTTTTTTTTTTTTCATAAACTTTGAGCAGTATTTATTTCCCAGTACAGCTTGACCCAAATGAAAGAAAACATCTATCATGAACTTTAACACCCTGTTCTCGGTCCTTGATAAAACTTAACAAGGGGCTTTCCCAGCTACCCAGACAGAGGGCCTGCATATGTCTTTTTCACTCTATATTCAGGGTCATCACCTTGGTAGCTTGAAATATTTTTATATATTAGGCCGGTGATTTTCAACTGGTGTGCTGTGAGAGGATCTTAGGTGTGCTGTGAAAAATTTTAAAGATCATTTATTAAATTATTTTCAAAAAAACTTTCAAAGCACACTAAGTATATTCTCTTTTCATTTTTTTTTTCATTAAGATAATGTAAGTGTGCCATGGCAGTTTAACTATAGATTCAAGTGTGCCATGAGATAAAAAAGGTTGAAAGGTTGAAAAACACCGTATTAGGTCATGTTGGGAATATTTACATCATGGAAATTGGTAAACAATTAGCTACAAATCAAGACCTTTTTGTCTGGAGAGTCAATTGTTAAACATTTACTGGTACCGCATTGCAAAATCTCTCTAAATCTCATTTTATTCACCCAGAAAATGATAATTATACCAAATTTGCAGAATTTAGAGTACTAAAGAAGTCAAATTAATAAGAATGCTAATAATAATAGACATCCTATAATAAATGTCTAATATATGTTAAGCACCAGACTAGGCCATACATGCATATATTATCTCTAGTTCTAAGACATTACATTGTAAATAGAAAAGTCTGGTAAAATGTCTGACCATTATTTATTAATGTATTAAACATGTAATTTCTGACACTGAATCTTAGAATAGCTATTTTTCCTTCATGCTTCTGAAATCTCAAAGCATCAGTAATTACCAAACGACCGCTGATAATGATGAACTTACTTCAATTTTTTTAATTTCAAGTTTTGAAGTTGGCTTTAGCAGAACACAAAATAGGTAAATAAAATTTACAACTCAATTCATAATTTATGAGAAACTTTTTCCCTAGTAATAATAATGACATTGGAAAAAAAGTATTTCAACTTAGTTTTAAGTTAAGACTTTCATTACACTTTCAAAACTGAACCAAAAATAATGATCAGAGGTTTATTGAAAATAGAAAGGAGACAACGTCACTCTGCAGTGCTCAATATTATACCAGAAAGAGTAGGCATTAATTAAATGTTTGTTTGATGGATTAATGTTTCTTATTCACATCCCCGAATTATGTAAGATTGCATCATGAGTAGTTGAAATTTACCTAATGTACTTCATGTTCTATGATCTGGGGTCAGACCATAGCACAATCTCTTCTGTAATTGAATCTTATTTATCTACACAAAGAAGAAGAGACCTAGAGGTTTAGCATCAAAATAAATTATGCCAGTTATGTAAGTATCATTGAATAGAATATATACTATAGAAAAGTATTCATTTCAGTAAAAATGGAAAAACTATATATTACCAATTTCTTCTATTCTTTTTCACACATTTCTATGAAAATAGAAACTAGTGGAAGATGTAAGACAGAAACTTGACAATAATTTTTGGTTAGTGTAAAGATATTGTCAATCAATCACCAGTGATCTTGCTAAATGTATATTATTTTGTACTTTAAAGGGAATATCATAAAGAAACTGAAAATAGGTTATGGTGTACACAACCTACCTTGAACAGAAAGAATGTAACTTTTCTGGGCTTTCCCTTCCATGTTGGATGCAATGCATGTATAGTTTCCACTGTCTGAAGGCTGAGACCGGGCAATTTGGAGTTTGCTACCTCCGGACAAAATATGAACTTCAAGTGAGTCAGAATTTTCTAGAAGTAGAAACAAAGCAAAAGAAAACATAAACAAGCTTTTTTATGTTTTTAATGTCTCTACAATTCACCATAAAAATGCCTTGCTTTATGAGATATATGAATTTTTTAGAAGTTTTCTCTCACTCTGGGCTTTTATTCTAAATGAGCGCCTTTTAGAAAAAGAATAAAAATCCCTTTATAAAATGAATAATCATTTTACAAGTCTGCCTTATAGGGGTGGCGTCTGTGGCTCAATGGGTAGGGTGCCGGCACCATATACTGAGGGTGGCAGGATCAAACCCAGCCCGGGCCAGCTAAAACAGCAGTGGCAACTGCAATAAAAAAATAGCTGGGCATTGTGGGGGGGCACCTGTAGTCCTAGCTACTTGGGAGGTGGAGGCAAGAAAATCACTTAAGCCCAAGAGTTGGAGATTGCTGTGAGCTGTGACAGCATGGCACTCTACCGAGGGTGAAAGAGTGAGACTCTGCAGTCTGTCTTATAAATTTATATTTCAGTATGTTAAACTTCTTTGAAGTAAACACAGCCATGAACATGATACAGAAAATGTGCTAGTTTATAAATCTAATGACTTGAGGGCAGAAGGAAACACCCAGGAACAATACACAGCCGCGTTACCTATAGGCCTGAGGTTCTTCAACCATGCTATCATGGGAGGTGGGATCCCAGTGGCATCACAAGTTAAGGTCACAGGATTGCTGATTGACTCTACAACCACTTCTCTTTCAGGACCTTCAATACTGGGTGGCACTGTAAAAAACAGAAGAAGATCATGTGTCCTCATTAAACTAATTCAGGACACTTTCTTTCATTTGCATATCTGGGGGGGGAAAAAGTTGTATTAGAGTCAGATGCTCACCATATACATTGAGGTGGAAATTTTTATCATCTCGTCCTGCTACATTTATAGCTCTACATACATACTGGCCTGTGTCAGACACCTAAAAGAAAAAGATACTATTGTATGTGCTCCATTAAGTGACAGATGACCAATCACACTGTTCCAGTGTCGATTAAATCATCAGTCATCTTTATGCTCAAACGCCCCAGCTCTAATTGCCTTCTGCAATATTGCTATTTTTTGAATGGAAAGAAAGTCAATGTCACCGGGCTATGTAAAATCAATAAAACTCATTTTTCACTATAGTAAAGGGAATATGTGATGTCCAATTATCTCTTCCACAACCCCACCACAAAGTCACAACACTCGAGCAAGAATAAAAGATGCACCTCGGCTTTTTTGATGTGTAGCATTTGTCCATCAGCTAAAATCTCCAAGTGAGTGGACTCTGTTATCATTCGCCCATTCTTATACCAAGTGACAACTGGAGGGGGCACAGCGTTGGACTCGCACTCCAATGACACTGATGTTCCCTCTCTTACGTTTACTACAGAAAGAGATTCGCTGCCATGATCTTTAATGCTCGGGGGCACTGAGGGAGGGAAGTAAGAACAGAAGGATTTCTTTTCATGAAGACGCTCAGAAAATATTGAATATCAGTTTTAAATGAACAAATTTTATGAGAAGAGTAGAAACAAACCATAAATAGTCAGGGAAATCTTTTTCTTGCTTTCACCAGCTTGGCTGATGGCTATACAAGTGTATTCACCACCATCAGATACCTTAGCCCGCAGAATTTGTAGAGTTCGACCACCTGTGAGCAAATATAATGCAAATTGGAGAGCAGTATACAAGTTGTTCTAAATAATTATTTCGTTAATAAGATAAATGGCAAAATATATCCTTTCCCTTAGGGTAAAACTTATCTAGAAGCATCTGCATTTAAAATAAAGTAATTGAATCAGTTTGCTTTGATCCTTCCTTTATTATTAATCTACTTCCTTATAAAGGATAAGATTCATAGGATTTTTCCCTCCAACAACTAAACATGGTCAGTAAAACTGTTTGATACAGGTTCAAGTGAAAAAATAATAATATTATAGTAATAATATTATCGTCAAAAATATGTTGTTTCCTGGGTATAAATTTCCCACAGTGCAGAGGTAACTATCTACCTACCTACAGAACTACCTGGCTACCTACCTAATCTATCATCTATCCTCAACGAGCCGTAGAATCAATCAAAAACCAGTAGATTTATCCTATGAAATTTCTATTTATTATCTACCACTCAAAATTACTAAGCTGTTCTCTTCCTAAATTTCATGATCTGTTGAAGAAGACTTCATTACTGTGCAGTCCCACTAAAATCATGAAAGTCTATATAATCTTGCCCTAAGGCAACAAATGGATAAAGAGAGATAATTTACAGTGAACAAATAAATGAAGCAAGACAAAAATCTCGACAGAGAGTAAATTGAAATGTCATTTGTATTTAAAAAAAGGAAAATGAGAACGTTTTGCCCACCTTGTAACAATAAATCCCTTACCGGGCACAATGAGAGCATTTGTGCTTAATTTGATAGGCTGTTCATTCTTGAGCCAGCTGAGATCAGGAGGTGGAAAACCAGAGACCTCACAGGTCAAGGAGATGAAATTGTTCACCACAACAGTAAGATTTTCAGGGTTAGGACCAATGACACTGGGAGGAACTACAGAGATAAATATATTAAAAGTGAAATCTGATGCTAGCAGCAACACATAGTCCAACTCACTAAAGATAATCCAACCACTGTACTCTGCTAAAGCACTGCGTTCATGGTTCCGTTAATTATCTGTCTTTCTTCTTAGAATTCCCTGAAGCTTTCATTAAATTCATGTTCAATGGGTTTACTTTTTCCAATTGAAAGAGAGCACCAAATTTTTCAAAGACAGAATTATTTTTCATTTTATTTGTAAAACATAGTTGACAATTTCTTTTTCTTTTCTTTTTTTTCTCTCTCTTTTTTTTTTTTTGTAGAGACAGAGTCTCACTTTATCGCCCTTGGTAGAGTGCTGTGGTGTCGCACTGCTCACAGCAACCTCCAACTCCTGAGCTTAGGTGATTCTTTTGCCTCAGCCTCCTGAGTAGCCAGGATTACAGGCACCTGCCACAACGCTCAGCTATTTTTCTGTTGCGGTTTGGCCGGGGCTGGGTTTGAACCCACAACCCTCGGTATATGGGGCCAGCGTCCTACCCTCTGCACCACAGGTGCCACCCCTTAGTTGACAATTTCTAAGATGATTTTGTTAATATACAAAAAAGATCAATTAATGGTGCTTTTTATAAAGTATATTTAAATGATCTTATTTTAAATATTGTATCTTGATTTAAAGTTTTCCTTTTCCTGGTATAGCAATAATGGAGTGGCAGTTTAATTTGTCTGTCTATTGGTAAATCATACAGATTATCCTGACACTGTAAATCAATGTCTTTGAAGATGAGAAGAAAGTTTAAGAAATAAACAATAACATTGTTTATTATTTAACCCCCCCATTCAAAAAGCAAAAGCAGTACAAAAGAAAAGTGGAGTAAAAAAGGAGACAAATAATGCAATGTCATGTGCCCATATAAAACACACACATATAGAATCATAGATGTTTTATAAGAACACACACACACAGAGACGAAATAGTCTCATTTACATATGACTGGTTTCCTATGAAGGTGGCAGGGAAACTGAAGTGAAGCGTGAGCATGAAAACAAGTGTCTTAAAAAACATTAAAAACAAAAGCAGAGCATCAAAAAGGTAAAAATCACTTTTTTCTTTTAATGTCACACAATTTATTTTTCATCCATTAATTAATTTGCTATTGATTCATTCATGTATCAAACATTTACTGAATACTTACTCTATTACCAACTTTGTGCCAGATGCTGGTGATGCCATGTGAAAAATGTAATAAGACAACAACCACACAGTTAATAATTAGGCAGTAATGACGGACACTGAACCAAAAATAGCTAACAATATTTGAGTGGTTACTATGTGCCAGGCATCGTTCTAAACACTTCGCATATACCGTCTCATTGAACTCTCATATACCTTACGTTTTAGTGTTTACATCCTCATATAATAAATGAGAAAGCTGAGACATGGAGAGATTGGCATCGTGCCTAAGATTTGCAGCTAGTTACTGGAGGTTTGGAAGCTAAACAGTCTGGCTCTGGGAATCCTTGCCTTTAGCCATAGTTCTATACTGTGTAGTCATCATCACAAGTGTGAAGAGTGTCAATCAGAAAAGTAGGGTGACAACAGGGAAGTAACCTAGTTTGGGAATAAAGAGGAGAAAGTAGCATCTAAGAAGGTACTTGAAATTATGACTAAGAATAAGCCAAGTGGAAGATAATTCTCACAAAAAAAGCATGGTACACACTAAGGCCCAAATGGTGGAAAGAACACGGTAGCTAGAAGGGTAGCATGACTGGACTTTGCAAGGCGGAGGCAGAGAATTAAAGGACTAAACAAGTGTAAGATCCTATAGGTTCTTCTGAGCATCTTTAAGACTGTGGAAACACAGCCTAAGGAATGGAAGGTAAAAGAGTGGTTTACCCAGAAATTAATTTGAAGACATTGATCTGGCTGCAGTAGAGAGAACTGACCAGAAGGCTAGCAGAAACTCTGACCAGTTAGGAGATTATTGCTGTCATGGTAGCTGTGCTTAGGATGGCATCAGAAATGATGAAGAAAAGTGGGTGGATCCTAGACTATTTTGTAGGAAGAATCATCATGACTCAACCTTTTGAGGGTGAGTTTTAAGGAGGAGGAGGAATCAGGGATGACATTCATTTTTCTGGCTTGAACAATGGGTGATGGTGGTACTCTTTATGCAGACAGAGATCTTTGGAGGAAGAACATATTTTTTGAGAGAAGATTATGAGTTTAGTTTTATACACATTGTTTAAGGGTTGACTACTGGACATTTGTGTCAGTAACCAGAAGATATTTGGAATATAACAATCTGTAGTTCTTGAGAGGCCCTGGTTGAAGATAAAATTTAGCAATTATTTGTTCATAGATAATAACTGAAATTGTGGAATGTACAAGATCACCTAGGAAAAGTCGCAATGATTTTCAACTTCTGTGTCATGGCACTGGTGTGCCATGAGAGGATCTTAGGTGTGCCACAAAAAATTGTGAAGATCATTAATGAAATTATTTTTGAAAGAAATTCAAAGCACAGGAAGTATATTCTTTTTTTTCTTTTTTTAACTTTTAACCCATACAATGTAAATGTGCTGCAGAAGTTTAACTATAGGTTCAAGTGTGCCATGAGATGAAAAAGGTTGAGGAACACTGTTGTAGAGCTTGAAGAGCTAAAGTGTTGTAGTTGGGTGGAGGAAGAACCAGCAAAGGCAACCAGGAATGAGAGATTGGAAAGGCAAGACACAAAAATGGGTGCAATGTTACAGAAGCCAAAGGAAGAAAATTTTTGAAAAACAGAGCCCAAGAGCTCAAATTCTCAGAAGTAAGAACTATGAAAACTGGAAAGTGCCTGCCGAACTTCCTAATAAGAACATCATTTCATGAGCGCAGTGAACAAGACTTTGGAGTTGCAGAGGCAGAGTCCAGAATGTAGTGGTGGGACGAGTAAGTGGGAGTGAGAAAATGGAGACATTTACTGTATGCAGCAATTAGAAAAGCTTGCTTTAAAATGAGGTGGGATGCCAAGGAGGTGGCGGGAAGGAAATACTAGATCTACAGGAGACCTTTTTCCCTTAATATGGAAGACAAGCAAATTTAAAGTGCTGTAGGGAAGGAGCCAATAAAGAATGAGAATTTCCATATTGAAAAGAAAGAGAAGGGCTGGTAAGTTTTCAAGGACATTACGGGCATGATGTAGAGTTAGGTTAGACTTTGGCTTTCAGAAGGTAATACAATGCTTCCCTCTTTTGTTATAACAGGAGGGAGGTAAAAATGGCAGCAACAGATGTGGTTAGCACTCTCAATTGGATGGTAGGAATTTGAGGCAGTTGCTGGGATATCCCTACTCTTTTCCCTGGGAGCAGGCATTAAGGGCATCTATGGTGAGGACATTTACTGAGAGAAAGTGAGCAGGGGCTGTTATGTGTTTCAGCACCCCTAAATTCATACGACGAGTCAGACAATTAAGTTCACATACTTATCCTAGAGAAAGCGTGAAATACCTCATTGCTGACTATCACTACAGTCACCTTCAAAGTACTCCCCTTGGGAGCTGTGCACTGACACCTGCGCCTAATCCACCTTTTAAAGCAATTTTGGAACTCTTTGTCTGGAATGGCCATCAGAGCTGTCATCATATTACCTTTAATGTCTTGAATATCATCAAAATGTCTTCCTTTCAATATTTTCTTTTCTCTTTGGGTAAAGAAAAAAGTCACTGGGGGACAGATCAGGTGAGTAGGGAGGGTGTCCTGGCCAGTGTGGCTAAAAACTCCCTCACAGACAGCGCCAGGTGAGCTGATACATTGTCATGATACAACAGCCATGGGTTATTGGCCAAGATTTTCAGTTAAGATTTTCCTCTTTCTCTACTGATGTTTACTTGGTCTGCTGGACTCAGAGTTATCTGATGATTTCGACACACAATTTGATGAATTTTTTCAATGTTTGCATCAGTTCTGCTCGTTATTGGACACCCTGACCTCTCTCTATCAGTGACATTTTCTCTTTCAGAAAACATTTAATCTGTTTGTACACTGCCATTTTCTTCATGGCACTACCCCCACAAACTTGGATTCACATGTCCCTGATTTCATTTCCACTCTTGCCAAGAAGAAACAATAAATTTAATGTTCATTTGTTGCTCTAATTCAAGTTCCCACATTCTTGCAATGGCACACAAAATTACACTACAACAATAACGAAGGGCAGTCAGCAAGACACTGCCAGACGTTGACACGAATACAGCTGTGAGACACTGGCAGACACACTGGTGGATGAAGGTCATGAAATCTTACCAACTTGCTTATACAGTATTGCCAACATAAATGCATTGTGGCAGGTTCACAAACTTAATTGTCAGGCTTCATATATTGAAGCCCAACCTCTCAGTGTGACTGTATTGAGAGATAAGGCCTTTAAGGAAGTAATTAAGGTCCAGTGAGGTCAAAAGGTGAGGCCCTGATTCTCTAAGATGAGTGTCCTTGAAGAAGAAACACCAGAGAATTTGTTCTCTCTTACTTAGGGTGCTCAGAAGAAAGAATATATGAGACCATGCAGCTGTCTGCAAACCTGAAACTCAACTCTGCCTGCACCTTGATGTTCAACGTTCCTGCCTCCAAAACTAGGAGAAAATAAATGTCTGTGGTTTCAGCCACACAGTCTGTGATCTTGTTACAGCAGCCTGTGCAGACGGAGACAGAGGTGACTCGATATTTGAGGTGGGAGAGAAGGTGTGAGTCACAAGAGGAAGAGTCCCAAGCAGTAGAGAGGGCCCAGTCGAAACTGTACTAGAATTTACAACATTAGTATTCCCGCCTCTGAGATCTCCTTCAGCCAAGGTTAGCTGCTGAGGTGCAGGTATGACACAGATGTGGAATTCAGTGGCAGGGAATAGTGTAAAAGTTCTGGAATCAGACTGCCTGCATTGTCAAGCTGCTTATGTTACTTAATCTCCCTGAAAACTTGCTTTCTTCTTTTGTAAAAGAGGCTTTATATACTAACAAGCACCTAGGGTTATGGAAGTAGTTAAGTAAAATAACCTACTGTATAAACACTTAGCACGGCACCCGGGAGGGATCAGGCAGATACCACGCAGTCCTTGTGGTTTTATGCAGATGTGAGCTGTCACTGAGCAGGAGTGATGAAAAGGCCTGGGCTAAGAGAAGCAACAGAAATGCTGTTGCACAAAAATTAACGCTGGATATGAAGGGAAGTGAAGAGGGCTAAAAAAGAGAGGCCAACAGTCAGAAGCTCCGAGGACAAAAGCAGCAGGTCTGGTTGCAGTAGGAGATGGGATGGTTCCGAGGAAAAATAACTAACATTATCTCCCCCAAAATGCATTTTCCAAAATTCAAGTTATGAGTTCCTGCTACAGTCAGGAGTTCGCGACACCACTAACTGGGAAAAGAGTATACGCTTTCCTGAACTGCAATCCTTTTGGTAAAACACTAGTGGCTGCTTCCTTTCAAGTCCCTCTCCCATTTCAGATGTTTCTACTGCGCCCCAAGAAGAGGCCTTGAAGACAAAGGAAATTTAGTAAACAAGCTCCCCACATTTACTTAGTAATGACCACAACTGGAGACACCAGTCTAGGTACAGGGACACAAAAATGAGTAAAAATAAGTCCATTTGCCTAGAGAATTTATAGTAAGTTTGTGGGGTAGCGGTGAAGATACAGATTTATAAAGATAATACAAGGCAACATGTGGAATTGTTATAATTGAAATATTTATGACACACTTTGATCCCAGAGGAGGGAAAATTAATTTTGCTTTGAAGAATCAGAAAAAAGAATCAATATTTTTATTTTCCAACATTTATTCTACTGCACTTTTTATAGATTAGAATGTGTTCTTTCACAACGATTACGTGTGTTTAATGCATTCATTCTTCCTGAGAATTTGTAACACACGTGTTTCTGTATTGGTCAGATTTGTCCATTCAAAAACCCTCAAAGATTCTTATTAAGCACTGACAGTGTGTTACTCACCATGCTAAGTGCTGGAAATAGACTCTGCCACACACACACCAAGTATTTCTAGATTTCTAGATATTTTCTACACATCACGCAGAAAAAGATATCCATTGTGCTACCTACAAGCTCTTTTTTTCCCTTTTTCTTTTGCAGTTTTTGGCTGGGGCTGGGTTTGAACTGGCCACCTCCGGCACATGGGGTCAGCACCCTACTCCTTTGAGCCACAGGCGCCGCCCCCTAAAAGCTCTTTTGAGGGGAGAAATTTGTCATGAATTTTTAGCTATTCCCAAAATGAGCTAGAATTGTATACATGTATTACTTGTGTAATGGACATTTCTTAAAATTTGTCCGCCATTTCCAATTTAATATTCTGGAGGCAGCTGAATCTCACAAAATAAAGTTACCCATTTGTATCTTCTTTTTGAGAAAAAAAAGTATTTATGGAGTGTCTAGCATATATTGAGATCTTAACGTTTTTTAAATAAATTAGGTGTTTTAGTGCTTTTAAAGAAATAATTTAAACCTGTTAGATTTTTCCTTCCCCGGGAAGTAGGTTAGGTATTATACTAGAGTAGTGGCCACACTGTACTTTCATTGTTAAAAAGGGGTTGTGACCCACAGGCTGAGAACCGCTGTAACTAGAGGATGTATCTCAATATGAATTCTGCACTTGAGGACAGAAACTGGTTCCAATCAGTATCACTGGGTACTTTTTTTTTTTTTTTTGAAACAGAGTCTCACTTTGTTGACCCCAGTAGAGTGCTGTCGCATCATAGCTCACAGCAACCTCAGACTCTTGGGCTCAAGAGATTCTCTTGCCTCAGCCTCCTGGGTAGCTGGGATTATAGGCGCCTGCCACAACGTCTGGCTATTTTTAGAGGTGGGGTCTCGTTCTAGCTCAGGCTGGTCTTGAACTCATGAGCTCAGGCAATCCACCCACCTCGGCTTCCTAAAGTTCTGGGATTACAGGCATGAGCCACTGTACCTGGCCACTGGGTACATTTTTATAAGTGGAAGACTTGGTTCTAACTTTATAAACTTGTCATCTTTAAAATTTTTAATTTTTATTTTACTTTCAAATAGGAGTAATATTTTCTCTTCCATGATCGAAGTAATGTAAAAATTGGCTTCCTAGAAGTTTTACACTCTCTAAATGATATTAACCATAATGGGAAGAAAGAAGAAAGACTGGGCAAGCGTGCAGGCTCCATGCGTTGTTCAAGTTAAAAAAACACAAAATAAGTTTTCATAATCTAAAACATGGTTTTCCTGCTTTTTCAAACATGTACCCTAACAGATATTTTTGGAACTGAGTTCTTACCATGAACATTGAGGTTAAAACTTTTTTTGGCACTTCCAGCTGTGTTCTCAGCTACACACACATACCTGCCGATATCTATTAGTTGAGTTTTCAGAATCTAAGGGAAAAATAAAGAAATTCCATCTGAAACTTTGAATAAAGCCACTTGTCAAATTTGTCATTGTTTTTTAGGACAAACAATATATATTCTTTTAGTTAATGGCATGTAGACATAAAAAGAATTTGAACATATTGGTGTTGATGCTAGCTTTTATAAGATCCAGCAAACAAACACTTGTTTATAAAGATTTCCAATCAGAAAAGGCCATTTTAAAGACACTTGTAGTATAATGACTGTAACATATCCTACAGTATTCTCCCATTTGTGCCTCTATGTCCCTGGTTGTGTGACTTGGAAGGTAGTCCCATCAGGAGGTGTTATTTGCATTGGTTTTGTGGCTGGTTTTGGCCAATAGAAGGTGATGGAAGTGACTGTGTCATTTCAAAACCGAGGCTGGTGCACTTTTGTTCACTCTTTTGGAGCCCAGCCACTACCATGTGAGAAGCCAGGACAAGCCTGCTGGAGAGTGAGAAATGGCACGAGCAGAATCAGCACGTTACTCCCGGAGGCCCTGGATGTGGGCAAGAGCGCAGCCAGAATCAACAGCCATGAGCTTAGGAGACTGCCTCACTGCCTGCTGTGCTGAAGAAGGCCCAGCCGACATAGGCCATGCATTTAATCTGCAGTGCCACGCAGACACTTGAGTAACCCAGCTGAGACCAGGAGAATCACCTTGCCAACTAGAAGATTTGTGACCTGAATACATGCTTATTGTTTCAAGTCATGAAGTTTTGGAGTGGTTTGTTTTATGCAGTGATAGTTAGCTAATACGGCAGTTACTTTAATTTTATTTTGCAGAAATTTATGTCCATCTCTTTATATCCATCTTTTGGACATGGTCACAGAAATATTTTACATATTTTGGTAGAGGATATAGGATTACCAAGTGGAAATCATTACAATATTTAGACAATTCTTTGAGAATTCCAGCTTGTTTACCGGCAATGAACATGACTTCCTTTTTATGTAAAGAACTTCATGTGTTGAATATATAGATAGTTATGCTTAGGTTCTTGAGCCAAATAGAAGGTTATTTATTCTGCCCAAGTAATCTGTCAATCACATCCTAACAAAGGAATTGGTGCTATTTTTACTAGTGCCTACATGCCATTGGTAAACAATAATCCAGGATTTTAATATAGCTTTAATTATTATTTATTATTATCAACCTTTGGCCATATAGGCAAATCTAATCTATAGGGAACCTATACTACCCAGAATTTTATCATCAGAAATCTGTAATGACAAGGACTGTAATAACGATTTGCTTATCATATGGCGTTTGTCACACAGAGCACATTGAGATGTCTGTGTGAATGTTTGTGAATGTAGACGACGTCTGGGAAGAATTCTCACAAAACCATTAATAGTGCTCTGACAGAGAGAATAGAATATGGAAGAAGAATTTTATTTTATATGCCTTTGATGCTTAGTTATCTTTACAAATAAAATATTTATAAAATAGTAAAATTTTTAAAAGTTAAAAAGACAGTTATTAAATGCAAAGTCAAATAACCACCTTAAAATTAGATTTTTACTTTTACCTGCAGAATTCTCCCATGAGATAGAAATTTATGATGGTCATCTTCCAGCAATGGCTGTCCATCTTTTTGCCAGGAATTCCTCGGGGCAGGGCTGCCACTGGATAAACACTCCATCAGCGTGCTCTTGTTCACGAGCACCGTGACCTCTTCGGGGAGATCACTATTTGCTCCCTTGATAATTGGTGGCACTAAGAAATGATTGCAACAAAGAGGTAAATCATGACAGCCAATGACGTCTTTTCTAAATTAGTTTTCGGATAGCTTTTAAGATGTGCACAATGCAAGGGTATATTTCAAAATAACTATGAGTAAATTTTAAATGTCTTACCACAAAAAAAGAGTAAGTGAGGTGATGACGATGGTCATCAGTTTGGTTGAAGCATTTCACGTTGTATATCAAATCATCACCTTGTACCCCACGTATGTATAGAGTTATGATTTTAATTAAAAGTTAATAAAAAATAGGGATAAAAAAAAAGTTTGGGATGATACCAGGGAAGCAAAATTTGGAGGAGAAAGTAGAATTCTCAAGTAAGTTTCACAAAAAGAGATCAGAGTGGTACACGAAGTACTTGAATTTAGGTTTCCGCTCTTCCTCTCCTCACCTAGGGTGTGCTAGCCCCTCTTATAGCATCATTCCCAGGTGGCTCATGCCCAATTCTTCCCCAATAGGTCATCTCTTGGTTCTCTCCTAGCTCCTTCCACTACGCCTTCTGGGTGTTCAAGCATACAAATAAGAAGCACCTATAGGGAAGGGATCTTCAAGTCTACTTGGTCATCTAACTTGGGTAAGTTACATCTTTTAAAGTACATTTGAAATATTCAGCTTTGGCCTTGTTTGTAAGGGGATCATCTGGGCCAGCCACAGTGTCTTCTTTCCTAGTCTGAGCATCACTGGTATGAGCATCACCTGGGAGCTCAGTTAGAAATGCAGGTTTTTGGGTCCCAACCAGATTTGTGCAATAGGCATCTCTAAGGAGGAGTCAAGAATTCAAGAATTCTGTTTTACTTATTTTTATTTTTTTATTTTTAGAAGGGGTGGTTCTTGCTATATTTCCCTCCCACCTCAGCCTTCCTTAGCTGGGATTACAGGTGTACACTACTGCACCTGGCTTGCTCTGTTTTAACAAGCTCTCCAGGTGTCCCTTACATAAGCTAAATTGGAGAAGTCTCATTCTAGATTTTCCTACCTATTGTCATTCTTGTTTAAAATAATATTGTAGAACCCAAGTTCATGTCAGTTATGAACAAATCGCATATCACTCACAGAATTTTTTAAAATGGAAATGTTAAATGAACTAAGAACATGTGTATTGGCTGCTTTGGTAAATGTAGAAATCGATTTTTAAAGCAAATAATCATCTTTTTGTTTTGAAAGCTCGGTTATGTTTTTACCCACTCTCTTAAAATATACCATATCTTTCACAATCAGTGAAGACTGTGTTTGATGAGGATGCAGTCTTGGGGTCTCCAACAACTAAACTGAACGTCTATAAAGAAAACAGTCAATGCTACCAAGCACATAATAGAATTCAATGTTACTATGAATGCATCCTTTCATATTCAAAGTTATGTGGTGATTTTTACTGTACTTCAGTAAAAGTAGATTGGCAAATAATAAACTTGAGTTTCAAATTAAATAAGACTATTGTTACTCCACACCATGAAAACTAATCAAGGGCTGAATCACAGGAGCTGCAAGGAGGTAGACTACAGGTCCACCATCTGAGGCCATAGCTCTTCACTCTGATGGGTTCCTCTGGCTGCCACACCCACCAGCTGGGTTATACCACTCACAGTTGTTCTTAGCAGCCCTCCTTCCACCCAGGAGGTGAGCAGATGTGAAACAGACCTAATTTGGCCAGATTGGGGGAGGTGGTGGTGGTGGTTAGTTTTTCTTGCTTTGTCTCCACCTTCGAACTCCAAATTCATCTGCAACTTCCTCCTAATTAAAAATAACATCTTGAAGGCATGAACATCTATCCTTGACCACCATAGTTCCTCTTCTGTTTAGCTGACTCCCACTCTGTCCTTAACTACACTATCAGCTTCTACTAAACTCAACTCTTTCCAAACCTAGTTCTAATTATGCCAGGTGGTCCGGGATATTCCTTCACTGTTCTTGAAAAGTTAGCTCTGTTTTTTTGTCTTCTCTTTCCTTTTCCTTTTAACTAAATTGTGGACTTTAAAGTCCATGTTGATGATGCATCTCACCCTAATTAACTGGCTCTACTCCACTTTAGGCATCCATAGCTGTTCCTACCTTGGACCATTCAACAGGAACCCCATGTTCTCTGCATGTTTATGAGCTCCCCGAAGAAAGACTGCTGTCTACTGTATTATTCACTGCTGTACCCTCAGTACCTGGCATACAGTAAGTGATCAACAGATATTTATGAAATAAGTGAATTTTGAACTTTAGTGTTTTCTCTCTCCCACCTCTTTCCAGGCTTCCTTCATAAATTCCCTTTTGTTTGCACCTGTAACTCTAGCCCTTCCACTCCTCTCTGCCTACGTCTGTCATCCTCCTTCTAGGCTCATTTTTACTGTTGCCCAACCCCGATCTCACTGGGGGTTATTTCAGTCTCGCTCTAGCTCACTGCACATCCCCAGCTTTCTCACCCTCTAGTGCTCCACAAAGTGTACCTTGTAGCTTCCCACCAACCCTGGGTAGGCCATGCCATCTATTTTTTTCTGTACCTGCCTTTAATCTATTGAGGGTGACTTGTCCAGTGACAGAGCCTACGACTCCAACTCCACATGCCTATCATAGCCCCACAGTGGCCACTGCTACCACGTTCTGTTCTCATAGGTCCAAACCCCCCTCCTGCCACTGTTTCCCTTAACACTCATTCTTAATGGGGAAGACTAAATAACTTACTTTCCCACATTTCCCTTTTTACCCTTCCAAAATTTCTCCTTTTATCCATGAAAGGCTAATTAACACACCTGGGTTCCTTAACTGCTTTTTTCACATGTGCCAGGACCTTGCTCTATCAATTCTGCACTCTCTCCACATCCATGCACACACTTGAAATTTTAATTTGCCCCTTTCTGTTAAATCATTTCCCTTGCTCTATAGACAAGCTCAAATCTCTCTTAAATTTTTCTTTCTTTAACAGGTTGTTTATCTTTAAATTCTATTCCACTTCTTCTCTCCTCTGTAAAACATCTTCAGAGTACTCTATATTTGTATTTTTACTTTCTGATTACTTGCCAAATATTTATCCTTTTATTCTGTGGCTTTGCATCACATCATAGCATCTAAATTGCTACTTTGAATTTCACCAATGACTTCTTAGTTTCCAAGTCAGATGACCTTTTCTCACTTTTTATTTTCTAAAACTTTTTTTAACATTCAATCCTAAACCTACCTCTTGTTAACATTTTCTATGCCCTGGATTCTGAGACATGGTAGTTTACTGGTTTTAATTAACTCTCCAGAGTTTTCCTCCTGAAACTCTGATTTCCTTTCTTTTCTCTTAATTATAAATGATTCCCCAATGACCTTCTTTTGACCTTTCCCTATTATATCTCTAACACTCTCTGATTGAAATTATATGTCTTTGAATAGCACCTCTCAAATCTACATTCTTAGCCCGACTCTTTCTCCTATGATGTAGTTCCATATTTTCAACTTCCCATTCAACATTTTACCTAAGTGTCCTGGAACCATGTCTGAAACAAAATTGACTTTCTTCCTACCCAAATCAAGTTTTCTTAGGTCTTCTTTCTATTACTCTGGCTCCCATGTTCTTAATAATTCAGTATAAAAACCTCAGTGTCATCTTACATTCCAACATGAGTGTCTAATACTTCTCATCACTTCCCCACTTCCTGTGTCAAATCTTCCACCCTGACTGCTTCCTGTCTATTCCCACTGCCACTTGTCTAGCTCAGCCACCCCATCTGTTTGCTTCCGCTTCTAGCAACAGCCCTTGTCTTTTCCCATAAAGGAACAATAACCTCTTCCATGCTCTGTCTATGCATTCAGAAAATGGTCACCTCTCCTTTCTGGATTGGCTTGGGGGTGGATATGGGACTTACACTTGGATTAAAACCATAGAAATTCAATTCCAG
The DNA here is from genome assembly GCF_027406575.1 of Nycticebus coucang. NCBI lineage: Eukaryota > Metazoa > Chordata > Mammalia > Primates > Lorisidae > Nycticebus > Nycticebus coucang. The sequence goes on from NC_069789.1 coordinate 75,977,255, forward strand.
GAATTCAATTGAAAATTATAGGCAAGAAAAACTTTCATTTGGATGTGGAGCTAAGAGGATGTAAGCCTAGAGCTACTGGGGACACCTTGCTACCCAAGGGGATTCCCCATCCCCAGCAGGAGTAACATTAATAAAGAAAAACACTCAAGAGAAAGAGAAAGGTAAAGTCCAGTCGAGCTCCTCTGAGCCACAGAAGTCAGACATGACCACAGCCAGCTCTACTCTGCAACTTGCAGATTCACAAGTAAATGAATTCTCTCATTGTGGTTTAAGCCAGTTGGTTATTTGATACTGCAAGTGTCCTGACGAACGTGCTGTCAATTAGTATAAGACGATTACCTCCCTGGAAGAACTATCAGTTTCTGATTATCTTTATAGTCTCTAAGAGCTTCATGTAACATCTTGCCAACATTAAGTTCCTCAAAAATATTTCTGACTAAAAGAATGCATAATAATAAAAGAAAGCAAGCTCACAGAGCACACGGATGTCATACTGAAGGGAATCTTCTCCGGCCTCATTCACAGCCACACAGGTGTATCTTCCCGCATCTTCGACTTTAGCCCTGGGAATCTGCAGTACTCGCCCTCCTGAAAATAGAACCCGACATGTTTACTCCTTTAAATCTTCTTGTAAACATAACAATAAACAAATTCGATATTTCAGGTCTAAAGACTTCCTTGCATTTTCCTTCAGCGTTCCTACTTCATCTGAGAGTTTCGTGTTCATCCCACCTTTATAACCAACAGCGCATTATTAAAATGTGATCTAGTCAGACCTGAGAGATGAATAGTTAGCTCATGGAGATTTTCCTAGAGGGCAAATGCTGCCCTGTGGCCCTCATCACGTTTCCATGTGAAACGTCACTACGCATTGACTTGCTTTTGTAGCTCTGGACACTTTGAGAGACATTTACATCTTTCATTGCAAGTTCTCATGGGAGTAAATGATAGCCAAGGATGTAAAAGTATAAAGTGTACCATTATACACACAATCTTGGAAGAATAACTATGTATTTTTAAACTTTTCATGGTGATAATGTAAATTTAAAGAGAAGTGAGGATAATGGTATAAAAACTTTCACCCATGTTCACTAATTATTTATATTTCACCCCATTTGCTTTCTCTCTCTCTGTCATGTGTATATAATCTTATTCTGAACTATTTGAGAGTAATTTGGAGACACGGTGCCTTTTTATTCCAAAATACTCATAAATCTGTATTTCATAAGAACAGAATTTTTACCCTGTTTGTGGCAATCTTTACCTGGCAGAATCAATACTTTATCACTTGAGGTCAGGGGATGGCCGTCTTTGTACCAGGTCAGTGTCGGAGGAGGAGCAGCATTAGTCTCACAGTACAGAGAAATGGGGTTGTTGATGATGACATCTTTGGCTTCACCACTCCTTCCAGTATCTAGCATGTTTCCCATCTCCCAGAGTTTCTGAAAACTTGGAGGGACTATGGAAGAAAGGCATCAAATTCGTTCACGTGTGAATGCCAGTGTAAACCTATTAAGCAAAGATCTTGGTTGTATTTTCACAAGCCTGCTTTGTAAATGTAATAGATTAGACAATGTGAAAATATGTTCAAGTAGGCAGACACTTACTAACTATAACCCTTAGCGCCCCCAAAAGTAGTAGACAGAAGTCAGAGCTGGTTCTTATATGGAAGAATAAGAAATATGGAGCTCCAAATGCTATGCTCATGCTTTACTCTCCCTATTAAAGGTCTCTGGCACTTACACAATGGAGGGGTCCCTCTCAGGGAGAAACATGGCTAAGGAGTATGATCATAGGAAGAAAGATTAATTTCGAGGGACCATAAAAAATAGTGACTCAATTTACAATATTTTCCAATGATGTGTCTTACTAAGAAGGCTAAAAAGGTTATGTAACCAGGATTAAAAACTCCATTAACAAAAATAACAGGGCATTCTCATTCTTTTCTGGGGACAAATATGAACTTTCTAGAAGGTAATTTGCCCGTCAAAAGTATTAAAATAATCCATAACATTTGACCTAAAATCTCCATTGTTAGCAACTTAAAAAAAACAAAGATGAACTTAAATGTGTATAAAGATGGTCAATGTAATGTCACTTATAATATTCCAAGTGAAAACTTGGAAACAACACGTTCAATGACAGGAGTCTGGTTAAATTAATATTTGGATGCTCAACTGGATGAAACAGGCATAGTTATTAAAAATTATGTTCATATTAAAATCAACATTAACAATATCAATATTGTTAATGATTGCAGGCAGCATCATTTTGCTAAGAGCTTTATATAATTTATATCATTTAATATTTACCCAAATTCTATAAGACATTAATTTTAAAAGGTAGGAAAGGGAAGACATAGAGACTTAAAATATTTAGATAACTTGCTCAATCACAAAACTTGTAGGAGCCAAATCATCATTCAATTCCAATTCTGACTACTCCAAATTCTGTACTTTACTAATTTCCTGGCTTCCATGTAATTGTTATTGAAACGCTTCATGATGTAATGTTAGAGAAAAGCTACTGTAACACAGATGTCTACAATATATGATCCCAATTTTAAAAGTACACATTTTAAAATGTCAGAAGGAAACACATAAAATAACAGAGGTAATCTTGAATGAGGAATTCATTTTCTTCTTTAATTGGTTTTTAATAATGAATTTATATTATTGTCTACAGAAACAAAACTACACTATTTAAAATAAATCAGATAGATCTCTGTTCCATTACTTAGATCATACAAATTAAAGTAAATGCAATAATCATATTAGTATTACCTTGTATATTCACGTCAAAATCCAACTCATCTTCACCTGCAATGTTAGATGCTACACAAGTATATCGCCCGGTATCTGATATCTGAGCCTCCTTTATTTGAAGAGTGTGTCCATTTGCAGCAATATTTACATGATCATCGGATTTAAGGGGCTGTGATTCAATTATGATAATGTTAATATTAAGTACCACAAGGAATCCTTTAAGAGGTCATGCAATTGATAGTTTTTGTGAATCTTTAACAATAAAAATAAATTTTTAGGCAAAACATTCAAGACCACAATAATTAATTTAATTTGATTAAACTGATTGTTTTTGAGTAATCAAATATTTATTTTTTTGAAAATTATATCTGATTCATTTTACATTTGTGCCAGATATTTGTGGGTGATGCATTTTTTATAATTAAAAAATACGTTTTAATTTTTTTATAATTAAAAATTATATCTGATACACTTTACATTTGTACATTTATATTTTTACAGATATAAAAATTATATCTGATACATTGTCCATTTGTGGGTGATGCATTTTTTTTATAATTAAAAAACATGTTCTTAGGTACCATATCCATTTGTCCATGTTTGCAGCTGATCTTACATAGTATTAAAAACATATGTCTTTCTTTTATGATAATTTTGTAGAAAGTACTAGAATTTCTTTATGAAAGATAGAGGTAATTAGCATAACCCAATTTGATCTATAATTATTGTTCATTCAGAAAAGTCATTACTTCCTAAATGAAAAATTTCAACCTAAAGATATTTGTATTATGATGTCTTATTAAAATTAAGAATATACTTAATAGAACATTAACTTACAGATTTGTATTAATTGTTGTTTTGATAACATTTCACATATAGAATATTTTTCATCTTCTAAATATTTCTATTTATACTAAATTCTCCCTCATTCCTTGAAGGCTTTAACTCCTTGCTCACTGTCATTCCTTCTAATGATACTTGTTTTCTCACAATTCTCAGTCATTTAAACACCCGTTTAGAATGGAGTGCTGTGTTCCTTCATTTCCTCGACCTCTCCTTTAATTTTCTTGTCTTCCACTTTGTCTCAGCCACTAAGCAGGAGAGTCATATTTAGACCTTGTAAATACCTGTAACCGCACTCCATAATCAGTTTCAAGTTCTCACTCTCCACCACCTCCAAACTTTCTACCCTATTTCTTCTAGTATCCAAATTACATTAACCTTTTGCTTCCATCAGAGAATCCACAATCCGCTGACCTTGCAATCTTTTCACTGCCTCTCATTCTCTGGCTGAATTCAACCCCCTCCCTAACCAGAGAAGGTCTATCACTATGATAATCACTCCTTGTATAAATCTCAGCTCCCTTGCTTCCTTTACCCTTTATTTTCCTGTTTAAACCAGTCTGTAATGTCCATTCTAAGAATCCTCTGGTCTGTTGACGGACATTTCTCCAGCAACTGTGTCGTCTCTCACCTACATGATCATCTATTTCTTTCTTTCTCCACTGGCCAGTTTTTAATCTTACAGAAACAAACAAAACTCTCTCTTGCTGCAGCCTGTCTCTACATTTTTTAATACCCTTTGTAGCAGAATGATCTAAAAGTGTTTTCTACATTTGTAATTTTCAATTTCTTTCCTTACATCTTTTCTTAAGTCTATTCTAATTAGACTCTCACCATCACTATTTAACCAAAATGACTCGGTCAATGTCCCCAATGACATTCAATTCATCTTGCTACATTTTGGGGTAAAGTCTTTGTTTTGCCTCTTCAGTGTCATTTAAAGCAGTTTAACTTGTCTTCATTTTGATATACTTTTTTTCTCTTATCTTGTGGGACATAGCATTTCCTTACATCCCAATATTTTAAATGTAAGAGTACCCCAGGGCTTAATTATTGTTCCTTTTCTCTTTCTATCTAATCTCACTGTCCTAGTAATCTCATAAAAAATCTTGGCCTCATCTCTGACTCATTTCTTTCCATCACACCCCACAGCCTGCTACTACTTTGGTCTAAGCAACCACCATCTCTCTGTTGGATTAGAGCCCTTTCTTTCTTCCCAAAGTACGGAAGCCAGTGTAACCCTTACAATCTTAAGTCATATCATATCATTTCGTATCATTCCCAGGTTTAATGTTCAGTTGGTTTCCCATTAGAACAAAGGCCAACTGGTCTCCAAGGAAGTATATTCTGCCTTTTCATTAATCTTCAACTCAAATATTCTGCGTTCTATTCCAGGAACTTGGCCCTGATATGTACTCTGCTTTGGAATTTCTCCTAAGTTGTCTTATACCAATTTCATTTACTTTCTTTGGATTTCTGCTTAAATATCACCCTATCAGAGAAGCTTTCCATATTTAAGTAAAAGATCACACATGCCACCATTGGTATTCCTGTCCTTGATCGAGTTTTTTCTGATACCTATACCATCTGACACATTAAATATTTTACTGGTTTATTCATTTAGTTTTTATCTTCTCAAAGTTCCTTTGAGCAAAGACGTTTGTCTGTTTCTTTCATAGCTGTATTCTCTGCACCTAAAAGAGTGTCTGGCAAATAGTAGATGTTTAGTAAATAATTCAGAACACAAAAAGTCATTATTAACATTGTGTCACTTGTAAAAAATAGCATAATTTAAATTTTCTATGCTAAAAGAAAAACTTTAGGATATGAATAAATAAAACTCAAGGAGTCTATCAAAATTTAGTGCGGCAAATACTACCAATGTTTTTTATGGTTTTTCTCAAAAACACTGCTTTGTTTAAGTAGTGTTGCTTTTCTCCAGACTGGAAAAATAGGAGAATGGATATGGAAAGTAAATTCAAAACAGTAACTTCTTTTGTGCTCACATTCTAGGGGACCAAACCCTGACAAATTTAGCAGTGTAAAGTTATCATAATTAGATCAACTTCAGAGTCTGGATTTCAAACTGTAATTTAAGTACTCAGAATGAAATTTTAAGAAACAAAACAAAGTTGCCTCATTCCTAGTGAAATTCTAGTCTTTACTCAGGTTTTATGTGCATATGTATTTGTGTATGTGTAATAACTACAAGGAAGGACAAGGCTTTAGAGAAAATTAAAAATAAAATAGAACGATTTCAAAGAGAAAGAAATTGTTTCCAAGTAGATTCATATACACTAGATATTATATCATGAAGTGTGCTTATAGTCAGGAAAAAAAAAAAAACCCTATAAACAGAACATGGTGGGAGTTCTGTATTTTTCTTTTAGCAATGGCTTCCAGATGAAACTTGCTTATTTTATAAGAGATGATTTTTTTTCTAGCTGCCAGATTGCAAAATCCATCTGGGACCTGAAAAAAAATAAAACTGTATCTTTCCTGCATCTTAAATCATGACTATAACTGGAAATGAACTGACCATTTGGTTGATTATGTGTAAAATGGGACAAATAGCAGCTTAGTTGTTTCACATCTGTAGTAAAGTACGGTGTTAACTGCAGCTAAAAATTCTATTTTGGTCTAAGATCAACAGCACATATGTCTTTAAAACACTCATGGAAGAATGTAAGTTGAATTAGAATAGGCTTAGATGGTCTGAAAGTCAGATCACAGAATTAAAGGATCTGCCTTTTATTTAAATTTTCTCATCGCTTCCAGTTAACTGTATTGGACCCCTCATCATATCTTTTGGTTTTCAAAAATTTATCTTGGAATATTAAAAATGTTACCTTTTGTAAGGGAGTTAAAGAGATTTAGAGAAAGTTCTGAGTAAATTTAGTACCATGTTATACGTGGTACCTGTCATTCTAATCTACTTTAGCAACATTTGTCTGTTTCTTCTCTACTAAGTTTGCTTATTCTGTGAAACCACAGAACAAAAAACCTATTCCCTTAACTTTCCAGTGAGAAGGCAGTTAGATTTTCATAGACAACTACTAATCTACACAAAAACAATCCTGCAAACTTTCCAGTGAAGGAATAACCCTAACATTGTTGAACATGGTTCAGAGATTTGTTGTTGCTGCTGCTGTTTTGCAATTTTAGATGCTAAGAGGATGACGTTTGCTAGTTTTAAGGCCACATTGAGTTTCTGACTCACTTATATCTGTTTTGTTTTTTTTTATTTGACCATTTTTGTCTTAACAAAATTATCACCAAATGAAAAAAGCTGTGACTGGCCTGTCCATCCTTGTACCAGCTGAGGGAGGCAGAAGGAATTGCATAAGCTTCACATTCCAAGGTCAGGGTGTTGTTTACTTTGATCTTCACTTCTTTAGGGGAAAGACCTGGCCCCAAAACGTCCCCTTTCTTGATTATGGGTGGAACTAAATAAATGAATATTAAAGAGTTAAACATCAGGTCCTTAAAATACATGAAATACCAGGGAAATCACACAGAGAATCATGTAACAAGAAAACAAGGAAATAGCAGATGCATTTCCTATGATGGCCTCTCATTAAGGACCTAAGTTACCATCTTTTTTTTTTTATTAAGTCTTTTGTACATAGATCATAAACACGTTTATGCCATTTTCAGTGTGTTGATTATTTGTACAAATTGGAGTGCTTACATCATACTAATCAACATAGCTTTCACCTCATTTACCCAATTATAGCATTGCAGCTCAATTCATAATTGCCAAGTCATGGAAGAAGCCCAAGTGCCCATCAACCCATGAATGGATTAATAAATTGTGGAATATGTAGACCAGGGAATATTATGTAGCAGTAAAAAAAAAATGAAGACTTTACCTAAGTTAGCATCTTATGGAAACAGTAGTTTTCAGATACAGGATGTACAGAAAAATATTCTTCATTATGATACTGCCATTGAAGCTCACATCCTTTATAGAGCAGTTAGTTTCATCTGCTCCAGGTCCACAGACAGCCCAGGCGTGAACCATAAAACATATTTTATTGGTCATTAAGGGTACTGAGTCAAAGAACAAAAGACTATCAGGAAGATACTCTTCCTTTATAAATATAAAAACAAAATGTTGAGATGTGAATCCTATTAACAGCAATATTAGCTTTGCCTTTTGTTTACACGTAAGTGTACATTGGAATATCACTGATGATCTTGTCTTGGGCAGTTGATTATAGCATATTCATCTAATGACAGTTTTGTACGTGAAAGTACTATAAATCAACCCAGAGAGTCGTTCAGAAGGAAAACTAGAGACGCTTAAGGAAGTGCCACTGACAAGGTCTCCAACAAGAAGACAGTGAGTGGACTGAGTGGCCCCTTCACCTCTTTAAGTAATTGAGGCTATGGGTATAATGCTTAATTCAGTTCCCATCCTTAAGGAAGCAAGTTACATAAACAGGAGTCTTTAATGATGCGTGTAAATGTTTATGAACCATAATGAAAAGTAGGATTGAACAAATCAGAAAAATTGGGATGGATGTGAAACAGTGTTCTTTCAGAACTTACTGTAGACCTTCACTTCATAGTGCTTAATCATCTCCCCAGCCTCGTTAGTGGCCACACAGGAGTATCTCCCAGCATTGTCCTCCTGTGCATTGAGGATCTGCAGAGTCCTACCCCCTGAAAAGTCATGGAGTATCAATGAGTCTCTCAAGTCACTGTGGTAGCACAGTACACTCAAACTGTAAAGGTTTTAGTTCTTATCATTAGCGTATTTCTTCTCATACATGCTGATTCTGTGATAGACATCTGACCTTGACAAAGTACAATATACACTATTCTGTGATAGACATCTGACCTTGACAAAGTATAGCATACACAGCAAGGCGGGTGAGGATAGCCATGGGGGAACCACAGGTCATCTGTGGTGAGGACTCTCATGCCCATTCTGACCCCCTATGCCTCTATACATCTTCTTATGTCACTTTCTTTATAAGTAGGTTTTTGCCTTAACCACCTTTTTACTCTCACCTGCCTGGCCTATCAGGCAAGATTAATTGTGTTGAAATACCATTCTTATGATGGTACTTTCCTCCTTAAAACTCTTATATGGTTCTCAATTGATTAAAGAAGAAAGTCAAAACTCTTTAATCCAGGAATTCAAAACACGATTCTAACTTTCCTTGCTGACCTCATCTCCAGCCGCTTCCCACTCACCACCCACGCACACAATATCTCCACTCCAGTGGAGTTGAGAGGTGCACCTATTACTTGCTCATGGCTAGGCCATTCTTACTTTATACCTGTCTTGCACTAATCACCTTAATGGATCCAAAACCTCTCCTAACTCATTTCCAGTCAACTGTCAACTACGTTCTAGAACTTTCTCTAAAGTTGGGTTCAAGTTCTGACCAAGTAACAAAGCTTTTTCTGACCACTTGAATTCACATTGGCCATTTCTTCTTTTGAATTCTTTTAAAAGTTTTCATTACCCCATTTATCATACCCCTGACTGTTCATAATCCATGATTATTCACAGACTCACATTGCTAATGAATTTTTGCATGTTATCTTTCACATAAGACTATAAATTTCTTTTTTTTCCTTTTTTTAATTTTTATTAAATCATACCTGTGTACATTGATATGATCATGGGGCATCATTCACTAGCTTCACAGACCGTTTGACACACTTTCATCACACTGGTTAACATAGCCTTCCTGGCATTCACTCAGTTACTGTCAATGATTATACCTTTTAATGCTTTCTATTTTAATATGTATATTTCCAGATTTAAAGAGGAATAAATTAATTCTTTCGATCTAAATACTAACTCTCCTTCAAGGTTCAATTCAATAGGAAATGAATTTCTATCATTTTCAACATGCCACATTATACCTCAGCAATAGGTTATTTGTAGTCTTTATTTATTTGCTCTTTTATGTAGACATTGTTATGATCTTTCAAAAAGTGATTTTCAGTTTGTTACATTATAAAACAGACAACATTTAAAAGTTTTAACAGAAATAGAGCATGACACAACCAATAACATAGGTGCTTTCGTGAAAAGTAACTGATGACTCTGCTTTTCTACAACAGAAGATGACAAAGATGCATCTTGAACATCTTAAGTAAGTTTTTTTACCTGGAAGTATACGAATATTTTGGTTCGATTCTAGAGGAGCTCCACCCTTAAACCAGGTGATGATAGCTGGAGGATATGAATAAGCTTCACAGACCAGAGAGGTGGGGCTGTTTAGGATAACAGTGACATCTTCATGGCTGCCATCACCATCCACACCAGCAATTGTAGGAGACACTGAAAAAGATTAAAATGAGATTGAAGAAATATATTTATAAACGTCTCTATTTTTGCATTTCTAAATTTCCATTATACATATGTATATATTTTCTATTCCCTAACAGTTACAGAAAACAGTTAATTACTGTTCTTAACTCAACACAAAAGCAGTGAAATCCCTCTAAATTCTCCCAGGGTGACGGAAGAGATGACACATTTAAAAAAGATCCTAACATAACATATTAAGGTGACAATGGGAATGTTGGGGGAGGTAAGCAGAGGCTCAGCGTTCAGTCCAACCTGAAGTCAGCATGGGGTGCGAAGCGTCTCATTAGGGAAGGCCTCTTAAAGACCCACACGTTAAAGTGAGCCTGAAAAGATGAGTGGCAAAGAAGGGGGACTCAGCCAAAGAGGGAGTGTATTGAGAACATAGCAGTAGTAAGCACTGAGGGGCAGGCAGGGAACACAGAGAAGACAGACTTGAGTTGGTCAATATCAGAATCAAGAGCAAAAGAGACAGATGCATTTGTTTCATAAACGATAACGAGGGACTGAACTAGAACACATGGGAAAATATAAAGAGGAGGGAGCAATTAAAGAAAGATTAAGGATGCTAATTGGCAGGACTTGAAGATGGAATTTAGGGACTAAAGGAAACTGAGCCCAAAGAAAACACCTAGTTTCCTTGCTTGGGAACTTGTCAAACTTCAGTGAAACAAAAACATACAGCAAGATTTGTTCATTCCTAGGGGAAGATGGTCGGTTCAGTTGTGAATATCTTATACTTTAAGTGCCGATGAGAATACCAGGTAGAAATGTCCAACAAGCAATTCTATATGGGAATTTGAACCTTGCAAGAAATATCTGGGTTGTGGGTATGGATTTTCAGTCTTTTGTCTATAGGAGATGATGATTCTATATCTGGGAATGAATCATATAACTCGAAAAGCATATCTAGAGCAGGGATTTTCACCTGTCGCACCAACACACTGGTATGCCGTGAGAGGATCTTAGTTGTGCAGCAAAAAACTTTGAAGATCATTAATTAAATTATTTTCAACAGAAGTTCAAAGCACGGTAAGTGTATTCTTTTTATTAATTCTATTTTTGACCAACATAATTTAAGTGTGCTACGGAAATTTAATTACAGGTTCAAGTGTGCTGTGAGATTAAAAAAAAAAGGTTGAAAAGCACGGACCTAGAGTAACAAGAGCAGTGAAATAAGGACAAAATACCAGGGGCTCAACGTGGAAGAGACAGATCAAGTAAGAGTTCATGAAGGAGAGAGAAAGGGAGAGATCAAAAGTGTGCAAGGAAAACTAGGGAAGATCACTGTCAAGGAGAAAGAGATCACTAATGTACAAAGCATTAAGATTATGACTGAAAAACATTTGCTGAACCCAGCAACAGGATAGTTCTTGCCAAAGCAGCAATGAGAATGATGTGGGCTGGCCAGGTGCAGTGGCTCATGCCTGTAATCCCAGCATCCTGAGAGGCCAAGGCAGGTGGATTGCTTGAGCTCAGGAGTTCAAGACCAGCCTGAGCAAGAAAGAGACCTTGTCTCTCTCTACCAAAAACAGAAAAACTAGCTAGACCTTGTGGTCCCAGCTACTTGGGAGGCTGAGGCAAGAGCATTGCTTAAACCTAAGAGTTTGAGGTTGCTGTGAGTTATGATGAAATGGCACTCTAGCCAGGGTGACAAAGTGAGACTCTGTCTCAAGAAACAAATAAATAAAATAAAATAAAAATAAGAATAATGTGGGCAGAAGCTTGTTTTTAGAGGGACAGCAAGGATAGACAGGGAGTAGTTAAAATATGAAGCAGTGGAGACAGTAGAAGGTGGAGCTGCAAGACAGACAGACTCTGGGAATCACTGACATACCAAAGAAGGTGGGAGGATAGGGGTCAGGGCAGAAGTGCGAGCAGTGACTGAGAACAAGAAGGACAACTCATGCTCTTGGAAAAGAAAACGTAAAGGTATTGAGTTTATGGCTAGGTGGATTGGAAGTTGCAAATATGGACACTTAAATAGCTTCAACTTTATTAAGTTGGTGAAAAAGGCTTTGATTCAGATCTAACAGCCTTCTGTGAAGGAAGGATAGTGACAAAGAAATGTACAAGTAACCAGAAAATGGTGAAGTTGAGGGGAAGGTGGGCATAGTCAGCTGGTAGGACTTAGGATACCTACAATAAGGAATAAGAGGCCAGCTGTGGTAGCTCACACCTGTAATCCTAGCATTCTGGGAGGTCGAGGCAGGTGGATTTTCTGAGCTCAGGAGTTCAATACCAACCTGAGCAAGAGCGAGACCCCATCTCTACTAAAAAATAGAAAAACCAAGGCAAGAGGATCACTTGAGCCCAAGAGTTGGAGGTTTCTGTGAGCTACGATGACACCATGGCATTCTACTCAGGGCGACAGTTTGAGACTCTGTCTCAGAAAAAGAAAGAAGAAGAGATCCCCACTGGAGATGACCTCAGGGGAGCTGATGTCTCTAGAAAGGGTCAAATTTCAATTATAGCTAGGAGCTACACAGAGTTTTAAATCAGGTTTTCAGAGAAGACAGCACAGGTTATGGAGATGAGTCAATCTGGGGAGATAGATCAGTAGTGGGAAGAATAAGGCAAGAGGAACTTAGAGGTCTAAGAGAAGCAAGGAGCTCCAGGAGAGGAGCAGTAACCCAGACGTGATGCAGGGCTGGGCATTTGCCGGTTATACACTGGCTGGATGTGCAGAGGTCTCAGACATGTAAGGAGATGCTTGGCTCATTAATTTTTATTCATAATCATCCATGTACTCTGTTACGCAATGCTGTATTAGGTGCCAGACGTAAGCCCTGTACAAAAAAAGGGGTTCTGACCTTGGGGATTTATGGTTTTGGACAATTATTATATTATATATATATACACACACACACCTATTCCCTTAATTATTATCTAGTATTTTTTTCACGCAACATCTCAAAGCTGAGACTTTGGGTATTTTGATTTAACTATATTTGCATATATATCTTTTCTACTCAGTTAGACGGAGGGCTTCTCGAAGGCTGTGTTCCATAGGAGAGGCTGTTAAGAATCGGAGTTATCTATCTACTCTACCAGTAGCATAGGCAATAACTACAGAACAAACACACACGACCAAAATTTGCCTAGACACATACAGGACAGTTGATTTTAGTAGTTATTTTGATATTGGTAATCAAATACAATACAGTTAGGTGGTGCATTTTAAATGTTAAAAAGTGAGCAGAAATTAAGAATCTATTTTAACGTCTTCCCTGAGACATGGGCATGACTTTGATATTGCAGAAACTGAATGTTCCCATACTCACAGTTATGTCATTACGCCTGGGCCACACAGACATTGATATGGGCAATTTCCAATAATTGCAGAAGGATGAAATACTTCAGTTTGAGACCAATTTATTGTTTCCCTGCTTCTTTTTGACCAGCACATCCTTACCTTTTACCACTGCGTGGTTCATGCCTATCTTATTCATAGCTATGTCCCTAGCACAAGACACTGTGCCTGGTGCCTGGGGACACAGTAGGTATTCCACACAGAATGAATGAATTTGTGAGTTAATTAATGAAGGATAAACAGTAAACAACACAAAGTGCTGATCCTTCTTGCACTACGAAAGTCTATGATAAAAACATTAAGTACACAGAGAAAGAAAAGAAGATAATTTAGCCTATAGTCATGCCTGATTTTTCAGGATCTGAAGCAAAGCTTACACTTACCAAGCACATTAAGACTGAAACTTTTGCTCTTGTCACCAGCTGTATTAGAAGCCAAACACGTGTATCTTCCAGTGTGTGACACTTGGGCATTGGTAATGTGAAGAGAGTGGCCACCAGACTCAATGCTATGGGCTTCGTCTTCTTGGATAAGCTGCCCATCTTTGTGCCAGGTGATTTTTGGCACTGGATTCCCTGTGAGAAAAGCCATTTCAGAGACCTGGCTAATAATCACGTCTGCAGTTGATAAATAATGACTGAGGGGCTTTGCACTCATTTGCCTCCTCACATAGCTCACTTCTAAAGCAGTGGAAAAACCATTTATTTAAAAATAAATTTGCAAGCTAACCTATTTTATCATAATAATGACCATGCCATAACTTAAAAAATATACATAGATTACAAATCAGTTTTGAATGAAGTTAGTTTGCACCTAGAAGTAAAGTTATTCTAAATTGACCTTTGTGTTTAATTAAAATTATACCATACTTCAGATGATTATAATTAAGTATTTTCAGACTAATCCTTTATAAAGAATATAGCATGCATTTTTATTAAAAAACTATTACTCACAAATACCTTTGCATTCATATTTAATTTTTAAACATTTTATATTTTGGTTGTAAAAAGAGTTAAAAAATGAAACAAGCAGATATTTTGAGTTTACACCAGGATTCCAGCATACATAGATGGGTAAATGGATAGATATTAATCATTCTTTTAAATTTATAGACTATAAGAAAAAGATCTTTTATATCTGTTTTAAAAGAAAGCTTATATTAAATACTAAGTATAAATAATTTTTGAACCAGTTAAAATCATAAAAGTAAGTCATGTTAGGTACGAGGGCTAGGATTATATAGTAGAATTGTCCAGCTTGAGAGGAAAATTCTATAAAATTTGACAACTGTTCTCTGTGCAACTGTTGTTAAATTATCACATTGTTTCCAGAAAAATAGTTAATAGATTAAGAAATAGTATATATTACTTCTTTATATCTGCCTTTCCTAAAACAGAAACATTTCCTTGCTTACTTAAATTTATTGCTCAAGACATGTAAACAATGAAATAAGAAACTTATCAAATCTTCCTTAAAACTCTGGCTTTCCATAAATGTTATGGGCTACTCTTATTATTCCTTTAAAACTCTGAGACCATCTACAATTAAAGGACCTGAAAATGTCTTTTTAGAGATTTATTTTGATTACATGCAACAAACCAATTTGCTGGTAAAGATGGTAAATTGGTTTTGGATTTTTATTTTTCCTAGTCTTTATTACCTTTGTAATATGGAAACATGTTAAAAACTGACAGTTTTGTTCTTGAACAATCTCCACTATCACATATCGCTATTTTTCCACCCAAACTCCTGTTTCTTTGAAATGAAATTTAAGAAAACAGGAAGAAGAAAGAACGGCCCAATCACAAGGAAGGAAAGAGAAAGTAAAAAGGAGTAGGGCAGGAAAAACATATATGTATGTAGAAACAAAATAATTTTTTTAACAAAGAATAATTTATCAAATTGAAAGAAAAGACCCCTCCCTCCCTCCATTCTTTTTTTTTTTTTTTATTGTTGGGGATTCATTGAGGGTACAATAAGCCAGGTTACACTGATTGCATTTGTTAGGTAAAGTCCCTCTTGCAATCATGTCTTGCCCCCAGAAGGTGCGGCACACACCAAGGCCCCACCCCGCTCCCTCCTTCCCTCTCCCTCCATTCTTTTCATCTTTCCTTCCTCCCTCTTTCCTGTTCCTCCCTTCTTCCCTCCCCTCCTTCTTTCCTACTCCTTCCCTCCCCTCTTCCTTTCTTCCTTCTTTCCTCCCTCCCTTCCTTCCCTCACTCAATTCCTACTTTCCTTTCTTCCTCCCTTCTCTCTCTTTCCCCTTCTCTCTTTTCTTCCTTCTTTCCTTCTTTTCTTTCTTCTGGGTATTTCCTTTTTGTCTCCACAGAATCTGAGAGGCTTCTACCCTTCATTTCTACCAGCTATATTTGTCTCGAATTCAATTTCAAATGTCCATTAGAGTAGCTGGACTTTTCCCCAACCAGTTCAGATCTGTGTGGAGGGTAATGGCTGTCAGTGAGGGGGGTGCACCAGGGGTAGGAGAGCTGAGCCCCTCACCTGTCACTTCACAAATCAGCGTAACACTCTGTTTCTCTTTTACCTTCACATCTTCCAAGGTATTTTCACCCACAATATGAGGTGGTACTAAAAAATAAAAAAAAAGAATGAAAAGAAAAGAAAACCACACACACAGAATAAATAACATCTCTAGCAGCAGGGCTCATATTTTACAGGCATCTATTGTTTTTTATATATATATGTATTTTTTTAAAGACAACAGTATCATTCTGTCACCCTGGCGTCATAACTCACAGCAACCACAAACTCCTAGGCTCAAGAGATCCTCTTCCCTCAGATTTAATATCTCTAGTAGAGACAGGGCCTCACTCTTGCTCAGGCTGGTCTCAAACTCCTGAGATCAGGCTATCCACCTGCCTTGGTCTCCCAGAGTGCTTAGGGTTACAGGCGTGAGCCACCGCGCCTGGCCAATATTTTTTATTAAGCTATACATGTATAAACTTCAAAACAAATCCCATTTCTCATTCCTTATTTGAATGTCATAATATTATTTGATCAATACTAGTTTTAAGATACATTATAAAGTTACATGTCATGAATTCAGTTATAGTGAATTTTATTTTAATGTAAGTCATGAAGTCTGGATAAAATGTGTTGATAAATCAGTGAGTAAAAAGATATATAGACACGTATTTCTCCCACTATAATTCTACTATGCGCTCACATTAAAAAGTCATTCATCATTCCAGAATACTATTGAATAATTGTGAACCAACAAGACATGGCATTTTAGCCATTTTAATCAGACCGATTGCCTCCAAACAATTCTAACATTGAGCTCTTGTTAAGAGTCACAGTTCAGAAGCCAAACTACACAGAGGAATGAGATCAAACTGTAAATCCATTTAAACCCTTCTTCCCCAATGCATTTAAGCCAATTAGATTTTCTTCTAGATATTGCAAATTATGTAAGTACCTAACACTGAAAGTCCAAAGATTTTTCTTTCTTCACCAGCTGCATTCCTCGCAACACAAGTATATTGGCCAGCATCTTCCATTCTGGTTTGCATCATTCGAAGTGTCCTGCCTCCTGCAAAAGCAAAGCCTTCATCCAAGAGATGCATGCAGACTGGGAGCGGAACTCGGTTACACAAAGGAGTGTAATTTGGAGGGAAACTCCATTTAAGGATAAACGTATAGGAGTCATCCAATGAGATAAAACCAAGCTTGCAGGGAACTAAGAGACACATGCAGAGAATAGGCCAGGAAACCATTTTTGAGGAGTAGAGTCAAAGCAAAAAAGAGTCAGTCATGTCTTAGATTTTGTAGTCATTTTCTAGCTGGTATATATTTTGCTTGGCATCTTGAAGTTAAACTAAAAATATTGTAATAGTTAAACGTGGAATAATTTTTATGTAAATGTTCTCCTGGATCTGGTATTGCCAAGTGTTTCCGTCTGTTTTCTGTTTATATAAACACAACAAGCTGATAGGGAGCTTTTTCTATCGGCAACCTCCCTACCCTCAATCCACCAAAAGGTGAATTTAGTCATGTCAAATACAAACAAAGCTAGTTACCTGAATCTGGTCTTTTTTTCTTCCACAATTGAATTTAAGCAAAGTTGAATGCAGAAATTATCTAAATGTGTTTTAAGAAACTTATCTAAATTCAGGAAGGATTCAAATAGTCATTGCTACTTCAGATTACCAAGACCATAGTATGATTCCAGTAGAGAGAGATGAAAGCAATATAACTTCCATGAACCATTACTGGCTCTACAAACCTCAGCCTCATAAGTCTCATGAGCCTTCTTTTCTCTTTGTTCCCTCATCCTCTCACTTAATCCAGTGAAAAATAACAATGGGTTCTGACAGTAAGTTATATGGAGATAATTTTAGATAACTTCATAACAATGATAGGGTCTTCACCTAAGTCCTGTTTGCAAAAAAATTATACTGAAAGTCTCAAGGGGACTAATCCCAATAAAATCAAGCGTGCAGCAGACTGAGGACCAAGCAAGTCATAATGATGCCATTCATTTGCTTTCATTCATCTATCGCCCAAGACACATGTTCAGATTGTAAAACTGAATAGCTCCATTGGCAGAACCATAAGGTGAAATACTTTTAATGTGTTCACTCAGGGATCTCCAGCTGCTAGTCAAGCAAAAGAAAACTAAATAAAACCAAAACACCTCTCTTGTAAATCTATAATAAGCCAGAGTACATCACTTTATCTTGCCTTTTTTCACTTCCAGAAGCTCTCATGTACTTATTACATTTAATAAGAGCTCTTATTTTCTCAGCAGTTGAACATTTTCTTAAAGCCAAAAAATATGAGTATAATTTCAAGCCACAAAGATATCGTGTTCCTGTTTTTGGTAACCAAATTTTACTAAAATCTTTGCTGATTACCGTACACTTCCTAAGATCAAGGGTGACTGAGTTCTGTGAAAATGAAAGGTTTATAGTAAGGATGTAGGAAAGTTTCCCAAATATCCAGGTTGTTTCTGGCAATAATGATGAGTAGGTGCCGGATGTTTACCATAGCAACAAGTGCTGCCTTAACTGCTTTAGACACATTGACTCATTTCATCTTTACAAAAATCCTAAGAGGCAAATCCTATTGATATCTTCCCTTTACAAGTGATGACACTGAAATTAGTGAAGCTAGACTGAGGTCATAAATATAGTATTATAGGCAATAGATGTGATTGTGCTATTCATAGCCAAGTGCATTCATCAAGATCCTCTCATTTATTAGTTTAACATCAGGAAGGAATGGAGGGACCTTGGATTATTTAGACTTAATTCCAACACTAGGAAAAGATCTTTTCTGAAAATGCTTTCAATAGTGGTAACTTAAACATTGAACAGATTTAGGGGCAGGAAGCTTACAGCCACTTAAAGTAACTCAACTTGACTTTAAACATGCTATTTTTTTTTTTAAAGTTGTTTATATTCAGACCCAAATCTGTCCCTAATATCATCCATACACTGACTTGACTTTTAACCTCTGGAAGTAAACAAAACCAACATAACACTTTCCACATCAAGACTTTTCAAATATTTATGTTTAATTTGCATTAGGCACCCCCAAACCCACAAGGCTTACTTTTTCAAATTAAATAAATCAGATATAATTATTTTATGATCATTTACCATCATGTTTATCTTCCTTTGAAAATATTGTCACTACATCCTTCTTCTAGTCTTCCTAATAAAGTCTGCTAAGTCTAGAGTATATTGATCTCTTCCTTTTCTTACTGGAGAAAATATAGTCTATTAATGTGACAAAATATTGCTTTAGATTTTTTGATAATCATATTATGCTGTTAAGGCATACTGAGTAACTAACACAATTCAGACATCTTTTTGTATTGAGAATTCTGAAGCTATATCCCACCATAATTTCCATCATTGTTTTCCTCGCTTTTTTTTTTTGGCCAGGGCTAGGTTTGAACCTACCACTTCCGGTATATGGGACTGGCACCCTACTTCTTTGAGCCACAGGTGCTGTCCCCTAGATTTTTTTTTTTTTTTTAATATCCCCTTTACTGCAGAATGTTTTCCTAGATTTTAAGAAGGCCAGGCCATCTCAAGCCTTATTTAACCTTCACCTTGTTAGGTTTAACTCAAAATTTCAGCAGGAGGCATATTTGAATTTGGATACCTTCACTCAACATATTAGGTATTTTTGTAAGTATCCAAACTTTTTATTAACCACAAAGTTGGCAAGATTATCTTCCTAGTCTATATCCAAGTCATCACTGGGCCAACAGCAGATTCCTGTGGCATGCCTCAAGAAACCTCTCTCCATGTTTATTCTGATCCATAAATGACAAGGTATTCAGATTTTTCTACATAATCATATGAAGAATAAGCTGAATATTCCTTTCACAATGGTAATAAAATTTTAGCTCACAGGAAGCTTTCTCATCCTAAAAAAATAAACATCATTGAGATTAGTCATGAATAAATTGAAATACTTGGATACAGAGTTATGTTATATAATATGATTTACTATAGGCTTCGGATCCAATTTTAGCACTTTAATTCTTCACTTTTTAAAATGGTTGGTCCTTACTGTAGCATGAATGCTTTGACACCCCATGAATTAAGCAGTAAGTTAGTGGCCAGGTTTCTCTTTTAAAGGAGTCTAGAGACGTTAGTATATTTCCCTCATATTAAAATAGCTCCTATGCCTTTCTAAATATTTTTTGTTAATATGATTAGTGAATATTATAGTAAGAAGCCAGATCAAAAAGGAAAATAAAACAATAAAATCACCGAGCAATCTTAAATTAAGGAGAAATTATGGCCATATGAAGCTAACCAGGCTGTCAGGTTACCAGAATTTCTAGTACCTGAGAGAATCCGCACAGAATTGCTGAGGCTGATGGGCCACCCATCCTTAAGCCAAGTTATTGAAGGCAGAGGAATTCCTGAAGCTTCACAAGTTAAGGACACTGAGTTCTTTTCCACCACACTGATATTTTCAGATGCCCCGTGGTTTCCTATGATGCTTGGAGGGGCTATAAGATAAAACAAAGCAAACAGAACATGGAAAGGAAGTCAGTTACTATAGGGAACTAGAACACATTCTCCTGAGTAAAGTATCTCAAGAATGGAGGAAAAAGTATTCAGTGAACTCAGTACTTCTATGAAACCAACTTATATTTACTCACACTTTCTTATGAAAGATAGAACACAACCATAGCCCAGGATGAAGGAGAGAAATGGAGTGGGAAAGCAGGGAAGGGGGGAGGTTTGATAGAGGGAGGGTAAATAGTGGGACCACACCTATGGAGCATATTGCAATGGTACAAGTCAAATCTATCAAGTGTAGAACATAAATGTCTTAACACAATAATCAAGTGAATGAGGCAAAAGCTATATTAACTAGTTTGATGTAAGCACATCAAATTGTAAAAAAAAAAAAATCAACACATTGTACCCCACCTATGCATAAATGTATTCATGATCTATGTGTATATGACTTAATAAAAAAAAGAGAAAGGTGAAAAACCTATAAAATTGTAAAAAAATATCAAATGCTAAATCTTAAATAGCTTATTGTTAATAATAAGATTTCCAGGCTCGGCACTTGTAGCTCAAGTGGCTAAGCTGCCAGCCGCATACACCAGAGCTAGCAAGTTCAAATCCAGCCCCAGCCTGCCAAACAACAACTACAACCAAAAAAAAAAAAAAAATAGCTGGGCATTGTGGCAGACGCCTGTAGTCCCAGCTACTTGGGAGGTGGAGGCAAGAGAATCACTTAAACCCAGGAGTTGGAGGTTGCTGTGAGCTGTGATGCCACAGCACTAGACCCAGGGCGACCACTTGAGGCTCTGTCTCAGAAAAATAATAATAATAATAATAATAATACTTCTATTTTCTCGTCACCAGAAAGCAAAATAAGTGATCACAATAATGAGCTATCTTTTTTGTGGGTGTGTGTGATGTTCCTAGAAGGAAAAATATCATTTCTTTGTCACTTGCTGCAGTAAATGACTTTTTATTACAATAGTGGTTAGTGATTTTGTTTGAGTCACTCATCTTTTTTGGTATATTTATAGTATGGATTCATACCTTCTTAAGAACAGGATTTTAGAAAAAATAATTCTAATCCTAAAAATTAAGAGTAACCTAACAAAAAGATACTTCAGATTAATTCATTTTTTGTTTTGCATTGTGATTGATGTAACTTTGAAGCACACATTGGTTATAAACTACAGGATATATATATATATTTTATATATTATATATATTTTCATATATTATATATACAAAACACAGGATATATCTATTTATACACATTTTTATATACATATTATATATATAAACATGTTTTTTAACTATAGGATATTAACGCTGAATTTTGAACATGTCTTAATAGGATTTAAGTTATAAGATCCATGACCACTAAACTTATTTTAGTTTCTATAAAATTATAGCTCGAATTTTATGCATCTAAATAGTTGTTCCTATGTACGTGTATGTTTGGACTATTCCTACTGACATTTATGGCTCATTAATTAGAATATTAAGGCTAACTTCAGTACAACTCATGCCCAACTGATGCTGAATCATAAGTCTAAGGAATTTTTGTTTATAATAACCTACTGAAGCCAGAAAATTTGGAACACTTATAATAAAAGAATTTTACTTGGGACAGCATTAGACCAAAAGTGCTTAAAGAAAACCAATTTCCATTTTACTGTGTACTTTCCTCAAAGAATATCCAATATGTGCTTATTTCAGTAAGATAAATAATATGAGGTCAGGCAAAGAAGGATAAATGATAAGACTGATCTAGGGAAGAAGAATGTATTTTAAAAGAATGTCTTATAAATAAAAGACTTTCAAGGCCTCCACTTTTCAGCAAGGATGTTAGATTATATCAGTTAGTGAATAGACCTATTGAGTGTCTTTTTACTTACCATGTACACTTAAGTCATATTTTCTGTCAGTCATTCCTGCTACGTTTACAGCAACACACACATAACGACCCATGTCAGATATGTGAATGTTCTGCAGCTGAAGGATGCGACCTTCGTCCAATATTTCCACTCCTCTTGCCTTGGTCAAGGGGCGGCCGTCTTTTATCCAGGTCATTGTTGGCGGAGGCATACCCTGCACCTCACACTCCAAGGAAACACTCTTGCCCCGAGTGACAATAATTTCAGTAGGGTGGCTGCCACTGTTTGTAATGGTTGGTCGAACTGGCCAAGGAGTGAAAGGTAAAAAGAAATAAATAGGAAATGTTTGCTTCAAATCTTACATAGGAATTTTCATCAGCCAAAGTTAGATCTTTATGTTAAAATATTAACTTCTAAAGAAAAGACCCAAGCCTAATCAATGTGGCATTACTATATTAAGAGGTAGAATTCTTCTCCACTGTTTCTAAGTGGGTTCATACTTAAAAGTATCAATGCAGTAAGAAAGGAATGCTGTGTTTTGTTTGATACAAATACTTGAACTTGTCCATGTAGCTCTGCTTTACCTAAGTCTTCCTAGTCTTTGTAATTACAATGGCTTTTGATACAATGTCTGTTACCTTTCTTCTACTAGCTACTATGAGAGTTGAAAGATGATAGTTTCTTGTGACCACATGAATCAATTTACGCCTGTAAAATCTAAACAGAGATCTCTTGGGGATTTGGGGAAATTTTTATAATAAAGGGGAAAAATATCACCCCTTTCCCTTCTTGCCTTCAATGTGAAATTGACACCCCATGTAGCAACCATCTGGAGACCATGGAAGGAGGACCAGCAGGATTCCAGAGCTCCCATCTGATGTGAGGAAGCTGCCAACCAACTCCGGGGACTAACTGCAACCTCAGGCTTTTTGTTTCGTGAGAACATAAACCTCTACCAGTTTAAGCTACCGAGAGTCGGTTCTTCTGTTACTTGCAGCTAAAATTCACCTAACAAATATTGATTCAAAGAACAAAAGTTAGACCAATTCTAATATACACATGTGTGGAAAGAAAAATGGGCAAATGTCAGTAAGCCTGTGTTCCAGTCCCAGTTCTAGAACACACCAGCCATGTTTCCTTGGCCAGCCCTGGAAACCTCACTGAGTGCAAAATAGAGGCAATAGTTTTGTCTTAGATAAAGCTCATGTAAAGATTAAATGAGATAATGTAATACTTTAAGCACTCTAAAATCTTATACAAGTTAAACATTCTTTAAAATAAAATACTTTTAAATATTGTAAATATACCCTATAGTACAATGCTACCCCTTCCTCCTCCATATGTCCACTATTCTGCCCCCAACAAAGTACAGCCACATGGAAAGCCTGCCATTGGCAAGCCGATGCAGAGTGAAAGGCAGTATTGCTGTATACATAACAGTATTTCCACTCCTCTTCCCTCAGTGGAGGGGCGGCCATCTTTTACCCAGGTCATTGTTGGCGGAGTAATTTCTCTCTAGTTGTATCAGCACAATTTAAATGTGCGGGTAATATGATAGTTATATATTATAACCATACTGCTTTGAATGAATATTAAAGATATGAAGAAAAAGTAAAAGAAGGATGAAAAGGAAGAAAAGAAACTTGTGCAGAAACTTGGCTGATCAATAACTTACTGTAGACTTGCAAATTGTAATCTTTCTTTGTGGTTCCAGCGACATTCCATGCTATACATGTATACAGCCCTGCATCTGATTTTTCAGCAATTGAAATTTGTAACTGTCTGCCTCCAGATAAAATTCTAACTCGCCCCATGGAATCAGCCAGCACTGGAGAGCCTGTAAAGAAAACCAAATGGCAGAATATAAAGCAAAAATACAGAGCATTTTGTTTATGTACTCTGATGGTATTTATTTACTTCCTAGTTCATGTACCCCAAATGTCGGTGACCCTGGGAAATAATCCTGCCCTGGGTGCAAAATGACAGAAGACTAAAATGTAAATAAACAAAGAATTAAGATGATCTGATACTTGGTACAGATAAGTATTTGTTGCTACATAAACTGAAAATACACTTGATGTCAGAATTCAGCCTTAACATACATTGCAAATCTGTCACAAATACAGAAAAAATATTTAATTTAGAAAATAATTTTTTTGGGCAGTGCCTGTGGCTCAAGAAGTGGGGCGCTGGCCCCATGTACCAGAGGTGGCAGGTTCAAACACAGCCCCGGCCAAAAACTCCAAAAAAAAAAAAAAGAAAGAAAGAAAAGAAAAGAATTTTTAAAATTTATTTTAAAAAAGAAAATTTAGTTCTTTGATGGATTTTTTTGACGATTATATGTGCTCTACAGTGCATTTCATTAAAAAACAATCAATGCAAGAAATTCATTTTTTTCTGGCAAGTAATTAGTGTTGAAAATAAGATTTTTCTGCCGGATAATATAAAAGTGTCACAGGTTGAAAACTGACCTTTCTTCTTCCAAATGAGATTTGGGGGTGGAATACCACTTGATTCACACAGTAGACTAATGAGATTCCCTTCAATGACTGTAAGTTGAGCAAGTTCATCAGAACCGTAAATATTTGGGGGTACTGGAAAAAAAAAGAGAAATACTATTTCTATATTAATTTCATACAAAAATTTCCTAACTTTACCTACAAAAAAAAAAGGTTTCTATTCAAATGACATGGAGAAAAAATTAGTATATGAGGTTGACATATTAATACCATATTAGTCACCTAAAAGATGAATAATAATGACTATAGTAGATGTCCCATTTTCACAGATATAAATTTAATCAAAATATTCATAATGGCACAAAAGCTAATTTATTACAGCTTATAAAATATAATAGCTAACATATTATAGTATACACTTGATGAAAACTTCTTAGAAAGTTCACATCAAAGAGCTAAGATACCTACCAAGTTTAAACCTAACCCAGTTACAGATGCCTAGCCAGCTTTAATATCTCAGAAGCTAACAAAATTGGAAAATTAAGGCATATATCTTGTGGTAAAGAACAGAGGCGGGGTGTTTCATCTAAGAAATGGACATATCACTTATTCTAAATTGCACAGCCTGCTTCCTTACTACCCTACTTCCAGCTTCTCCCTTGAACCTTCAAAGTGAATCCTGATTACCCACGTTTCTCTCAAAGAATCTGGAGTCTGCAGTTGCTGGTTGAACTCTCCGCTAGGACACCCCTCTGGCTGCAGTATTTATAGATGGTAGATGCCTGTTCTTCCCAACTTCCAGAAGTTGAAATGTGGGAAATCCTCCTTAACCCACAGTGGAGCTTCCAGTTAATGTTCAAGAATGCTCTTGTAAAAGCCTCTGTCTAGTCCTTTTAGGCTCATACTGTCTTCTTACCCCCACTCGTGAACCTGTTATTCTTCCTCTATTTACTGAACAATTTGCTTCTGTTTTTAAACTTCCTGCCATCATTCTGTATGCACTCAACACTCACAAGTATAACCAGTCTTACTACTCTTGTCTACTCAGTTCCTTGGTCTGTTTATCCTTTTCTCCACCTCACGTCACATGATGGCTCTTCGCATCATCTAGAACATTCTACCGATAAATTTATAACTTTAGCCCATTGCTTTATAATTGCTTTATTCTTTTTGCTCTCTCAATCAATTATCCCCAATTTTCAATTAACCTAATTTAATTGAATCTCAAATCCTTTTTTTTACTGATCTCTCTCTAGTTTACATTTCATGATCAATTATTTCAACTGCTCCTTTGACAATATTCTCAACTGCCTTGCACCTTTGCCCTTACTATTTGGAAACACCCTTATTCTGAATAAATCCTAGTTTAATCTGTCATCATCTCCACCACAGATTGAAATTCTACAGAAAGTAATGACGTAATTACAATAGATTGTTACTAGTGTAAATTTATAATATCCATCTTAGAATCACCTTTCCTTTTGATAGACCTTCCATGAATACAAATATTGGAAACTTATACCTGTGATGCAGACTCCCTCTGAAATCTAAACTTTTATAACCAATGGCTACTTAACATCTCAACTTGGATGCTATAGAAGCACTGTCAAATGTGACTTGTCCAGAATTCAACTTTCTACAGTTGTTCCCTCTGTGAGGAAAGGGCATTATTGTCTATGCAGCCCAGTTGGCTGAGCCACACAAACATCCATCCCTTATTCTTGTTTCCACACGTCTTCATCTAATCAATCAATGATGTTCTTTGACTTCTCAAATATGTCTCAAGCTTATCTACCTCCTTTTAAAACACTTCTGAGCATCCCGGTCTTTCATTAGATACATTTCATATATTTAATACTCTATTGCCTTTAGAATCAAATGCACACTTTTAAAACTGATTAAGAGGCCTTCTTCAGTCTGCGCCTTTTTACCTCTTTACCTAATAACTCCTCTCCTCCGCACCACACCAGGCTCCGTGGTGAATGCTGTTTGGTTCACTGAATGCAGATCTCATTTTCTCCACAGAGTTAATACCCATTCACCCTTAAGGTCTCAAGTCAGTGTCACATGCCTTGTATGCAACCTCCCATGAGAGCTCTTAGATTTAATTTTAATTGACTGAAGATTTTTCTACACCAGCCAACTATAAGTTCTGTGAGAACGTTTTGGCTTTTTAATTAACCTCTCTAAATCTACACATGGTGCATTGCCTACAACATAGAGAGCATATAACATTTTTGAGTGAATCTACTCCTGATATCTCTACTTTCATTCCTATCATTCATCCTTAAGTCTACTGAATTCTACTTTCCATTATTAAATTGCTTGTCTTTAAGAGGCACTGTTCTGCTTATTTGTAATTTCTGACTAATTTGTCTGCAACGCATGACTTTATTCATCCATCTATCCGCATTCAGTGTATTCACTGTGTTCTGGGAACGTCATTGTCCTTAGTTTATGATATGTTATGGGTATTTCTCCTACTCTTTGTTGTGTCTCAGTCTCCTACTTGATGTCTCTTTTATTACACTATCTCCTTTTTTAGATGGTGCCTTCTTAATGGCACTTGAGAGCCATTCTCTACAGTACTCTGCTGTACACGTCCTTTTTACTCTTTTCAAGAGATTTCAACTGTCTCCTTTTCAAGTGATCTCAACTGTCACCTATGAAAGTTAGGTCTCCAACTTTGTGGTTTTAACTCCTATCTTTCCTAAACTACAGGCTCTTATTTCTGACTTCATGACAGACAGCTTGATACGGATAGTCCACAGACACCTCAAATTTCACATATTAAAAATGAATTATTCACCTCATTTTCTAATTGATTATCACTCCTCATTTTTCTTTTCTCTCTCTTTTGTAAAATCTTTACTTGATAAAACTGAGCCCAGTGTATTATGCATAATGGGAGCTAAATAAATATCTTTCCCTTTTGAAATAAATGACAAAGGAAGAGAAGAGGAAATATGAGAAAAGGTGGGAAAGAGGTAGAGACAGAAGTTAATGACAAGTAAACAATATATAGTCAATATAAATTTCCTGTGTAGTAAATTTTACTATCAAAATGTAAATTAATCCTTTTACAAGGTCAATAATAGTGCTTCTTATAATCTGCCATTTGGATTTTTAAAATAATAATAATTTATTAATAAGTTATTTTCTACATCAATGTATGCTTTTAAATCTTTTTAACTATTCATTCTTCATTGGAATCAAATTATTTCCTCTAGTCTTTTTTTTTTTACTTAAAAAATGGTCAATAAACATTTGAAAAAATTCACTAAACATTAGGATAATGCAAAATAAAACAACAATGAGATGCCACCTTACCTTACTCAGAATGGGCACTATTAAAAAGGCAAAAGATAATAGACGCTGAGAGAAAAGAATGCTTAAACACAATTTGTGGGACTGAAAATTAGTACAACCTTTATGGAAAACAGTATGAAGATTCCTCAAAGAAATAAATAAAAACCTACCATTTGAACCAGCAATCCCACTGCTGGGTATCTACCCAAAGGAAATGAAGTCATTTTATCAAAAGACATGTACATTCAGATGTTTGTCACAGCACAATTCATTATTGCAAAGATGTGGACTCATCCTAAGTGATGAACTTCAATTCATGAGTAGATAAAGAAAATGCGATATATACATATACCAGGGAGTACTACTCAGCCACAAAAAGAAATGAAATAATGTTTGCAGCAACTTGGAGGGAACTGGAGACCATTCCCCTAAGTGAGGTATCTTAGGAATGGAAAAACACCACAAGTTCTCACTAATAAGTGGGACTAATAGATGGGTAAATACAGGCACAAAGCTACATAAACGACAAAAGAAACCAAGAAGGGGGAGGGTAGGAGGATGGATGTGGGATAAAAACTTACCAAGTGGGTACAATGAACACTATTCTGGTGATGGGATCACCAAAAGCTCTGACCTAAGTATTATACAGGATATCCATGTAACAAAAATATTTCTACCTCCTTAGTTAATATTTTGAAATAAAAAATGAATAAATAGAATAAAATATGTTTTAGAGTATACTTTTATAAATCAAAGGTAAATTTTACCTCAATAAAGAGTTTACGCAAATACAACCAAAATTAAGAGCACTAATATGTTATGAATGAATTTAAATAAGTATTTAAAATAAAAATGAATTTGCTGGAAATGGAAGTGCTTTGTAGTAGGCAGCCACAGTCAAAAAAGTTGTGATTGTTCTTATCAATGGCTTTACTTGGCAACAAATAGCAAAATTTCAAGTGAGAAAAGCATTCTCATTAGTCAGCATTGTCATCCCATCTCCCACCACACAAGTGCATGTATTATCTCTCTTTTATATACACAAACACAACTCATATACCTAAATTGACCGTCTAATAATTTTTAGTTGATCAACCCACTATTAGTTCTCAGAAAAGGTACACTCATTACAAGATTCTGGCTGTAGAAGCTAAAGGGCATGTTACTCAGACAGGAGAAGAAAATCATTCAGCATCAAAACTACAAGAAGTTGATCAATTATTCCTCTTGAATTAATTAAATAAGCTGATACCCAGGATAGTTCGGCATCATCTAAATGTACCGATGATTGTCCATATATATGTTATTATCAACTTTAGTTATGTGGATTTTAAAAAGTGATACAAAGAATACAACATTAGCCCATAGGCTACATCATGTGCTTTTACATCATGTGCTGTTTACACCTACCCCAAATGTTGACATTATAGTTTTTCTCAGTTTTTCCTGCAACGTTTGTTGCTTCACAAGTGTAACGACCAGTGTCTTGAACCTGAGCATCTTCAATCTGAAAACAAAATCATGCTTTGAAACCACGGTTTGTATTTCACAATTGGGGGGGGGGGTCTATTAATACTAACTGTGATTTCTTATTTCTAATTTTTATTATGAAGATGTACAGACACACAGAAAGTAAAGAATATAGGAAAATGAAAGGCTGGCTATACACCCATCACCCACATTCAAAACTTAACAAGATTCAACAATTTTATCTGTGTCATACCTTATTTTAGTCTGGTTTATATTAGTGGTTAAAAGTCTAGAAAGGCTTTTAAAAATAATTCATAGTAAATAGCAGAAATAGAAAATGATTTTCAATATAAAAATTTATAATTTCTGATAAAGTTAATTTGGGGCTTTAAAACGTACAATTCTTATATGTCCAGGAAACCGTTCAATAAAATAACACATTTATTATTGTTTTATTATAAAAGTCTTTGCCCCACACTGGGTTTATAAGTTTCTTCAAGCCAACCGTTATATTCAATTAACTCAATCTCCTAGTATCCACTTTGCTGCTTGATATATGATAATCTATAAATATTTTTCATGTATTTATGTACAACATGCAATATCCATTCATCATTCATTCATTGACCATTTAGCAGTTATTACGAATTTGCACCAAGTACTGCAGATAGAAAATATAAAGATACAAAAACGTAATATATAGTGTCTGATTTGAGTTTACAGTCTTATAGAGAATATAAAGCATGTTAACATAAAAAGAATATAATAACTTTAATAATTTATTAATAAGTTATAAATAATGACACAAGAAATACAATAAACAGAGTGTGACTTATTCTCAAATAAGTTTACAATCACTAAATTCTAAAATATTCGAAAGAGGGAGAATCACTGGAATTGAGCAATCATCAAAAATATTTAGGATAGGCTAGCAGGCATACAATGAATACTTTTTAATCATCTAAATGTGAACAATAGAGCTAGAAATATATAAACGATATATATGGAGGACGAATAAATATTATATCTGAATGAATACTGTTTTTTGTTTTTGTTTTTTTTTTTTGAGACAGAACCTCAGGCTGTTACCCTGGGTAAAGTGCTGTGACATCACAGCTCACAGCAACCTCCAACACCTGGGCTCAAGCCATTCTCCTGCCTCCGCTTCCCAAGTAGCTGGGACTACAGGCACCTGCCACAATGCCTGGCTATTTTTTGGTTGCAGCCGTCGTTGTTGTTTGGTGGGCCCAGGCTGTATTCAAACCTGCCACTTCAGGTGTATGTGGCTGGTGCCTTAGCCACTTGAGCCACAGGCGCTGAGCCCTGAATGGGTAACTTAAAATCCAACTCCTCATTTTCTAGATAAGGAAACTCAGAGCCCTTCTGGATCCTGTCGGACCTCCTCTGACAATGATTTTCTTGTTCTGCTCTGATGTCAGAAGACGTCTGGAGCTCAGGAATTACATAAAATGAAAATACATATAATGGAAACAGTTATGGCTTTTAGAAAGGACTTTCCAAATGATCGGTAAAAGAAGAAACTTCAGCAATATGAATTATGTGCCTGTTAATGTGATACAAAAATGATGTGCCTCTCATTCCATGGGAAGAGGTTACTGAATGGGTACTTGAGTACATTCTTTGGCCCTCAAATGGGTTGAACACTGGTTATAGGAAGAAACAGCCTGTTCAATTTGAAAAAACTGGCAGTTATTTTAGAATATACAATGTTTGTGGGAAGAGTACACAGAAGTGATCAGTATTGTGGATGTTACAGATTTACAAACTCTTCTGGATGATGCAAGTTGAAGCGGTAAACAGCTTCATTAGATAAGAAGGAGAATGGAGAAAAAGTGCAGACACACCTTTCGTAGAAAGGAAATCTCACAACTCAGCTTGTGAGCAATGTGAAGAACAGAAATCCAAGAAAGAGGAGAAGATCATCATCTTCTGACACGGAGGAAATGCTAAATGGGAGATGCATTTTATAATGCAAAATGAAAACAACATCAAAAAAAGATTGCATGGTGTGCAGCAGAAGAAATGAGAAAGGTGGAAGGCTGGGTGTGGTGGCTCACACCTGTAATCCTAACACTCTGGGAGGTCGAGGCAGGTGGATTGCCTGAGCTCAGGAGTTTGAGACCAGCCTGAGCAAGAAAAAAACTAACTGGGCGTTGTGGTAAGAGCCTGTAGTCCCAATTACTTGGGAGGCTGAGATAAGACGATCACTTGAGCCCAAGAATTTGAGGTTTCTGTGAGCTAGGATATGGTACTCAATCCCAGGGTAACTAGTGAGACTCTGTCTCAAAAAAAAAAAAAAGGAAGTGTCACATTCAAAAAATTTGTAAACAAAAATACTTTATTTTATGTAACCTAAAATAGATAATAAAATCATCAAGTGAGTTTATATTAGTTTATATTTGTTTTTCTCTTTTAAAATTATAGGATAATTACAAGTAATCCACCAACCTCTTTCCCACCTAAAATAAATAAGAACTGGGAAATATGTGGGTGGCAGAAAAATTGGATTGGGACCTAAATTATTCAAAGTCACATAGTTAGTGTCAGACTCACTTGAATTTGGGGTTTCGAGCCCTTAAAGTCTATAACCACAGATTTGCATGTCTCATAAAGAAAGTCAGGGGAAGGGGCAGAATAGATAGGAGGGATTAATATTTATTGCCTGGTGCATTCCAAGAAAAATAAAATGGTAAGATTCTGTTACTTGATCTGGTTAAAGATGTGTGTGAATGGTGTGTGTATGGTAGTGCCAAGGGAAGCTAGTTCTATCTGACCAATCAGGTTTGAGTTCTATAGAGCTTTTCATTCCTCAAGTCTTCTCCCTGCCCCCTTCAGTGGTACCTGGCCAGTCTCCATGGTGAAGATCAATGGATCCCAGGAATTTTTTTTACCATCATCTGAAGAACCAAACTTATACTCACAGACATTTGCATTGATTCAAATGTTTCCTGTTATTCTACCAAAACCAAAGTTTGAGACTTTGACCAGATACTTTCTAGAATGCTGGGTTCTGCCTCTAAGCATGAGAAGTCCTTCTTCTTTTTCTCTTTTTCCTTTTTTCCCTATGTTACTCAATTGGATTATCACTCTTTTTTCCACTGGTGCTTCTGTTGAAAGTTCTTTTATTTTTCCACCCAGCTCTATTACTACAGGACTGTAATTTCCAAGTTCCTTTGCCACTAACATATACCTTCACGGTCTGTCCCACTCGCCCCCCTGCCTCAGTTCTCCTTGGGTAAGCTAATGACACCTGTCTTCCATTTCTCAAGATTCTTTGTGCTTATCAGTAATAGCCTTCCTTTATCCAAGAAGCTCTGTGGTGCTTAGTAGTAGTGTGAGTTCTAAAGCTATACTCCCTGTGTTCTAATCCAATGTCTGCCTCTTAGTAACTATGTCCAGATTACTCCAGTTGGTTTTCCAATTACTCAGGTTATTAGGAGAATTTTAAAAATCTTCGGTGGCCTTTTGGCCTCCTGAATCCTAATTCCTTAGACTAACTTTCAATATCAGCTCTTATTTAACCTTATCAACATTATTTCCAAATATTCACTTTGTTAAATTCTCTGTTTCAGCCAAACTATCTTACTTGCTTTTCTTAATCAGACCTTTGGTTTCACCTACCCTTGAAAAGCTAAGTAGTCTTTCAAGACTGGTCCAGGCAACTAGAGTCTTTTTTTGCTGCCCACCCCCAAGCATACTATTTGTATCATTCACTTGGTAATTAACTCAGACTTAAACAGCTCTTATTTTATTTTTCAACAGAATGGTTAGCTAATTTTTCATATATTTTTGTAAAATTGGAAGACATCAAAGACATAAAATGTGTTATACCTTTTGCATTCTTATCTAGAGCACCTAAGTGGTATTTACTGACTGGTTGAACGACTGAAGTTGAGGCACATCTTAGAATATTTCTGTTGTATTTTCCTAGAAGCATCATTTTAAGATGGCTTCTGGATATGGATAAACAATTAAATATTTAAATCTCCCTAAACATAAAAATAAAATTTATGAATCTCATCCATAAAAAAGTTCCTCGAATTTGTTAAGGTGAAATTAGTAGCACATTCATAAAAGACAGCCAAGTTTAATAAGGATAATACTAAATCTGTGAGCTTAGAAATAATAAAAGATGACATAAATGAATTTATAACTTTACCTTTAACACACTTCCATTTTCAGAGACAGTGAGGCCTGGTTTCTTCAGTAAGTGGCGGCCATCTTTTAACCAAGTAAGAGTGGGTGAGGGGATTGCATCACTCTGACACAGTAACTCCACGGCTTGGCCAATGATGACAGAGACATTTTGTTCCTCTCCCATAATATTTGGTGGAGCTAAGTGAAAGGTGGGTTTTATTTCAGGATAAAACAGGCCAGCACACTGTTTGTTTTCATTAACCATCAGAACATACACGGAATAGCTTTATTAATTCTTTTAAGATATAGGATCACAATCATTCTAACACACCCTCTTTGCATCACCTTGTTCACAATCAAGGTGATGAATCACTGATGAATGTATTCCCACAGAACAAAAATAGTTGTCCCTAAATTTTCATTTAAAACATTTTTAGAACTGAAAGTTCTTACTAAGTACCCAAGTGAGAAACTTCTAGAACTCGGTGTTACTACTAAAGGTTTACAAAGCAATGAAAATCATGAATATGCAATGAATATTTTGGAAGCAGCAATGAATTAAAAGCAAATGCACTTTCAGTTTTATTTATAATTTTTTGCAAGAGAAATACATTTCATAGTCACAGAGGCAAAATTAAAAAATAGAGTTGGAAGAGAACACAGAGATCATCTTGTTCCACCTCATAGTGTGCAAGACATAAAATGGGCGACAGATAACAGCTCATGCAAAATAATATGACTAATTAATGACAAGGCTGAGAGTCTTCTGACTTGTGGTTTAGCGTTCTTTTTGGTTTTCCATGGTGCCTTGTCCACTGTCTATAAAATGAAGACCATGTGGGATAAATGACATGATAAAGAATAAACCAAATCACGGACCAGCTGTATAACATACACATGATTACATCAAAAGAGGAAATGAGTTGAAATTTTAATGAGATTAAAATTAGAATTCCCTAGTTATAAGGCTTGTCAGATGCTGAAACGTGCTCTTGGAGGAGTTTAAGGAATCTCCTTCCCTGGGGTATATTAAAGAATAAAGTAAATAATCATTTGTCTTACATAATTTAGGTACAGCCCTGCCAAGAACAAGAGGGTGGGCTCCATAAGTTCTCAAGGACTCTTTCAGGACTGTATATATCATGAGTCAGAAAACACAAACTAATGAGGAAATCAGGCTTATTATAAAAGGCCCACTCAAGAAACACAGAGGGGAATTTCTTTGGTCATTTCTCATTAAGTTCCATAACTATTCAGGATTGTAGAAAATTTATTTGTATGTTTTTTTTTTTCAAGAAAGATTAAGCTGTATTGAAATGAATCCTAAGAGATTTTGCAAATGCTCTAATTGAAAAAAGACTTTAGTGGTAAGGAATCTTATTATGGTTTGTTAGCCATTGTTTTGGGCTTGATAACCTGGCATGTGCTAAGATGACAATGACTGCAACAGACTTTGCCTGTAGCAGTAGCCCTGTATTTCGGTAACCGTGAGAATTCTCTGCTACCATACGCAGTATCTGCTACAGAGGGAAAGAGGTATGAACTAAAGGGCACTTTCATGGGCCTTTTCGGGGCACAGGACTTGTGGTAAAGTCACAGGACTTGTGGACAAGGGCTGAGATGGACTAATAGAGCATTTGTGCAGAGATTCATCATATTCTCTCTTCTACATTAAATAGTACAGACTGATGTCTGCCATTGATAAGGTTAACCTGTGGGGAACAGAAAATAGGGGGATTGTTTTTGGTAAGTGATGCCTTAGATAAAAGATACACAGTCTGAGATTAAAACTTCTATAAAAACAGCAAAATAAGTACAATTAGTGCCACTGCTAAGATATCATGAGAACAGTCTCAGCACAGGAATGCCTAAATAAAATATCTGATTGCATTAGATATAATTTCAGATAAAGTATGGTCTCATTGGATGAAAAACTACCACGGGCGTATGAAAATGTTTATCTAATACTATGTGTAAAATTTATAAAAGAGCATAAATTCTTTATGTCTGCTTGCAGAAGGGAAAGTTTATCTCAGACTACAGAATACTAGTTTATTTCCAAATATTTTTCCTTCATTTACTTTTCTTTATAGCTAAATGAGTTGAATTAAGTTTGAAAGGAAATAAGATTTTTAAAACTGGGAAGAAAAAATGCAAAAACAATAGAGTATTTGTTTAAGGAACACAAATTAAAGCAAATCTAATTACAGCCAAGGATATATTTCACCGGAACACATTTATTTTTTCTATCCTGTACTGTCTCCCATTTCTAACTTTTGTTTAGTCTGAAACAGGAACAAGATTCCTCCCTTCAGATCCTCAGCTTCCTCAGATGTTATCCCTGTTTTGTTTTGTGATTATGTTGCTTAGAAAGAGGTGTATTCTGGCCCTGTTTCTCATCCTATGCTTTGTATTTGTTAAATTTATCTACCAAAATCAGAATTGCCATAGGGTTATACTTGCAGAGATGCTGAAGAATGTGTAATCTCCAAGGAAATTCTCTGAGCTAAATCAGTTATGTTTGATACGCTGTTGTAAGTGTAGAGAAAAGGCACTACAGAAATCCAAATCTGTTAAAAACTCAATTCTCTTGTTTCACTGTCTCAGTATGGTAAAACATGTTTTAAATTTATATGAGGAAGAAAATGTTTTAATGAACTATTCTTGCATTTGTACAGAAAACTATTTGATCCAATATCTCATCCTGTTCCTTCACCCCACCTTCCCACATACACACTCTCTACATTGTAAATCTGAAGGGGATTTACCTCTGGGGATTAACATTCATTAGGCTCCAATTAGACACAAGATTGTCAAGGTTGTTACTACTAATATAGGAATATAATTTATAAAAATAATACTAACAGTGGAATATAGATCAGAAACTGATTTTATATTAAAGCCTGTTTGAATTTGACACTTTTCCCAGTAGCTAGCTTGCTACTTCAAAATCTAAACATTTATATCCATTCTCAAATATACATATCAGCCAGACATTTGACTTTTAAACCAGAGCAAAGATCCTGATTTTTGGCTTAAAGAGGTGGTATGGAAGTAAAGTATTTTGGCAAATGATAAAGACAGAGAAGCATGTTTCTGTAACTCCTCTAAAATATTAACTCTTTATCATCTCCCATGTCCACTCTTCATGCGAGCCAATGTAGAAACGTAAGAGGACAAACCCAGGTCATACTGGTGTCACCCCTCTACTTGCTTGAAAGAGTTATTGTGTCACATACTTTGATTGACTGGTGAATCATTCTCAAAGGACAGTTTAGAATAGAAGCCTTGCAGGTCTTCCGAAAACATAAAAGTGACCTAATGCAGGAAAGGAGTTAGAATTCTTGGGCTTGGGCATTATAGACTGATCTGTTATCTTAGACACATCAGCAAATCTGGAAGTTGGATGAGGACCCACATCAATTGCATGGCACTGGGGGAAAGAGTCCTGGAGAGTCAGAGCGTCCTGGTGTCAACTGGGACCTTTTACTTTAATTAGTTATGTATGATTAGTTTGTAACAAAGGGCCTTTTAACAACAACAACAACAAAATCTGACAATATATGTTATTTATGATCATTATATTTGCTTTTAGTCAGCTTATAAAGAACAACCAACATCCACACGGCCTAGGGGCAAAAAAAAAAAAAAAAGATAATATATTTCAAACAGGAGTGAATTATTTTGAAGTAAGGTGGGGCTTAATGGAGAAGGCCTGCATTAAACAGAAACTCTTCAAGAGGCCATAGAAAAATAATTCCATTATTCCATGAACTAAGAAATACAATGCCAATAAGACATTGAAAAAGTCTGAAAGAGTCCTAAATAGGAAGGTGTCCTGGAATGTGGACTGTCAAGTATAATATATGAATGGAGGTCAATGAGACCCACCTGTGTTCTAGGAGACTTCTGCTGTGCTAGGACCAGGCATTCATTCCCTTTTGTACCATACGACTGAATTGTGGGTAGCAAAAGCTTAAAGCAGTGGTTCTCAACCTTCTTAATGCCACTATGTATTTGTAATATAAAAAGAGTTCACAACCCACAGGTTGAGAACCGCTCACTTAAATGGTTGTCTAAATTTATGTTGAGTTTAACTTTCTGTTTCTCAACCAGCGTTTAATTCATAGACATAGTATTGATCACAAAACACACTGATTGTAAATACAATTAAGAAAAAATAAAATCATGGCTTCACTTTGACGGGTCTTGAACTTGGGGTCTCAAATGATCCTTCTGCCTCCCAAAGTGCTAGGATTATAGGCAAGAGCCACTGTGCCCGGCTGGCACGGATGAAGAGAACTACTGAAAGGTAGCACTCCAGGTACTTGTTTCAGTGAGAAGATTCTGTCTTCCAATTGCAGTGCTTCACACTACTCTATAAAAGCAACACCCTACATGCTGGATGAATGTATTTTAATTTCTCGGAACTTTAAAATAGGAAAATTAGTCAAAGTCAATTCTAAGGTAAGAGGAGAATTTGATTCGAAATGATCCTCCAGTATTATTTGTATTGTCCCTTTTAATTTATTGTCAACAACTTCCCTTAACTTCCTCATTGATTTTAAGATCCAAACACATCTATAGCAGAGCAGAAGTAATTAATCACTACAATGACTCACCATAGACTCTGAGGTCAATGTCCCTTTGCTTCTCCCCAGCAGCATTCACTGCCACGCAGGTGTATATTCCTGCATCACTGATTTGTGCACTGGTCAAGGCTAGGATGCGACCCCCAGAGAGAACCTATCAGCAATAAGAAAAGTAAGTCACCATCATTCCCCCTTCAAAATGGTAGAGGCAAGAGACTTTTTCTCTTATTTTTTGAGATTAATAATTGACATTTTCCTTTAGGATGATTTTCACTTGGATATTTTCAAGTGTGCAACCATCATATGATCCCTTCTTTACACAGTGGAAGAATGTGAGAGGCTAGGATTAAACTTGGTAATGACCACTGAAATTAAGTCTTTATATACAACTCCACGTGAAAGTTAAATTTCATCCAGAAAGAGAGAGAGACCGCCACCAAGGGAGAAAGATAAAGGGCTTCTAATTTTTTTTTTTTTCGGACAAACAGTAGGAAGTTAAAATAAACCACAAAGTCGTAGCCAAGTTAACAATTAGCCACAGTCATTGTCCTTTTATCCCACTGAGTCAGTTGTTTCTCTAAAATATTGACATAATCTCTGGATCTTCTATGATCTCAAATTCTGAAAAGCATTGGATTTTCAAGAAAAGCTGAAGAAATAGACTGTTAGGAGAACTATGCAGCAAGATAAAATTAAACTTTAAATTAGATGTTTGTGCTCTGTATGTTTAACTTTGGATCAATGTTATAAACTTAAGCAAGTTTTTCTAAAACAATTCTATTTTTAATGAAGTTTTCATTACAATTTTTCTTATATTATTATTTGATGTTTTCCTGGAAATATGTAAGTTCCGTGTAGTTCATTATCATTTCCAGTCGCTTAAACATAAATTCTACCAGGAAATCCTTGTTTTAGGTGATGAACGTTTCATTGTATCAATTATCTTTCCTGATACTACCTGTTTCCCCGAAAATAAGACATCCTCCGAAAATAAGACCTACTTACAGGAAAGATAAGATGTCCCCTGAAAATAAGACCTAGTGCATCTTTGGGAGCACACCTTAAAATAAGACACTGTCTTATTTTCGGGGAAACAGGGTAGTAAAAAAAGTGCAGTGAAATAGGTAGAAAATAACACATATCTAAAACAAATGCTCCAAAAAATAAAATCTACAAGTCAGGTACAAAAACTCTTAGAAATACTGAACTTTTAATGAATTGTTTAGGAATACTAATTGTGGGTTCATGGTATTTACAGCTGCGCATTTGTATTTTTTTTGTAACATTAGTGAATCATTATTCTCCAAATCTCGTGGATAGATTTACCTGTTTGCACTTCATGTATTGAATAATCAAGTGGTAAATTTTACAAGAAATGAAAGACAGTACCTGTATTCCATTAGCAAAACTGGACACAGGGCTTCCATCTTTCAACCAGGTCAGACTTGGGGCAGGGATACCTCTGGCTTCACATTCTAACCTCACCAGATTATTAACCACCACTGGCACCATGTTATTGTTGCCAGAAATCGATGGGGGCACTGCAAAAAAAAAAAAAAAGTAAGATATGTTAAAATCACAGGATTTGCCATCTCAAAATAATGAAAACTATGTGTAATATGCACACAATAATGTATTTTTACAGGATTTTTTTTGTTTGTTTTTGTTTTTGGTAAATTCTTTCACAACTTATTTGAGATCTAAGCATAGCCATCCATAAGTAGGATATCACTATCTTTATTTTTAAGATGTGGAAAAGAATATTTTGCTAGTTTATTTAGGAAATCTAATTTTTAATGCCAGAGTGGATATTCATTTCTTGATTTCCAGGCACCTGTATCTGTGTTTATACATCTATTTGACCCCTTCACTGTATCCACTATAGTATAACTATTAACGCATCTTTAAAAGCATATTAGAGATTATAACTTAGAAATATTTGTTTAGCTAATACCTATGATTTTGTTAGAGGTTACAAGCAGGGGTTACTGTCACTGGATAATAAAAGTGTCAATGAGTAGGCCAGGAGTGGTGGCTCATGCCTATAATCCTAGCACTCTGGGTGGCCGAGGTGGGTGGATTATTTGAACTTCCAAGTTCAAGACTAGACTGAGCAAGAGTGAGACCCATCTCTACTAAAAATAGAAAAACTAGTCAGGCGTAGTGGTGAGCACCTGTAATCCCAGCCACTTGGGAGGCTCAGGCAAGAGGATTTCTTGAGCCTAAG
The DNA here is from genome assembly GCF_027406575.1 of Nycticebus coucang. Lineage (NCBI taxonomy): Eukaryota > Metazoa > Chordata > Mammalia > Primates > Lorisidae > Nycticebus > Nycticebus coucang. The sequence continues at coordinate 76,017,606 of NC_069789.1, forward strand.
AGTTTGAGGTCACTGTGAACTATGACATCAGGGCACTCTAGCCAGGAGCAACAGAGTAAGACTCTGTCTCCAAAAGAAAAAGAATGTCAATGACTATTTCAACAACTCATCTAAAGCAAACTTAAGTCAACCGCATGTGAACACCGAGCATTTTAACAGAATTGGGACCATAGCACCCTTACATAAAGATGATAACATACTCTTTCAAATATTTACACTAGAATTTTATAGAAAAACTTAATCATTTTGAATACTTGTTTACCCTAGGATAAATCTGGGAGAAGGAGTACTAACCATGAACTTGCAGACTGTACAGTAACTCTGTCGCTCCAGCTGAGTTGATGGCCACACATTTATACAGGCCAGCATCTGAGATTTGGGCACTTTCAATATTAATGATCTGTCCTCTGTTCAAGAAAGTTATGCTGCTGGAACCTGAGAGTGGACGATTATCTTTGTACCATGTAATAACTGAAAGGGAAAGGGGATAGCTCTATGTGAAATGTTTCTTTTAAAATTAAATATAGTACATTGGATCTTAACTAAAATGGCACAATTGTGCTATTCTTACACTTATCATTTGAATTTACTCTGTTTAAATAAATACCTCTTTAGGCTGTATTTTTAAGAGAAAGTAACACTAGGTAAAACACCAAGAGTTAAGTCCATATGCATCTTGAAAATGAATTTAGAGAAAAGATATTCTTTATGGTATTTGACAGTGACCCTCAATTTATTTCTTTTTGTTGTATATTTCCTCTCATCAATAAAAGTTGTCTATGTCAAATCAAAATGAAATACCATACACTCTATTAGCCTCAAAAATTATATTACTATTGATTCATATGAATAACCTATCAGTGATGGAAATACGCAAAATATACAAATGTGGTCTCATCAGAATGACAATTTGGCTTATCTTCATTAAGATACTTTGTAAAAGTAAAAAATATATTTTCAACATAAATGTATATAAAATACCCATGTGGCTTGTGGCCACAATATAGACAACAAGATAATTAAGATATTCACATAGTTTTACACTGTTTAGATGGACAAATTATTTCCTCTGTTTAAAAGCAATGAAATTTCAAAAATATCATCTACCTAATTCTGATATTCTGATCAATGTTGTTTTTACTCTTGAAATGTATTCTATAAACTTTCTTTTATTAGTAATTAGTATGTTATGCTCATAACCAGTTTCAGTTATTCCCCGTAATCTTAAAATGTTAATAAGTCACAGAGCTGAAAGCAAACATACCAGGTAAAGGATACCCAGCTGCCTTACACTCCAGCTGGATAGGGCTGTTTACTACCACTGTCTCATTCAGCATCGTCCCTGCGTCTTCCAGATTAGGTGGTTCTACAAGGGGCCCAAACAGATAATTATTTCACCTAAGAAGGATATTTACACAAATATTGTTTGCTCAATGAAAAATATAATTTTTCTTCCTTCCTTTTTGTTTCTTTCCCATATATACACTGATATATTCGGGTAAAAGTATATTATTAAGTAAAAATGAAGAACTGGATGAAAAAAGATCTTAATAAGTTTTCTAGGTCATATATTTCTTTGTTACTTTCTTGCCTTGGGAGGCTCAGGCAAGAGGATTTCTTGAGCCTAAGAGTTTGAGGTCACTGTGAACTATGACATCAGGGTACTCTAGCCAGGGGCAACAGAGAAAGTTTGAAACCTCTAAAAATGGTACATTTTAGTATGTCCTACTCAGAAATTGACTCTGCAGTGAAACAAAAAATAAAGTCATGAAGTGCTTGTAAAATAAAATTACCCAACCAGGTTGTGTATACATGTGCCTGCATATGTGTCTATATTTATAGTTACCAAAATATATATATATGTATTCAAGTGACAACGTAATATGGTCAAAACAGAATTCTAGCACACAAAAGTATCAATAAAGTTTTTATAACCACAATTTAATAGAATGATTTTTAAAAGAATATAAATCAATAACAAAAATATAAAGCTATCTATAGGGGAGAAAACCTCAATAAAGATAAAATCAGGGGCAGCACCTGTGGTTCAGTGGGTAAGGTGCCGGCCCCATATACCAAGAGTGGTGGTTTTGAACCCCGCCCCGGCCAAACGACAAAACAAACAAAAAAATAGCCAGGCATTGTGTTAGGCGCCTGTAGTCCCAGCTACTCTGGAGGCTGAGGCAAGAGAATCGTCTAAGCCCAGGAGTTGGAGGTTGCTGTGAGCTGTGATGCCACAGCACTCTACCCAGGGCGATAAAGTGAGACTCTGTCTCTTAAAAAAAAAAAAAAGATGAAATCAAGATAAAAGTTTAGGCTTAAAAATACAAATTAAAATGAAATTGATTAATATTAAGACCTATGGGTAGTCACGAAAGCAGTACAGTATTTAAAGGAAATATTTTCTTTTTTTTTTTTTTTGGCCAGGGGTGGGTTTGAGCCCACCATCTCCAGTGTATGGAACTGGTGCCCCACTGCTTTAAGCCATAGGAGCCTCCCTTATAGGAAATCTTAAGACTAAACTAGCCCATCAAAAAACTAAGAAATAATGGGAAAAAGGTGTTCTAAGCATTCAACCCAGAATGTAGGAAAAGACCAATACAATAAACCAAAAAGAGGCTATGTATAAAGAAATAATAAAATAAAAGGCAGGAAAAAAAATCACCAAAGAAAACAAATAAAACCAAAGGACAATTTAACTCGAAGTTGTTTTTTGACAAGTCTGAAATGAAGCCTATTGTCAGAGAGGGATGACTTTTCAAACCAGACCTCTGTTTTTCTGAGAGTTCTTCCTGAAGACTCACCCTAGAACTCACTCCTCCTTCACTCCTGCGATTCCTTTTGTATTCATCTAATTGTGTATGTTAACCTTCCTGTTTGAAATGCCTAGAATGTTTCTGTTTTCTGCCCTGAATTCTGATTACCAATATAATATTCACAGGCAAATGACCTTTAAATATGGGTATCTGACTTTTCCAACTGGAAAAAGAAAAGGAAAAGTAATCAGTCCATGGTGCATTCCTTCAAGACAGTTATTTAAATACTCACTTGAAGCCTTCTGGACTGAAGTGCTCATTGAAGGCTTTGACAGACTACACAGCTGCTGTAATAAAACATTATGATGGGAATAAGACATAGACGAGCTATGCAGTGGGCTGACTATTTCTCACTTCACTAGAGAACATAAAGAAAAAAATGATTGGATGTCAACAAGACTGTCAGAGCGGTGACTTGAAAAATCCACTATTCCTCCATTAAAGAAATAAAAACACTGGAAAAACTGTCAAAATCAACTTTTTCAGAACCGTGGAAATCAACCAAAGAATTGCAATAATCCATGCATGAAGTGTTTATTTAAAAATTTTTTTAAAAAGTTAAATCTCTAAATCTCATTAAGACCAGTAGGCTTTTTGGCATTTAAACTCATCTTACTCTTGTCACCCTCCCCCTAGCTCAGGCAAACGTCATAATCCTATAACCACAAAGAAAAAAGCAGCCTAGCAGATGTGGGAGGGAGCTGCCTAAAGCCCCATTCTGAGAGAACTGTCATTATTTGACCCCTCTAGCTCTTCCTTAGAATTTGCAGGATTTATCTTTATTTAACTAGACTCAGAGTTTCTGTGTGTGAAAAACTTTTTCTCCTGGGTGTTTTAAAGTCTGTAAAAATAGCCTTTATAGAACTTGTTCAGGAAAGTTAGTTTCCTTTGCTTCTGTAATAAATTACAGGCAGTCCCCAAGGTTATGAATGAGATAGGTTCTATAAGTTTGTTCTTCGGCTGAAGTTGTATGTAAGTTGGAAACAGGTACATTTACCTATTTCCTGTAATAGCCCCCATTTGTAAGTGCGAGTCATTTATCAATTGGATGTTTGTAATTCAGGATTGCCTCTACCTCAAACTTGGTAACTTAAACAATATAGTTTTGTAGGTCAGAAGTCCCACATAGCTTTATTGGGTTAGAATGAAGGTGTCAGCCAAGCTGAGTTCCTTTCTGGAGGCTCTAGTCTAGAGAAAGTGTTTCTTTGCCTTTTCTGACTTCCAGAGGCCATTACTTCCACTATTGAAGCTGGCAATGGGTGGGGCAGGTAGGTGGATGTGGAGCATTCTTTCTACACATCTAAAGGCTGAACAAACTTAAAGTTGGATAAATTCAAAGAAATCCGCACTAAAATATCATAATCAAGCTGTTTAAAAATGAAGACAAAGAGAGAATTTGGAAAGCAGTGCAAGAGAAGTGACTTATCAGGTGTAAGTTTCCTCAATTATTCAAAGTTCTGAAAAAAAAGTGACTATCAACCAAGAATTCTACATCCAGAAATTTTGTCTTTTAAAAATAAAGAAGAAAATAATTCATTAATTATTTCCTAGAAAAACAAAAACTGAAAAATTCATTACTAGCTACCTGCCTTACAAGAAATATGAAAAAAAGTTCTTCAGGCTGAAATAATTCTAATGCACATAAAAAAACAAGGAGCACTGGCAGAGGTAACTACATAAGTATAAGACAGCAAAAATTGTGTGTTTTGTTCATAACTTTTTTCTTTTATTGATTTAAAAGACAAAAGCATAAAGCATAATTATAAATCTGTGTTGATGGTTATATAATGTTATTGTATTATAATAAGAATGACATAAAGGAAGGAAAGAAAAGGGAACTATATAGGATTAAAGTTTATGTGATAAGGAGCTAATCTTCAGAATATACATATAAAGGACACTTACAATGCAACAATATAGACAATTCAATTTTTAAAATGGGCAAAGAATAGATGTTTTTCCAAAGAAGATACATAAGTGACCAGTAGGCACGTGAAAAGATGCTCAACATACGTGGTCACTACTAAGGAAACAGAAATCAAAACCACACTGAGAACCACCTCACATCTGTATTAAAAGAGACAGTCAATAAAAAATGTTGGCAAGAATGTTCAGAAATTTGAAGCCTCAGACATTGCTGATGATAACGTAAAATAATGCAGCCACTTTGAAGTATGGCGATTGTTCAAATGGTTAAATATATAGTTACCACATGCTTTAGCAATTCTATTCCTTGGTATATACAAAAGAAGAATAAAGTCCATCCACATAAAAGTCTGTACATGAATGGTTATAGCAGCATTATTTGTAACAGCCCCAAAGTGGACACAATTCAAATGTCCTTCAACTGACGAACGGATAAACAACTGTGGTATATCCATACAATGGAAAGTGATTTGTACATAGAAAAGAATAAAATACTGATGCATACTATTTTGGATGAATCTTGAAAACATGGTAAATGAAAGAAGCTAGACACAAAATTCCACATACTATATGAGTTCATTTAAATACAATGTCAAGAAAAGACAAATTATAATTGAAAGTACAGGGTGACTGTAAAGTTTGTGTGCAATTTAAATCAGTTGTTGTTGGGGCCTGGGGAAGAGGGAATAGAAATTTATTGCTAATGTTAATGAGGTTTGTTTTGGGGGTGACAAACAAGAATTAGCAGAACTTTGGAATGAGTTAGTGGTGATGTTTATATAACTTTCTAAATATACTAAAATCACTGAATTGTGTACTCTAAAATTGTGAACTTTCTAGTATGTGAATTGTATCTGTGATCTAAACATAAGTGATAACAAGCTCAGAATTTTAACGCTTAACTTAAGAAATCATCAGAGAATCAAGGAGTGGCCATAACTGAGACAAAAATCTCTTATAAGAATTAGTCTGATTTTTTGCTCATTATATTCCAACACAATTTTAATTTACAGATTCAGAGGGTTGAAAAAAAAAAAAACCAACTTCTTTTTCTACTCCAAAGAGTCAGAGATAAAAATTATTGCTTAGAATTTTTTTTTTTTCCGAAATCTTCCATTAAGTCTTCTCAGTCAGACCTAACAAACAGAAGGGCATTAACTTAGCCCATTGTTTCTGGTGTCCCCAAAGTAGTCATCATTTAAAACATGTTTTAGAAATGTCAAAACAGAACAGTGTACCTAAAAGAGCAAAGGTGACTTTATGGGGGCAAGACATGATTGTAAGAGGGACTTTACCTAACAATTGCAATCAGTGTAACCTGGCTTATTGTACCCTCAATGAATCCCCAACAATAAAAAAAAAAAGAAAGAAAAGAGCAAAGGTGAAGACCAAAGACCTCTGCACAGAAAAGCTATTTGGGTCTGGTAGCTAGTCCATGGGACAGACAAGAAATACATGGACTGGAAACCTATTAAATCTTGAGGGGATTGTTTGCCAAAAAGTTACAATTCTGCCTACAAAAGCCTGTGATAGTTCAATGTTCCAAGCACCAAAGAGTTCCAATGTTAGTCCAAATAATAAATAGAAGAAAAACTTGGCTTCTTTCTTATTTTATGGTCAAAAAAAGTAAATACAAATTCCATTATTCCCCACTAGTATTTAAATGGATATTTCTGGATTTAGGAAAACATTGTTCTAGACAGAGCATCAGTAAGGTAACAATATATTAACAATAAGAAGTCTGCATCCTTCAAACAGGAGGTTGAATTCCAATTAATTAAATGGCTTCTTTTCTTTTCTTCTCTTTTCTTTTCTTTTCTTTTCTTTTCTTTTCTTTTCTCAGAACTGGATATACATATTATGCCCAAACTATTCTACCTTCTCCATGACACATCATGAACTAGATTCTACCTATTACTTTAACCTCTTAGGGCATGAATTGACTCTTTTAAATCTTGGTTAAATTTTGAATTAATATATAACTGATCTAAAAGTGATTTGGGTGAGTTAATATTTATTCTCTATTGAAAGTATGAAATAGTGAGGAATAAATTAATCTACACCATGAAAATAGTATAGTTGAGTCCTGAATGAAGTTAGCCATTACAAAAGAAAAAAAAATATTCCCCACAACATTCCCAAGTCTCCTTTAGGCCACAAGTCATCTATTAAACAAAACACAGAAATGATAGAGAAACCTTTTTCTGAGTGGGTGTTAGCAGGTGTTAGCCAAGCAAATACTTTTTAAAAATAAAAATAAGGGGGGGTGGTGGCTACTAATGCTTTTACCAGACAACTAATAGAGACAGAAAAGGGTTCCTGGCCAATAGTGAGGGCAGGAAGACTTTAGATATATTTGTCAAAATGTTGCAGTGAGAAGGGCCAAACATCAAAGATGTGTTTTGTCAAAACAGTCTTCATGCTACCCTGCCTGGATGTTGACCAGCAATCGGGTACCAGGTAAAGATTTTCCATGACTGTGGTGTGTTATCACTGTTCCTTCCCATTTTGCAGATGAAGAGTCTAAGTTTTTAGAAAGTTAACATCTAAGCACATTGTCCTCCCAGTATTAATTGGCAATGGGTTGGGTCCCACATTCTAAGCCCATGCTTTTAATCACAACACCTACTTCTTCTGGGCACTTCACCTTTGTTTATTTTTCCTAGGAAATAATTATATGCAGATAAAATAAACGCTTGAGCTATTAGACCCCAAATCATTTGTTTGTGGAAACATCTGTCTCCCTGAAAATATTTGAGGTTTAGATATAATTTAATAGTCTGACCTAGAATATAAAAACTTTCAGAATTATGAAACTGTGATGATCAAAAAAGACCACCTACTGTGGATTCCTGCCTTTATAATAGATAGAACTCCCCCACTGGAAGCCTCATGAGAATGCTCCTCTTCTCAGGACCGTGACTTGGTCTTCTAGTCCAGGAGGCAAAGCACCCTTGCTGCAGCTGTTGGAAACACTTTTTGCTATGATTAAAAGAATGGGAGTATCTAAATCTTTTTACAAGAAAGAAAAGTATTAAACAATTGGAATGTTAAGTATCTTAGGATCAAACATATTTTGGATGAAAACTATAGTAAAGGCATATTTGTTGAATCTGTTATCTATTAACAAAGATTGTGATTAAAACAAATCCTAACTTCAAAATGACTATAGGGTCACTTAAATAAATAACGACTGAATTACATGATGATTGCTTCCTTATGGATTTTTCAATGCCCTTCTTAATATATAGCACCAGAATTGGATGCAATACTTTGGAAGCTTTCAAAGAGCAAGAGTATTAACAGGACTAGTTCCTTTCTCATTCCTCTGTTACAACTTCTATTACTAACTTCTAAGATTGATTTGATTCTTATAAAACTGAATTCGCACATCTACAGAAACTGAAGCAATCCAAATCCAAATCCAAATACTCAAGTATTTCTTTTTGTTGTTGTTGTTTCCTTCTTTTTTAAACTTATTTCAAATTAATATGAGGGTACGAAATTTTTAGATTACATTGTTCTCACTTAGGGTGTGCTATATACCTTTGCATTGTGCCCCTTAGGTGAGATTCCACCAATTGCCCTCTCTCCTTTGCCAATGGTCTCCCCCGCCCCGACCTTGTCCTTCCTCCTTCTGCCCCTGTACTAGACTATATTTGTGTTTTGTTGCTCATATGAGCATGTAATTGTTTATATATCGATTTCATCAAATACTCAAGTATTTCAATGTGCAGTGTCTTCAAGCAACCACTCTTTTTACATCCTATCCTTACGTAATTTTTCACATCATATTAAAACTTGTCATTTTAACTGCTGAGATCTTTTCAATGTCTATCATCTAATCTCTTAGAAATTCCTACACTTTCTTTAAACATCTCCAGCTGTCACTGAAGTTGTTAATACAAGCACTGGAGAGGATAGAGTCAAGTTTGGAGCCTCATGCACCCCATATGACGTTGCTGTCATGAATGGCAAGATGATATTCCAACTTTCTGCCCAGATTCTAGTCACATGCACTTAGCCAACCACCTCCTCCAGGCTGATAATAATTAGCATTAGATTAGAAATTCACTCCATCATCTGTGCTCCCTTCAGGGAGATGAACTGTTATCTAGACAAGCCAAAATCTTATTAAATGAAATGTTTTAAGATACTATAACTTACTTCCATTCTATGATATATATTATACAAAAAAAGATGATTTTGTATTATTTTTCTGATTTAGCAATTTTTAGCAACCCTAACTATGACTAACCTTCTGTTTCTCTTTCTTTTCACATTAACCCAGATGTTTTCCAGCCTGCTCCCCTTCTCTTTGATGATTTTCCATGTAGATGTATACCCTAATTGCATCTCCTGCCAACAACATGTTGTCACAATATTCAGACTGTAGGTTTACAGACTTGCATTTTCTTAAAAATCAATTCTGCTTTTTCTCTTCTGTTGTAACTCTTTATTTGATGGGATACTTTGTTTTTTTCATGGACTCTAGTTTTCAGTAATTCTTGACTACATTGGCAAGTCTCTACACCAATCTTTACTGTCTGGGCCAATGTTTGTCCAAATATTGGCTCACAGACTACCTGCATCAGAAATGTCATTTCAAGATGCTTGGGACTGGGCCCAGGAATCTGTATTTTTATTACGCAACACCTATGATTTTTATGAACACTGATATGTAAGAGCGCCTGTTCTAGAAAAATTTGTCCTACTTATGAAAACATGCACTCTTTTCTTCATTATAGAGCCTTCATTTAAGTATTTTAAACCAGTCTAGAGAACAAAATGTTATTCTTTTTTCTAATGTCTCATAGAATGGAAGTGAGAAACAGTAGCTGTTACCATTTATTAAGTACCTATCAAGTGGGAGATATTTTATATCTATTATCTCTAAACCTCAAAACTACTGTGGCAGTTAGATACTCGGAATAATTAAGGGATTTACTCAAGTTTGGCCAAACTTGGCCTGACTCTAGTGCCTGAGATGACTGCACCATACCATGTTATCCCACTTCACTGTTTTTTTCTTTTAAAGTAGAGGCCAGATAAGAACTGAAATTGATGGTTGAGGGAAAAGCAACAGCTTGTTAAAAGAGGAGAAAAGGAGCTTCAGGCAAGGGAAATAGGAGGGGGAAACACAGCTCATTCCCAACATATTCTTAGATGGAAATGGAAGCAAAGAATGAAATTAGAAAAATTTAATATCCAATTAAAACTTTTCTAGTATTTACTCTTTCATTTGTTAAATATTTTTTGAGTGCCTTCTATATACCTATAATTAAGCTAGGGCATTATTCTAGGTTGAATTCCTCAGTAAATATAGAATGAATACATGTATGAATGATTAAATGAATAAAAGGTTGAACAAGTAATCATATCAGTTATAGAAAATGAATAACGTGTACATGGAAATCTTAAACTGTTTTCTGTAACTACGCTGGCTGAATTAGGAAAGTCCTGCCCTCCAATTCTTGGCTTTTTTTTTTTTTTTTTTTTTTTTGATGAGCCTCTAGATATTTGAAGACTTCTATTCAAGGTCATGTAGTCTTTCAAGTTTACTGTCAACCTGTAATAGTAATGAGGTGCTCTATGACCACCCAGGTTTTTGTTTTTTTTTGTAGAGACAGAGTCTCACTTTATGGCCCTCGGTAGAGTGCCGTGGCCTCACACAGCTCACAGAAACCTCCAACTCCTGGGCTTAAGCGATTCTCTTGCCTCAGCCTCCCAAGTAGCTGGGACTACAGGCGCCCACCACAACGCCCGGCTATTTTTTGGTTGCAGTTTGGCCGGGGCTGGGTTTGAACCCACCACCCTCAGCATATGGAGCTGGCGCCTTACCGACTGAGCCACAGGTGCCGCCCCACCCAGGGTTTTTATTAAAGCACATAGGAGACGGTCTTGAGCCAAGGATAGCTCCTAATCACAAAATCCCTTTCACAGGCAGGTATGACCATCACAGGCAACTAAGGAACAATGCTACAACTTCTGTCCTTCCAACAAAAACCATCTGCAGAAAGTTATACATTAACAGAATACAGATACTTTAAAACACAGCGCAGGATATTTATTTACAGGCTCCAGCACATCCTATTTGACAACTCGAAAACTGAAGATCTTAATATGAGCAAATATAATTATGTAATGTCAAAAAAACCCCTAGTTTTTCTCATACAGACTAAAATATTTATCTTATACTGAATTTTAATAAAAATGAGCCCACCCTGTTCTAAAACAAAGCCATAGAAATATTCTTTTGTTAAGATGTGGAAATTACATTACCATGCACATGCAATTGAATGTGCTGTTGTGTTTCTCCAGCTGCATTGGTAGCCACACATGTATATTGGCCAGCATCCGCCATCAGGGCTTTGGCAATCTGCAGAACTCGACCAGAAGACTGTATCTAATTGGGAGCAGAAAGCATGGGAGAATTTTGTACTTTATACTTGGACTTGAAAATATTCACTGGGATAAAAAAAACTCATTTAAATTTATAATATCCGGTTATATCTTCACGCCAATACACTAATTATCTCTTGATAGGTCAGAGCCAGATTACTTCATCATGCACAAGAAGATAGACTAATTCGATAGAAAACCTTTTCTTATTCATTGGAAAATGTAAAATAAAATAACCTAAGTCCAGACTGCTGGTATAGTCATAAAACTCCACTGAATAAAAGACGTTAGCACTGAACTATGAAGTATGGGATGAAAATTTGAGCCATTTGAAAAAACATGGCACATTTATATAACACTTCATAAATAGTTTGAAAACAATAATCTTTTTTGATTAAATGGTTATGGGGGCCAGAAAACAACAGAATTTTAAAATATGAATAATGAAAATGTGGATAAATTTCTTCCTGTTTTTCCTTTTTTCCCTTTGAAACCCATTGCAACTGGCCTCCACCATTTTGAAACTGCCATTCAGAGGTTTATTCTTTGAAACTGATTCTTCAGAGGTTACTAGTAATTTCCACTCACATTGTATAGCATCCTATGTGGTAATCTCATACTCTCTTCCACCATGTATAGCATTTGGCATGGATGACCATTCTATTCCTTGAACCTCTCTGCTTTCTGGGTGTAGATCAGCATTCCCTTGGTTTTTATTCTGTCTCAGGACATTTCATTACAGAATCTGCTTCTTCTTCTTCTTGGCAGGAAACACAGCTCTCTGACAGTTTCCATTCAAACCCATGGCATCAACAAAAAAACCTTATGTAGACTCCTCAATTTCCAGCTTTAGCCTCACCTTCTCTCCTGACTTCTATGCTTATAGTTTAAGCTCTCTGCTGAACAGGTTAGTATGTCAGATTCAACACATCTAGAAGTAAGATCATAAACCTATCTCTAAAACCTGCTTCTCACTCAATGTTCCAACCTTGTTAAATGGCACCTACTCCAAATGGTTTTGAAGTCCACTTTCACTCCTATTAATTATATCGCTGTATGTTTCTCAAATCCCCTGTTTTCCATTTCCACCACCACTGTGGGATTAAAATAGCTTTTTAATGAATGTTCCAGTGTCTCGAGCCTCAACAACTAGCAATCTGTCTTGCATACTGTTCTAGAATAAATTGTTTAAAATGCAAATTTGATCCTTTTACCAGTCCCCTTTCAAAGCTTGTTTGTGGCTCCCCACCTTGTTCAGAATGAAATCCAAACTCAGCACAGCTCTCCAGGCTCACCACATTCTGACCCCAAATGACCTTCTCTCCAGACTTACCCATGTGAACTCCCTTTTAACCTATTCTCCATTCATACTGTCATAAACACATTCATACATTTATATGTATGTCTCTGGACAATTACATGTGGCCTCCACATGCCATAATTTTTTAAGACTTTCAATTGGGTTAGTCCTTTCTCCTTTTTCTTCTTTATTTCCTCTTTGAATTAACTCATCCATGCTCATAGTTTCAAATAATATTGATGTGCCAATATCTCCAGCCAGAGCTTTCCTCTGAACTCCAGTACCACATCTTCAATATTTATTAACATCTCTACTAGTTTACCTTAAAATCATCTCAACCCCCCAAAGCTTAAAACTCAAATTACAGTTTTTTCCCTGCAAATGTGTCCTCCTCAATAGTCTTCTGCCTCATTGGATGGCAACACCACCAATGTGGTTATGTGAGCTCGGTTAGTAGGGATCTTCCCTGACACATCCCTCTCCCTCAGCTTTCATAAACAATCCTTAACCAACCTCCAATGCTTTAACTAATACATAACTCTCAAATTTATCCAAGTATCCTCCTCTCTGCGGCCAGCATAGAAGTCCAAATTTCTCTTTTCTTCCTCATAAACAAAAGCAAATAGGTGCTAGTTGGTTTCTACATTATCCAGTCTTGACTCCTCCTATTTACCTCTTAGAAAGGGTTCAGGATAGCTGAACTTGATCATGTCACTCCTCTCTTAAAACTCTTCAAAGGCTCCCCATTACCTCAAAGTAAAGATGAAATCATTCACCTTATTTAAGTGTCCCGTATCTGGACCTAATCTGTAACCACCTCTCCCTTGCTCTCTCCCTCAGAACACTGGCTTGCTTTCTGGTCCTCAAGAGGAGTCATGCTCTATTTTACTTTATGTTTTTTTTTTAATACACTTCTTGGTTCTCCTCCATTAATTCACCCCTTTAATTTCTACATGGTCTTCAGAGCTGTGCTCAAAGGCTTTCCCCATAAATTTCCCTCATTTCAAAGGCTTTCTTCAGTATATGTTCTTATACTTCTCTATTTTTTATCTTAAAACTATCATTAGAGTTTGCAATTCTATTTCTGTATGATTGTGATAATTGTCTATGTTCTATGTAAACAATTGTTTCCCTGCACCATGTTTGAAGGCTACATACTGAACCTTTAATGAGCATAAAGTCGTAAGATTAGTTCCACTGGATTTGAGATAGGAATAATAAATTAACAGATGTGTATTACTTCTTCTAGAAAAAGAACATGATACAGCTCTCATTATGGAAGTTACTATAAGTCAAATTCAAGCCCACATTAGTCAATTAACTTGATCCCAGTAGCAAAATCTATGAATTTTTATTTTCATTATTCTCACTTTAGCTTAACCATAATTTATTTATCTACTTAATTTCAGATTAATATAAGGGTGCAAACCATTAGGGTCTATAATGTACACATGACAGGTTAAAGTCAGAGTTGTAGCTGTGTCCCACACCCAGGGAATGTGCCACATATTCACGCATTGTACCCACTGGGTGGGAAGCTACCTAATCACCTGCCCCATTCCCCCTACCCCCTTCTTGAATGTAATTTAGTTTTGCTCTCATGTGGGTCTGTGACTGTTAATCTCCTAGTTTCAAATTGGTATTATGTGTATTGCTTATTTTTCCAATCTTAAGATACTCAAAAGAATGTTCTCCAAATCCATCCATGTTGTTACAAAGGAAGTAGCAAAATCTACTTCTTTTTTATGGCTGAACAGTACTCCATGGTATACATATACACAGTTTGTTAATTCATTCAGGTGTGATGGGTACTTGGGTTGATGCTTAGCACCATAAGAGAATCAAAGATACCCCAGTTCTCATCAGCACGGTCCCAAACAAAACCCTGGCATGACACTCTGTGGAAACTGACAAACCAATTTTATAATTTATGTGGAAATGCAGCAGATCAAGAACAGACAAAATGCTGTAGAAAGAGGAACAATGCTAGAGGTTAACATCACTTAATTTAAAAACTTATAGTAATTATAATTTTTAAAATGCATAATTTAGGTTACCTAGGTTTCAAATCTGTATTTTTCTTCCATGTATTTATCTATCTCTCTATCTACTAATTTAACAAATATGTACTGAAATACAGTTTTATTCCAGGGAAAATACTTAGTATAAAGGATACAGAAGTGAATTTATTCTCAGAGACTGAGTCTCTGCCCTCTTTAAGCTTATACACTAGTTTTTAAAAAATGTTTTTTCAAGACTTATTTCACTTTTATTTATGTAAATGTGACTTTACCTTAATTTTAGTCTAAGGTAAACATATTGGAGATATGTTGGCTTATTATTGATCAACATCATTCATCTATGAGACACCAGTTTTTCAATAGCTAAATCAAGTATAAACCAAAATAATAAAAAAATGCCCACTACGTCAAAATCAATATCATTGTTAAGGTATTTAGTTTTTAATTCCATTCTTCAAATCAAAATATTACGTTAAATTCTTTAAAATACTATGGGAAACACGTATTGTTTTCGTACATTTTCTGCAAAATCTTCCAAGAAGAAAATCTACAATTAAGAAAGAACAGGCTAGAGAGAAGGGAGAGATAGGGAGAGATTTGTTAAAGAACAAAATTATAGCTAAATAGGAGGAGTAAGTTCCAGGGCTCTATCACTGTCAAATGACTGTAGCCAATAATAATTTATTATACAGTTTCAGATAGCTAGAAGGAAGATATCCAATGTTCCCAACACAAAGAAATGCTTGAGATGACATATATGCTAATTTCCCTGATCTGTTCACTATACATGATACATACTGAAATAACACTATGTGTCCCCCCATGAATATGTATGATCATTATTTGTCAATTAAAAATAAAATAGAATAAAAGCCTCCCCTACCCAAGAAGAAAGAAAGAAAGAATAATGTGATAGCTCCAGGAAGATCAATGTAACTTTCTCAATTCAGGCTCAGCAATATTTATAGTTACTTTGAGGTTTCCTTGGGCAGTGTTCACAGGTTGGCCATCTTTCAACCACGTAATGGATGGATTTGGAATGCCATTGGCTATGCACTGCAAAGCGATGGGCTTGTATTTCACCACAGCTCTCTCAGAAAGGCCTGAAGGCTTGATTGTTGGAGGAACTAGATTTCAGGACAGGAAGAAGGGAATAAAAATCATAATCATTGGGGTCAAACACTTCAAAATATATAGGCAAGAACCCGAAATCTTAAAATTTAGAAAAAAGCAAGTCCCTATTTTAACAATCAATGAAATAATTTAATTTACAATTTCTAGCAATTTTAGAGGTAATTTATTTCTTAACTAGATCTCTAATTCACCAGAGAATAAGTAAAATGTACTTATGGTTACTGCAATGCACATGAATGTTTGGCTTACACCTTTTGCTGTTTTTCCCCAGTCTATAATGACCTACCCTTTTTCTACCTCAGTAAGTCAGAGTGGGTTTCCACCTTTATTTGTACTGTATGACTCTGCCTTCCACAAGGCTGATTGAATGTGGGATGGAAATTTGATTTAAGCTGGGTCTACCATATTCCCTTCCTCATGAACTAGAATTGAAACTGAGTAATAGGATTATCTATGTCCCATCAGGGGACAGGGGACTTTAGCCAGAAACAATAGTCTGAAGAGTCAGGGGTAGAAGGAAATTGACATTCTTAGAAACCTCTTCTTGCAGCTTGCAAAAGGCTCTCCAGCATCTGGGTACAGTCCTTCCCTTCCCAAGTTCTGCTGGCAAGTGAGACACAGAACACCCTGGCAGAGGGTTGCTTCTGTCATTAGATTAATGGTTATAATCCTAATGTTCTCTGAATGTACTTACATGCCCTGGATCATGCAATCACATCCTCAGCCTCCATTTCTGAAAACTACTGTATTCACAAGCCTTGTTTTGGTTAAAACTTTAAATGCTAATACAACCCCTTTGCTTGCAAGTTGCTTCCTGCCTCTTCTGTCTTATTTGGCCTCATTCCTCAGATCTTCCCATTTTATGTAAAATACACTTTCTAACATTTAAATTCTACCTCGGTGTATTCACATGATACCTCTTGGCTAAGTCTCTGTGTCAGGAAAGTGTGTAAAATCTGCCATGATGTAATTCAAATTCCTGTCTTTCATATTGCTTTCCATACCTCAAGATATATCCAGATTATTGAGATACAAGCTGAATTAGATAATAAAACCGTATATAAATAAATTTAAACTGCAATACTCCCATTCCTTCTTCAATATACCATGAACAGTCACTTCAAATTCCTTCTTGTGGTCTCCAGCGGTGTTTGTTGCCACACACTGATAAAGACCAGTGTCTGACACTTGAGCCTGAGTGATAATTAGTTTATGCCCATTAAGTAAAATCTTGACTCCATCCCTTCCGTCAATTAGCTGGCCATCCTTCAGCCACCTATTGAAAAGGCAAAAAGAAGTCTGAATATATATTTAAATTAAGTATTACCATTTCCTAGTAGAGATAGATATATATTCCCTATTGTGTATTTGCCTAATGTCCTCGTTCCTTACCATGTAAAATAAATTGAAAATGAAAAAGAGAAGTAAAATAGAAACCTGGCTTGACTTCAAAGTTGGCATATTGTTGAAACCCAATAATTACGTGTTGAGTTTTTAATTCTTTTACTAATTTTAGGCTATAAACAGAGGCAAAGGTCCCTAAATATTACTCATTTCAATGTCTAAACCGTATTATCCATCAAAATATACATAATCTTAAAACATCTATAGCATAAACCCTGAAATAATATAGTATTGTATTTTTATGTTTCTTATGAGCTATCCTTTTCCATTTAGTTTTTCAGTCAGGTACAGACATCTCTCATTCCTTCCATCAACTATTTCTTTGCATATCCCATGGCACCTTGAAAATGAAAGCTTAAATATTCAACAAATGCTTTGTAAATGAAAGAATAAGAAAAAAGGAGTGGTAAATGCATATGCCATTAACCATGTCCGTGTGCCTGATATGTCCGGTGAACATTTTATTTAGTGGTTTGTTGAACATGTTAGTGTCTTAGGAAAGTATGGCATTAATACTGCTTCCCAGACTGTCTGGAAATGTGATTTGTAAGACAAAGTAATGGAATTCTAATTGAGCAAAATTAGGTACCCTGTGGCTATCAAGTAGAAGTTGCCTTGAATCCAGCATGTCTTTTAAAAGAGGAATATAAAGAATCACCCTTTAATGATCTAGAACATCTCTCAAGATATCTCTAAAACACTTAAATTTAAAAAGTGGGAGGTATTTAGAAGACATACCAAGACCCTTACATGATAGTTGGTGGGGGAGAGCCTGTCACGTGACAATCAAGCTCCAGTAAGTTGTTGACCATCACAATGAAGTAAGATGTTTCATCTCCTTCTACCACTGGTGGCACTAGAAAACAGCAGGGATGTAATAAAGAAATGTATACAAGGAAAAAAACACACCATCACATCAAGCAATACTAAGTAGTGGTTTAGAAAGTTAATAACAACAACAATGTAGCAGTCTGGTACGTGAAGGGAATTTGAAATGTATTTTATAAAGAATGCTCACCAAGATCAATAAATGTACTTTTGACATATCATGGCTATTTCTTTATCTGTCATTATGGTGTGCTGATGCCATGTGAATACAAAGTGGATTCACTTTTTATATTATTTTCATAAGAACAAGAGAAGGAAAACCCTCAAACTGGGCCATCTATTCAAAAGCTTTCAAGATGACTTCTCAAGGCCCAGAGACTAAGTTTCCTGTTAGTCTCTGGCACAGTGCTCAGGACAGAAGACCATGTTGTTGCTCGCTTCAATTAGACATATGTCATAGATGTAATAATGCATCTATGCCATTGCAAATACAAGTATACTTATCAAAATCAGGGGAAAAGTTATGTTCTAGTTCCTGGAATCTCAGTAAAAAAAATTCATCTCTTAGTTATAATACAGTACAGAGTTGAACAGATAATTATACCTTCTTTTAAATATATTTTACTATTGCATGAACAAAAAAAAAGTATTTGGAGACTTTACATCTTTTGTATTAACCTAGATGGAGGTGGAACACATTCTTCTTAGTAAAGCATCACAAGAATGGAAAAGCAAGAATCCAGTGAACTCAATTCTAAAATAACCATAGTAGATGAGCTAGTATAAGTGGTGGGGTAGGGGAACAAGCTAGCAGGTAGAGGGCAGGAGGGAAGGAGATGGGGGTCACGGTGGATAGCACACCTCTGGAGGGTGGGACACAAGTATAAGAGAGACTTACAAATGCAATCATGTAACCTAATTCTTTGTACCCTCAATGGATCCCAAATAATAATATAAAAAAATCATTAAAAAAAAAAAAGCATTTAATAAACTAATCAGGCTCTCCTATGAATCTGAGAACCCAGGTAGTGGCATCTTTATTTACCCAAGACATCAACTTCATATTTGATTTCCTTCTCTCCTGCCACACTGGTGGCCACACATATATACTGTCCTTGATCAACTTCTTGGGCACTCATAATTTCAAGTTTCTTCCCACCAGCTTCTATAAGGATGTTGTCACTGGCTTTCACAGGTACGCCATCTTTTAGCCAGGTAAGAACTGGAGGAGGGTTGCCAGCAGCTCTGCACTCCAGTGTCAGTGAATGATTCATAACTACTTGCTTACTCAAAGGTGTAGCCAAGTCACCTTCAATCACTGGAGGAACTAGGGAGAAAAACAGTAATATTTCAGGCCATTCTTTGTGTGGTCACAAAGTATGTCCTAATGAAATGAAGAAGATTTTTGTTCTCATAAACTTTGACCATATCTGCCAGTCCCCTCTAAGCTGTTGAGGAAAGAATTTCTTGGTTCAGCTGATCAGCAACTTTTCTAATTATTCTGGAATGCTCTGCACTATCTGACTTACGGAGGACAAACAGTGGAGAATGATCTTAATCACAACAACTACTTTACCTTCTCTATGAGAACAAATAGTCTAGAATCAGGAGTATTTAATCTTTTATTTTTCCTGCTGTGCATTGGAAGAAGAGTTGTCTTGGGCGACAGATTATAACACAAACCCTAATGAAAGCTGATGAGCAAAAAAAAAAAAAGTCCATACATAATTCTCATGATGTTTAATACCACATAAGGAAAATAGGCCTCAAATAAAGGCCTCAATGGATCCCAAATAATAATAAAAAAAATCTGGGGTAGATGTTTCAAGTAACATGGGCAAAATCAGTCAAATGAATTATCCACTTATTATTTTTCTTTTTTAGAGACAGAGTCTCACTTTGTTGCCCTTGGTAGAGTGCCGTGGTGTCACACAGCTCACAGCAACCTCCAACTCCTGGGCTTAGGTGATTCTTTTGCCTCAGCCTCCCGAGTAGCTAGGACTACAGGCACTCACCACAAAGCCTGGCTATTTTTTGGTTGCAGTTTGGCTGGTGCTGGGTTTGAACCCACCACCCTTGCATATGAGGCCAGCACCCCACCCACTGAGCCACAGGTGCTACCCGCCACTTCTTGCTAACTATAGCTTTTGTAAATATTTTCTAAATCATGGTACAAATTCTTCCAATTCATATTCATGAATATTAAAAAAAGCCAAACTCCCAAAGGTTTATTAGTGAAGAAACAATATTAGAAATAATAGGTATATAACTATATAAAAGTATATAGTTAAAGCATGTATTTTTCCTTACCATAGACATCCACGTGGAATGATTTTTCAGCAATTCCTGCAACATTGGTTACATGACATGTATATGTTGCTGAATCAGAGACTTGCGCTCGAGGAATATGAAGAAATTGTCCTTTATCAATGTAAAGTATTTGTGAGCTGGACATGACTGGCCAGCCATCCTTATACCAAGTAATAGCAGGCATTGGAAGTCCCCGTGTTTCACATTCCAGTTTAATCATACTGTTGATCAATACTGATATTTCAGCAGTGACATTCCCTCCTTTAATACTGGGTGGAACTACAAAGGATTTCAGAACAAAAACAAGTCTTCTAAGTTTCAGGATCTGCATCAAAATCTTCAATGCTAGAGATATTTAAATAATACATTTAAAGTAAATGTGAATTAAACATTACTAGGAAGTCTGTGATTTATCTCCCGATAATTAGTTGCCTGTATTGTCAAAACAATCTTTACCACCCTCCTTTTGGGCTTCAGATTTCAATAAACAAAAGAAAGTCACAGATTCCCTTTCAGTGGCTCATTTAAGTTCAATAGATCAGAGTAGAGTAACTAAGAGAGCTATGTTTAATAAACAAAGCAAAACAAAATAAAACCCTAAAGTAGATAAAGTAAGCTTGAAATCAGGCCAAGGGAGCAAAAATGTCAGATGTGGTACAAATGCAGGCTCACTCCCCAAGAAATACCAAAAGTCTAAGCACTTTCACAATCAGCTACTGGTAAGAGCTGTGCAATGTCTTCATTTTTTTGCTTCTTGCTGGGGGGTTTTTGGTGTTTTTTTTTTTTTTTTTTCTTTTTGGTGGTAGTGCCAAGAGTCCATTTGCTTAACTTTACTCATCTAATTGACTACACGTGTGTCTTCTACAATTCAGCAGCCACATGACTGGCCTCTGACACCACAGGAGGACTAAGCTGGTGGAGAAACAACTCAAGTAGTTCAATCACTGCTGTGTATTCTGAACATGACATTCAAAGATTATAATTGCAATAATTAAAAAAAAAATCAAACAGCATATGTCTGAATTTGAGTATCAACATGATTTTAATAAATGTTCAAATTTTAAAATAGAATATTCTGGAAAATGTTTTTCTTTCTTCTTTCTCTTTTGAAAATTTAAATGCAAAAGTCATATACATTTTTAAAATAAAAATACTGCAGAATAGGTTAAAAATGAGAGTCCTCCCTCTATTCCCAATGCCAATTGTAATTGTTCTTACTTTATTATTTTTTTATTAAGTCATATATACATAGATCATGAAAGCATTTTATACTAGATATCTTGAGGCAATTTAGAGCTGGCATAATTAACACCATGTGTTAATGGGAACATGACAAAAAAAGTTTTAGTACTGAAGCAAAATTCCACATAACAATATATTAAAGTAGAATATAAATTAATAAAAATACGTAGAATTTAGTAGAATTCCTGGTGTTTTCCAGATATACAATCATATCATCCGTGAAGAGTGAAAGTTTGATCTCCTCTGACCCTATATTTATACCCTTGATCACCTTTTCTTGCCTAATTGTGATGGCTAAGACTTCCATTACAATGTTGAAAAGCAGTTCCTGATCTGAGTGGAAATGATTTAAATTTAACTCAATTCAATACCATATTGGCTGTGGGTTTGCTGTAGATGGCCTCTATTGGTTTAAGAAATGTCTCTTCTGTACCCATTTTCTTAAGTGTTCTGATCATGAAAGGATGCTGGATATTATCAAAACCTTTTTATGCATCAATTGAGAGAATCTTTGTCTTTTAATTTGGTGTTTGTCTTTTAATTTGTTTATGTGCTGAATTATATTTATAGATTTACATATATTGAACAGCCTTGAGACCCTGGGATAAAACGCACTTGGTCATGGTGTATAATTTATTTGATGTGTTGCTGGATTCTGTTTGTTAGGATCTTGCATCAGTACTCATTAGTGATATTGGTCTATAATTTTCTTTCCTTGTTGGGTCTTTTCCTGGTTTGGAGATCAAGGTGATGTTTGCTTCATAGAATGTGTTGGGTAATATTTCATCTTTTTCTATATTTTGGAAAAGGTTGAGTAATATAGGTACTAGTTCCTCTTTAAAGGTTTGGTAGATAAATTCCCAAATATTTCATCTTCTTTGGCACTACTGTGAATGGGATAGAGTCCTTAACTGCTTTTTCAATTTGACTGTTGTTGGTGTATATAAAGGCTACCGATTTATGAATGTTGATTTTGTAACCTGAGACGCTGCTGTATTCCTTGATCACTTCTAGGAGTTTTGTAGTAGAGTCCCTAGTGTTTTCCAGATACACAATCATATCATCTGCGAAGAGCGAGAGTTTGATCTCTTCTGACCCTATATGGATACCCTTGATCGCCTTTTCTTCCCTAATTGCGGTGGCTAAAACTTCCATTACAATGTTGAAAAGCAATGGAGACAATGGGCAGCCTTGTCTGGTTCCTGATCTGAGTGGAAATGATTCCAATTTAACTCCATTCAATATGATATTGGCTGTGGGTTTGCTGTAGACGTGAAAGATCTCTATAAAGAGAACTAGGAAACTCTAAGAAAAGAAATAGCTGAAAATGTTAACAAATGGAAAAACATACCATGCTCATGGCTAGGAAGAATCAACATTATCAAAATGTCCATACTACCCAAAGCAATATATAATTTCAACGCACTCCCTATTAAAGCTCCACTGTCATATTTTAAAGATCTTGAAAAAACATTACTTTGTTTTATATGGAATCAGAAAAAACCTCGAATAGCCAGGACATTACTCAGAAATAAAAACAAAACAGGAGGAATCACACTATCAGACCTCAGACTTTACTACAAATCGATAGTGATCAAAACAGCATGGTATTGGCACAAAAACAGAGAAGTAGATATCTGGAATAGAATAGAGAACCAAGAGATGAATCCAGCTACTTACCGCTATTTGATTTTTGACAAGCCAATTAAAAACATTCAGTGGGGAAAAGATTCCCTATTTAACAAATGGTGCTGGGTGAACTGGCTGGCAACCTGCAGAAGACTGAAATTGGACCCACACCTTTCACCATTAACTAAGATAGACTCTCATTGGATTAAAGATTTAAACTTAAGACATGAAACTATAAAAATACTAGAGGAGAATGCAGGGAAAACCCTTGAAGAAATTGGTCTGGGTGAGTATTTCATGAGGAGAACCCCCCAGGCAATTGAAGCAGCTTCAAAAATACACTACTGGGACTTGATCAAACTAAAAAGCTTCTGCACAGCTAAGAACACAGTAAGCAGAGCAAGCAGACAGCCCTCAGAATGGGAGAAGATATTTGCAGGGTATAACTCTGACAAAGGTTTAATAACCAGAATCCACAGAGAACTCAAACGCATCAGCAAGAAAAAAACAAGGGATCCCATCGCAGGCTGGGCAAGGGATTTGAAGAGAAACTTCTCTGAAGAAGACAGGCGCACGGCCTTCAGACATATGAAAAAATGCTCATCATCTTTAATCATCAGAGAAATGCAAATCAAAACTACTTTGAGATATCATCTAACTCCAACGAGACTAGCCTATATCACAAAATCTCAAGACCAGAGATGTTGGCGTGGATGCGGAGAAAAGGGAACACTTCTGCACTGCTGGTGGGAATGCAAATTAATACATTCCTTTTGGAAAGATATATGGAGAACACTCAGAGATCTAAAAATAGATCTGCCATTCAATCCTGTAATTCCTCTGCTGGGCATATACCCAGAAGACCAAAAATCACAACATAACAAAGATATTTGTACCAGAATGTTTATTGCAGCCCAATTCATAATAGCTAAGTCATGGAAAAAGCCCAAGTGCCCATCGATCCATGAATGGATTAATAAATTGTGGTATATGTATACCATGGAATACTATGCAGCCTTAAAGAAAGATGGAGACTTTACCTCTTTCATGTTTACATGGATGGAGCTGGAACATATTCTTCTTAGTAAAGTATCCCAAGAATGGAAGAAAAAATACCCAATGTACACAGCCCTACTATGAAACTAATTTGGGACTCTCACATGAAAGCTATAACCCAGCTACAACTTAACAATAGGGAGAAGTGGGAAAGGGGGGGGTGGGTAGAGGGAGGGGAATCGGTGGGATCACACCTGTGGTGCATATTACAGGGGTATTTGCGAAACTTGGTAAATGTAGAATATAAATGTTTTGGCACAGTAACTGAGATAACGCCGGAAAGGCTATGTTAACCACTGTGATAAAAATGTGTCAAATGGTTTATGAAGTGAGTGTATGATGCCCCATAATCATATCATTGTATACAGTTATGATTTAATAAAAAAATTAAAAAAAAAAAAAAAAGGTTTGGTAGAATTCTGATGTGTAGCTATCTGGTCCTGGGCTTTTCTTTTTAGGGAGATTTTGTACAGTTGATGCTATTTCAGAACTTGATATAGGCCTGTACAGACATTTCCACTTGATTCTGCCTAAGTCTAGGAAGGTGGCCTGCTTCCAAGTATTGCTCTATTTCCTTCAAATTTTTGTATTTCTGAGAATAGAGTTTCTTGTAATATTCATTAAGGATTTTTTGAATTTCTGAGGAGTCTGTTGTTATTTCATCTTTGCCACTTCTGATTGATAAAATTAGAGATTTTACTCTTTTTTTCCTGGTTAGGTTAGCCGAAGGTTTATCTATTTTATTGACCTTTTCAAAAACCCAACTTTTTGATTTATTGATCTGTTGTATAATCCTTTTGTTTTCAATTTCATTTAATTCTGCTCTAATTTTGATTATTTCTTTTCTTCTGCTGGGTTTGGGTTGGAATGTTCTTCCTTTTCCAATTGCTTGAGATGTCCCATTAAGTTGTTAACTTCTTCTCTTTCTGTTCTCTTGAGGAAGGCTTTCAGTGCTATAAATTTCCCTCTTAGAACTGCCTTTGCAGTATCCCAGAGATTCTGATAATTCGTGTCTTCATCATCATTTTGGTCCAAAAATTTGGTAATTTCCTTCTTAATCTCATCTATGACCCAGCTATCATTCAACATAAGGTTATTTAGCTTCCATGTTTTTTTATGAGTATGCAGATTCCTGTTGTTACTGAGTTCAACTTTTATTCCAGGGTGGTCCAAGAAGATGCAAGGAATAATTTCTATTCTTTTAAATTTACTAAGGTTAGACTTGTGACCTAAGATGTGATCAATTTTGGAGTATGTTCCGTGGGCTGATGAGAAGAATGTGTATTCAGTTTTGTTGGGATGAAATGTTCTGTAGATGTCTGTTAAATCCAAATGTTGAATGGTTAAGTTTAAATCTAAAATTTCTTTGCTCAGCTTCTTATTGGAGGATCTATCCAACACTGCCACAGGATTGTTAAAATCTCCAACTATTATGTGGTGTTAGAGGAAATCAAGTAGCTCATGTCTGTTAGAGTCTGTCTTATAAATTGAGGAGTATTGTGGTTGGATGCATAAATGTTAATAATTGAAATCTCATCACGTCCAGTGTTACCCTTAACAAATATGAAGTGACCATCCTTATCTTTCCTTACTTTTCTTGGTTTAAAGCCTATTTTGGTTTAAAGCCTATTTTATCTGCAAATAAAATTGAAACACTTGCTTTTTTTCTGATTTCCATTTGCCTGAAATATAGATGACCATCCCTTCACTCTGAGTCTATATTTATCTCTTAAGGTAAGATGAGATTCTTGTATGCAGCAGAAATCTGGCCTGAGTTTTTGTATTCTGTCAGCCAACCTGTGCCTCTTTAGAGGACAGTTTAAGCCATTCACATTAATGGAGAATATTGAAAAGCCTGGTAGAATTTTGGGTATCGAGTTTTTCAAAATTCCAGTGGATATTTTTAATCCTTTTGCCACTGTGGATGTTGGAACTTGATCAAAAGTTTCTGAGTGAGTTTATTTTTGTGGTAGATGATTGTGCTGGTCATTATGGAGGTTAGGTCTGAGAATATCAGGGAGAGCTGGTTTAGTTATGGCAAATTTCCTCAACATGTGAATGTCATTAAAGTATTTAATTTCTCCATCACAAATGAAACTCAGTTTAGCTGAATATAGGATCCTGTGTTGAAAGTTATTTTGTTTTAGAAGTTTAAAAGTTGATGACCACCCTCTTCTAGCTGGAAAGGTTTTAGCAGAGAGATCTGCAGTCATTCTAATATTCTTCCCCTTGTAGGTTATGGTTTTCTTATGTCTGGCTGCTTTCAGAATTTTCTCCTTCATATTAACTTTGGCAAAGTTAATTATAATGTGTCTGGGAGATGCCTTATTTGGGTTCAGTCATGCTGGGGTTCTGAAACTGTCTGCTATCTGAATTTCAGAATCTCTTGGCATGTCTGCGAAGTTCTCCTCGATTATCTCATGGAGTAGAGCATCTGGGCCTTTCGAAGCAAACTCATTGCCTTCAGGAATTCCTATAACGTAAATATTCGGTTTTGTCCAATTATACCAGAGTTCTCCAAGAGAATGATTATTTTTTGCTCTCCACTTCTCTTCCTCTTTGAGTGTTAGAGAGCATTCAAAAGCTTTGTCTTCAATGTCAGAAATTCTTTCTTCTGCCTGATCCATTCTGTTACTGAGGGATTTTACTGTATTTCTTAGATCTTAGAGGGCTGTAAGTTCTTGACTCAATGTATCAAAATCTTTGGTGATTTTGTCTTTGAATTCATTGAATGCTTGAGACAACTTTTGAAATACTCCTTGAATTTCTAATTCCAACTTTACCTCCATTCTATTAATCTTATTTGCAATCCAAATGCTGAATTTGATTTCTGAGATTTCAGCCATTTGTTTATGAATGGGATCATCTGGTGTGTCCACCATGTTGTTCCTTGGAGGAGTTGATCTATACTGATTATTTATGTTGCTGGAGTTTTTGTTTGTTTGTTTGTTTGTTTTGTTTTGTTTTTTATTGTTGGGGATTCATTGAGGGTACAATAAGCCAGGTTACACTGATCGCAATTGTTAGGTAAAGTCCCTCTTGCAATCATGTCTTACCCCCATAAAGTGTGACACACACCAAGGCCCCACCCCACTCCCTCCGTCCCTCTTTCTGCTTTTCCCACTGATCTTGCCCCATGATTATCTTATACCGTTTGGCTAGATGAGCAGATAGTTGAAGTTGGGTTGGGGGCTCCTGGAGTAGGGATTAACCAGCCCTTTCTCCAAGAGCTGGGACTGGTGTCTGTACCTTTTCCCCTAGATCTTTGCAAAGGTCCTGTATAGTGCTATGGCCTGAGA
Organism: Nycticebus coucang; assembly: GCF_027406575.1. Classification (NCBI taxonomy): domain Eukaryota; kingdom Metazoa; phylum Chordata; class Mammalia; order Primates; family Lorisidae; genus Nycticebus; species Nycticebus coucang. The sequence goes on from NC_069789.1 coordinate 76,044,973, forward strand.
CACTGAGGACATGCTTGGTGTGGTAGGGCTAAGTGGCTCTGTCTTGTTTTCAGCTGGTCTCTGTCCAATTCTAGTGAATCAGTTAATCTGGGTTAAACTCTCAGTGTGGAAAAATCCTAGCAACTAAGTCACCCCCCCACCCCCATGGGCAATAATTGGAAAAGGAAAATCAAAACTTCCCACAACCACACACCCAGGGTACCACTTTGGATAGTCCTTGGGCCCAGGTCAAGAGTTCCAAATCAATTGTCCCAGTCGGCATCCAGTCTCAAGTGGGAGAGTTCAAAAGGTCTCCAGTAACTAGATAGGAGTGATCTGCTGGCAGCTCATGTATGACTCGCTCCGGTGCTCCGTGGAGTCAGAAGGACCCACCCAGCAAATGAATTAGTCCAGGAAGGTTGATGCCTCCTTCCCCACCTTCCACTCTGTCACACCCAGTTACTAGCAACCTCGCAGGGCTGTGACCCAGTTACCTCCAATGAACAAATGCTCCAGGGGTTTGCACTTGCCTGCATCATAAGGAGATCTATGTCTCCTTGGCCAGACTGCTGCACTCTGCCACCAGCTGGCAGGGGGATCTGAAGCCTGACAACCTCGGGTGCTTAATGGAAGCTGGGGTTATTCACTCAGTTCCAGCTCTGCTCCAGATTGATGTTGCTGCCACTTATATTCTAGCAGAATTTGGGTTTCTGTCCTGGCTATATTCCCCTGAAGGCCAGGTGCTGTTTGAGTTCACAGAAACTGTGACTCAGCCCTGCCCTGTGCTGCAGCCACTGCGTCACTTCTCACAGAGCTCACATCTCTGTCTAACTGGTGCACTCTGTGTTGGGGTAGGTGCACTTAGAGCTGACACTCAGCTCTGTTCCTGCCTCTCCCTGGGCTGGTGCTGGCACATAGTTCTCAGCTTCTGCTTCTCCATGGGCTGGTGCTGTTGCCCTGCCTGGTTTTGTCTCAGCTGTGTTCCCCTGGGGGCTGGGTGCTTCTTAGGCTCACTAAAGTGGCACTTCTGACTCAGGCCCACCCTGGGAGTATGCTGTCTCTGCACACGTGTATTCTTGTCTCTGTCCCTGCCGCACCCTGGCCAGGCAGTTTCTACCTCAGGCATACCCTTTACTCATAGGGCCTGTGTTTCCATCCTAGATCTGTTTTGCCAGTGGCTGCCACCAAAGTAGAGGCCTGGCTTTCTCTGGTTGCCAAGAGAGGCAGGGAGTGTCTCTCCAAAATATCCCCAGGGGTGTGAGCCCTATTGTTCCTGCCACTGCCGCTGCTGCTCTGTGCCATGGGGCACCACTTCTCCCTCTCCTGTATGGCTCCCTTGGTCCACAGTCCTCTCTTTACACCCGTGCCACAGAATCAGCACAGACCTGCAACAGCCCATGCCTTGTACACACCTCTTAAGAAAATGCCCAAGAATCTGGACTCCATGGGGGACAGGCCTCCAGAACTTGGAGTGAAAGTGGAGGGGAGTGCTAGAAGTTCAGAATTGCAGGTATAGAATATATACAGTTTTATGCCTGGCAGGGGAGTGCCATGGCACACTGGTGGGTCCTTTCTGGGGAAGGAGTTCTGGTTTTTAGAGGGTCTCTCCCGTGGGGTAAAATAGGAGAGGATCTGAACTCTGCTTGCTTGTTTGTATGAAGTATACTGTGAGCCGTTCTCATGGGAGAGGGGACTCTAGTCCACTTGGCGATGGATTTTGTACCTATTGTTTTTTTCCTTGGGGTTGCAGCTTGCCTCAGCAGGAGTAGTGTGTACTCTTCAACCTTCTCTCTTGTGGTACTTCTGACTCAGGCTCCAAACTATCAGCTTACTTGCTAAACTTCTGTCCTTTAACTCTCCTTCTGGATGGGAGTCTCTGTGGAAAGCTGGCTCCATTCGGCCATCTTGCCCCGCCCCCCACTATAGCTTTTCTAAAAGAATAAACACTAATAAACTAAGAAGTCATTACAATATTATTAATTTAAAGAAAAGCAAGAGTTTAAAAAATTAGCAACTGTAAAATGTCTGTCTCATTAGAGGAGAATTTCCTCACAAAAAGACTAAAAGTCAAAATGAAGCTACAACCAAAGTTTCTGAGCCACTCATTTCTTAGACAAACAAGGAAAGCCATGTACCAATGGTGATTTAATTAAGTCAGGTATGATTGCAGCAGCCAAAGAAATATATCTACAGAAAATCAATTTGTTAAAGAAAATTAGCCTTTCAGTAAGAATAATTACTTAAAAACTTGAGAACACTGGGAGAAACATCAATAGTCACTTATAAAAATAAAAAGACAACATTTTCAGAATGGTATTCTTGGCTTTTGGCAAGTTGAAGGACGGATATTACTGATACTGCTTAGTCGTGCTTGTTTATCTGAAAAGCCAAAGCCAAGTATGAAAAAACTCAAGAATTAGCCTCTAAGAACAGTCTGTGTGTAACAAATACACACAGAAATATTTTCAGAGGAGCTGAAAAAACACTAATTTATTACAACCTGAAGTGGGATCTGCTAAGGTATTTTACAACTATTAGTGCTAAAAATACATGTGAAGAAACAAAAGGCTTGGAAGTTTACAAACTTATAAAATGCTGGCTGTTAAAGTTTATTTATTCATTGTATTATTCATTAGCAAGCACTTTGTGTAAAATATTCATGTGTTATTGAACCAGTAGTGTTAATGGTACATTTTATTTACTCTCATGGAGTTAAATAACATCAGTTCCATAACTTTTTGTCAGAAGTATAACTAAATATCCTGACTTGACTTATCACATAGCAGTTCAATGCCTTAGTGGAGATACAGTTTTAGTGCAACTTTTTTAGCTCAGGGTTGGGAATGAATTTTTTCTGAATGAAAAGGACCATTTTTAAACACTCTTATTGAATACTGCAGGCTTTTGGGACATGAGTTTTGCTACACACTTCATAATGTTTCTCAATGAATTCTACTTAAAAATACCAGAGAAAAACAGTGCACATATGGAAAATGTACACTGTGGTAGTCATTCTGTTGTTTTAATTACAAGTAATGTCAAGCTGCTTTATATATTCTTAATGCTATTAAAGTTCAAACAAAAAGTGAGATCTCAATTCTCCCATATATTTTTAGTAGATTTATTTTCTAAGCTCAAACTATAGTTCATGCAGTTTTTGTCAGACCTCGGTACAAATGCAAAGGAAATTTTCACATTCAAAATATATTTTATCTTTAAAATTAACCTTCCACCTAACCTGCAACTAGAATTGATTAACTTGCAGTGCAATGACATGCTAACAGTGTAATATAATCCAGAGAATAATATAATTGAATTCTATAAATGCCTTCTAAGCAATGAATATGCTTAATTAAAACCATACGCTTATGAACTGTTATCAGGATTAGGCAGTAGGTATCTATGTGAAAAGACATTTTCAAAGATAAAACAGGTTACTTCTCATTACAAATCATCATTAACAGATGAACATTTGCAATTGATGTTGGTGACAGGGAATACTAACTTTGAACTCTAATTAAGTGAAATGTTAAGCCCCTCAAATAATTCCATTCTTCTCATTAGCAAGACTTGTAATACAAACAAAATTCCAGTTTAAAAATTACCAAAGAAATGGAATTCCATCTAAAATATTTACTATCCTGACCATCATAAAAAAGGTTTGCCATGTCTTGCTAAGATAAGTAATTAATACAAATTTAAACCATAATTTTGAAATCCTAAGAAAGAGCATTTTATGCAGGCTTTAAATTTTGATTAAGACTATGTCATATGTTAATCTATAAATATATTTCAAATTTTAGGCTGAAATCACCTAAAAGAGCTGGCTATCCTCATCGGTTGGGTGGTACATTAATGAAACCAAGAAGATAAGTTCAAACAAATCCTTATTCTTCATGAATGTTTTACAGAGGAATATTATTTGTACTTTAAAGGATCTATTTTAAAAGCTTTTATTTATAAAACTGAGAAAAATTACTCAAAGAACATCTGCAATTTATGGTAGAACAACAGACTATCCACTGTTTAAATCTTTCAAATAAATAAGTACTTTACTTGTTGTTTCATTTTAATTCATACCTATTGGCCTGAGAACTGTACTTCTGTTTGAAGTAGGAGGTTATAGATAAAGGTTACGAATATACTGCACATTAAAATGCACACACACACATGCACATATATACAACCAAAGACTGTTATACAGTTTCAGGAAGCTCTCATACCTCTAAAACCCATTCATGGTTAAAAACTCTGGCTTCAGAAGTGCTAGTTGTGAAATGACAAAATCTTCAAATATTATATTAAAAGCCTTTTTATTTTCTTCCTTCTTTTACATTCTTCTTTTCCCTTTATCATTGTACCCTCTATTTCTTTTATTTTTTTTTCCCTCTTACATTTTGCTTCTTTGTTTTTCCTTACTTAGGCACAATGTTCACCATTTCCCTACAGGTTAATTGGCCCACCTGCTCAATCCTTATGTCCTTGTGTAAATAAGGAAATGAATGAATCAATTACAGTGTTAAACACGCTCTCAGCCTCAAATTCTTCATAGTTAGCCAAAGCACGATATGATTTTTTTTTCCATTTCAGAAATAAAAGGATTTTCACAAATGAAATAAAGTAAGCTTAAGAGGTGCAGACAAACTTCCTAGAAAGGAAATGGTGTTATTTCCTCAAAACTTCATAATATTACAAAGGCTTTCACACAGACAATTCCAAAAGATTTAATCATTATAGAGCCCTCTCTTCTGGGTGTGTGGAGGGATCGTACAGAGTGAACAAGAGGATCTGAAATGAAAGAACTCATGTCCCATGGAAATGAAGAATCTTATTAAATCACCAAAAATATATAGTCATCACAGATCCTGGCAACAATAAAACAGTGTAGATAAGTCTACTCAGCAGCTTAAGAAAAATACTGCACCTATCGTTTAAAGTCTCACTATGTCACCCTTGGTAGAGTGCCCTGGTATCACAGCTCACAGGAACCTCAAACTCTTGGGCTCAAGTGATTCTCTTGCCTCAGCCTCCCAAGTAGCTGGGACTACAGGTGCCCGCCATAACACCCAGCTATTTTGGATTGCAGTTGTCATTGTTGTTTAGCTGGCCCGGGGTTGGGTTTGAACCCACCAACTTCAGTGAACGTGGCTGGCACTGTAACCACTGTGCTTATGGGTGCTGAGCCCAATTAGGAAATTCTTGAGCTCTTAAGTGAAAGATTAAGAAAAATTAAGAAAAATTGCCAGATCACTCGAAGAAGTACATTCTTTTTGGAGGGAGGAGACAGTGTCTCACTCTGTCACTGAGACCAGAGTATGGTGCTGTGACTCTAGCTCGGTACAACCTCAGATTCCTGGCTCAAGTGGTCCTCCTATCTCAGCCTCCTGAGCAGTTGGGACTACAGGTGCCCGCTATGCATAGCTCCTTTTTTATTTTTGCGGACACAGTGCCTCACTATGTTTCCCAGGCTGGTTTCCAACTCCTGGCCTCAAGCAATCCTTCTGCCTCAGCCTCCCAAAATGCCAAGATGATGAGCGCGAGCTACTGTGCCTGGTCAAGAAACATAAAGCGCAGGAAAACAGGTTCCTTTCTCTCTGAAGCAAGTAGCATCCCAATTATTAGTATTGAATAAAAAAGCAGTCAACATGTGAGTAAACTCTGCTTTTCAATTGATAATGAGAGTTAAAAATAATAAAAAAACGAAATCACACTTACTATAGATTGTCAGCTTTATATCCTTGGCTTGTTTTCCAGCTGCATTAGACACTGTGCATTGGTAGCGCCCCTTGTCACTTCTTCGTGCATTCTTTAGATGTAGAATTTGTCCTCTGTCTAGAAGTTCAATATTAGGATCTCCCAAAAACAAAGGCCTAGAAATAATAAAATTTCATCCCATGGGTACATTTTCATTTATCCATGTTTCTTCTCATCTTAATCACAACAAAAATCAAAGTAGTATAAGGTTAAAAATATGAATAATAGTGAATTAAAAATTACAGTAATAAGATTGGTACTCTTATTCAGAAGAATGAAGTTATTAAACCACTTTATGAATGGAAGTTAGGTAATTATCACTTTGAGATCAAAAGTTTCTCCATTTCAGCTGGGTGCGGTGGCTCACGACTGTAATCCAAGCACTCTGGGAGGCCGAAGTGAGTAGATTGCCTGAGCTCATGAGTTTGAGACCAGCCTGAGCAAAAGTGAGACCCTATCTCTACTAAAAATAGAAAAACTGAGGCAAGAGGATTGTTAGACCCCAGGAGTTAGAGGTTGCTGTGAGCTATGATGCCACAGCACTCTACCCAGGGTGATGGCTTGAGACTCTGTCCCCAAAAAAGTAAAATAAAAAATAAAAAATAAAAGTTTCTCCATTTCAACTTAAAGTGTTTAATAATATTAGCAGAAATCTAGTAACGCCATTATTCACTTTATCCATTCATCCATTCTTATTCTCTAAGTATTCTTTTTTTAATTTTTTGGTTTGCATAGCCAAAATTTCTACTGTCATCTGGAAAAGAATTTAATATTTTAGTACTGAAACTTCAGGCCAGGCAATATTATTTTAAACCAATATTATTATACCATCTGGAAAAGTATTCACAATTGTATGGCTAGTTATTATTTACTAAAGGCGATGATTTTGCCA